>NW_027071848.1:4465974-5108088 GCF_038088225.1 Cyrtonyx montezumae
TTGCAGAGGCAAAAACTGGTAGCTAAGAAGATAGACTTTGAATAAGATTTGCTATTTTTTGGTTAAAAAAAGGGCTGGAAGGATCTAAGTAGAGGAAAATATCCTTCTGAAGGAGTACTGAGAGTAGAAAACAGGATTGTTCTGTAGAAAAAGGTACATCTTTAAGGTCTCTGATTTAAAGAGAAGTGAGAATTGACAAAAGCTGAAATAAAAGTTTATTTTCTAAATAGAAAGATAATAGGGATGAAGTTTTGGAGTGCTCTCTAGTGATATAGAATAGCAGTGGTTTTTGGGCTGTGCTTACCTTTGATCTAGTATTTTTACTCTGATTAATTTAAAGGCTGTCATTCTAAAAATGGATGAAATGTATGACAGCAAATTGTTTAATATTAAAGTTATGAGCAAGAAAAACATCAAGAGCCAAAAATAATTTCAGGCTGAGGGAGGACTGCTGTTTTCATTTCAGACATTTAAAAAAATAAAGTTTATGCTTCTATCAATTCAGTGGTCACAGACCAGTGCAGAATATACCAATTTCATATAATGAGGAAAAAGAAGATATTAATTAGTAAATAAGTAAACTAATGACTAAGAATACGTAGCTTAATTAAGTAATTAATTGATTGATTTAAAAAAAAAAAAAAAGGAAAAGTGAAAAGAAGAAAGATGTGCAGTCCTAGCAATATCAAAGGAGATATGTACTGTATAAATTAAGATAGACCAAATATTCATTAAGTTTTTGGAATATTGCATTTGTGTCTGTTTTCCTGTGTTAAAATGAATTTGAATTAAGATAGATTCAGGAAGTTGCTACTAATGTAGTGTAGGTGATGGGCTGGCTCCTGAGAGGAATCTAAAAACTTGGCCCATTAAGTCTAGAAAAGCAAAGACTGAAAGGATAGATGATTGCCATATGCAATACATTTGAGGGTAAACACCAGAGAGAGAAGATAATTAGTTAAATCAAAGGAAATTGTTGCTGGAATAACAAATGAGTTTGAATTGACCATGTATAAATTTAGGCTAGAGATTCAATAAAGTTACTAACCTTCAAAGCTAGCAAGCATCCCTGCTAACTCTGACTTTGTGATACAGCCTGCCTGTAGAGTAACTTATGAAACAGCTTTGATAGCTTAGGAATTACTATATAGATTTCTCTGCAGAAATCAGACCCAACTCAGAAACCCAGATACTCTTTTCCTGTGATTCTGGGGAAAATGATTACAGATACTGCCATGGGATTCTTAATTTTCAAACTATCATGGTTTTATGATTTTTGGCATTGGTATTCCACATCATGACATAGCGTAGTGCGTTGGGAGTTGAAGAGTTAATGCTCCAGCTCTGTGGATCGATAGTTCCAGGTATACCTGACTCAGAAGAGAAGAAGAACTACATTCCCTAGAGGACTTTGCAATTTATGGAGCAGATGATCTTGAGGGAGATCACACGGCACGTCCATGGCAACCAGGGGATCAGACCCAGCCAGCACGGGTTCACAAAGGGTAGGTTGTGCTTGTCCAACCTCATCTCCTTCTATGACTGGGTGACCAGACAGGTAGATGAGGGAAAGGCTGTTGATGTAGTCTACCTGGACTTCAGCAAGGCCTTCGACATGGTCTCCCACAGTATTCTCCTGAGGAAACTGGCAGCCCGTGGTGTGGACAGGTTCACCCTTCTCTGGGTGGAGAACTGGCTGGAGGTCCGTGCCCAGAGGGTAGTAGTTAATGGAGTTAAGTCCAGCTGGCGTCCTGTTACGAGTGGTGTCCCCCAAGGGTCAGTTTTGGGGCCCATCTTGTTTAATATCTTTATTGATGACCTAGACGAGGGGATTGAGTGTACCCTCAGTAAGTTTGCAGATGACACCAAGTTGGGAGGATGTGTCAAACTGCCTGAGGGTAGGGAGGCCCTTCAGAGGGATTTGGATAGGCTGAACAGCTGGGCTGAGCTCAATGGGATGAGGTTCAATAAGACCAAGTGCTGGGTCCTGCACTTTGGCCACAATAACCCCATGCAATGCTATAGGCTTGGGGCAGAATGGCTTGAAGAATGTAAAGAGGAAAAGGACCTGGGGGTGTTGGTTGATACTTGGCTTAACATGAGCCGGCAGTGTGCCCAGGTGGCCAAGAAGGCCAACAGCATCCTGGCCTGTATTAGAAATAGTGTAGCCAGCAGGAGCAGGGAGGTGATCATCCCCCTGTACTCAGCTCTGGTGTGGCCACACCTCAAGTATTGTGTTCAGTTTTGGGTCCCTCACTATAAGAAGGACATTGAGGCCCTGGAGCGTGTTCAGAGAAGGGCAACAAAACTGGTGAGGGATCTGGAGCACAAGTCTTATGAGGAGCGGCTGAGGGAGCTGGGATTGTTTAGTCTGGAGAAGAGGAGGCTCAGAGGAGACCTTATTGCACTCTACCACTTCCTGAAGGGGGGTTTTGGTGAGGAGGGGATGGGCTTCTTCTCCCTGATAAATAATGACAGGACGAGAGGGAATGGCCACAAGTTGCGCCGGGGAAGATTTAGATTAGACCTGAGGAAACATTTTTTCTCTGAAAGAGTGGTCAGGCACTGGAATGGCCTGCCTAGGGAGGTGGTTGAGGCACCATCCCTAGCGCTGTTCAAGAAGTGTTTAGATGGGGTGCTGAGGGATTTGATTTAAGTAGTTTAGTGGGTAGGGATTGTGTCAGGAGGATGGTTGGACTACATGGTCTTGTAGGTCCTTTCCAACCTAACATACCTACGAACCTACGAACCTATGATGCTTTGCGTTCTTACGTGTTTCCACTCAGAGGGAAAGATAAAAACTCTCTGCGGTCACGGGAAGCTCTCTTCCCTTCAGGATCGACTCAGCAGTGGGCGTTTGTTGCAGCCATCTGCCTTCAGCGTTAGCGTAAGGCCTTCAGTTTATCGGACACTCTCTTGCTCATTTTATTGGATTCATTAGCTTCAATTCCAATTATGTTGTATTATATTGTGTTATTTTACTTTCTCATATCTTATTTAGTAAATTACCTTTCCTCCTCAGATCGTTGCCGCTGTTTTGTTCTTAGGCCCATCTCCCTTCTCCTTTTTCCCTTTCCCCCTTCCCCTTCCCCAGGGTGTGGGCCCGTGGGTCCCCTGCCTCAACTGCCACAGTACCAGATCAAACTGTCCTGCAAACCATTGACAGAAACCTACCTAGACACGTAAACAGGACTCTTCATTTGTATGCAGAATGTGTCATACATTAAATTGCTGCTTCAGGGTGAGACTGTGATTTTGGATCTACACCTGTTCCAGATGCATTAAAGCATCCTTTACGTTCCTCCTCAGGCTATGCAGAACCCCAGTCGTGCTCTCTGTCACCTGAGCAGGTGGTTGGATTATGCATTTATAACATCAGCTGCCCTTGTCCATACAGCCAAGCTGAATAATGAGGCAATATTATTTGCAACTATTTGGACAGAAGGAGAGGAGTGAGGTTATATACTGCATGAGGGTTACACCCTCACCAGCTCAGGACTGTGCTGAATGTCCATGTAGGTGTTTTAGACTGCATGCTTACACGTTTCCAGGCAAAGCTGCGTTATGCTACACTCTGCACCTTCGAAATATCATCTTCTTCTGTGTTCGTCAAGTGCTAGGATAATCAAGATCTGCGTTGTGACTCACATTCCTGAGCTTAGACAATGCAACTGATAAATGAGTACTTCACGTAAAGAATCCAGGAAAGGATTCTAAATTAATTTATATGTACTTGACTATATTGCACTGAACTGCAGGTGATGGCAATTTTGCAGTATTTCACTGTTGTCCTGGTTCTGCTACTGTTACTTAAGTTGAAAAAGATATGACAGTTCTCATTCAATCAGTTTTCTTCAAGGCATGCAAGATGTAGATCTGGACTTTTTAGTTCACATTGTTTTTCTAAATAGTTATTAATGGACTTGAAAGGGGGGAAATTTGTCCCTGAATAACTTTATCAGATAATGAAAACAAATGTTCCTTGCCAAGTATGGTGGAAGAGATCATCTAAAGGGTATGCTTCTTCTTTCAAACTTCTTTTGCTGAATGGACAGAAACATCATTTATTTTTCTCATTCTTGTTTCATTTATGGAATCTGATTCATGTGAGCAGAAATGTGCTTAGTGTGCAGACATTTTGGTTTAAACCTACTGATTGTTTTCTTTCATTTTTATTTTCTGAATTCCAAGCAGGTAAAGCCATCACATATCAAAATTCAGACATCGCAGAATGTCAAATACAGAGCTCTCTAGCTTGTGCAGATCCTTATAGCTCTGTTAACAGTTTGAAGCTATGGGGTCCTTAGCACACAGCTCAGTTGCAGCACACTGTAGTGATACCACGGTGGTGTCAAAGCCAAGGATGCTCATTTGACTCCATAAAAGGCTGGAAGAGAAAGGTAGAGAGAAGAGTTAAAGCCCATATCTGCTGATTTATAGAACTATGTCACTTTGCTTTTCATTCTTGTTTGGCATCACTTGCTAAACAGTACATCTCCTTGTTTTCTTGTTTTCTTCCATCTGCTTGTTTGTACGCTAGTGTTCTATGCATTTGTTAAGCTTACATTGTAAACTCCTGGGTGATTTGAGATCTCTGTTTCTGCAGCACTTAACAGAACATTTAAATTAGGGTAGCTGGGAAATCTCCCATGTATGTCAGCTTTCCTTCCAACTCGATAAACCAGAAGGTTTCAAGAACCTCAATTTAGGCAAGCTGGGTTGGGAGGATGCTGTGTCATTCCATTCCTAGGGACCATTTTAAGCATATCCATATTGTCTGCAGTTCACGAGTTCTAGTATTTGTTGCAGAATATGATAAAAATTGCAATTAAATTACTAAGCAATATACGTGCAGCAATAACAAAACAGGAAAGACAAACAGAACTATCTATGTAGAGCAGCTATACCCCTTGGCTACAACACAGTTCACAGAGGTTACAATACTAAGCTCTTCCTTTATTAGTATCAGTTCAGTAGAAAAATGCGGCCAATAACTAATGAAAGTAAAGCCTTTTACTTGCCAACTAACAACTTCAGATCATGCGTGTTTTATGAAATTCTGAAAACATTTCTCAACACGCAGCAGCAAGCATATTAAATTGTATGAAATTAACAATGGTTTCAGGGCCAGATGAGTTTGGCTGGCGTTTAATTATAT
Source organism: Cyrtonyx montezumae (assembly GCF_038088225.1). Lineage (NCBI taxonomy): Eukaryota > Metazoa > Chordata > Aves > Galliformes > Odontophoridae > Cyrtonyx > Cyrtonyx montezumae. The sequence goes on from NW_027071848.1 coordinate 4,471,133, forward strand.
GTTTATGTTGTTATATAAATATATTGCAAGTCTTCTTTCAAACAGAGAACATTTTATAAATTTGATTGTATGTGTTCTTGCATTTCCTGATTGTGTTCCTAAGTTTCAGCCTCCTTAATCTGTTGAGTAGCTGTTCACAGGGTCACAGACTGGTTGAGTCTAGGAGCATAGGTTTGTATAAGGCAGTGTAACTAGTAGCTGTCCAAAATAAAAAGACTTAAAGATGTTTTCATTGAATATTTATTAAATCTAAGACTCTAGAACTTTGCTTTCCTCTTAGATTCTAGTTTATTTAGCAGCATTTCAACTGCTGATTAACTATATCTTGTGTTATATTTCCTTAGATTTCTATAAGATTTAATTATGCAGGGGATACAGATTCTTAAATTATTTTGACGCTACAAGAAAGTTTGAATATATTAAAGTCAAAATCAGACAAAATAAGACATCAGAAAGAGAGCAATCACAGGACCTACTGGAGAGATGGAGGAAAGGGAAATATGGTAATGGAATACTGAAAAATATTCAGGAAAGCAGAAAAATATGGCGTTATTTTTCTGTTGTTTTTTGGGTTTTTATTTTTTGTCTGTTTGTTGCTTTTTTATTTAAGAGAATAATAGAAAGAAAGAAAAAATCACAGGTATATATAATTGAAATAGTGATGCTACAGAGGCTACACAATGCATGAGACTAACCAAGGAATAGAGGAGTTTTGTAAGGAGATAGAGAGCAAACTGATCTACTTTGCAGAAACAGTTACTCTCTAGACTTCTTTTAGTGATGACCATGATGGTGTTCTAGTGAGGGGCTGCAATACTGCTGGTGGCTCATAGTTGGAATACGAAAAACATCTAGACCTTGTTGGGACATATTAGTCACCCTTTTTAAACCACTTGAGTTTTGTGATGTGTGCTGGAGCATTATTCCAAAACCGGTGTAGTTTTAGTTGAACGAAGGCAGTCTATGTACCTCAAGTACCTCCTGCTGTTCCTCACTGCCCCTCCGATAGTATGTTGGCTTCTCTGTCCTCTGCTGGGAAAAGCTCAGTAAGTATAGTATAAAAAGTCAAAACCTGCTTTTGAGCTATGAAAATAGAATGTGACCCCAGTATTTCACATAAGAGCAACTTATCCTGTAGTGTGAACAGAAGCAGTTTTTAGGCAGAGTTGCAGAGTAATAGAGAAGCTGTCTCATCAGCTGTTGTCCACTGGGGGAATGCATTGGCTGGCCTCTAAAGGTTGTTTAAATTAAGCTATGCAATGGGAATTTTTTCCTTAAAAATTAAGCTTAGGCTGAATAGTTCTAGGTGCATATGATGTATTCTGGTTCCAGTTGCACCATATTGAAGAAAGGCTGCTTTGTGCTTTTCTTACAGTCATTATGGGTTTTCTAAAACTGAAGGAGAAAATTATTCTGTTTGCTTGGGTTATTTTGTTGGGTGACTGATTTCTTCATTCACAAGACTGTGTGTTTTAACTGTAGAATACATGCCCAAATGCTAACCTAAAAGGAACTGTATGAAAACAGCATGTCTTTCTTGGTGTTACTTGAAGGATAAAGCACAAAAAAATCTGAAGTGCTAAATTACTTCTGTAAGTTGTTAGATAAGATTTCTGAAAGTCTTCAGATACTGAAAAATTGCTGAGGAAGTCAAATCAAAATGCAATTTTAGCTTTCAAGTAAAATGAAAAAAGAAGTCATCCTCTGGGAAAACTAAAAAGACTAAAAAATAATCTTTGAATGTGTTCTGAGAATACAGATGATAGGAGTGAGTTTCAGATGAAATAATCTCCAGATTTTTGGTGTGAGATATGCAGGAATCAATTACTCTGCTAAAATAAAACATTAAAATCATTATGAGGAAAATGAAATCATTAAGTCCATGGAGTAGTCCTTTTAATGATGGGAGTAGATAGAAATTTGGTGAAGATCTTGCTGGAGAAAGCAAAACAAAACTTAAAGCCAACTATACAATATTCAGAACTAACTAATCTTGAATCTGTCTTACTGAGAGAGTGGAGTGGGATGCTGTGCATTTGAAAGATGATATTCAGTGTAGGAGCATGATTCAGAAATTTTCTGTAAGTGGAAAATCAATATATTTATTCCTGACAAGAAGTGGTATAGCATAAAGGATTCATTTCTGAACTTTGAATATGCTTAAGCGGTTTCAACAATGATTCAGCCACAGATATGGAAGGTGCTGTATCTTTGAAAATACTGGCCCATAGGTTTTTGCTGTATGGTTTTCATGAGTTTATGAACTTCAGATTGGCCCTTTGTCAATTTGATTTGTTGGAGGGGGGCAAAGAAGAGGCTTTCTGGAATACATAATTAATGCTGAGTGAATACAGTTAGTTTAAATTCGCTTCTTATTTTTTTAATAGGGAATCTATTTTCTGACCACTTTAAATCAAGTTGAATTTTATTTTTTACACCAGGCAAAGTTGAGAAAGAAGACCATTATTTGTGTGTGGCGGCTGAGACTTATATGAAGTCTGGAGGAATTCTTATATAATAAGTGAGGTGTCATTCTATACAATAATTAGAGGTTATCCCTCCTGAAAGGCTGATCTTTAGGTCCTATTCCAATACAAGCCATTCTATGGTTCTATTAAATCATATTTCCGTGGGCTCAAATTCTTTCCATTTAATTTCATTCAGCCGACAAAAAATAATCCCCCTTTCAGTTAAATGCCTTGTTCAGAGAAACTTGCAATTAAGTCAAATGAAAACGTATCTCCTTTTATATTATCTCCTAGTTTTACATAATAACTTTAAAATCATTTTTTTTTATTTAAGTTATTTCTTCTGATTTTGAACAACAGATGGTGGATTAACGCTGTACTTTGAAATTTGGTATTTGTAGCTCTTGTTCTCTCTTTGCTGTGGATTCACTGTCTGTGGATGACTCACACATAAACATAAATTCACAGATAAAGCAGAACAAACTTAATTTAGAATTTTAATTTTCTTTATTTCCTTGCTATGTTTTCTAAAAGCTTATAATGAGGCAATCTTACTTGATACTGTGTATATGCCATACTACTTTGTTGAAGGAATAATATGTATTTTAACCGTAATAATTTTTAACTTTCTACTGGAAGTGGGAAAAAATAATCCTAGTAATGAGGAGTCACTGTGGGTAGCCACAGGATGAGAGTAAAAACAGATTAATAGCTTCTGACAATTTTGCAAAGTGAAGTGAATAAGTGTGTTACATATATGTGTTTATTCAGTTTTACAGAAGTGCTCTTCGTTCATTATTGTTATATTTCACTGGCAAGCAACTTTAGAAGTGACTGTTGAAGTAACAGTTGGACCTAAATGAAACAAGTTTCTGTAAGCATCTGCTTCAAGTTGAATATCGAGCACTTTGGAAGAACAGACTGTTGGTAGTGGGGGTGAATGTCAAATTTTGTTTTTGATCTTGGCTCATGTGATGGTAGTGTAGGCTTAAAGATGGGGCATTTGAGAAACCAATCTTTCTAGAAAGGCTGAAGCCAGTTATTTTTTACTTAAGTGCTCAAGCATTCAATTCTTCTAGTGTAATATTGATTTACATATAAAATTATATTTCTCAAATCTCATTATCATACTGCAGCTTTCAGCACAGATGTAACATGTTGCTTGAGGCTCAAGTTGAAATCTTGTCTAGAAAAGAATTTTATGTGGAACTTTAAATTCACTTTCAAAAGCTTCGAAAATTTGTCTTACATATTCCAATCCTCTTACTATTTTTACATTTGTTGTTACAATAGAATATCTTGTATTCTAGAGAAAACTTCCTTGTAGCCACTTAAATAAATTTTAATGTATGTTACATAATGTCAGTATTTTTGTAAATTAATCCTGAATTGAGTAACTATAATGATTCTGTGTCATAGAGCTGTAAAAATTATCTTAATGAGAATTAAAATGCAATTTTATTATAACTACAGAATTATCAAACCATTTATTTTTATATTTTTGTGGTATAAAATAACTAAATCATTAAATTCACTGATCTCTATCATCCCCTTTGTACTGATGTCTAAAATTATTCTTATTCAAAATAAGCAAAGCCCATGATGTGTTTCTGAATCTTGAAAAGATGAAGGGGACAGGTTGATACTTGCCCAGTGTTGGGTGCTGTTCTCCTGTGCAATCTTGACACTGTGGGAGGGAATGTTTGTAAATCTTATAAACCCTTACTTGTAAAAGTGACTGAAGGATTCTCTAAATAGTTGCTAGCTGTATTGCCAAACTTCCCACTAAAATTTAAATTTAAATTTAAACCTTTTCAAGAAAATAAAAAAGAGCAAGATATGTTACTTTTTTTTTTTTTGTCTGTATATCCACATTTCTCACCACTGAAAAAAACTTTTCAATAAATTAAAATAATATATTTCATTTCTGGCAATCTTGTGTTTGACTTTTTCTACTCCAATACTTGTTAGCATAGTTTAACTTTGCTCTGTAGAGAGAGCTGAGGTAAGCATTGGAATATAGAACAATCGTGCTCTTTCTCTGTTGTTCTTGTAGTATACACCACATCTGATTACTTTAGAAAGAAATACCTTTCTGATGATATTTCTTTTTTTTTTGTTCCCCTTACAAATGTCTTTTAATGGCCATTTCAACTGTCTGTTTTAAAGGTGTTCATTAACTCACTGCTTGTGTCATTCAGAATCTTCATCCCTCCTAGACAGTCAGTTTTGGCATACAGCAACATTATGCGTGCCCTAATTATTTTGTTGAGATGCACTAATACAATTTATGATAGTATATCCCACAGATGTATATGATATATATGATAGTATATCCCACAGATTTTCTCCACTGAGCTTTCTTTTCTTCAGACTCAAAAATCTCAGTTCCCTCAGCAGCTCCCATAAAACTTGTGCTCCAGACCCCTCTCAGCTCAGTTGCCCTTCTCTGGACACACTCCCCACCCCCAGTGTCTTTCCTGTAGTGAGGGGCCAAAAACTGAGCACAGCACACGAGGTGCAGCCTCACCAGAACTGAATACAGAGGGATGATCACCTCCTTAGTCCTGCTGACTACAGTTTCTGATACAATCCAGTATGCCATTGGCCTTCTTGGACAACTCCTTCAAGTTTCACAACAATATCTGGAATTTTCCTTCAATCAATTTTCATTTTTCCCACATTAATTTGTGGATTATGACAAGCCTTAATAGTTGCTAGAAATTAATCCCATGCAATATTTACTATTTTTCTTCGGTAGATTTTTACCTTTCACATATATTCAATAACAAGGACATAACATTGCAGTGACAATGTGTAATTTGTTTGTTAGCTATAGAATATTAAAGTCCAATTTTATTAAACTGTAAAATGCACTCACCCCTTGCATGGAGCGTAGACATAATTAACAGTAGATCTATAAAAATATATACTTAGGCATGCAAAATAACATTGCAGTGCAGTATGGAGTCTGTGGATTTCACACAGTATATGGACAGTGTACACAAAAGAGACACATGCATTTATGTATATTTATCTTTAGATTAAGTGAATGCATTTCATAATCAGAAATGAGAATGGGAAGTTGTTTGATGCTTAAAATAACTATGTTTATTGTTTGAATAGGATTTTAAACAAACCTGGAAGGAAAAAGAGATAAATATTTAATATATATTAATGCAAACAATGCAAGTTAATTTTTAAAAATATTTTTGGTAGAATAGCTACAATCTCTGTAGGAATTTCCAGAAGAAATCTTGGTAAAAGCCACCCAAGGTACCATCAATGGTTTCCCCGTACTTTATATCACTAACAGCAGGGTGAGAGTTTGTTACTTCACAAAGTTTTTTGAGATATCTTTTTTCTAGCTCCACACTGGCAAAGAAAAAAATAATAATTATACTTGTCGTAAGTTTTCTCTGGGAAAGAATTTCACAATCACGATAAAAATACTTATCCAGTGTGTGGGAAAATGAGGTTGGCATGCCTCCTCTGCCAGATATACAGCAGGAATTTGTCTATGATGAATGCCTGGCTTTGCTGAGGTGTGTCTTCTCCTGTTGGACCTGCTCCACTTTGAATATACAATTATATACTCATTAGATCAGAGAAGGTAAGCCTGTTGATTAAAGCATTCCTTTGAAATGTAAAACCCAGTGGTGTCTGTTCCAGAACAGCAGTTTGGTTCAGGTTTTGCAGCTTAGATGAGTTCTTCACTGACCTGCTGGTTATTCTGGTCTCATTCTCTCCCTTTCTTCCTCTGTAACACCATTTCTTACCTCGATTTTGTCTCTCAATTTAGATCACAAATTGCATGCCAGGACTAAGAAACTATTAAACAAAGGTTGATTGCAACTGATAAATGTATGTGAAACATTTTGACTTGAACCAATTTGCATGCTGATGAACTGTAATACAGAAGTGTCTCTTTCTAAACTGAATAGATAGAGGGCTAATTGAAGGTGTTATATGGAACATGTTTTAGAAGCCAAGCAAAGAGGATATCACTTTTTTTTTTTTTTTCAAAAAATATGCAATCATGCAAAGGAAGATATCTATCTTACCTCGTTCTTATAGATCAAAACACTTTGCTGATGTTATTCATGAGGATTCTGGGATACCAGAAGAGTGATGTACAGTGCTCTGCTTCAAAACCCACAAAGCTCTGGAGGGAGCATGAGAAACGTCTCTCCTTTCAGAGGATGTATGTAAATTAAAAAGCCTTGACATGGTAATAATTAACGTGAATGTTCATAACAACAACAACAACAACAAAAAGACAGAGAAAGTTTCACTTCAAGGGATGCTTACAAATGCTGAGTAATCATTTTCTCTTCGAGTGAAATTGCTTACTCCTCTGAGTTTATCCAATACTTCTGAAATGTAGAGTTAATTTAGGAGGCTATGGCATCAGGAGCATAATGCTTTTTTTTTTTTTTTGGTGACAGTTTTATAAGTAAAATTTCAAATCCATTTTCATTACTAAAGTATAAAGACCATAACCATTTCCAGAGTGCTATTTCTTCCAGATTTAATTTTTCATTGCTGGAATACGATCTGGGAAATGCATAAGGAATACATTGGAGGAATGTGGTAGAAACAGATGCATTGTTTTCTTGCTACCAGTAACAGGAATTTTGAGTTAACTTCTAAGAGTACTATTCCTAAAATTAGACAGCAAAAATAGGTCTCTAGTGACAGCAAAATTGCTTCTGATAAAACCAGATGTAATATGTAAGGGATTCAGATAAAAGATTGTATTTTCAAAGCCATTTACTTTTAGCCTGGCTGTTTATTTTGAAGTAAGTAGTAATTCTGTTAGACATCAATTGGAATAGGCTGGTTATTCTGAAAATGCCGCTCATCAACCTTATTACTATCCATGAATAGGCTTGTCTGTGTAAGTCACATAGCCTTGGCCCAGAGGCATCTCAGGATGTGATCTTTCAATAGAGAGACTGACACCACATAGCAATGTCTTTGGGTCTTGAGATTTGGCTTCCTTTTACTTTTATTCTTAAGAAGTGTACATTGCCCAACTTCTGCTTCATCTAACTTCATTCATCTGATAGGAATCTCAGTCTAGACCATGGGTGTCCAACCTTTAGGCTTTCCTGAGCCATACCAAATGAAGAGGAATTGTGTTGGGCTGAACATAAAGTATGTGTTACGGAATTACTGAAAGTAATGCCTCATTTTTATTATGTTGACCCACAACATCAGAGGCAGATGGTGATATAGCAGTAGGGACTGAACTTTCCCATCAAAAGTCCATTACATTTTGTTGCTTTGCAATGGATGGCATCAGATGGGCAGCCTGATAAAATGGTATCTGACATGGAAGTGCATGTGAAGCAAAGGTGTTCAATGACATTCATCATAGAATCTTAGAATCTTAGAAGAATTAATGTTGGAAAAGAATTCTCAGATCATTTAGTCCAAATGTACATCTACCACAAGTGCTGCCCACTAAACTATGTCCTTTAGTATCACATCTCCATGTTTCTTGAACACCTCCAGGGACAGTGGATCAACCACCTCCCTAGGCGGCTCATTTCTGTGCCTGACCACTCCTTCTGAGAACAATTTTTCCCTAATATCCAACTCAAATCTCCCCTGGTGCAACTTAAATCCACTACCTCTTACAGTTAACTGGGAGAAGAGGCTACAGAAGATTTGCAACACAACTATCGTATGGAACAGCAGTCTCATTCTGCTGTAGTGTATTCAGAAGCCTCCAAACTTTCTTCAAGGACTGATGTATATAAATAAATGAATAGTAAATCTCACTACAACTGATTCCTAACAGGGCAGCAACGTGGTTAGCCAGTTTTGAAGCAACATTGGATCGCCTTGGTCATATGTAGTCAAGTTTACTAAGGATGAGAACGGTCACTAAAATGAAAAGTTATTAATAAAGAGGGTTGGGACAAAGTTGGGGAAAACTGTGAGATTTAGGTGTGTACCTATGAAAAACAGTGACTTGCATTCTATGCTACTTATCCTTCTTTGTTTTTCTTCTCAGTTAAATTTGTAGTTGAGCATCAAGGGCCTGAGAGAAAAGCCTTAAATGTTACTCAAAATAATGTATTTTTTTTCAAAACCATATTTTATATTAAAAGAGAAGGTGATGCTGAGCTCTGTGTTCTTAGCTGCTAGAGTAGTGTAATGATAGTAATGTAAATGATGCAATAGCAAGATTACTCAGTCATTTGCCTTCAAGATTTGTGCTTGAATTTAAAAGCCTCAAGGGCATTTTAGTTCATTAATAGATGTACTTTCTCTTGTAGATTATATGCCCTGAAGTTCAAGATTTTGAATAAGAAAGAAAATTAAGAGATTTACTCATTCATTTATTATTCTTTTGATGCTGAACTGTATAATAGTTATTATCAGAATCTTGTAACAGTTGTAAACATTCCAGAATTTTAATCTAGATTATTAACCATATATGTATTTTAGTTGAAGAAATCTTTAGGGTATTACATGTTAATATATGCTAAAGTAATTAAATCAGAAGAGAAGAAGAACTGCATATACTCATTTCATATCAGTGAATATGACTATCAAATGGAAAAGGATGATAGCTTAGACAGTAACTTAAGACTTGGGCTCATTCCAGCAACCCTAGTATTCAAGGTGTCTCAAATTACCCTAAATGGTTTACAAAGCAATGCCTTAGTAATAGCACAAGCTGTACAGGTGATTCCATTTAGGCACAGGACAGTTTTTCAACACAAACACTTCAAGCTACAAACTGGTTTAAGCAAGGAAATGGTTGGGTTTCTACACTGGCTCAAGACACTGGGGTTATCAATTTTTCTGTGTAGCAGTAAGTTATAAGAACAGGATTAGAGTTCCTTTAGAGACGGACTAAAGTTTTGTAGGAGTTTCCTTCATTTCCTTTTAATTGCTAACATTATGTGGTGACATTTGGTTGGTTTCCATAGCTTCAGTGAAATTTTTTTTGTTATTGTTCCCTTTGTTCTCATACAAACATAACTGTCTACCTCTGTCATACACCTGCTAGCATTTAAACATCTCTTAATTTCCTCAGTTTTTGCAGGTAATTGCATTCTGAAAACTTGAGTGATGTTCACTTCAAAGTTTTCAAAGATGTTTGGCTCTCAAATGAGTTTTGCTATTCTTTCAGTTCCAGTTAGTGTTCTATTCTTACTCCTTCCCTATGTCTAGTTACTGTTGTCACTTAATGAATGCTTGGCTTTCCTTGATCTGATATTTTTCACTTTTGATTATGGAGTCCTGGGAGTTCAGAAGGCTCTCAGGGTCTGTCTGATGAGAAGTTTTGTCCTAGTCTGCAGTGACACCATAAAACAAAGAAAGATCATTTCAAGAGAAGTGAAACTATTTGCTCCCCAGGAGTGGAATTCTGTTTGTCCAAAGAAAATGCAACTGTGTTTTGAGGAAATTTTTTGAATATTTATTTCCCTCCCCCACTACTTTTCAGATAGTCATCAGACTATGATTTCTGTGACATTTGTTTTTCATTGTATGATCTAAATAAAAGAGGACATATGTTGCCTTACTTTTCTATGTTAGACAGAATAGGCAAGGTCATGATTCTGGGAAAAGCTATCCCTATAGCTAATTCTGAAGTAGAACAAGAAGTTTATTGAAGAAGAAAGTAGGCATGCATATTTGTCACAGCTCAGAAGCCATAAATGTACTCTTAGCAGAGATAGAGAAGAGAGGTGGTGACATTCTTCTTTGTCATAGGGATGACCTTATATAATGGCACCGTTTAAAGATGTTTCAGCTAAAAATGAGGAGTTCCTGATTTCTTTATTTATTTATCTGTTGATTGGTTTCTGGGCTTTTTGGTGTTTTTGTTTGTTTGTTTGTTTGTTTGCATTTAATAGAAGGAAAATACAGATATTACGTCCCTTTAAAGGAAGGCTGGAAATTGTTAGGTCTTGAAAAAACAGCCTACAGAGAGTTCACATCTATCCTTTTGCATCAGTCTGTATGCATCGAAGTCTGACACAGGTTGCACAAGCTTATTTTTTTTTCCAAGAGATTGCCATACTTCAGTAGCGGTTTCATTCCTTGTCTCCATTTGCTGTTCTACAGTGCTGTAGATTTCATATCAATTTACAAAAAAAAAAAAAAAAGAATTCCTTTCATTCTTTTTTAAAAACTTGTCCTCCTGAAAGCTATACTTCATCCAGGCATTGCAGAGAGAACAATATCCCTCTGCAGAGAACAAGTGAGAGTAAGCACAGGAGGCAGCTGTAGTCGTGTGTATTGCGGTTTTGTAATGAATGTGCTGACCCTGATAAGGGGCTTGAAAACAACAAATGGCACTGTGAGGGATGAAAATCTGTACCATATGGAGCATAATATAACTGTGGAGTCTCTAAACTCTCACTCTGGGGAGCATGCCAGCATACGTGGGAGAAGTGAGAATTTCATGAATTATGTTACTCTTGAGTAGATCTGAAAGTACAAAAAAGTTCAACAGCATTCTGGTTAATATGCAAATGTCTCTGTTCTCTGAATGAGACAGAAATGTGGCTTTGATGTTTGGGCTTTTGAAACCTGAACTCTGGAGAAAACAGTAGAAGAAAAATACATTATAGGGTGGCACATACAAATACGGAAAACACTGGTGAAATTACTTAAGGCATCATTTTCCTAACACCCTGCCCAGAGTTTTTTCGGGATTAGATGGACTGAGTTTTAGCATGGAGATGGCCATACAGTCATATACTGTATGACAGGAAATAGTTTGGTAATTTAGCATGTACCACAGAATATAAAAACAATGCAGAATATAGCAGGATACTAAAATGATACTAGTATAAATGACAGATTTTAAGAGAAGTGCAAAGCAGTATCCTGTCTTGTCTCAAAAATCCTAGAGCCTTGCATAGGAGTGTATCACAAGCTCTTTCTCTCAAAATCTATTGTTAGCTATCTAAGTGTTTTGCATGTTAAAAAATCACCTATTCCTTCCAGTGGGATGAAACATTAACTTAAGCTGTTGTTTGCATTGTGGCTTTCTACTGTGGAAGAAAACTGACTGATGGGTTGAACACTCCCACTATGTATATGCTGTTTCACTTATGCCAGAGTCATAGAAAAGGTCCTATGTCACTTCACTGTCAGATGGATGAAGGAAAGTTATGTTTTTCAGTTGAGAAATACTTTGTGAAGAAAACTATTATTGAACAACACCTACAGAGGTAGTTAGCACTCATTGATCTTTTCAGCAGCCTCAGAGCACCTTTTTCTTAGGCTTGGTGTGGAAGTCACTCCATATCTTAAGTACCACACTAAATAAAACCTTCATTGTTCCACTGAGAAAAAAGCAAAAGTGTATCAAGGACTGTTTCAGGACAACACCTACTCTTGCCCCATATCTATTAATTCCATGACCATCATCAGAGTTCTCAATCATTTGTTTCCTTAGGTTTTTGGTTGTTTTTTTTCCCTATCTCTTGCCATAAAATTCTTTTCTCCAGAGTTTTCTAAGGTTGACTCATTCTCAGCTTTCACCTAGTGATGATGTTCAGTAGTACTGAAAGAAACCTGATGCAGTAAAAGAAGGCTGAAGTACTCCAAGGGAAGATCCCTAAGCAGAGACAAATCTGGCAGCAGTTCTAGCCAGGACTCATCTACTACTATTTTTACAACTGTTATATTAAAAATGTACTCTATGAGGGATGAATTTTGGATGCAATAAAAATTTGCCTAGTATTCCAGCCAAATGATTTTGTGTGGCTGTAGAAAGCAAGCATTAAGTCCCTATCTTATTTTTATAAGGATTTAGAAATATGATTGCTTTTAAGCAGAAACTAGAAACAAAAATTAAAAGTGAGTACACAGTGATATAAAAAAACTATTACAATGTGTTAAAAAGTCAAATTTCAAAATATTAGTCTCAGATTACGTATCATAGTGCAAGCAAGGGTCATGTTTTTCCAGCATCAGAAATACCCTCAGTGTTACCTTGGGAATTTCTATTTCCTAACAGAAATTTGAAAAAGAAAAGAACAGTACATCTTTTTTAACAAAAATAAGATAATTCCTTAGCTAACATGACTGTGAGAAAAGTGTGCAGCATTTACACAGAGTGAGAAGGTGCCTTGAATGAATTTATATAGCAACTAAAGCTGAAAAGCTTGAAGATTTTGATGCATGTATGTCAAATTCTAAAATTCTGTCAAATGTATACCAAGTCTACACTGACTTCAGAGGACATAATTTTTGTTGGTAATAAAGTTCTTTGAAATTATCTATGAATGTGAAACAGGTTGGTTAAATTGAAATAAAGGAAAGGATTGAAGAAAGGAAAGGATTTACTGAACCTGTAGATTGTTAATGCTTTTAAAATGCTGAAGGTTTACTGATTGTTAAAATAGACAGAAAACTTTTTGAGGTGTATCAAACAACAAAGTTGTTGATGGAAACAAATCACAGATTTAGTTATTTATTATCTAATTAACAACTTTTTGCCTTATCACTTTCATTCAGTAGTTTGCAACCTTCTTCAGATGTATGTTACTGGTGTCCTTTCCCTTCATTTTCCTTCTTCAAGTTATAAGACTTCCCACAAAGAAACAGCAACAAGCATAAGCTCATGAAAGCTGCAAGTGTCAAGTGTTTTGATTCTCTTTTACATGTTCTCACAAATTGATTTTATACTTTATGCACAAATGTGGGCTTTGACCACTCAGCTTCTTCTGTATTTTCTTTTTTGCTGATAAGCTGTACTTCTCACAGCCTAACAGAAGAGTCCTCACACATTTCTCTGATGCTGTGTTTGGACTTAGGCTTGCTGTGAAGAGCAGAAGAAATCTTGCATGATGGAAACTTATGTCCTTACTTGACAAAGGCTCCCATTTAGATCAGTGGAAAGCTTTGCAAACTTGACTTGTGTCAAGACTTTAATTTACTTACTGTTACTTATTTATTATTTTATATTTATTTATTATTTACATAGTTCAGCTCATTACAGATTTATTAATACTGGCTTATATTCCTTAATTCTCTTTGTACTCAGCACTGGTGAGGGCTCACATCAAGTACTGTGTTCAGTTTTGAGCCCCTCACTACAAGACACTGGGGCCCTGGAGCATTTCTAGAGAAGGGCAACAAAGCTATGAGGGTCTGGAGTACAAGTGTTGGGGGTGGGGGGGAGGGAACTGGGATTGTTCAGTCTGCAGAGCAGGAAGCTTGAGAACTCCCAGAAAAGTTTGTGACTATGTGGAGCTGGCCTCTTTTTCCATGTAACAGCAATAGGAAGAGAAGGAATGGCCTTAAATTGTGTTAGGGAGGTTCAGGTTAGATATTTGAAAAAACTTCCTCTCAGATAGCATCATAATGCATCAGATCGGGCTTTCCAGAGAGGTGGTGGAGTCACCATCCCTGCAGATGTTCAAAAGCTATGAAGATGTGGCACTGAGGGACGTGGTTAGTGGGCATGGTGGGTATATGGCTTGATGTTTGGACTGGATAATCTTAGTGGTCTTTTCCAAACTTAATAATTCTCTGATTCTTTGAATAGCTAAGCAAAATGTCTCCCTTAAACCTGTAAATAAAAATAAAAAAATAAATAGTAATACAAGTACAACCATGACTTCAAGAATAGAGGCTGTAGTAATATAATGAGAAACAGCTCTCAGCCTATGGAAACCATTCTGGATAATGCAGCACCTTGTTCTATACTGAACTCAACAAAACATTCTTCTTGCTATGTTGTCATTATAGGATAAAGTTATAGCAATAGTTAAGAAAATTCTGTGCAGCTCGAGTCTGTAATTTTTTTAACTTAAATGCCAAAGTGCTTCAAAATTGTGTCACTTCAGAACATTACCAGGAATTCTTTCAGGAGCAGTGAAGTAATTAAGTCATTCAACAAGAGTCTCTTAAGATGGTGTCAAACATCAAGTTCTGCTGACATCTTACTGATTATAATGAAAAGAAAAAAAAATTGAAAACAACTTGTGTATGAATATGGGAAGCCTGCTGAGCATTGTAAAATACAAAATACTTGACCCTTATGTAAGAAACAACTCTCTTTTTGTACATTTATGATTTAATTTCTGTATTTTGGGTTCATATTCTGCAATTTTGTTAAAGATCAAATAGCTTTATATGATTTGTGATCAAAATCTGCTGTAAGGTGAAAGGCAGCTCTTGAGCAGGAAAAACTAAAAATGAGACAGGAGAAGGATAATATGTTCTGAAATGTATGGAAAGCTTTCATCCAAGGAGAGATGTAATGCTTTGGGAAAAGAGCTTAATGCATTCTCAGTGTTGACCTTAGTCAGTGAGGAGCATTTTTGAGGATTACTCTGTGACAAAAATGAAGTGCTGCAAACTGTAAAGATGCAGCCAGCTATATGGCTGCTCACAGTGTTGTATAGAAGGAGAGAAGCTCAAGATGAAGGCTAAGAAAGATGGGTTTTATGGCTGTCCAAAACCATTACCTGCTGTGGATTCTCATTTTACTTTTGTGATCTTTATGTTGGCAGTTTAACAAGTCTTGAGGGAAGAGATTCAAACTTGCAAGTTTTGTTTTTTTGTTGTTTTTTTTTTTCCTATGGTGTGTGAATCATCCATCATCTCATTCTGACCCTTAGTGTTTCTTTTCAGTGTTGACAGGAGGTGCAGCATATGTCTGAAGTGATGTTGTGCCTGTGTCAGAGGCAGTCAGCCCCTCCAGGATCAGGAGAATAGTGGCCAGGCTTCTTCCTTACTCGGGCTGAACTATAAACAGCTTGAGTGATACTTGTGGAGGTGGAAAGTGCAGAATGAGAAAGGCATAAATAAGGCAGGCTTGTGTAGTAAACCTTAAGAAGGATTGATTTTCCCTTCAGATGATAATAAGAAAGAGGCCTCCAAGGGCTGGACTGGGAGAGATAATTTTGATTTGGTTTTTTTACCAACGTTTCTGTGTTTAAAAAAGGAAAGCTGAGCTGAGTGAGAAGCCAAGAAACTAAGGCAGCATTATTGATTTGAGCCAAACTGGACATGTTGGACTGTGTTGCACATTTTGCAAGGCTGTGTGTGACTGAGCTTTGGAGGCTGGTAAGAAACTAAATTGAATTTAAAAATAAATTTAAAAAAATACACATACATCCAGTGCTGAGTAAATTTATGCAACTCTTCCCAGTGTAGTCAGAAGCTAATTCGATGAGATTTTTATAGTAGTAGCAATTGAGAATTTGAACAAAGGGATGGGAATATTTATGTCAAGAGAAAATCCAGCAATAATATAAATTGAACATTAAATGATTTGGGTATGAAAAAATATATTAGATATATGAATAATGATGTATGAGAAATGTCACTGAAGTTAGTACATCTGCTTGAGACTTGGTCAGATTTTTTTGGCCCCTACATATGTTATGGTACCCTCAAATGAGGGTAAAACTCTTCAATAAAGGAAATCTGAAAAATAGCAAGCAAGCATATTCAGACTTGAATGTGAATCTCAGTTAAGGAGTACCACTGGAGTATCACATACGAGGAAGACATCTATTGATTTATAACTCTTTCTTCTGTATCAGTTGTTATTATTAAACCATTGGTCTGCATCATCACCGAGCCTCTGAGCTCATTGTTAACTTGCTTTGTAAGCATTCAAGAAAAGTAATGCTTGGAAGAGAAGGTGGACATAGAATTAACGACAGATATTTATGGGGAACCACTCCCAACCACGAGAGTCAGCATGAGAGTAAGTATGAATGTATCACTGTAGAAAATGCTGTGACTAAGTGATGATTGAGCTGTTTGAGGCTGAATGACTGCAGATATTTTCAAAGGAATACACAAAATGGCTGTAAGATGGAGATACATTAATAAAAGAATTGGAAGTTGTGAAGAAAAAAACACCTTTTTTTCTGGGATGGGGACAGAATTGATGCAAAAAAAGTAGGGGGTAGGAGCTAAGCCGTGCAGAAAGTTTCAGGAACTGTCATGTTACAGCTCATTACCTACAATGAGTTTCTAATATGACAGCCATATGCTGATGAAGCTGTTCACTAGGATGACAGGGTAATGAGAGAAAGGAAGGGACTTGAACATCAGTATTGCTATTCAGAACTGAAATGCGATAAGTTTTAACTATGATATTCATACTATGATGTTTCCAACCCAAGGCACCGAGAAGGACAGTTACCTAGGAGTGATGGTCACCATGTTACTACCTTGTTGGCCTTGACCTGAGGTGCAAAAAAAAGATTTGTCTATGGAGCCAGTGCAAACCCTTTAAGAGCTATAAGGAAAGAAGCCGGAAGTGTGACTGCTCTTAACTTTGACAACTCACATTCTGGAGCAGAAAAGCCTTGCAGGGATGCAACCAGCTGCTGCCAACTACTATGTGAGAGCCTGTATATCCTGTTGATCAAGTCAAGGACTATGGCCTGAATGATTGCTTGAAATTTTCCGGATAGAGAATGACAGTGAGAAGTACAGTCTTCTTTAAAAAAGTTATTCCTAAGGGGCAGAATCAGAATAGTCTTGCAGTATAGCCAGTGCACATTTGTGGATGAATGTCAAGGTTCTACCACCGATTCTCCTGAGAAGCCTGTAGCAGTTTTACCATATCCCTGCTTACAGTCACTATTGCTGCATTTCTTCCCTCTAAAAAGTTAATGGAAAAGAGTATAGTAGGAGGTAGACAGTGCAGAGAAAGTGTGAAAATTTTTCAAAAATTATCTCCTGCTAAGAATTCTAATGAACTTTATGTGAAGATCTGTACCAGCTAAGCACACCCTTCATAACAGGCAAGCTTTGACAGCTTTTAAAGCTCTTCAGACCCTCTCTATTATAATGTTGCTGTTTGTGTTCCCTGTTCAACTAAAAATTATATCCACATTTCTCCTCACCATCCTGTTTCCCCCGATTTGGGGACTTGGAAATCAACCACTTTTCAGAACAATAGGTTTTTGCATACTTTAACACCTTCCTTGGATTTAAGAATAAAATCAACATTTTTAGTTTAATGTTTTATTTATTTATTACTTATTCTAATATACGTTCTAGAAAGTCATCCTTGATTTTAGCATTGTTTTAAGGTTTTTATTCCTCCAGGCTTCCTGAAGTATATATATGTATGCATTTGTTCATTCTTATGTGTTGGAAGATTACCTCCATTAATAATATGGCAAATAGAAGAACTTAAAGCAAAATATTCTTATAATATTTTTAGAGTGCAAACCTGCATTGAGTGCACTGCATAATTAGATATGTTTTAAAATACTGGCAAAATAACCTGAATCTGAGATTATCCTAATGATGAGTTACATTAAGTAACAGATTTATGTAACAGATTTATATTACTGTCCTGGAGATGTTTATTAACTTTATAGCAAATAAGCACATAATGTTGTGTATTTATATGTAAGTATTATATGGATAAACAATGTTCTATTTTTTCATTTAGCTATCTGAGCAACATTAAGATATGTGTAGTTCTAAATCCTTCTTCTTGGATGGTAAATTAGTTCAGTTCTGAAAATTTATTCACAATTATATGCTGATAAGAGAGCTGCAGATTGCATGAACGTCTCTCGAGTAATGAGAACTGCATTGCTTGTGAATGTAGAATACTGATAACAGAACTGAGAGTATGATACACTTGCACATAGGCAATATGTCGGTTTTTGCACACAGGCCTGACCTACTAATTGAAGTAGAGTTGAAGAAGACAGAAATAAGAGTTATTGTTGCTTCTTTTCCTTACTTTGTTTGCCTCTTACAAGAGAGGTGCTACTCTTATTAGCTGTTGTTGTCATTAGAACTGAACCAGACACCTGATCCAGTAACATCAGCAAAGAAAAACATCTTCAGGTATCTGAAATGCTGAGTGAAATAATAGGGACAAAAACAATAACAGCAGCAAACTTTTAGTGTTCTGTAGATATTTCATCCACTACAGTGAAAATTATGTAATATCACTAATACTGTAACATTATGAGAAACTACATACATAAGTATAAAAATGCTTTCACATGACAGAAGCTAAAATGATGGAGTACTGTCCTGAATTTACCATTATATCCCCAAAAAATGTATCTGATCAATATTTATTTACACAGAATAAGTGTAGTAATTAAGATATATTACCAAAAATGGTTTAGAATTGCTTGTTAAAATTGTGTGATAAACAGTGTCAGAATTTGCAAGTATATGTATATGCCTGCAGGCCTATTTATGTTCTATTATATTGTCATAAGTTTTAGTAGCTGTATATAAAATTATTGAGTAGATCTTCATAATGAATATCTTGAACATTTCCTTGTAGCAAATCAGTAGAACAAAAGAAACACTGTTTTGTTTGGTTTTGGTTGGTTGTTATTTTCTGTTTTTTTTTTTTTTAATAAATGCATGTGAATCTGAACACCAATTTATTTTGTACAAAAAAGGTGGTGTACTATAATTCTTCAAAGCTAAAGATTATTCACTTTTTCTGTTTATAAATGAAGGGCTTTTTAAGTCTTTTTAGGGCTCTGAAGTGTTTTTAGCCTCTAGCTCTCATTGACTTGGATAAATTCATATTGGAGTTCAGAGGCTAATTTATGTGACTGAAAACAAATTTAGGTCAAATCCCGTTTCTCTTGGAGCACTCATTATCTCTGCCATTAGCTCCAGGAGTTATTTATTTTTGCAGCCTCTGTTCTTAAACTGATAATTTTTTCTTTCTGAGTCATCCACCTGAAAGTATGGTGATGCCAAATAAAATGTTTTCTTTGAACAAAAGATACTTAATTCATCCACTGCAAATACATACTGCAGAAATCTAGCATTTGGTGATGTATTTTCTTTTTTTTTTTTCAGGGGAATTCTGGCCTGGGGTTCAGTATTGCTGGAGGAACAGATAACCCACACATTGGGGATGACCCTGGGATATTCATTACTAAGATTATCCCAGGAGGAGCTGCAGCAGAGGATGGAAGACTCAGGTAAAAATTAACTCCCTACAGATATTTAGAAACAAAATGCATTGCTGTTATATATTGTCCTCCAGGAGTCAATTGTCTTTCATGGAGCCAGTGGAACTAAATGATATGACAAGAGCTTCCTTTCTGAAGAGTTAGGAAAACTGATTTAAGTAGTGTAAAGCAGTTGGATGAGTTTAGTTAAGTCCTGTATAAAGCAGTGTTTGTTGGTTCTACCTCCAGCTTTGTACCAACCATTTTAATTGGTGCAAGAAATGCAAAGGAGGAGGAAAAAGATGTTATCAGCAAGGAAGTCTTGATTGTTATATATTCTAGACTGAAGAATTATGTACTCTTGTTATATATTAAGGCAACCAACAGTCACAAACTACAGAGACATCCCTAAATAGCTGTAGCTATTTGCAGATGCTCCCTATTGCATGACTCTGGTGCTGAGGTATTCTTATCTGCATTTCCAAGTTCTTATTTTAATTTTAATTTTTTTTCATTTGTGAGATTGTGACAGACATTCTATCTCTGAGTCACCTCCAGAAGGTGAGGATTCTTGGAGGTCACTTGGAATTTGTTGTCATCAAATGCATTGTAGCACTTCTCTTTAAAAAAGAGGTACCACTGAATTGTTTGTTCTTCCCTTTCTTGTGGATTTATTTCAGAAAGGTTTCTGCCTATCACAGACACTGACATTCATCTGTCAGTTTTGAAGCCTGCTAATGCTCCAAAAAGTCAGTATAATTGGAAAGGCTTGGGATAAAATTCTGATGGTTTTGTGATCTCAGCACTGCAACCTAAACTCTGGGATTCTTTGCCAAAAAACAGATGGCTGAAAATTCATGAAATATGACCAGATGGTAACAAAAACATTTTTGACAAAGCCTTGTCCTTTAATTCAAAGATATAAGTATGGAGAGTTGGTCAGTTTTTAGAGCAAACTGTGAATATTTCTTTTTGGAAAATAATGTTACTTTTACTATTATAGTGATGAGGAATCAGGGTGCCTGGCAGTGCCTGAAGAATTTATGATCTAAATATGGTTGCAGAGAAAAGTAAGAGGAATAATCTCATGTAATATTATGACTAAACTGCAGCAATCCGCCTCTAAGCTGGTCACCTTGGAGTCCCTTAAGAGTCAGGGATAATAAACCTATGCATTTGTATGTCACGATTCATCTTTTCCTAAAGTCAATGTCTAAAACAGAACAGAAGAATCAAATCTTGCAAGGGCCTTCATCCAGCTTAGCTGTAGTGATCTATCATCATTGGGCCAGACAAGCTTCATGAAAAACATCAGGAAACAGTAGTGTTTGGAAATCAGATTTGACATGATGAAGTACACAGGATGTGCTAAACCTTACTACAAGCAAGAAAGAATCCTTTGGAAAAAAAAAATAATAGAATTTTTAATTACTTTTGAAAGCTTTTTGATTTAAGCTATTAAGGAGACATGCATCATTGCATTTATTTTTCTTACTATCTTTATATGAAATCAAGTATATTGTAATTCATTACTATGCTAATTAACTACTGTAAATTTAACTCATGATTATTTGGTAATTACTGTGTTATAAAAGACTTAAGTAGGCCTTCTAAATTCACAAAAGATGTACTAATGTAATTCATTAATCCATATTAGGATTAGAACTAGGAAGCTTTGTATTTTGCAGAAAAATTTTATCTTATTACTAAGACTTTAATAATAATAGTCTTAGAGTATGGTACAGTACATTTCTTAGCACATTTTGAGGTAAAATATTATAATTCAAATTTAACCACAATAGTAAAAATAATTGATAAACATATATTTTGGCATAGGTTTTTTTGTTTGTTTGTTTGTTTTTTGCTCTTCATTCTTTGAAACAGAGTTCCTGTGCATCACATTCCTCTCTTGTTAGTAAGGAATATCTGGATACAATTAATTCTAATTGGATCAGTAGAACTTTTTTTTAGTTCAAAGAAAACTGCAAGCATCTCAAAATATGTCTAAGAAAAATGCCATTAGGGAAATTGATTGACTTAATCCTGTGGGTTTTACACTCAGTAGTAAGAAAATCTCAATTTTTAGCTGAATATCACATTGTATAAACTAATATAGAGTATTTTGAATTTCTTCTCAGTAAATGTATTCTCCTCAGCACTCAAAGGATTTTGTTTTCCATCTCAGTTTTCCACAAGCCCTTCTAAAACATTTGTAGTATGTGAGAATTTGCATTAACCTATCTTTCCCACTCTTCCAGTCAAATGCAGGCCACACAGCTACACTGTTATACTATTGCTCTTCCAGAATCTTATGTAATGAAAGGGCAGAAGTACTTCAAAGACTGCATCACAAGTTCCAAGAAAATTTTAGAGATGGAATGCAAGAGAGGTACCTACACAGTGAGCATTGTGGTGATGGTTGATGGTTGGAATAGACAATCTTCAAGTTCTTTACAGTCTTAATGATTCTATGATTCTATCATATAAACAAACTTGAAAGGTTTTCAATTTGAGATTTTATTTTGCAGGGTTTTCCTAAAAGTTTCCTCCATTCCTTTTTTTAATCTGCTAAGAGGGTTTCTCTTTTCTACAATACTAGCAAGAAAAAAATCCCATCATGTTTAAAGAAACACCTGAAAATGTATGCAACAGTGATCTTTCCAACAAGCCTAGCTATCTTGGGGCAGTCTTCACTGACATACATGACAATTAATTGTACATATCAGCAAAGGCCACTCAAAAGGATCATCAACTCGATGATGTACAGTAATATCCACCAAGAAATGTGGTAACCCATGTTTCTAGCACTAACCTTATTTTGAATTAGAGATTGGTTGTTGTGGACAGAAAAAAAAATATATATATTTATACTTCAGAATCTTCATTAAAATACTCTACATTATATAGCATTGTATACTATTTCAAGTAACATAAATGTACTGTTTGTTCTTAAATGATAAAAACCTGTAAAATCACTTTTACTGCATTTTATATGAAGTCCTTTTGATGTAGTTGAGGTGAGTTAAATTACTTAAATAGCAAGACTGTGAAAGTGACCTGAAAGAAATGGACTTAGTTCTGCAGACCTTAACATGTTTTTTACATGTAAGTGGTATGACAAGTGAAGGACTAGGTCAAATGGGGTTTCATGTAAGTCCAACAAAAGCAAATTCAACCTCTGGAAAGGAGTATGTCTATTGTAGTTGAGGGTGAGCTTGGCAGGATGGAAAACAGCTTTGTAAGGAAGGACTCAGAAATCCTTATGGGCTTTTCCATAGAATTTTCCATATCCCATGTTTATCACTGTAACCTTTAGGGAGGGAATGAAGATGAGAGTGCCTGACTCTTCTCAGTAATGCCCAGTGGCAGAGTAAAATACAACAGACACAATATAAAAAACATGAAATTCCATCTGAGCACACTACAACACTTTTTCGCTGTGATCAAGAACTGGGCCGGATTGCCTAAAAAGGTTTTGAAATATCCTTCCTTGGAGACATTTGAAACCTGACCAGTCATGTTCCTGGATACCCTCCTCTAGCTAACCCTACTTCAGTAGGGAGGGCTGGATGAAATGATCTCAAGAAGTACTTTTCAACGTAAATGATACTGTGATTCTATATTTTGCGCCTAAGTCAGTGGTATGGCCTGGCAGTGATGAAGGCCAGTGTGGAGACAGTAGAGAGGAGGGACTAGAGGCAACAGACAGATGTTGCAATAAGGGACATTCCAGCTCAGTATTCAGTGAAGGGGAGCATTTTTTTTCAACTGAGGATAATTTCATAACATTGTAATTGTTGGTTCAGTGAGGCTGCAGGATCTTTGTCTTTAAATTCCTCTGAACAAAACCCTGAGAAACTGAACTTCCATGTTTGTCCTTCTTTGAGCGGGAGTTTGGAAAAGGTGTCCTCCAGAATTATCTTCCAGCCTGAATCGTTCTCTTAATCTGCAGATTGTACATTACATATAAAACCTGATTGTGAGCCTTTGTAGAACAAAAGTTCTTGTTTTCCTGTGGTTCTGTTTTGTTTTGTTTAGATTAGTTATTTTATCAAAAGTAGGTCTAATGGATAGTGTGGGTTTCTATCTTCCAAAATTTAAAAACTGTGGAAACTTCTATGATGTCTACATATTGCGTAGGAAATGTCTGCTTTTCTGGTTTATTTTGGTAGATAACGTAACGGAATACAAAATAAAACCATAGAATCATTAAGGTTGGAAAAGACCACTAAGGTCATCCAGTCCAACCATAAACCTATGGCTATGACCACTCTAGACCACTGCCACATCTACATTTTTTCTTGAACACCTCTAGGGATGGTGACTCCACCATGTCCTGGGGCAGCCTGCTCCAATACCTCTCCACTAGTTCTGAGAATAAATTTTTCCTAATATCCAACCTTCCAATATCCATCGTTCCTAATATCCAAACTTCCTCTGTCTCTTGGATATGATTACTTTATCTAGATTTGAATGTAGCAAACAAGAATAATTGACAGTTTTTGCTGAATGTTGTGTTTAGTGTTTCTTTGAAGCTTTAAGTCAGTAACAGTATAAAACTTCAGAAGTAGGAACTGTTCCCCTGAACTAAAGAAGAATTCATCTCAACAGTTTGATCTTTTAAGACATTTGATGCATAAACACTTCTGTTTCTGTCTCTGAAATGTCAGTTCTTCATTGGAAAACATCTACCTCTTAATAAAAAAAATCTCAATTTAGACTTTAGTATTTAGAAGAAAAACATTGCAGTAATATATCCCAAAGTTTGTTGTTGCTGTTGCATTTTTTATGCTGTTGCATTTTTTGTCTGATAAAAAATATGGTGTTTGACTGAGTTGCATAAATTAAGTATCCAAATTCAATATACCGTCTCAACAGTTGTTTCTATTGATAATTCTTGATCATAAGTGAAATTCTGGCTTCTATAAAGCAGAATACATTTTAAAAATTCATCACAGTCTGTGTAACCAAGAGTAATCAGCATATGGAACAAGAAGCACGGTCTACTTTCTTTTTGATTGGGAAAAAAAAAAAGAATGAAAATATATTACTTACAACCAAGTATGTAGAGCAGCTATGCTCAAAATATGAATTTATTTTCAGCAATCATAAAATGAAATATATATATATATATATATATATATATATATATATATTTCTATTTATCTCTCACGGTCCTATTCCAGTCTGATGGTGAAGGTATTTTTCTCAAAATTCTACCTGCCAGACTGAGAGAGTTGTATGAGTTCCTGATCTAATGCTTCCAGATTCAGAAAATACACTTTTCTATTTTGTTAAGGTAAATTTGAAAAAGTGAATATTTTAAAGAGTCTCAGTCTGGAAAGCAAAAAAGAACTGGATAGAACTAGGGTTGAAGTACTTTATTTTATAATAATTCTGTATTTCTAGAAATCTTATCTGTGATTCAAAAATCTGATTGTTACTGTGTATGTGACTGTATACAAAAGAGTTTATTTACAGGAATGTGAGCTAGATTTTGACAGTTAAATGGTTAATGTACCATGGTTCATTTTGCTATTTGAGCTTGAGCAGCTCTCAGTAGGAAAGAAGGTTGATGTGAGGAGTGAGTCAAAGAGAAGAAAGTGGTTGTGCCTGAAGGCACACTGCTGTGGTTAGGTGCCTGGACCTGTAGCTATTTCATTCATTCTTTCTTCTAGGAAACCGATTTCAAGTCTCTTCCCATTTCTGAACCTATCAACCTTATTTTCTTGGGAGTACAAATATTTCTAAGGGGAACTTACTTAACCACATTGAGTAAACTGCATATACTGCCAGTTACCTTTGGCAGACTAATCAGAAGCAGTGCACATACTCCAGCCATCAGAATTCTATAGCTTAAAAATTATTAAAGATGCACAGTGTTTATCTTTCCTTTGCAAATGTGTCTTTCCTGATATTACTCTACTGGTGGTCAGCAACTTTAGGGTTATGTAACTAGAACATTTTTAAGGCGTGCTGCCTTGTTCTGCCAACATCGTAATAGTCTGCCCCACTGGAGTTTTTCCCCTGCTCTCAAAGTGATCCGGTGTTAGAAAAGGAACATTACACACATGCTAATCAGAGGATGCAAGAGTCTAAATAACTTGCCCTCAGTTATCTAGTAAATCAGGCAGAAAGCTTAGAATAGAATAGTGATTCCTTGTCTCCTATTTCTGTGCCTTGCAGGCTTTAGCTAAATGACTACCAAAAAAGGTTGTGAACAAATTAGATTTGTATTCTCTTCAGTTATCAATTAACCCACTGTCACATGTCAAAGCATTATAAATTTACCTAGACCTATGTAGTAAGAGAGGAACTCTGAAGATAAAATTTCTCATGCATGTCATGGTCATAAAAATAAAACTGAGAAAAATGAATTTAAAGGCAAAGATTGTGTTCTGATCAGACTGCTTTATCCTTTATAATATTTCTGTGTCTCACTGAAGATGAACTAGGGAGGAAACACTACAGATTCGTGCTGTTCATTCAAAGCCTGAAAATTAGAATTAAGAAGCACATTGGTGTAGCTAATAAATGCAGTTTGCCTGAGAAACTGAAAGGAAAAAAAGTAAGGGAGAAACATCATGACTCTAATCCAGCCTGGGCAAACTGGCTATATTTCACCATCATTATATCAAAACAGAAGTGTGTCTGCTCTGTGATTCACTGCCTAAATTCCCGTTTGTTAACTTTGATCTTCTATTAAGCTTATCAGGACCAGGTCTATGTGCCTTGAAAAAGCATAAGGCTTGTTCAGGATGTTATTATAATTACTGTACAGCCACAAAACACTGATTCATATCTGTACTGTTTACAGGCCTCTGACAATGCTATTAGTTCAATACATAATTTAGTAGTAAGTTAATAAAGACACATTCACCCCATTAGGTAAAACATGCTTGCTTTCCAGTCATAAATTACATTGCAAATTATTGAATGTTGATTCTGTCCTGGTTTTTGTTAGGAAGTTTGATCTCATTAAAGCTGTTTGTCTGTGCATCTGTGCATATCACTTTTTGAGGTAATGTGATATAAAATAGGTAGAATTATCACAGTGTCCCTACATGAAGAAAAGGTAGATCACAAAACAAGAACTGAATTTTTATGTTTTTATTATTATTATTATTAATAGATCAGTGGATAGCATGACCCACATTTTGAATTATCAGCCTACACTTCTTTTCATGAATGGAATAGGTTGCCATTAAATTCTCTCTTCAGCTGCTTTCACTACTTCACATTTCTTTTGCTGAATCATTTTTCTTTTATTTTTTCACTACATCAAGTTTATATTCCTTATTTGGTACTACAGAGCCCCAATATATCTTTCATTTTGATTGTACTACTGCTTTTGCTTCTTTGAAAATAATTTGATAGCCTGCAAAAAACATCTGTTATTCTGTGTAAGGGAGAAATGGGAAATAATCTTTTGACAGATAAATTCCTAGGTAAGTGAAATAGAATTTAACAGGGAGAAAAGCCATAGATTTTCTCTGTCTTGTAGGCTTTGAAACTGATGAATTTTAATGACCTCTCTACAGAAAATAATAATTGATATTCCTGAAGTTTTTTTTTTTTTGGTGTTTTGTTTGTTTGCTTTACTTCTGTTTTTAATGCAAAGGATTCGTTTCTTCCCCTTTCTTCAGTAAGTTTCTGAGCTGTCTCCTACTAACTGAAACCACTGCTTGTGAACAGAACAAAGCAAAGTAGCACGTTATTATGACTTCAGGTATCTTGCAGTTTCATAAAGCTCCTTATGTGAGGCGTTTCCTCCACTGGTACTGAACTGGTCATTGGGACTTTTTAGCAACCACCCCAGCAGAAATGTCAATAGCCCCAGAGTGCTGCAGAATAGCACTGTGCAGCTAAGACCAAATGATTATTTTGTCAACATGTTTGCACTGCTGCTGCAGTTATGAATTTAAATAGCTCAGTGATAATTCATCCAGTGTAAGAAGCCTTCTGTGGCTATACACCTTAGAAATCATTAGCTCTCTATGCAGTGTAGCATTAGTCAAGGAAAAAAATATTTCACATCTGTTCCTATGCTCAGCAGGTGTAACCCTCGGGGTTGTGCTGAATTTTTCATCTCTCTCAATTCCCACTGAATCTGAAAATAAGATTTTGGATGAAAAGAGAACATACCTAAGCTGTCATTAAAAAATAAAAATAAATAAATAAATAAATAAAAGTTGCTTAGAAACAATTATTATGAAACTTTGGAGAAAAAAGCTCAGTTGGCTTTTTGCTTCTGACAGCCAAAACCAGAAGTGCTAATGCACGGTGAGACAGAGTCTGTTATTTCATGCACTGTCAAAACTCTCAGCTGTGGTTTGGATAAACATTTGGACTTTCAGACTTCAGCCAAACTGTGTTTCCTGCCCATTCCTGATCTCTGTTGACACATTCCTCACTGCGCTCTTACTACAGAAGTTTGAGCAGGAATTTTATATTTATCTCCCCGTTGCATGCAGGTTTTAGTATCAGCCCTGCAAGATGCAGGAGTAATTTTTCAGGATGAGTTGGTTGCGTTGTATGCTTCTACATGTTGCTCCAAATCTCATCATTGCAAAAAGCAAGATTTTTTTCCACTCACTGAAAGCACGGAGCCTAATGGCATCAAACATTCTGAAGCTGCTGAAGTTTCTTACAGAACTTGAACGACATGTTTTCTCCTCTTTCATTTTTTTTAATGCTACACCTTTGTTTGGAAGAGCTCTTTTTAATCAAACCCGAGCGGAAGGGAGTGTTTTCTACTTGTTAGTGCAGGACCGTGTAGTTTTCCTCTCAACTTGTTCCGCCTGATCTGTGGTAACACTTTTCTCCTTTTGTGCTAAAGCTTCCCCATTTGTAAAATAGGTGCAGTGATCATTATCTTTGCCTCGCAGGGCTTGTTGTGAAGCTGAAATGAGTTCATATTTGCAAAGCACTTTGAGCGCCAAAGATGAAAAGTGCCTGTAAAAATACTGAGCGTGGAATTGCCTCGTCGGTTATCTGTTGTAACTGGTTTTCCTGCACAAACCTGAATGTGCTTCAAACAGCACTAGTGTCAGGTGGGAGGATTTTAACCATGAGTGAGGAGCGACCAAGCATTTGGTGTACTCAACAACCAAAGTGTATCTTGGGCCCAAGGCAGCACCCCACATTCACTGGGGCACCACTGGAGGCTCTGGGCCTCAGAACCCATCCCACAGCTCCAAAGCCAGCAAAACTGGAGGGCTCTGAGGGTAAGTGAGACCTGGGAAAGGCCCCTGCCTCCTCCACACCTACGGAGACGGCCCTGGGGCACCTTCCACGACCTGCAGAGCAGCCTGCAGCTGGGAGGAGCTCTGCGGCTTCCTGGTGCCTCCTTCATTCATCCCAGGCTTTGCAGGGCTTTGTTTTCCTTTCCCATTTCTTTATCCCAACACCTCCCTCTCACAACGTCCCACAGCTGCCTACGCCTCCTTTTTCTCCTTCGTTGCCTCTCCGCTGTCCCACTTTGGCCTCTGGCTTTGGAGGCAGACACAAATATTCAGTCTGTGAGCAGAAGTTTTCCTTCTGGCCACCATTAGAGGCTGCTGTCTGTGCCGTCTGCCGGAGCCGAAGCGCTTACAGAGCCTGGACTTCAGCTCCTGGCTGCTTGTGACAGTGGTTTCAGAAGGAAAGCATCGCAGCAGAGGCAGAGAGACTGAGGATAACTGGGGAGTTAGAGAACGGACGGAGGAATGGAAAAATGTGGTAAGAGCTAAGGATCCCAAAGCTGTGGATTGAGCTGGATAAGAGGCAGAAAGGGTGGGGGGGGGAGTGCATTAATTCTCATTGTCATTTTTGACGAATGAATAAGAGAGTAGTACTTGCTGTGTACATGTCTTACGAAAGAGCTTAGTAAAGAAAATTCGACTGAAGTTTGAGAGCCTGCTGTAGGGAGCCCTTCTGCCCACCCTGTGCTCCCCCTCCTCATCCTGCCCTCCCTGCCTACATATAGCTGTCCACTCACTGTCACGAGATTGCAATCTAAATCAAACATTTAAATAAATGTGTGGTCTCACTAGGCCCAGCGGCGGATCAATTACCAGGCCAGTGGTTGCTGACTACTTTTGGCAGAGCTGCTGACCTCAATCACCTAACCTGTGTGTCTGCTCTCCACTCTTTCAGATCTTTTGTGTTCGGTAACATTGTACTTGGTTTCAGGGAACTTAAGGCAGGAATTTCAGGTCTGATAAGTACAAAATGGTCTTTTATGGGTGGAAATATGTTGTTTTTCATCTTATATACTGATGTGTCCACAACCCAGCAGTTTTACCTGGGCATACGTTTGTGGATCATGCTCCCTAACTCTTCTTGAACTTGCATATTCTGGGGCAAGGGAGTCTATAGTATGCAGGAAATGTCTTTAAATGACTTACAAGAACAATATGTGAAGTGAAAAATCATAAACTATGCAAAATTACTGTAGGTGAAGTTTATTTGGCAAATGAGAATTAATTTGCCCGAGATATGCTAGCCAACCAGTACCTGGAAGTTTGATGAAGAAAATCATTTCACAATAAATGATTTAGAACAACTGTATTTCAGAGTACATTATATAGTTTACAAGCTTTGATTCTGCCTTCAGGTTGTTTGTGATGAAGAAAGAAAAATAGAGAGGTTCTCCTATTATATGTGTTTTTAGACTTGACTTTTCAAAAAAAATTATGTTTGAATCTGTCTGTGTAAATTGAATGGGTGCTAGCTGCTCCTCCCTCTCAACTCTGTAGCTACACCCTGTAAGGTGAGTTGCCTTTATCTAATGACTACTTCCCATTCTAAAAGCGTGTGTAAGGAGGCTCTGGGAGGCGTCACCAAGTGGGGTTATTCTTCTCACTACACATTAGGTTTAAGGATCCCAAACATCTCTAGATTTCATCAGACAAAACAAGATTGACAGTTTTTATAGTGTTTTTCACTTAATTCAAACTTGGAGCAGACATACAAGAAATTGTGGCAGTAGCTTTTCTCCCTAAAGTGAAGATGAAGATGTAGACAGTGATATTCAGAGTTCTTATGAAATCTGCCACCATTTTTAGCTCCTGGATATTGTTAGCCATGTTCCATAAGGTCATCATGATTAACTTTCAAATACTCCCAAGTCAGTATAATGCAGAGAGAATTCATATACTTTTATGAAGCTTCAGCTTTTATGCAGCTTTGAATAATAATAATAAGGTCAAATTATTGTTCTGCAGTGTTAATTTTAAAATTTTAGGAACACATTCACTCTTATGGCTAAGAATTTAGCTTTTAGAAAAGAAATTCTTAAAGAATTTTAGAGTTGTGTTAACTACTTAAAAAAATTATTTTGGAAATGAGCAGTTTGAAATACAAAGTCCTAGTGCATTAGGCAGTAGTACATTTTTGAAAGTTTTCAATTGTGGGAATTGGTTCAAATCATACCGTTTATTTATTTGACTTTTAATTGTTTAAATAAGCTGGGTTTTTCTGTTTTTTTAAATCTAATGTGTCTGTAAGCATTTCTTAATGGGGTGTTGGCTGCCCAACCTCATAAAAATTTGCTATCTGCAAACTTCAGGCCTGAAAAGACTTACAGCTGAGCAAACACTTCTTGATGCAAAAGTAGGTCCAAATTTCTTTCAGTGGCAGACAGAAAAGAATAAGTCAAATTCACAAAAGTAGTGGCTAGATCACTTTCAGCTCACGTCTGAAGGGAAACATGCATTCTCCATCCTTCTGTCTCTGCAGAATACGAGCCCACAACTTCCATAGAAGTTATCAGACCAATAAACTGGAGGGACAATTAGCTAAATGTCTTTTATTTTTTCCTTCCAAAATTGTTTCACTTCCTGAAAGACAAGAAGTATAATCTGAGTCAGATTGGTTTTGCAATGAGAGTGCTGTTTGGAGAGTCAGGTACAGGTTGTGAACCAGTCTCCTCTCTGTGGATATCACGAGAAAAGATCAGTTTCTACATTAAATATGTTATAAATAAATGCATTAGTTTCAGTTGTTCATACAATTTCGGTAATACGAAGTCAAAGGAAGAGGTGGAATTTCTTTTTAGTCTTGTATTGAGGATGCTTTCATGAATAATGGGAGATTTTGTCTGCAATTTAAGGAGAGCAATACATTATGCAGAGAGGAACAGCTTCAGTGGTGAAATCATTTTTCTAAGAGGTGATTCTGGATAACAAGGTGGCAGATGTTTTTTTTGATTTTTGTTTCCCTAGCTATCTAACCTTTTATTTTATTCCTCTTCTTTTTTTTTTAATTATTTTAATTATATTAGTATGAAATGACTTGTTTTAACTTCACTGGAATTTCTTTTCAGTGTAAAACAATGTCATTTCTGTCAAGAAACAAAGCACCGTAAAAGCGGCTTAGATGTGAGCTGCATTCTTTTTCAGAGTTCAGTTATAAATCTGTACATACAGATAAG
The DNA here is from genome assembly GCF_038088225.1 of Cyrtonyx montezumae. Lineage (NCBI taxonomy): Eukaryota > Metazoa > Chordata > Aves > Galliformes > Odontophoridae > Cyrtonyx > Cyrtonyx montezumae. Next base: position 4,502,920 of record NW_027071848.1, read on the forward strand.
ATGTATTCAGATAAATAGTAAGATGGAGGGGTGGGGTGTCCATCTCCAAAATGTTATCACTCATAATAAGTAACATGATCACTAGATCAGCTGACAATTCTTAGGCTAGAAGAGTTTGTCCAGCAGAGCCTTTCTAATGATGAAAGATCAGTTATGAAAGGCAAGATATTATGTCCCATTTCCTAACCATAGGAGAGAAACAGAGCATTGAGAATGACTAGGGATGAATTTTTGCTCTGTGTTCTAATGACAGGATTTGAGGACAACAAATAAAGATATTTATTGATTTTACTGGTAGCACAGCCTTCGAACTGACATACAGAGAACACTGTGGATGTTAAATGTAGGTGAATTTTTGGAATCTATCGCAGGTTATTCAATCTAAAAGAGTGACTCAGGGAACCCCAGTGTCTTCAGGATCTGAATGTGTTCTTGGTAATGTGTTAGGCTTTTCCTATACCATTTTTGGAAAGAAACAGGAGGCCCAGTGGACCTCTGGCCTGGGCTATTTGCTTCTTGAGGCTTTTATCTTTGTAGCCATGGAAACACCCTAACCCACACACCTTAGTTCTGATCTCCCCTGCAGCATGATCATCAAGGGGCAGAAGTGTTCCCATTGTGCAAAGGAATGGATTCTGGATGGGTCCCTGTCCCTTGGAGGGATGTGGTTGGTGGGGTTTGGCCACAGAGCGAGCTAGTCATGCAGCTGTCTTGCTCTCAAGGACCAAGGTCTCTGATTTTAATCTATGAGTGTTTTTTTCACCTTGGGGTTGCAACAGTCTTTCTCTCTTTCCTAATTTTATTTCTCTTAGTAGCCATTAATGGGCCTTCGCTTGAAATTAGTCACTGTGTGGTGGATTGTGCAGGAGCTAAAGATACTTCTAAACAGGCTCTAAGTTCCAGGGTGGCATAATGTGGCCTTTTACCCATTATAATTGGCTGTAGATGTACAGTAAACATTGTTTCAGATGGCTTTCCATGCTACCTCTACTGTTGTCAGTGTATGCGCTGGTGTGGCTAACCCTGCTTTGGACTTCTCTGGATTATAGTTGGATATAACACAAACTGTCTTTGGGTTCAGACTGTCTTGGATTCTAGATATTACCTTGGTATATATTTTTAATGAAGATGAGGATATAAGCACCTCCAAAGAAATAGATACCTAATAATACAGTCACAATGCCTAAAAGGATGAAAGAATCTGCTCATTGTGGTGGAAAAGCGTTAACTGGAGGAGAGCCTCATCCTCACTCCTGGAAGTTCTCAGATCTAGGATAGAATGCAGAAATGATCCACAGTATTTTAAACAACAGATAAACTGCTTTTTAGCCAAGTTTTTGCCTGGTGTGAAGTCTTACAGCTGAGCTTAAGACCTTTAAAATGTATTTTTTTTTTAAGATAAAAGTAAGAAAGCAAACGCTGATGTATCCTCTATTGAAACTGTGTGAATAGGAATGTATTCAATATTCTGAATATATTTTCTTCTAGCAGTCTAAAGGCTGCAGGGATTTTTCCATTCCTAATTATATAGCGTGCAGTAAGCTGTCTTTTTCTGACTTACAACTTCCAAATTAGAAATTACAGTCATAGATGAAACCTAGTGAGAGGGGAGAAGAGATGCTGTGCATGATAAGGAGCTGCTGTGCTAATATTCTTTACTGATATTGTTACCAGTCACTGCCTTGAATTCCAAATCTGTTACTATTGTGAAGACTTTTTGATGCATTGACATTTAGTCAGGATGACTGTTGTGTTAAAAAAAAAATTGTGAGTAACTAAAGCATTAACAATGGACAGTAATTGCATACGTCTTATGACAAATCTGTAGCTGTGCTGGCTATGTCTCAGTACAGCCATATTATTAACAGACTATGGAAATTCACCATCGTTTCAGGCAGTTACCCATTCTGAAATTCAGAAATGCTTTCTGAAATCTGAATTATAAGCCAAGTTGATGTGACCGTAAGCCTTCTTGGATGGGAAGCTTTGGGTGAATCTTTTGACAGCATTACGGTAGGCATTTCTACCTCCTAAACCATCACTGGACACCATATTCTTCCAGGCGAGGAATTTCCTGCATTCTACATGGCTGTCATCTTTTGGAGGACAGTGGCTTCGTGCTAGTTTCTCCTGGACAAGGGAATCAGAACAGTGAGTGAGACACTGCACCCATCCAGAGGGAGTGAGCAGGGTCTGCTGTGTGCAGTCTTTTTCTGCTGCTTCTCTGCTTCTCTGCTCTGTCATTTAGGAGGGAACATGCTAGATTTTAACTTTTCTCTTGAAAAGATGAATTGCTCTTTCTAGGCCAAGGGTGCTACAAAGATCCAAACTAGAAGAAAGTGAGCTGTGGGGGCAACTAACACAGTTTCATGTCATTCTCCCAAACCTCATGCCAGAAGGTGTGGGGTGAAGATTGGTGGTCTGCTGCAGGACACACTGAGTTTTCATTACATAGTGCAAAAATCTACACATATACTTACATGAAAACATCACTCCTAAGGTTTGGATTTCCATCTTTGGCTGAAAGTCAGGCTGATTCCTGTTGTAAGTTGCCAGCCTCAGCAGCAGCAGGTTGAACTGAGCACACCCTGCTTCTCACAGGACTTGTCAGTTCAGCCTGCTCCAGCCTTCAGGCTCTGTACAACCAACACATGTAAACTGGTTTGCCAGCACAGGTGGAGGAAGCATCCATCTGGCTGTATTTACTCACAGAAATGCTATGCAGAAGTTTAGTTCCCCATCTTTACACACACACACACACACACACAAACACAAACACACACACACACACACACACACACATACCTTTGTGAGTGGTGGGAGAGCTTGGCCTTCATCTCTTATTTCCAAGGCTGGCTGAATGATGCCAGAAGGCAATGAGCTACTTTTGTTCATTATTTGCTACTTATGCTCAGTGTACCAGGCACTGCACGTTATTCCTTAGATGAGCAAGAAAGTGCAGACATTCTTCAAATAGAAGACAAAAAAGTTGGGAAGTAGGTGGGTTTGTCATCCTCTGAAGGTTATGAAAAAGAAGCTAAGTGACCTGCTCAAAGTTGCGTAGGAAGGATTGAGATGTCACCAGAGCAATTTAATGGAAAAACATTGTATTTTTTTCCACAATCTATTTAATTGTTATAAATAAATGCCACTTGCTACAGAATTAAGAAGATAAAGATGTTTATCTTTTCTCTTGGATCTGCAACTCTTCCATTTCAGACATTACCTGCTTAGTTCAGGATCACAGACAACTCTGCTTGTGTAAAGTGTACTTTAGATCTACTCCAGATATTGCCTTCACATTAAATACATTTTTAGCAATATCTGCATATATGTATTAATAAATCAAAATTGTTGCTGAAATTTCAGATTTTTATTAAGTTCAGCTTGAACTCTGTCATGACATTCATAAATTATCATTATTATTATCATTATCATTATTATTAGAAAATATTTATTATTATAAATGATCATTATTATTATTTTTCACCCAAACCATAATTTTATCAGCCATGCTTTGGCCAGTAACTGCTCTATGATATTTATAAAATTTCACTATAAAAGGGTCAAATTTTGAATTAGGATGAACTGGTGCTTTCATTAAACATGTTTTCATAAACACTTGTTCTCTCTAGCGTGACTAGCAGGGAAAGTCTTCCCCCTCTACTCCACTTCCATGAGACCACACTTGCATTGCTGTGCTTAGCTCTGGGACCGACAGTACAAGGATATGGAGCTGTTGGAGCAAGTCATTAGGAGGTCTTGAGGATGATCAGAGGGCTGGAGCACCTCTCACATGAAGACAGGCTGAGAGAGTTACGTTTGCTCAGTGTGGAGAAATGAAAGCTCTGTGGAGACTTCAAAGAAGCTTTCTAGTACATGAAGGAGCCCCTTAGAAAAGATTGAGAGGGACTCTAAACTCTATCAGGGTGTATAGAAATAGGATAAGGAGTAGCAGCTTTAAAGTAAAAGGTAGATGATTAGATATAAGGAAGAAACTTTTCACTATGGGAGCAGTGAGGCACTGGCACAGGCTGCTCAGAGAAGCTGTGGATGCTCCATCCCTGAAGGTGCTCAAGGCCAGGTTGGATGTGGCTCTGGTCAGCCTGAGGTAGTGGGGGAGGTATCCTTACCCTTGGCAGGGAACTGAGACTGAATGGTTTTTAAGGTCCCTTCCAACCCACACTGTTCTATGATTCTATGACTCCAGTTTGTGGAAATAACATAATTTGCAAATGAGATCTGAGATTTTCTTCTACTGCTGTTTTATCCCTTTATTTTTAAATTGGACATAACAGTAACTTTATAGTAGTTTGCAACGTCAGAAGGAGGCCTGAGGGTACATATGATTTTGCTACAGAAATTGGATCATGTGTCTAAGGATCATTATACCTAAAGAAGCAGTATGCCCCATGGAACATGTTTCACTGGCATTTAGTTCTAGCTCTGTGTTCTGTTATTGGAAAGGCAAATTTGAAGACTACATTATTAGATTTGAGAACTTTTATTCTTCATTCCTTGTTGAAAATTAAATATAATAATAATAATGATGCAAAAAAATTGTATGAGGCAGTACCAATAATCACATTTTCTATCCTTGTATACTGTACATTTTATTTACCATGGGGTGGGAAGGTTGTTTGTGAGATTTAAGAAAAAAAAAGTGGAGGTAGAAATCTTCGCTAACTAATGGACTAGACTGATTCTCCTGGGGTCTGGTAATGTATTTATATTATGATTCACTGATATCATTAAGAAAGAAGAATAGTCAGTCCTCTCAACTTTCCACCTATAATCTTGTGTTCCTGTTTCAAGTGTTGCATTCTTGTGACTTCTGAAACTTAAAAAAAAAATAAAAAAATCCCTTTTTATAGGGCTGAGAAGGGCGGACAAAGGAGAAGCAAAGAAATAAAGTAGGAGTTCAGTACTTTTTTTTCCTTAATTAATCCAAACACTAATTTGATTTGAAGATAGCAACATCTTCTAGTAAATCTGTGTCCCTGACCCTCCTCCTAAAAGACAAAATCTCTCTCATATGTCTTGCATCAGTTGTAACTATACTGGCACGATTATAGCATGGATTGTATTCTGTACTTTATGAGCCAGGGTTCTTCATATCTGAATTTTTCCACAAATTCTATTAGAATATATCCATTTTGTTACAGTATTTAGGTAAGCCAGCATGCCGTGGGAAGTGTTGCCTCACTCAATTTTCACTTAGCAGTAACCTGCATGGGCAATACAACTGACTTGAATAAATTTCAGTACATGAGTATTTTGGCTAAAATAGAAATTGGATTACTGCAGAATTTAATTAGAGGCTTATATGCTGTGCTGAACTGAGATATGAAGTCCCTCTATTTTCAAGGCAACAATAGCATGAACATTGTTTCTGTACTTAAGTTCTTTTAAAATATGTCAGAAAATAATTGTCTTTCTTTTCTTCCTTCTTTTTTTCTTTCTTACTTTCCTTCTTTCCTTTTTTCCTTCTTTCTTTCTTTCTTTTTCTTTCCAACCTGGTACAAGCAGTTTCCAAAATACTTTCAATTACATGCTACTTTTCAAAGAAAGATGGGAAAATTTATTCAAGAACGTTATGAACTCATAGTATAAACAGATGTTGAGATTATATTAAGTCTTAGTAAGTCAAGTTCTACATTTTAATATTCCTTTTAAAAGTTCTTTTCATCTAGAACTGGAGAATTAATTTCTTCTTTGTTAATTGCTACAAAATTAATTCATATAGCTTAGAATAAAACTTCTTTTTCTGCTTTCTTGCTCATTTGAAAGCTCTATAATTTTTTACTATATGTATCTTAAAAAGTGACTCTATGAACACACTATACTCAAGTGTATAGTGTCAAGTTTTACATGCAGAATGGCAATAATGTAGTAGTACTGATGCTATTAAATAAATGCTTTCATATTAAAAATTATTTTGTTATGGAAACAAAACTCGTTGGAACCATTTCCTCCAACGTGGAGGGTTTTATTTATTTATTTTTGTTGGAGTAGTATAGATATTGGTGGAGCTGAAGGGATCTCTTTTGTTTTGCCAGACTTGAGCATCACTACTTTGCATTATAGGAAGGTCTTCTCCTTGGCAAAGGTCTGAAACTGTGCCTGAAATGGACTTGTACATAGGCCATATAACTACCCTGGGAAGATTTTGAGAGAAATGCATCAACTGAAATATTCTTTTGCCATATACTTGACACGTGAAGATCTCTATTAAATTTGGAAAATGCACTAGAGTGCTGTTCACAAGGGTGAAATAATATTGGTCCTAAGCAGTAAGAGTTTACTCTTGAACACCTGAAATTTTCCTTAAGATGAAAGTTTCCTTAAGCTGTATTTACCAATATATTTTGCTATTAATAATTTGATTTTATGTTGCTGCAGCATGTTTAGGTCACTTAGAGAGCATATCCTGATTGTGGTAGAAACTGTATTGTTAAAATTTATTTCAAGTGTAGTGTACTAAATTTAAAACAAATCCTCAGGAGTTTCTTTGTTGATAATGACAAAAAGAAGGTTGAAGCCCATTCACCAGCTTATATCCCTTATTTCTGACTCACTGTTTTAGTGGACTGAATATTCTGAGTACTTGCAGTCTCCTGTGGTCAGTGAATTCTGTAGTCCTATTGCAGCATTGCTGTTCCCACCATAGAAATTCAGTTGGTATATATATGTGTGCATATGCATGTATGTACATGTTCTTCAATGTTGTATTCATTTATTTATTGGTTACATAAACTAAAAAAATCATCTATACTTGTGAGGGAAATAAAAACCAAGGGGTTTTGAAGAATATATATCCTAGATGATGTGTTTGTCATATCAGATTGAATGGGGATTGTTGTCAGTGTTGCTTCTGGTCTGATAAATTTTGTATAGAAACAAAATACTAAAGTACTTCCATTATTAGAGCAGCTTTCTATTATCTCACTCATAGTTTTAATTGGTGTATGTTTTATTAAAGATGGTTTTACTAATTTCAAGTAGATAATGAAATGGCCAAATTTCAGGTACTGAACTGAGATTCCTCTTGGAGTGTAAATGTCATTTTCTGAAGGCTTTTTCAGTAAACAGGTGTGTGTGGCTTACTGTTTTTGGCAAGTTCAGTATGATTCCATGCCCTTCATTAACTTCCTCCAGAATATTTACTTTTTTTCCTTGACAGAAGGCTAAGTAGAACATTTGTGAGTGATTTTATTTGTATAGGACTATGTAATAGTATCAATATTTATCAATGCAGAGTACAGCATATATAAAAACATAAGAAATGTAGCCATTCTTTTTAGTGGTTTTATAATCTTTTTCCACCTTTTCATAACCAGTCAATCACTAAGATATTGTTATTTGTTCATGAACTGTATTTCAGGTATGACAATGAGAGTCATAAATTTGACAAGAATCAGATATATGGAAATACTAACAGAAGGATACCGCAACTTAGACATAATTACGATCTGAATAGGAAGTAGTGGCAGGATGCATTCATGATTTATTTAATAGAGTATAGTAATTTATATTAGAACACTTATTAATTTGACAGCCAAACCAGACAATTATGCATTTCAAAAAGGAGTGCTTCTGGCACTGATGGAAACCAGGAAGTCCAGTTATTGGAAAAGCTGAAAAATTTGCCATACAGTGCTTTTTATCAGAATGGGAGTTTCAATTTTGTGTCCTTCCTAAGACAGACCAATTGTCACTTGAAGGCTATTATCAATACTTCTTCTAGTAATTGTTTTTCCAAAATACTGATAACACAGAAAATCTTTGATTTCGAATAATGTTAAAGTTTTTGGTTTTATTTTATTTAAAGTAGCATCACAATAATGTAACAAAAATTCTTCCTAAGTCCTCGGAGTTCAAATAACCTCTTCTGACAACCTTGTTCTCCTTTGGTGTGCTACGACTCCTGAGCAATATCCAGTGCAATTGTTCTTTTGCTGTAAAGGATTGCATTATATTATTTATATACAGTAACATAGTAAAAATTGGAATATTTTTCTCATTCCATATTTTCTATGCTGATTCTCCTTTCAGACATACAGAAGACCACATTCATTGTTTTTTTTCTTCAGTACCCAACATACATACAGACATCTCATTATAAACATTCATCACATAAAATCAGCATAGTGTCAGTTCTTCTAGTTGCCTGCAGTTTGCTTTTCTTATTTAGATTCATTTGCAAAGAAAGGATGACCCAGTAGTTGAGTTGTTAGCCTGGTACTATGGATATGGCTTTAGTGCTATCAAGGGCAAATCTGCAAAATAGGGAAAATACTACTCTATCTAATTAGGTCACTTTGAGAGTGAGTAAATTAGTTAATCCCCATAAAAATATAGTAAATAACCAAAATAAGATTATGAGGGTTTTTTTTTTTTTTGTGGGTTTATTTTTTAGTATCTTTGAAAAGTATATGTTTTACCAAACAGCATGTCTTGGAGCCTACACTTAGAGGTGAACTTTATACTTTGATGAATTCGAATTTGTTGGCTGTGTTGAAGAAGTAAGACAGATTTAAGAAGGTATTTTAAGAAATACTGATCTCTCTGTATTAAATTAAGTCAACTAATTTCCTTAAAAGCAGTGGTAGTAGTCATAGCATACATCATGAATGTGCTAACTAGATTATATTGTTTAGTACAAACTCTTCTATGTCTGTAAAAACAAGTTGTTTATTATTTCCGTCACTAATTGCTCCAGCCCCAGTTTATGATGGGGGATGGCAGGTGTGAGTAGGCATAAATAAGTTCGACTCCAGTATATATTTTGGAGGACTAGCATTCTGTTCCATCTCACTGCTGATACAGCATATTGCATTGTTGAATCTGGCAGACTTCCCAATTGAGTGGTTATTGTTTTACAGGTTTACTGACAAAACACTACTCAGTCTAAAATAACATGACTCCTTCTTTTTCTTGAAGGGTCAACGATTGCATCTTGCGAGTGAATGAGGTGGACGTGTCAGAAGTCTCACACAGCAAAGCCGTGGAGGCACTAAAAGAGGCTGGCTCCATAGTCCGATTGTATGTTCGTCGAAGGAGACCTATTCTGGAGACTGTGGTAGAGATCAAGTTGTTCAAAGGACCTAAAGGTAAATATGAAAATACATCCATTTTAAGCTTGATGTTTAACTTCTCTCGTAGATGATACAGGACCTGACTTTGTTGGTTGGTTAACTGCTTGACCTGTCAATTACAGAAATACTGTGAATTAAGGGTGGCAGAACTTGGATTCATGGTTGCTTGTGTTCTCATTACATGTAAAGGAATCCAAGACATTGTAATTTGTTCGATGTAATGTATCTTGTGGAGATGGCTTCTTACCTTCAGAATAATTGCAAGATACAGAAATTATATGCTTTTCAATGACCGAAGATACATTTCCTCTAAATCTACTGAGATCTTTGAAGTTCATTTAAGATGCCACAACATACTGAGCTTCTGAATTCTTTTTTTAAGATTGTTTCATGTATATCTGTCATGGTTTTATGATTTTTTGTTATCAGTATTCCACATCCTAACATCATTTAGGGCATGTATCTGTCTCATAAGAGAAGAACTACGTACCCCAGAGGACTTTGCATTGTTTTGCATTTTTCTGTTTTTCCGCTCAGAGGGAAAGATAAAAACTGTTCACATGTCATGAGACATGAGTTCTTTTCCCTTTCGGATCGACCCAACAGCGTGAGCTCCCTAGCAATGTTGCCTTCAGTGTTAGTGTAAGGCCTTTGGTTTTGTACACTGTCTTCCTCATTATAATTTGTTTATTAGCTTCAATTCTAATTATATTGTTCTATAGTGTGTTATCTTTCATTCCAATATCTTATTTAGTAAATTAGTTTTCCTCATCAGATCCTTGCCACTGTTTTGTTTTAGGCCCATCTCCCTGTCCTTTCCCTTTTTCCCTTTTCCGTTTCCCAGAGTGTGGGTCTGTGCGTCTCCTCACCCCATTCATCATAGAACTGGGCTGAATCAGCCTGTAAACCATTGTCAGTGTCCAGCTTCTCCTTTCTGCTTTCATGTTGATGCTTTCTCCTGCAGTTCCCTTTGGAACAAGGAAACAAGAGTACTAACTTACAAAGACACATAGAATAATTTCTTTTTTTCCTTCAAAAAATTTCCTTAGAAGTCTAGGATAAGACCTGCACTAGCCTAAATCATCCTTATCATTTTTAATAGAACCTTATGGCTACAGGAATAAAAGACAAGAAGACTGCTTAATAACATCAGTACAAATTCTAGTATCTAAGAGAAAGCAGAATAATATTCATTAGGGTAAAATTTTGACTATATTAAAATGTCTATTATTACCTTATCTTTTGTAAAAAGTATTTAGTTGTAGAAATTACTTTTTAACAAATTTAAATGTATTGTTTTTCCTACCTGAAAATTCCCTCTAGCTATTAGCTGCTAGATAATGAGCTGTTTATATCTAATTTCTGGGCAAAAAAAATGATTATTTTCAGAGTACATGGAGATAGAATGAACGTGCATTTATACTTATTTGCTCCATAGTAACTGTTTCATAAGCAAGCCTCTAATTGATAGCATATGCATGCAATGAATTAATTTGCATGTCAGATATGTCATACACGTGAGATTATTGTAACTTTTTCATTTACATGGCATAATCTGTAGATATGCCATTTCAGTGGTTTTCCTTACCTTTTCAATACATGTGGAATTGCTGAGATTATACATCCACAGCATGTAAAGTGCACTATTTCCAATATCCTCTATACTATGTCTCTTCTTTGTATACACAGGTTCTCTGTAAGAGCACTAATGCTGTCACTCTGCTCTTGGCAAACATTACAGTAAATTTAAGCATTCATCAGAGGTTGAACTTTTGATAGTCTAGATTCCAGTAGTCAATTACAAAGCTAAACTATGTTTCTAACAGAAAAGCATATCTGATAAGATTTTGTGTGTGTGAAATCAGAATAGTAGTTCAGGTAGCAGTAGTTTTAAAATATTGGAATTAAACCAAGTGTGGGATATGACAGTCATTTTGAGTAACCTAAGGCTAAAGAACCTAAACATCAGATCATGATGAAACAGAAAAAGTTAGTCACCATGACCAAATTACAGAGGCATTGTGGAAATGGACAGGAAGGGGTATCATTTATTAATAACATTTTTGGTTTTATTTTTGCAAGATGTTTTGTAATTTATCCATAAAATAAAGCGGATGCCAAAAGCTTATTTTTATGACAAGGTAAAGAAACTTTTCAGCTTAGTGCTATAAACATCAACTTCCTAGATATATTCTTATGAATAAAAAACCCCCCCAAAAAACTACAAGTAGGTGCTATAAATATTGAATTTTATTGCTAAGTTGAATATTTTTTAGATTTTCACTTTCATATGTGAAAAGTAATATACAGGAAACTTGGTAAATAAGAAAAAGAAGCTGATGAGATTGTTGCTTGCGAAACAATTGTTCTTTTTTCTCATTCTAATTCAGGTAATAAATGGTATAATTGTAATGTCTGTAGTAGGTTTTTTTTTTTTAAATTTCAATATCTTCCGTGAAAACTAGGTTACCTGCTGAGAGTCAGCAAACTCAAGGCATAATGTCAATCTTAGCTGTAGGTTTCAGTACTAGTCACTTGTAGAATGCTTATCTACTCATAGTTCAGATAATTTATCTGAGAACTGCTCTTTCACACCTTTACTGTAAAGTGCAGAATGAATAAGTAATTATAAGCACAGTGTTTCATGCTTCTCAGAGACAGATTGGGTCCTAAAATCAATGAGCTACTCAATACCTACTCCTGCTTTCCCCTTCATAAGCTTATTCACAGAGTAAGGAAAATGAATGTGCTTCTATACAAGGCAGCTGTGCCACACTGAATCTGAAGTAGTACATATCTTTTCAGTTACTTCTTTTCCTGCTTGTCCTCTTCAGTAAATCTGAATTCATTCCTCACAGATTTTACCACATGAAGGGAAGTATTGGCTCCCCTATAGCCATGTAAACATGGGGGTCACTAGCTCACATGGGTATGTACAGTTGATCATATCTTTCTGCGCTTGTAGATAATAAAGAAGGAAATTTTCAAGGATCTTTAAATAAATATTCTTTTAATTTCCTCTGAGACATTCAGAGCAAGGGCATTACAAGTCCATAAAAATTGGGATTTTTAGTACATGTTGGCTTTCTTAGCAAGCAAGCACAATAAACAGACAGAAGTTTAGTGAGCATGGTTGGGGACAGGTTGACATCTGTACTAGACAATCTTAGTGGTCTCTTCCAACCTTAATGATTCTGTAATTCTATTCTGTGATTTAGGCCCTTCTGATTTCAGGTCCCAGTGAGATTGCATCTGCTGCTTCACAAATAGCTGTCTTAGCATCTTGTTTGATTAAAGACAGTGTAACTCATTCACTTAACTTCTTTGGAAAAGAGCTAAATAAAGACAGAAATGAATTGCACAACAGAAAGCTGAAGTTTCAAACAGAACTGCAGCTATGTAGATATTCAAAGCTGTGCATTCACCACTTGAATTGAGAGTATTGGCTGATGTCTCTATTAGGTGTCTGGAAGGTAATTTCTAGCTCTGATCATTGCAAGTATTTTGTTTTTGAAGAATCAGCTAGCATCCTGGAAATGTACTATTGTTAAGCTAGTAGTCAGAAACTACTTATACACACAATTTATGTAATATTTTACATACCAGTATCTAACTGATAATTTAAGCTCTGATACTATATACAAGAAGAATAAAAAATAATAATAAATGCAGAAAATGCTGCTTCCTGTAACTACAGCAGTACTGGATCACGTAATAATTTTTTTATCTAAATTCTATAGGAAATGTAATGTATGAAAGAAAACGCAGCTGCAGAAATGAAGCTGAAGCTTGGGGCACATGAAGCAGAATAGCTGAGTACCAGGAAGCTTGAGTGGAAAAGTGGAAGACTTAAAAACACTAAAAAAGAAACAATATGAAGGGTAGCTGATTCTACCATCTGGATATTCTAGTGGCTTGAGAATAAAATTATAGAGAAATGGGATTAATTTCCCTCATCCCTACAATAATTCAATAGTAACTATCCTTTCAGTGTTTTAACTGCATCAGAGTCTTGCAGCAATGGCTACAGCTGCCATTTTATTCACTGCATTTTGGACTGAAAAGTTATGAACAGAACCACAGCTGTATCTCTATTTTGTTACCTGTGTGCTTTTTTTCTCACTCTTGATGAATTCAGCCAATGATACATTTTTGTAAGGGTTAGCCCCACTCAACTTTGTGTCCTTAACAAAGGATATCTGTGAGCACTTATTCCTTTACTCTTTTCCTGCTGTCAGAATTAGGACTTTTTGGTGATTTTTCATTTAACTTCTTCAAGGTGTTGTAATCTCTTGAGGCTTTAAATTAGACATTGAGTTAGCCCAGTTCTGTATCTCTCAGCAGATGGGTATCTTCTCTATCTTGTTATACTTTAAGAGGAAACATGCTCCTAAATTGGGCATCTCAGTAAAATACTCAGAAGTAAGACAGATAAATACAAAGGACATAACATGCATTTATTTTTTGAACTACATACATTTATCTAAATATTAGATGAAGTCATTCAGCATAACCTGCTCAAGAGTTTTCATACCATTGTTTTGCTGTGCTGGCCTGAAGTGACTGTACAGCATGGGGGAGATTTGCTTAAAATACCGTTTGATTCTTGATAACACTAAAGTGACCAGGTGACAATGAAGGTTTCCTACTGTGCTTGGAAAAGAATCAGTATCTTTTAAGTAGTGTATTTTATAACCTATTGTTTAGTTATGGAATTTTCTTGAAAAAATGCAAATATTCAGACATTTTCATAATCAGTGATTTCACTGCATTTACCTTGAACTGTTACTGAAATGTTCTCCATTACCAGTTTCACAAGAGTTTATATTTGTGTCATTGGAGTTGACATGTTGTAGTTTGAATTTGGACAACTGAAGTAGTCCAAAAATTGGGTACAATTATGTGTGTTTTTGAAATTTTTACTAAAAGTGTCACTTCTTAAAAATATATTGAATTCAAAGCAGCAGAAGTGCAGCTTTTTAAAAATGTTTACAATTTTACTGTTCCCAATAAGTAAGGAGAAATTCTATTATTTTTATCCACTAAGGCAAAGCCAGAAGTCACCTTTTCATCTCAGGCAATAGTGACAGCCTTTAAAACGAAACAGGGAGCTTTTGCTGTATATTTTTGTTAATATAACTGTCTGTCTCCTCTTATACTGGCCTGTTTTCTCTAATTTGCTGGACATGAAAATACCATCTAGTAAGTCTCCCATCTTGAGGAGAAAGGAGCTCTATGGCAAGTTAGGCAGATGTTTTGTTAATTTATGACAGCCTGAAACTTTCAATACATTTTTTATTTTCATGCTAAGAAATGTTTTAATAATTCCAAAGTGTTTTCAGATATTTTTTTTTCACAAACCAGAAATATTTTCTTACGGTCTTTCAATAATTTTAATCTTATGGCCTCATCAGCTGTGAAATCATTTCTGTTTTTCAGTGTTTTCCATCCAAGCTATGAGCTTTTTCATGAATCCAGATCTAAAACAGAATAAAATGGGACAACTTCAAAAAGAGCTGTAGAAATATGAGAATGAGAAAGCAGGGGGATCTTCCAAATTCTAGATGTAACAAACTACATAGGTTCTTGACCCTAATCTAAGTGCTTCATTTCATGTTACTGTAATGCTCTATCACTTACCAAAGGAATAAATAGAATAGACACGACAATTGAAACTAAAATACCATTTTCTTTGTGAAATGTCTTTGCTTCAAGGGAAATGGCATTTAATCCAATAAACAGAAAGTGCTCCATCAAGCACTAAAACATAATTATCCAGTTTTAAGATAGTGATTCAAAATCATCATTTATAAGTTAACATCAGTAAAAGAAATAGTTCTCCTGTAAGCTAAAATTGTCTAATATAAGAATATGTGAGTATCTGCATAGTTTATCACATGGATGTGGTGTTCCCTTGAAGCTCATTAAATTAAAAGTTCTGCAATAGTGCTATAAGAGGTTTTGATATTTTTCAGAAATATTTCAGTATATTAATGCTGCCAAAGTCTGATGGAAGAAATCGTGGCAGGTTATATCTGCATATTTGTATTTCTGACTCAAGATCTCACTTTTTTATGTTAAGTGATATCTGCCTATGTCTTCTATTATCATGAGTTGTTTTAGGGTGCAAATAAGAAATATATTTTCCTTTGGTCACTACAGGCCTGCCATCTCATTTGTATGAATTACCACATGTGAAATATTTTTTAAAAACATTCACTGTGTGTAGTCTCTCCTTCCATTCCTGAAGAACAATGTTTATTTAGTGTAATCTCACATGGTAATAGATACAAGAGTGGCACATCCATTCTAGTTTTTCAGGCTTTGGCTAGCTTCTTTTTGTCTACAGTGGAAAAAGAAAGTAAACCTGGCATGTTGTTTATTGCAATTAAGTGCAGAATATGGCTGTATCAAGTTGTCATGTCAGACTACATTCAGTCATCATTGGAGCTTAGTCATCAATTGATCAGCAAGAATATCAAACAGAATTTAAACATCACCCAACTTGTGGTCTTGTCTCACCATTTGAAAATCAGGGCTATACTGTGAGTTACAGAGTGTATCTTGTTTGAAGTCTTGATATGATAATTTTGACCCCTCTCTTTTATATTTTACTGTCATTTTCTATTTGTGGTAAAGGAATAAACAAAATTAGTTGGAAGACTATGCAGGTCTTCTATATATACATTTTTTTGTGTGTTTTTCCCTTAAACCCATTCAATTCTTAAAAACTCTCCA
Organism: Cyrtonyx montezumae; assembly: GCF_038088225.1. Classification (NCBI taxonomy): domain Eukaryota; kingdom Metazoa; phylum Chordata; class Aves; order Galliformes; family Odontophoridae; genus Cyrtonyx; species Cyrtonyx montezumae. The sequence continues at coordinate 4,518,756 of NW_027071848.1, forward strand.
AGAAGTTCCAGGACTTCTGGGTTAATATGCAAAATGCACTCCTCATCTCATAGTAGATGTTAAGTATCAGTTTCCAGAAGTCATTCATAACAAATGAAGTTTCTACTGAAATGAGCAGTACTTTCTGGAACTCCATCATGATAACAATTTCTGAAGTGGTGCAGTAGCAATTTCAAAGTGCAGTGCTGTATTTTAATAGCCAATTGAGATGGCTATAAAAATCCAGCATTGCGCATTAAGATCATTACTAAATTGCTTCAGCAATACTTACTGATGAGGCAGCTTCAACAGAATACGATTCATCTTAATGAACTGTGACTGCAATAGAGCAAAAACAGCAGCACAGAGAAAAATGTGCAGGTAGGTTTGGATGCCAAAGAGCTTGTCTTTGAAGAAAAAAGCACTTTGGCTAGTTTCCTTCTGTCTTCACTAGAGAAAAAAAAGTAACTCTGTCGAGCTGGTTGTTAAAACTGCAATTAAATGGCAGAAGATGATGGTATCAAACTTGTTACATTAAACTATATTTAGCCATGTTTGGATCTAATTAATCTATTGACATTTCAATTGACAAATCTTTCTGAATTAGGAATTCCATATTACTATCCAATCACCCTAATACTTTTATCAGGACTGGCTCTAAACAGAAAGTGGTTCAGCATGTCCTCATTTTCTCTGATACTGTCAATCCTTTCATTGTGCTCAAAATTATTTCTGTGGCCTTCCGTAAGAATCAAGAGGAGTTATCGTTATTTATGAGGTTTCCCCTAGAATGACTGTGGCAGGTTTGCCTCTGTAATCTCACACAGGAAAGCTGAGGGAAATATGCTTTCTTTTCTTTGTTCACTCCTTTTTACCCAGAGAGAGAGAAGGTGTGCTTAATTTTTGTTCTCAGGTGTTGCATCAGTAATGGATGCATCTCCAGGTTTTCTTGTATGAATATCCTCTGAGTAAGAGCAGAGCAGACCATTTTAAACATAAAGTTTGATTTATCACAGAATCACGGAATATTCTGAGTTGGAAGGGACCCAGCAGTCCCTGTACTTGTGGCAGTCCTTCAAAGGAAATTACTAAATGGATTTTCTGTCTACATTCTAATTGCTGGGACACTGCAGGAAAGTTCCTTGCAGTATCTTTTGTCTCTTTTTCTCTGGCTTTTATGAAGAACTGGCATCTGAGCTTTGGGATGTTTTCTTGATTCCATTGCTTTCTTCTCTGTCATTTTTCGAAATCCCAAGGATGTCACTCCACCTCTAAGCACTTTTGTGTTTTGTTTTGTTTTGTCTAAGACAAATATTACACAAACTCCCAATTAATCTTGGTCATTTTGTTTTCCAAATCTAGGCATTTTCTTCTGATGAGGTGAAATGCAATTACAGCAGATCTTGTAACCATAATGTCTGTGCTTGTCTGTGGTTTTTTTTTCCCTTTATATTATGAATTTATTGAACAGAGAATATTTTCATCATTTCCATCCCCACTCTAGAGTACTATGTATGATTTAAAAGGGAAGCAAGAGAAGAACCCTTTCATTATGTTTGCCATCACTGTTTTCATCAGGCCAAAATGACAAGGGAGGAGGTCCAGTAGACAGTACAGCAAAATGCTAATTATCTCATCACTGTTTCCAGATACATAATAAATCAAAAGATGAGGAAGGAGAATGATGTCATTTGCTGAACTACTGGGCTGGGTGTGGAAGGAAGTCCTTCTCTAGACAGAAGGCCAGTAGCTGTTCTCTGTTTTCTTAGTGGAGGAGTGAGAATTGTTTAAGGAGTGGCAGCTTTCTTGCTTCTTTTTTCACCACCTATATGTTCTTCAGTTTAAATCCCTCAGATGAATTTTAGAGAATGACTATCCTTGATCTTTCATCACTTTAATAAATAAACAGTTCTATGACAGCCATTGCTCTGAGCCTGATATCACATCTTGATGTAACAGAGGATACATTGCAGCTTTAGCATCCTTTGTGGAATATGGTCACTGACATGACGTCTGTCACTTGCAACTGAGTAGTCTGAGAATCCTTATGTCTGTTTCCTTGCGCAGCTTCATTCTTTCTTGAGTATAAATACAGAAGTGCAAAATAACCAGGTGAAATGACAGAGCAGTGATTTCATCCTTTATTGTCCAGTTAACTATCTACATAACAATTTCTCTCTTATTTATAGTTTTTCAGGTGTCCAGATCTTTCTCAAGAAATCTACTCTCTGGAAGACAACATGCATCAGCAAAATACTGCTGTGCCATGAAAAGCACCTTTAAAAGAATAAATTGTATTTAGTTAAATTTTTATATCTTGGAGAGCTGTGGATATTCATTTTTCTTGTATTCTTGTCTTTTTTTCTTTTTGGTGGTAATTCTAAGCACAGGTAGACAGTCTTCTGAGGCAGGCTTTAGAGATTTAGATGGCAGTGAAGTTACAAAGCTGGGTGAAGCGTTAAAGGTTCAAATGTTGCAGCAAATAAAGTGTAAGTCTGCAGCCTATTTAAAAAAATATTCATGATTCTTAATACATTTTTTTTTGTTTCCACTAGTTGAAAAAAAAGGAAGGCAGTATATTAAAAATGTCTCTGAACATCTGAAGGAAGTAGCTGGCTCAGTCAGGAGCCAGCTGCCAAAGAGATTAATTGCAAATAGTCATTCATCTGTCTATTCCCTGTACTATATCCAGGCCCTGTCTGCGAGTTTTGTCATCCTCATTTTACTTTTAGTATTCTGAAGCTTGTTTATGATTGTTAGCCATAATGAAAGCAAAAGGTTTCTTTTTAGATGACAACTAAATTTGGCAATTAGATCTCAATTTGTCTAAAAGAAACTTCCCTTCAGTATTTAAGCTTTAACTTATTGTTTGTTAGTTCAGGTTATTTGCTCAATACTTGGGAAAACTGCTTCCCCTTCATCTTTAAGGATTTTCTATTTTGTTTTGTATCTTTAATTATATTGGGATTCCTAGAGATGGCAAAAACTCTGGTATTGCATCTGCTGCATAAGTCATGTAGAAAGGTCAGGTCTTCTGAACATCTTGCAGAGGTTCTTTTATTGCAGATGTGGTGTGATCAGACATTGTAGAAGCAAAATTTAGTCTTGCTATGCCAAATGCCTATGATCCCTGGCACACATACTTTTCAACTGCTTTTCAAGTGAACACTAAAGTCATGTGATTGCTGAGAATATAACTTCTTCTTTGCTTTCAGAGATGTGTTTAAGATCTTTTCTGCCATTTGGGACAGTGGCAAGGTGATACGTTTTTCACAGTGCAAAACATTTGGTATCTGAAGAAACCACCTAACGACCTGTTCCAGAGTACATTTTTATCTGAATTTAACTCTATATGGGAAAGACAAGGAGAAAGCTTAATGCTCTGCCTCTAATTTCTGTATTTTCTGAGACAAATGTACAAGTGAGAGCTTGCAAAAGCCAATTATATCTGTGGAACAAGAAACCTTTGCTAATATACTCAAAGTATTCCATGAGCATGAAACCAAATTTGGTAACCTGGGATGCTGGCTTCTGAAATTTCAGTAGTGGTTTCTATGAACACTTGGATTCTTTAGAAAGGAGTTCATCCGATCATGTCCTTTGATAGAAACAGTTGAAAAGCATTGTAGAGAATGTAAAATAGGGTACTATGACAAAAAAAATATTTAGGATAGGACAAAAGAGATATTCCAAAAGCTAAAAGAACTGTGGACATGCTGGAAATTTTTATTTTGGATATTGATATTTGCAAATAAGGATTTAATTGACTTTCTCCCCATAATCTGCATTCTGGCTTAGCTTGGTTTGTTTGTTATGCAAAGCGGGTATAGGATGTCTTCTGAAATGAATAGAGAAACAAAGGGAACTGAAATGAGGAAGAAGAAAATTGTAGTAAATAATTCAGTAAAGTTAAGTTTAGGCCCACTTACGTTTCCTGTACTGTAGTCAAAAAATGAACTCAGTGTAAATAGTAGGCCAGGGTGGATCTTTAGTCTGTAAGTTGCATATGAACTATTTTTAAATTGTAATGATTATCAAACGCTATAGCCAAAATTTCTGGAAGTTATTTTAAAGTACTTTTCAATTCTATAATAGCGCGCACATCTTCTCTGTGATGGAGTGAAAACAATTGTAATTTAGAGATGGGCTTTTTAGTTACAGAGAGAATGCTGAGATGGCAGGTGCTTTTGAGGGAAAATACAGAATGTGTCTACAATTTGGTGGCATAAGTTTTCACAGCAAGGTTGTCTATGAGAAGAATGTTGTCATGATTAAAACCAGTGGCAGCAGAGTGAGACCTCAGCCTGAAATGAAGAAGCAGGCCACTCTGCACTTAACAATATTAGATATTTTTACTCTTTCAGGCCCTTATGATTTTGATCCCATACCACTCAAACCTTGCTGATCAAATCAGTACTACCTGGGTTGTTTTTTATATATATTGTATGGCAAACGCAAAGGGAAAAACTGCCAAGTGCAAGCACAAAGCTCATCTTCCTTGAAGTCAACAAGGGAAGCCAGAGGAGTATAAAGGCATTAGTTTGCTTTCAAAACCCCAAAGGAATTTCAGAAGACATATTAAATCTTTTTCTAAATACCTAGAAAAAAATTGAAGAGCAATGGTTACCAGAGGATGTAATGCTCTTTTGCAACAGTTTTTTTCCATATATTTTTCTCAGATGATGCTGTGCTTGTAGAGGTTAATTCTGAAAGTTGTCAGAAGAAAAAATGAGACATTTTGCTGAATTCTAGTTCAGTAAATTCAATAGGGAAAAATGCAAAGTGTTTTCAGTAGAAATAATCAAATAATGCAATAAATGGTGCTTAACAGAAAACTGTTGGGACAAGAATCCTGTAGAAAAGGATCCAGAACTCTGAGCTGTAACATCTTGTCTTTTATACATCCTGCTGTGATGAAACATTCAAACTCTATATTGGGATTTATAAATTGAGGTATCGTTTATAAGACATGAGGCATCCTTTCATCCTTCACAGGTAAAGACTGAGCTGCAAAGCTCAGGCTTTGAGTTTTCCACTTCAATAAAGGTGTGGACCAGCTGGAAAGACTCCAGGGGAAAGCAATAAAAATGATCAGAGATTTAGAAAACCTGTCCTACAAGGAAGGAATGAATGATCTGAAGTCATTTATCTGAAAAACCAAAGACTTGGAATGGGGGTTATGGGCCTCTGACAATACTCTTCTTGCTTTGTAGCACATCTTTGAAGAGTGATTTTACCCTGAGTGCCTGGTAGGGAGGGTGTAGAACAAAGCATAATAGACAATTTACGATAAGCAAGATGTGGATTGGATTTAAGGATAAATTAGGATTGGAATATGATAGATTACCAGGCAGGTCACCATGTCTCTAGAGGAGGAAATAACCAGGTGTGCTGCGTAGCCATTTGTTAGCCATGATACAACTATCTTTGTCTCTGCCTAGGGCCAAGGAGATAGAATAAATGATCCATGGAGTTTCTTCCAGCTCCAAGACTCGGTGATCGTAACTACATTTTCTCATTTCACCGCAGTATAAAGACAAACAATAGGCATAGGGCCATTACAGTCCTGCACCTGTAGAAATAAAATAAGTGTCTTCCAGGCAAAAAATAGACACAGTTCCTGCACTTTTTCTCAACTGTAGTTTACTATTTTTATTTCCATCCGTTTATTTTACTTGTAGCTAGAAGAGATTAAAACAGTTTTCTTCACATAGTGTATTATTAATAAATACTGAAACACATCATCTCAGCCTGCATATTTTCAGTTACATCCAGCAAAGATTTCTTTGTCTTTTCAACTTTCTTGTTGCTTGAGTCAGGATCATCCTTAGGAGTACTTTGGTCAGATACATGGCCAGTTCTTCATTAAAGGCTCTTCTCACAGCAGGTTTCAGTTCTTGGAGGCTGGCCAACACCCTATTTCTTTGGACTGCACTAAAGCTTTTAATGCTGAGTCTTGACTTCAGATAAAACACTTTTCTCCGGCTCTTAACAGAGCTGGATTTCTTTACACCTAAAATCTGTCTTAGAGGCTTTGGGTTCTGTGTTTGTGGGTCTCACTGGGATGAATCTTTTCATCCTAATAACTGCCTTAAATTTCTAAGAGGCAGCCAAGAAGTGGACTGGGAATAAATAAACAGTTCAGTGCATTCGGTCTTTTCTCTGGGGTTTCACTTTTCATCAGCAATGCTGTGTATGCCATTCCCATACAAACAGCAGTATACTCTACCTCTAGCATTGTAGAGAGATTCAGGAACTGTTATTAATTGAAACAGCTGATGGAAAGACCACGTTAATACCCTGTGATGATCCCCTCAGAGGATTAGTAGCAGGGTCTTATTTTTTACTGTATCTAATGAAGATCCCTGAAAAAATTATCAGGAAAACCCTTATTCATAAAAAAGTCTGTAATGTAACCCAGCCTGAAAGAATCATATTGAAATTTTATAGTTTGAGTCTCCGCTCTGAAGCATCAGCTCTTAGAATATAGCCTGTGTTCTGAGAACAGTCTGGATAGATCAGTATTTCTGAATGCAGATTTCAAATATGGGTTCACATTACTATTCCACTCACGTATATTAGAGCATAATTCCCTTAGCCAACATTTAGCATAATTTCTGTTGAGACATAAGTGTTTGATTTTACTCTATGAGTAAAGGATGTATCTCACTGGCAAATAAAGTTTTTTATTTTTTTTCTTTTTTCTTAAGATTTCTGCACAACAGTGTCAGTAATAAGCAGATCTGAGGGACTAAGGGATAGTTTCAGGGAGAAAATTCAACACAAAGAGCAATGGCTCTTGAATTCATTTTCACAGTACCTTCACCTGATTACTATAGTTCAGTAAGCAGCTTCTGTTTTGTTCTGTATCACTTATGTACTTGCAAACTTTGAACATCAGAGCTCTGTAGATTGCCTTATATATACAGTAAAAAAAATTACTTGTCAATTTATGTCTTGATTTTTAAAAAAGGAGCAACTGAATGGATGACAGATTATTTATGGATTGATTGCAAGTAGATAAGAAGCTACCAGGTGAACTACGATTTCATTTTGCATTTTCAAGCTTTAGTTTAATTGGCAGAGAGCTTTCAAGAATGCATTTCTGTTCAGCTTTGCAACAGGGATAAGACGATAAATGCTAAATTCCCTTCATCAGATAGAGTACGAACAAAAGAAGCTGATGAGTCTTTCCTTGACATTTGTGGTTGTTAAATGGATCCTAAACTGACAGACTACTCCTTCTGTCTTCACTTAATTGGTGAAAAGATACTGAATATTTGTCTAGAACTGCTATCAAACTTAAAAAGCACTGACCCAGCTGTAATCAGTTAAAAGTACATCACCTAACATTTCACACAGCAAATAGCATTGTTTTGTGAATTATAATAATATTTCCTGTGTCAAGTCTGTAAATTTCAATAATGAATCTTGATCTCAAAATGGTGAGAAAAGCATAGCTTCACATAGTATCGTGATTCAAAAATTGAACATCTCATCAAAAAAATAATTACTCCTTTAAAACAAATCTCGGTGTGCACATCTACAGGATCAGGTGCTTTTCACTTTACATTATTAGAAGGTGAAATAATTTGTGCTGCTGTCAGTAATTGCAGTAATTAATGGTAAACTAAGCTGAAAATTATGTAGGTACTATTTATTAATGACAGCCAAACTATGATCGACTGTCAGCATAAATTTGGTTTCTATGCCTGAAACAACTAGTAGACTTTGAACACTGAGAGCGAACACAGTTTGAACCCAAGATATTCACAGAATCACAGAATTGTAGGGATTGAAAGGCACCTCTAGAGATCATCAAGTCCAACCCCCCTGCTAAAGCAGCCCCCTAGACCAGGTTGTACAGGTAGGCATCATGTGGGTCTATAACATCTCCACAGAAGGAGACTCTACCACCTCCCTGGGCAGCCTTTTCATTTCTCTGTATCCCTTACTGTGAAGAAGTTCCCACACACATTTGTCCAGAACTTCCTGTGTTTCAGTTTGTGGCCATTTCTCCTTGTCCTATCACCACGCACCACTGAGAAGAGTCCAGCCTTGTCCCTTTGCCTCCCACACCTGAGATGTTTATGGACAAGGTTCAGGTCCCCTTTGAGCCATCTTTTCTCAAGGCTGAACAGACCCAGGTCTCTCAGCCTTTCCTCATAAGAGATGTGCTTCAGGTCCTTTATCATCTTTGTGGCCCTACGCTGGACTCTTTCCAGGAGATCCCTGTCTTTTTTATACCAGGAACCCCAGAACTGGACTCAGTATATCAGATGAGGCCTGACCAGGGCAGAATAGAGGGGGGATCACCTCCCTTGACCTGCTGGACACTCTCTTCTTAATGCACCCCAGAATGCCATATTATATATTGCTATTTGCATCTCATCAGGACATTCCAGGTTTCTGTAACTGCATGCTTTTCTAGTCACTGCAGAAGATCCATGGGATGTTTGTTTTTTTTTTTTTTTGTTGCTTAGATCCCACAGTTGCATCCTTGAATTTACTTTCAGTAAAACAGTAAAGGGAAATATAAGACTCTAACGAGCACTGGAAAGGGGAAAAAAGCTTTAATATTTTATTTATATTTTCCATTGTAAAGAGGAGATGAAAATGGATTTCTCTTGGTTTTACAAAAATGATATCAGTCCGTCATGTTGATCCCATTTCCAGATATTTCTGCCTCAATTTGAAAACTTTAGAGCGATTTTTATCAGATAGATATTGAGGAAAAGTGGGATTTTGAACAGAGGATGCAGTTAAAATAAGTACAACTACAAAAGCATATTTATGGTAATGTAGCCAGTTGTCTTAAAAACCTGTATTAGGAAAGAAAAAATAAAAGCTTTCCTACTGCATTCAACCCATGTGCACAAACAGTCCCTGAGTTAAATGCTGTTCTTACCGGGCAACTGATGGTCAGTAAATAAAGCTTTCTCAAGCCCGTTACTTCTCTGAAAGGGTGAGTTTAAGGTTTTATATTTCATTCTCTAAACAGGAAATGTTCATGGTACCAATATACCTGTCAGAGCAAAAATTGGAGAAATATGGAATAAGCACCATTATTTCTCCCTTTTTTCCCTTATAGCAATATCAGACTTATTTTAGCCCTCAGGAGCATTACAAAGCTGTAATTGCTAACTTTTCTTTCTCAAGTTTAGGAGAGCATTTTTATTGTTCCCTTTCTTCCCAATAGGCTTCATGTTCTAATGGCATATTTTCACTGAGAATTTTTCAGGTGCACTGCTAGCCTGAACAGATACTTCTGGCCTCCCATCCTCAGCTTCTGTCCCGGAATCCCCTAGTTTGGGTTTGCTGGGCAAACCCGCCCTGTAATTTGTCGAGATCTCTTTGCAAGGGCTCTCCAACCTAGACAGGGTCAACAGCTCTTTCCAATTTAGTATCGTCAGCAGACTTGCTCAGAACATTTTCTAGTCCTACATCCGAGTCATTATACTACTCCCCATAGCAGTCACAACCTTTCTAAAGTGAGAGGCAAAAATCTGTGCTACCATGAAAAGGGACGTGAAACCCAACACCATCCCCAGCTGTCAGTCCCTGTTGCTGTAGGTGGTAGTGTACACGCACATGTTTTGTAATTCAGATCCATTTGTCTTGGTTTTTATGCTGTTTTAGAGCTGCTAATCTTTTGACTAAGAAATATTCATGGCTATCACAGGGCAGGCACTGGGGAAGCATGGCCAAAGGCAGGGAGAAGAGTTACCTCTTTTGGCAGTAGTGAGTCTTCAGATGAGTATATTATAATCTTAAAAGCACACACTGCAATCCTCCACCTGGATTTTGCTGCCAATTAGAGCAGCTTGCTGCTTCATCCACAATTTGGCATCTGGCAGAGGGTGGGACAAAACCCCAAAAATCCTTTTCAACAAAAATGCTCCTAATACAGAAACAGAGTGAGAAGAAAAAATAGAAAAGAACAACAAAAAAGAGGGATTGTCTTTAATAGTTAAGCTGACATTCAGCTCCAAAGTCACTTATGCAATGTTCAGCATTGTTCCCTGTAAGTGATCCTATGACAAAGGCAGCCAGCTAGATGATGTCTTCCTTCATCTGAAATTCAAATTTCTGATGACTGGATTGGAATACTGTTTGTACTTGTGGGTGCACCAAAAATGCGTGGAAACTTCTTCTGTGAACAGGAAATCAGTGTGAATATGCAGCTTCAGAGTAGGCATATGCAAACCTGGCATGGAAATGAGAGAGAAGATATTTTAAAAAATAAAATCATAAGCAGTTAATCCTGTTCCCAAATGGCAGATTTCAAATCTCTCTGCTTTATGTCACTAATTTTCATATTTTCATAAGCATAATTTGAATGTCCTTAACATAAAATGTTTGGACTTGGTGTATTTGTCCTAAAAGAACTGATCTGCTTGCTATAATTCTTAGAATGTCAGTATATGAAAACCAAAATCACTTTCTGTCTTTTTTTGCATTTAACTTGGTAAAATTGTGGCAATCTGATTTAATATGATTTTTAGGGAACTTGAATCCTCAACACTGCTTTAAAAATCAACTTATTCTGAGTAATTAGGAATATTGCCTTTTCGAGTTAAATGTTAAACTATTCTTGAGAATTCCCATTGTGCAATTAGACCACTGCTTGTTGTCTTTGCTTTCTGAGAAATCTATTTCAAATTGATTTGAAAAAAAAAAAAAGCTAAAAATATGGAATAAACACCATTTATAATGAGCCTTTCAGTGTATTTTCCTAGCTTGCTGTTTCTTTTCTTTTCAATTACATCTGGAGAGAATATGCCTTTAGGGATAATTATATGCAGGCAAAAACTCCATAATGGGGAAAACATTTAACTGCAAAAGTGAATGGGAAAAAGGAATTATTCTCATCTGCATGTTAAACAATTTTTATAAATTTTCTACAAACAAATGCAATTTAACAAGATATATTTTGAAGGCTTTATTAAAGATTATAGGCAGATTTGTTTTACAGTTATGATAATACAACATTTTACCTGCTGTATCTACTGTGTGATTGTTCTTGAACCTGCTCTCACTGCCTTGCAGGTACATTAACATTTGCATTGTAATCTCTCTTCCCCATCATCTCCTCTCCTGAAAGCAATGTAAACAACCTTTTTCTGAGCCAAGGAGTGTAACTCTGTGTTCTGACAACAGATTCCTTTCATGCTGTTGTAACTCATTGTTTTCTACTGTAATATTTGATTTTGCCACCCAAAGGAACGAAAAAAAAAAAAAGCAGTTGGGAGAGGGTTGTAGTTGTATAAAATTGCTTCTTAATTCTGAATTGCTTCTGAATGAATTTACTTCTGAAAGTAAAATCCAGAAAAAATCCCTGAAATATCCAGAAGACATTTTAATGCATTGTTAAGTCTACTGCATTTCTGACTTTTGTCTCAAAAGACTAGGATAAACCCTTTGGATCCAAAGAAACAATGCAGAAGAAGAGTGAGCTCCAAGCAATGCTAGGCTGAGGGCCTTCTGCCAAACAGGAACAGGAGGCAGCAGTGTGACAGCACAATTTTAAACTAATGTGTGGTCCCTGATGGCACAAATAGCACTAAGTTACGTTTGAAATAGAGATTGCAAGCTTATGTAGGTAGTTAACGATCAAAGGTACAAAAACCAGCCTGCCAACCTCACCACTAGGGTCACCAACGAAGCTACAGCCACAGCCTCTCCTTCATTCCTAGGTGGTATTTTTCCAAGCTTTTAGTCCTTTGGACAGCTGTATGAATGTATGTTTATTAAATTAATAGTTAAAATGGATATTATTTTTGTTAAGATTTGTTTCAATATTTGAATTTGCAGTGTATAAATTTTTTGCAGTTAAAAAGTTTAAGAGGTGAACTTTTCAGTTTACTTTCTACTAAACTCTCCGAAAGAGAAACATAGAATCTTTAAGTTTGGAAAAGATCACTACTATCATCTAGTCCAACCCAAAATCTCTTCCAAGCAACAAAGCCCAAAGCCCTCTCTGATGAAGTGGCAGAAGAGCTCCTTCCTTTGGAGAGAGGCATTAATGCTTCTATGAACAGTACCGACATGCATGGAAGCATTTTTTTTTTCTTGCTGGATAATGACAACTGCCAAGCAGAAGCAGTGTTAAGTTATAGCCATAGGAGTGCTGGCAACACTTAGTGGAAGCCTTGTGCATGCTTTTGACTTGCAACCTTAGTACAGGCTGTACTGATACCTAGTATCTCTGTTGGTCCAGTAGTATGGAAAGCTGATGCACAGACAGACAGAATGTTGGGATTGATAAACATAATCACAATAAAAGTGGCTGTGGGCTAGAACAAAGGAACTGTGTAACAACTACTGGATAAATAGCTGAAGGCATGAGTATATAATGATCTACAGAGCATGAAGGGGACAGTAATTTTCTGCTTGTGTAAGGTGGTTTCAAAGAATATTCTTCTTACCTGATGGCACTGTACATCATCTTTATTCTATCTGACATAATCGGGGAAATACCTGAAGATACAACATATTTCTGCAAAATAATGTCAAAGACAATAAGGAACATACTCGAAATGTTAACCTGAGGCCATTAGAAAGAGAGATTGGCTAATGATCAGCTTTGTAGGGCACAGGACCTCCTTCCCAGTTGAGGTTATTTCCAAATTGCTCATTACAAAGGGCACTCTGAAGCAATTTGGGAACAGGTCTGAAAAAAGAAAACTGATGATGGCAATAAAAGTAGTCAGCTTTTAAGCATGTTATGAATATTAGTTAAAATTTGATGAATCATACAGTACTTTAGACTGATTTTTTTTATCCACAGAACAAAATGTAGTCAAATTTTATTCCTCTAACTCCTGATATGAGCTGTGACATGACTCAGGAATAGCAATTGTTATAACTCACTCAAATGAATTGATATTTGAATTTACCTCGACAGCACAGAAGATGGAGGAAAAGTGATATATTCTGTGTCTGGGATTAGTAATTTCTCAGGAATTAATCCATGGTATCGATAATAAAAGATAGAAATAAAGCTCTGTAGAGGAAAATCATTTCCTCCTTGTATAATTATTTAAGTATTGTGAAACATTTAAATTTTCATTGTGTAATATATTAAAGTTTTGAGTGTAATAAGTAATAAAGGAATTTGCTGTCAATAATGAACATTAATCATAATTCAGATCTATAGCAAGCATATTAAACTCCCACAATTATGAGGTGATATATCTCACCTCTAGGAAGACTAAAATTGCCAACTACAAATTTGAGCAAAAGAGGGAAGGGTGATATTCCCTGTTGATTCTCTGCTTATAGCTAACCTTGTTTCAGTTTGTTTATCTATAGGGCTCTAGATAGAACTGTGCTAGCTGTCAAAACAAGTCAATCAGTTATTATAAGTGAACACATTTTATATTATCCATGTTCCTTTCCTCCCTGTAAGTGGAATTAGATTAGAGATTTGGGTTCCTTGATCCATGTTACAAGTTTCATAAATTCATGAGAAGATTCATCTTTTCTCAAAGGAAGAGACAATTAAACACCATGTAATTGGGCTCTGGAAGCTTAATCCTAACAATAAAACAATTCTAACTTCTGTAATCAAATTCTGTATCGGTGGTTTGCCTGTAGAAGGACAATGCCTCCATTTGAGTTGCTCACTGCCCTTATGGGTTGTTGACTAGAGAGTGGTATAAGCATGGTGTCCCACATCACTTCCAAGTGGTGCTCAGAAAGGTTTTTGATGGGGCAAATTATTGTTTGGGTACTTCGTGACTGTGTGAGCTTCGGTTTGCTGCTTGAAACAGTCTCACAAAATCTTGAGTTCTTACAGTGTTCTGGAGCAGATTTCATACAATTGTAGAAAATGGTTGTAAAATCTTGATGAGAAGTCATTGGGAAGAGAGAGAGGATATGTCTTTGTGAAATTTCTAGAAAAGTTACCCACTTATTTGTTCTCTCTTACCTTTCATTCACTTACCTTTTGTCCATATCCCCAAAAATCCTAGGATGAGTGTACTGAGGTGGTCTGCCTCATTTTTCTGTGACAGAAGACATGGAACACAGAACCCTTACAACATCTCTTGACATTTTCTTGACCATGAACTAATTTTTGAGCAGATGTTTTATAATATCTAGGAGTCTACCAGGGTCAGGGAATGTTTATAGTATTGCTTTATTCGGTCTACCTAAGACAGGAAAAATAACTGCTCACAGCCTGTTCTAATTCATTTAGCAAATACACATCTTCAGTGGTATTACCTACTGTCCCAAGGATACAGCCACATGCTGTAACTTTCTTGCCAACGTCCTGCTGTTACAGTACAGGGTCTTCTGCCATCAGTACACCTGTGCTGCTCTCTTACCAGAACACATACCTTCTAGGCTTGATGGAGGCATTTCTTCATCGTGTGCTTTCGTGCAAATTTTCTTCCAAGACACGATAGAATAAAACCAGGAATTGAACAATCGGAAATTGCCCATTTTATATTTCTATAGTACATTGTTTTGGTGTGGTTCTGAATAACATTTTAAGTTTATGACTTAAATTTGACTTCCTTTGGCTGCTCCATTTTTTGGAGCTTCTCAGCTTGGACTGTGAGACCCGTGTTGAATTTACCCTCTAAAACCCTCTTTCCACTTTCTGGATTAAAAAAGAATTGATAATCTGTATGGAATGTAAGCAATCAAAACATTTAATTTGGGTTACTAATAAGACTTTCATTTAACTGAACATCTTTCCTAATTTTATTTATCTACAGTTTGTCTTCCAGGCTCCCTTTCTGCTTACTGGAAAGTGATATGTGCTTTGTGTCTTACAGATCGTTTTCATTATCATATAGAGGTTTTATTATCATGTATCCATTCCTGGACTAATCATAGAAGAAGTCTCCATATCTGCTTTTTACAATAAAAGTAATTAGTACTTAGATTTAGATTTAGGAAGATATTCCTTACTGTGAGGTTGGTGAGACACTGGAATAAGTTGCCCAGCAAGGTTGTGGATGCTCCTTCCTTAGAAGCATTCAAGACCAGGCTATATGGGGCTGTGAGCAGCCTGGTTTAGAGTTTGATTCATCTTGCCTATTTTACACATTGACCTATATATGTATATGTGCCTACAGAAGCTTTAACTAAAATGAAGCATGGCATAGATGTACACTGTTACTAAACCAAATTCTGTTTCTTCTCTTATTAAAACCTTTTCTTTTTCTCCATCTAATTGCTATTATGAGGAAATTAGGCTTTCAGTCCAAGCTTATGTGTTGCTGCAAAGCAGATTGTGCGTGAAGAAAGTAGGAAGTGAGATAAAGGGCTATTCCCAAACAGACTCCTGATCTTTATTCTGATGGCAAAGTCTTCCTAACAACAGGAGTTGAGAAGAAGGATCTGCAATTAAATGTGCTATTTTGTTTTGACTTTTTCAACTCAACATAGCAATGAAAAGGACTGAGATTAGAGAACATACCTTGATCCATATGTTTCAACTGTTATCTGTGTTCAAAGTAGAGTAAAAATCTCTTAGGCTAACCTGATGTAGCCAGTGAAAAGAAAGATCCAGAAATCTTTTCCAGGCCTTGAAACAAAACAGAAACACTCAGTATAACTGGAGGTGAGAATGTAACTTGGGTTGTAAACCTGCATGTCACTGATCTTCCCACCTACCTCTTCCCACATCCAGTCCTCAGCCCTTCAGAACCTATGATTCATCTTGTTTCTTTCAGTTCTCCATAGAGATCAGGTGAATCATGCTCTAAAAGCCTTTACTGAATTTCTATCGATTATAAAGATAGCACAGATAGTTGTCATAGATGATGAGCACTTTGATTGATATCATTTGTCCAGATGAATCCTATCCTAAAGTTTTATTGTAGTATTAGTTTCCTAATGTTCTAGCAATTAACCAAATGGATTTCAGTAAAAGTAAGTATTGCCAAGGTTCCATTCACAATTCTTCCCAAGAAGCAATCCTTTAAGGCATGTAAGTATGATTAGGCAGTGGACCAAGATTTTTATAGGTAGGAAAGCTATGAGGTCTCAAAGCAGAATACACTGTAATAAAATCATAGAATCATATAATTGCTCAGGTTGGAAAAGACCTTCAAGATCCTCAAGTCCAATGACAACCTAACTATACTACCCTAACTTTAACAACTCACTGCTAAATCATGTCCCTGAGCATCACATTCAAAGTCTTTAAACACATTCAGGGATGGTGACTCCACCACTTCCCTGAGGAGCCTATTCCAGTGCTTAAATACTTCTGTAAATAAGACATGGAAAATCTCTTCCTCAGGTTCCTTCCTCTCTTGCCTACCCCCACTTTTCTCATACAGTAATTCCTTATGCATTTTTCAGTTCTTTTATGCTTTTTCATATTCAGAGCTGCCTATGTGGATCCCAAAGGCAGACCCAGCTTACAAACAAAATATAGCCTCATGCATTGTAACATGATTATATTTTATGTCTGTGAGAGAAGCAGAGCATAGCTTTCATCATTGTAAACTTCACTTTTGTAATGACGATCCTTTTTGTTTTTCTTTTTTCTTTTTTTTTCAGTTTCACATGTCAGTTGTGATAGAACCATGCAAACAGCAAACACCACCGTCCCTGTTGGCACTGCAGAAAATGGAATCTGTGGTCCATAATTCTATTACACTAAACCAGGCTGAGTTAGGAACACCTCCACATGAAATATAGCATAGCTATATAGCCAGAAATGATCTTGCCCTTTACAGTCATAATAAAGGAGAAGATTGAAACTAATCTTCCCACAGCTGTGCCTTAGGTGAGCAGTGGAGCTGAAGGAAGCTCTGCACTTGCAGTCTAGCCCACTCATTGACTCTCTTAGAGCTTCATTTTACTGGTATTATTTGGTGTAGTGATATGCAGTTTTGTTGTTTCTTTTCAAAAGGATGATAATTATGTCATTCAAGGAACAGTATTCAAACATTGTTCATAGTCCACAGCTGAAGTTTTAAAGAATATTTAATTCTTGGTGCTTTCTTAGAATATCTTTTTGTTTCTTCAAAAGCACTCACAGAGTAATGGGCAAATTCATCCATGCAGAAAAAATCATAATCTTTTTATCCTTGTAGCTGTCCCAGAAGTAGAACACAAATAGTAACAGTCATCACCAGCATTAGCTGGAAATTAAATAAAGCTTTATTTTAATTATCTCATATTTCTGAATTAACTTTATGTGTATTGTTAATAACCATCTTAATTAAGTAGTTTTTCAATTTGAGATATAATTTCAGAAGTTTCATTTTGAATTTACTGTTTTGATGGTATCCATTAAGAGTCCATTATGTTATCTGACCTCACATCTCTTTTAAGCTAAAAATAATAATCAACCAAAAATAAAATGAGAAAAAAAAAACAAAACAAAACATAATTTTTCGAAAAGATTTAAGTGAATAAAAAAATCTTATCTCTGCACCTTACAGCTGCTAAAGAAACCTGTTTGTATTAAATAAACCCTCACTTAAATTTAGGGCACAAGCAGGCAGCTGGTGGGTTTGCGATAAAATGCCAAGTTCCAGGCCGTTCATTTTTTCCTATTGTATTTTCACTGCTGAGGCTGAAGCTATTCCTGCTATGTTTGCTGTAAGAATGACTAAGCACCATGTATTTCATAGATAAAATTAGTAATAATTCTCTATGTAGATACTATTTTTCTGCGCAGCTAAAAGCAAACTGGTTGAAGCAATAATCTAAGCATGTTATTGTCAGTAACAGCTTATTTGTTCTGGTGGAAGTTCCCACTAGATATATGATCTATAAAAATTAATCTCACAAAGTAGATTTTTTATGGAAATAGGACACAGTAGTTTCTGTCTTTTCTCCAATTGAGAGATAAAAATGTTGTTATAAGTGTGAGAAATGATTTTCTGTTTATGTAGTGTGTCAGAAGATGGGAAAAGTAGGAAAAGCAAAAGCTATATATATATATATATAAAAAGAGAAAATTTTGTGTGAAAATGACTGTCTCTTCTTTATATATCCAAAGCCAAAGATGTTTGTGCCCTAGAAAAACATGTAAAGCAGAACTAAATTCAAATATCTACACCATTTATCTTTCATTTTCATTTTCAGTATGGCACTACAGAAACTTATAAAATCTACAGTATGCCTCTCAGTATTTTTCAGATGTTGTGGACAAGAATACCTTGCATTTTGTTGTGATAAGTTCTGATATTTTTATACTTATATTTATCAAAATAAAGTCCAAGCTTCAGGTTTTACTGGCCTCTGCTGAGCACAAGACATTACTGTAGAATCATTAGTTCGATTCTTTTTCTGTCTGATATCCTATAATTGTATATTAAAAAGAATTTCAGTAATTCATTTACATCCCTTACCTTCCAGGTAAGGTGAGGGTGTACTGATCCATCAAATATCCATTGTGTTATTTGTTTTTCTAAAAAAAGATATTGCAAATGTACAGTAGATTAATGTACTATCCTTGAACTCTCTCTTTAGTGTTATGTTTTGCAGTGCTAATATATTTTTTTCTGTGTTCTCTAGGTCTCGGTTTCAGTATTGCAGGAGGAGTAGGAAACCAACACATTCCTGGGGACAACAGCATTTATGTCACCAAGATTATTGATGGAGGAGCTGCACAAAAAGATGGGAGGTTACAGGTTGGGGATAGACTTCTTATGGTAAGTGTGACAAATTTAAATTGCATTTTACATGGCTGGAAGTTGCCTCATATAGGTACTTTTATTTACTATACACTGTACCGGAGTTAACCATTACAACTTCTATAATAATTTTTATATTTCTGTTATCTTCATTTTTTCCCCATTGTTTATATGTTTTTCCAAGACTATCAGTAATAACTAATCAATAATATTATATTGGAAAACCAACATTTTGTGAAGAAAAAGCAATTCATTGTATTACTGTGACAGTCATTTAATTAAGAGAATAAATGCATTATGCATATCAGCAATTAGTCAAAATGTGCCACAAAGCTTCTATAATAATAAGGGCTTCATTGCAACACAATTGATTCTACTGATCATTGTAAGAAAGTAGAAAGATGCAACAACTCTCTTTGTAGCCACTGTCAGTTGACTGTTACCTGTATTTCAATATATGTATGAATGATTCATGTAGATGCTCCATGTAGATATTATAAAATATATGTTTTTCTTAAAGTGCTCTTATTTCTCCGATGGATCTCACTTGGGGAAATTGTTCCTAATATCTGAGGAGCTAATACATTGCTCCCTCTAGATAATTATTTCCCACCCTCAGAGTTTGTTTAATATCTTGTAAGGGGGAAATCCTGACTATGGTGAGTCAGCAGAAGTTAATCTATGTCAAGTTGTATTCGTGTCAATGCATTTGCAAATAATTCAGCAGGAACATAAATAGGTTTTAATTCATTGATGTGAAAAAAATTATACTGCAGTAGCTCCATTTTACGATACAATATCTAAGCCTTGAAAAACTGCTGTGACCTTTTTTTCTGCCTGTAAAACTACATCTCTGTTCTTTTCTATAAGAAAACTATGTTGTTTTTTTTTATTCAGCTAGGGACGCTGTGTTCCAGTCATATGTGAAGATGACCATTCATTTTCAGGGTATTAAACAGAACATAAAAGGCACTTTACTCAGTGGCTGGATTTGGTGACTTTAACCTTTTTTAATTAACCCATACAGGCAGATGAAACAACTTAAAGATCAAATGGTGTTATCAAACTCAAAGCAAAATGAAACTAGAACTTAACATTTCTTGATGTTTCTTCTTTGCAAGTTCTCAGCACACTGGAATTCGTCCCTGCTCTTTTTTTTTTTTTTTTTTTTTGGCTTGTTTTTCTATAGAAATGTGCATTTGTATTCACCAGAGTTACATCTTATTTTCTGTATTTGCTATTTTCTGCTTTGTAGCAAATCCACTTGGATTCAGCTGCTGTTTTTTTTCTGCGATGAGAAATTCTGAACAATTCTTATATTATTTGCAAATTTATATTGCCATATAATAGATTTCTTCCTCCTTACTTGAAGAAATAAATAATATCTGCAAAACATAGATACAAAAATTCTTCATTCCCTCTCTGAGCATCACTTAGCTTGTATTTTGGTAGAAAAATAGTGATTTTATACATCACTGCAGAGAAACCCATTCATTCTCCTTCATCTGACCTCTGAAAATGACCAGATGTCATTGTCTGTGTGTTTGATGTCACATATTCCTGACATTTTTCTTTTGGTCTTGACCAGTTCATTACTTACAGTTATCTCCTTTTATCACTGTGTGAAATGAGAGAAAAATAATCAAAATGTACAATTTAACCCTTACATTTTCTAGAATTCATGGAGATGAAAAGCTATGATTTCTGATTCTCTCCAAGAAGACACCTTGATTTCTTTCTAATTTGTTGATTTTCAGATTTTACTGAATACCTTCAATAATTTTTCTTTTCTTACTTAGATAGTATCTGTCAGTTCATACCATTTACTTCATGTACCTTTGTGAAAAGAATTGCTTTCTTTCATCAATCTTACTGCTTTTATCAACACAGTATTGCTATTATTACCTGTTTGGACTTTGGCTTCTTCATTGATTCCTTGTTTACTAAATATTTCAACATTTTATTGTTTTTCTTCTCAGCAGTGCATGCTTCTTCAATCTTTGTCTTTTTTCCATCACTTCTCTGCAAAATCTGCTAGAATTTGTTACTCTTGTAGGATTGTCAGCAGCTGCCAGAATGATTGTTTCTTTTCTGTGTTTGTGTTCTGATAAGTTTGGGTAAAATGCTTTCAGATTCCAAAGAACATGCAAATAAAATGCATTAGAATTTAAGATGTAATAAAAGAGATGCTGCAAAATCAAAACTAATATTGAAATGTAAAACAATGAGATGCCATCTGAGCATTTCACAGTTTGATGTCCCTACAGTTATTAAATTCAGATTGCTAATAGTGTGTTAAGCATTCACAAGATATATTATGTAAATATTGAGCATTGTGATTATTTTGAAATCATACAAGGGCTTATCTGTGCAGTTATGTTTCAGTGGTACTAAGCCTGCCTTCTAGCTTATTATCCTAAGCACTCCCACATGGAAATTCTCCAATGTGGGATAATTCTGAGATAACCAATAAGAAAATTATTTGAGGAAGCTTAAGAGTGCTCCAGCCAAAAACTGAACTCAGTGAGTTTCGTAGGTATATGTGAAATGAACAAACCAGAGCTCTGCTCTGGAGACTTACACCTAGTAGGAAACTTCTGGAAGTTATACCTATGGTAATGCTTACAGTGAGGATATGGCTGTATTGTTGTGTCTCGACAAAGCTGCTTATCTTTGCACTGGACAGAAGCAAAGTAGCCTAGTACAGTAACTCAAGCTGAAGGAAGCACAGGAGGTTTCTAGTCCGACCTCCAGCTAAAGTCATCTTTAGCTCTACAGTCTTGCAAGGCTGATAAGAGTTTATACAGTTGCGTCTCAAAAACATCCTAAGATAGAATTTGTAGAGCCACTCTGGGCATCTTGTTCCCTCTAACTGTTTCTACATAGGCCTGTTGTCTTCCTCATTACAACAAGCCACTCTGAAAAGCTTAGCTTGATGACTGTAAACACTGGAGGTTGCTGTTAGTTGTCCCCAGAGCTGTAATTACTTTCTTTTATCTGATGTTATCATCTCACCTTGGAATTGCTTGTTTATGGAATGGGTAAATGAGAAGTAACTATAAAACTGTTTTTTTAGTAATGCAAAACATTGGTAGCTGGAAGCAAGTTATTTTTCAGGAAAACCTCTAAAAGAATAGAATTTAAGCTACTATTCTCTTATAAGTATTCTATTAACTCTTCAAAACCACTACTCCCAAAAAACGTGAATGTTTGGGCCATATCTATTAGCCTGTTGCTTTTTCGCCTGTGCAGTCAGAGCTCAGACATGCTAGGGCTGTGTGTGTTAATGAGAAGTGATGCTAGTCACATAACACAAGATTTTAGTTGACTGTTTTCTTGCTAAAACCATAAGGAGAAAGAAGGAGCTGCTTTCTTTTTCCAGATGTTCGTATTTGATTCCAAGCCCATTCTGTGCTGAAAAAATACTGTTGGGTGGTTTCAAAGGGCTGTGATGAGTTGCTATTTACAGCTGCCAAACTGTGCTTTACAAGATTCCCTACCAGCATCATTTTCTGTCAGATCACACATAGATGCAGGATCATTTGTGTTAAAGTAGTCAGAGTATATCATTTAAATTGAAGGTGCATCTGCATTAGTATTTGTTTCAGAACAGAAATGATTTTTAGAGTGATTTTCAGATTTTCACTGTCTTGTGGGAAGACCTTTGAGGAGACCAATCAAATGTGATCCTTTTTAAAATAAACTACAACTGAAGATGCTCTCCAAAAGGATTCACAAACAGGTGTTTTGTCTGTTGAGCCCAACTGCATATAACCCAAAATAATCCCCCTAAAACATGCAAAGAGTAGATGCCACTTTATCCACTCTCTCTGTTATCGCAGATCAGTCCTGGTGCACAAATTTTTCACTCAGGCAGACTGATGAAGTGTAGACATTATCAGTTAAAACAAAGGTCGAGCAGTGTGAACAGGTAGTACCTAATCTGTTTGTTGTACTGATTGGCTAGCAGAAAGGAAGCACATCAGAATAAATGTAATTCTATGAGGTGGAGAATGAATTAGTACTGAGCCAGCTGTGGGGATTCATTGGCTGTATCTGTTCTGATGGAGCAGTGGGCTCTGAACTTTACACTGTGGTTGGCTTTAGACTTATAATACTTTATCTAGCATTCAAAGGTAGATTTGCTGTAATCATTGTTAGGATGGAACCATAGCTATAAGCTCTCTAGTTAATTCTTTCTCATGATACTCATTGTCTGATTGTTCCTACGCAGGTATGACATCCTCATACCAATTCATTGCCTACAAAACATTCTTTTAAAAAAAACAAAATCAGTGTAAAAGTGATTGACAAATTAGGATTCAGTATACATAGGTTACTCTGAAAGTAATGCCTCCTATTTATTTTCATGTAAAATACTACAGATATAAAGAAAACAACATTATTTGGTAGAACAGATTTTCAGCTATGAAACATTGATTTTCAACTTTGTCACCACCATTAGCAGTGCATTTTTTCCAGTAATAAACAAGAGCCTACAGACTGCAGTCATAAAAGTCTCCACCAGTGAATCTCACCCTCTGTTTTACAGCTGGTATGACAGCATCAGTGCAGGAAAATGTTACCCATATAGTCCCTCTTTCATTGGCAAGAACAGATGGAAGTCGGAAGGTGCCAAATCTGAGCTATGTAGTGGGTGTGGTTCAGACACAATTACCTCCATAGTCTTCAAAGTGGTATGGGGCACCGATGTTATCATTATTTGAGAGAAAAGTTGTCTTCTCTGTCCTGACTGAAGCTTTCAGTCTTCAGCTTAGTCAACACCCACCTGGTGCAAACTTTTTGATTTTCCAGCACTGCCATTTTCAATGCACTGAAGCCTATATTCAACTCCATACACCATTGCCAGGTTATAATCCACTGATCCACAAAGATGAGCTGATCAAGATGCTCTTCATTTTGTGGTGAGACAGATGTGCATGGACATCCAGAACATGGCTTGTCTTTCATATCACTGTCTCTACTGCTGAAACACACCACCCACCATCTCACTGTGTTCATATCCAATGTTGATGAATGTTAATAGGTGCCATTTTTAATTCATGAAGAAATTCAATGACACATCTCTGCTGCTCACTTCCATGCCAGACACCATTTTGGCAAACTGTCAATCTGCTGCCATCTGTTGCATGACAACAAAATGCAATGGAATATTTGCAGGAAGGGTTAACCACTACTGCCAAACCACCAAAATCCACATTTGACATTGTGGGCTAACATAATAAAATACAAGGCATTACTTTCAGAGCAGTCCTTATAGTTCAGTGTCACTTGCATGTTGTCTGCACACAGTATCCTAAGCCTGTCAATTAAGTCATTTGTCTTTGAAGCACTAACATTTGCTTGTCTTGGCCTAGAGCAGGTCTGTTTTAGGACACCGAGTCCTCAACTACTTATAGGCTAAGCAAGATAGTTTTCAGTGTTACTTGAGAATAGAATGGTCTGGGTTGAAAAAAAACTCAAAGATCATCTAGTTTCAAACCCCCTGCATGGGCAGAGTTGCTAACCACTAGACCAGGCTGCCCAGAGCCGCATCCAGCCTTGCATTAATGCCTTCAGGGATGGGGCATCCACAGCCTCTCTGGGCAACCTGTTCCAGTGCATCACTACTCTCTGAGTAAAAAACTTCCTCCTAACATCCAACCTGAATATCCCCTGTCTTAGTTTAAAACCATTCCCCCTTCTCCTATCACTATCCACCTGAGTCAACAGTCGTTACCCCTCCTGTTTATACACCCCAACAGAGTCCAGAGGAGGGCCACAAAACTGATAAAGGACCTGGAGCATCTTCCATATGAGGAAAGGCCGAGAAACCTGTTTCTGTTCAGCCTGGCAAAAAGAAGACTGAGGGGGGATCTGATTAATGCTTACAAATATCTAAAGGGAGGCAGTAGGCAAAGGAAGGCCTGGATCTTCTTGCTGTTGTGTAGCAACAGGTCATGGAGTAATGGCCTAAAACTCAAACAAAGCAATTTCCAAATAAACGTGTGGAATAACTTAATTATGATAAGGATGACAGAGCACTGGAATAGGTTGACCAGAGAGGTTGTGGAGTCTTCTTCTATGGAAATAATTCAAGACCCATCTGAATAACTACCTGTGTGACCTATTGTAGAGTGTGTGCTTTGGCAGGGGGGTTGGACTCAATGATCTCTTGAAGACCCTTCCAATTCCTGCAAATCTGTGATTCTCTGATTGAAAAACTATTCACTTTTCACAGATGTTTAAATCATGGTAAATTTAAAAAAAAGGCATCAGAATTTCTAGATTTTCAACTGCCAACCTGTGAGTATTTGCTGGCCAACATTCACTCAGGATTTTCTCAGGAAAACCCACTTTCTGAATCAGAAGTAGAATATTGCACTAAAGCAAACATTACCACTGACAAGTTGAAGATCACCTCATTGTCTCATTAGTTGAGTGAATCAAACTTCTTATTCTAACACATACAGGAATGGAATAATTTTCCTTTAAAGAAGAGAAAATGAATTAAAAAAGACTTATTCCTCCAGAGATCTTATTCTGATATCAACTTATGTTTTTGTGAATTAAATTATTTTTTAAAGCATTTGTACAGTCTTTTGGGGAATTCTAAGCTTTTCACTTCAGCTACTACTCACTGCCTTTATTTTTCAACACGAATCTAGGAAAACGTCCAAATAATTCTTGCTTGTGTTTACACCTCATTGGTTTGATTATGCTATTTAGAAGAAAAAAAAAACAAATTAGTCTTTTTATTTCTCTTTGACAACATTTTGTACTTATTTTCCCCGTCACTTTGAAGGGACTTGTATTTTAATTTCCTTTATCCTATACTATTTCTTTCTCTTATTATTTTCCTGTTATGTCAGTGTGCCTTCTTATATCATTCCTTCTGTTTGTAAAAACTGATTTCAAGATTTCTATGTTCATGTGGTGCTGTGATATTTTATATAGGGTTCTATTAGTTCTGGTTGGCTTTTTTTGTTTGTTTGTTAGTTTTTTTCACTAAGAACATCTTCTATTTAAACAGAAGTATACCAGTAGTTTATGTGATATTTTCTTTACTCCAAAAAGCTTGTTGATTTAGGATGAAATATAAGAGGTAGCTCAGAAAGTTTGTGGAGCCTTCTTTTTGAGATATTCCAAAACCACTTGGATGTGGTCCTGGGCACCCTTATCTTAGTATCCTTGGGACTGGGCCAGACAGATACAGAGATCCCTTCCAACCCCAGTCTATCTGTGATTCTGAAGTAATATACAGACAGTGAGAGAAGGAGGAATGGTGAAGGATAACGATATAGTCGTACTGGCAAAAGTGTGAATTTTCAGTACTTGAGATGGTATACATCTCAAATACAGCACTAAGTGAGGCTAATTTTCAGTCACTTCTGCTTCCTACTAGTCTAGTAATTTAAAAGATATTTCTTTGTTAAAAGTGCGTATGTAAGAATGCTGCTCCTGACATTAAAAAAGGAGAGAGAAATTTATAGAATGTAGGGATCATACTTTTATTTAAATAGAAGACCTGCCAAAATACAGCATATGGTGTCAGCAACTCTCTTCATAGTGCTAGATTGTATCATTGCTCTTCATGTCAAATTGTTATAATAAGCCTGTCACTTCCTGTTTCAATTAAACTTAAATCAAGTCTGAGCATTATGCAAGGATCAAAATTTAAATAGAATCCTTGCATTTAACGATATCTGAGAGTAGTCATTCTCTATTGTTGCTATTATCATCTGAGTATGATCAGTCCTTTAGTGCTTCATAAAATCAGGATTTCTTTCCAATTACCAATCACCAGTTAGTACCTTTCCCAGCAGTTTGATGTAACAGCCAAGTTTCCAATAATTTACTGAAAACAAATTTCCTAGAAAGTATGTATTGCCGTAGGTGATATAGTACTGTACTTTGTTGAGGATACTTACACTATCGTTGAGGAGCTTCTTCTGCCATCGTGCATAAACTTTACAAGGAATCCTTGTAATAACTGTAAAAGTTGAAGGATAGTGCTTTAAATCACAGTCAAATGTTTCATGTATGACATTCACCTTGAAATGTAGCCTTTTCTTCTGCCTTACAGCACAGTTCTGAAAGCTGTATCTACATTCTTTACCTCTTTCCTCTGTGCTGTAACTTCTTTATTCAAGCTGTATACTTTATAATGCAGGGACCATTCAGTATTCTGTTCATAGGAGCACAACCTATTGTTGACATTAGTAGATGTAGTGGATTTACATGTGAATAATTTGTATACCCTTCTACAATAAACCACTTCTGACGCTCTGCTTTGAATTTCCTTTTTTTGGCAGTAAAGCATAAATAGTCAAGACTTACTGCCTCTATCCCTATTTAATCTGTAATCCTGTCCTCTTACCATTGAATATTATTCTTTTTGAATTTTTGAACAGAGCACAGAACTGGTATTTCATTCTCTTATATTTTCAGCATCTTTCTCCTGTCTTTACAGAAAACGGATTAACTTTTACATTTAGAATCTCTTTTCTCCCATCCAGAACTGCTTTTCTTCTTTTTTTTCATTTCCTTCACCCTGTAGACATCCTCTCATTCTCTCATTCTTTATATTACTTTATTTCTTTTTATTTCAATTGCCAATGACATACTATGGATGAAAAGATTTGGAGGTGTTAAGTATATCTGAGATCCTAGCCATGTATTCTAGAGATGGTTTTGGACAGAGGAGCATGGTAGGTCAAATAATGTAGGCAGTTTCTATACGTAATATTATGTTACTCATTTTTTAAAAAATGTAGTTTTAAGCTAATGATGATACTGGCAACAGAATTACAAAGGACTCTCTGGGTGATAGAGGACTGGCACAGGCTGCACAGACAGGTGGTGGAGTCTCCTTCTCTGGATATGTTCCAGACCCGCCTGGACTCCTACCTGTGCAACCTGGGCTAGGGAGCTGCTTTGGCAGGGAGTTGGACTCGATAATCTCTAGAGGTTCCTTCCAGCCCCTACAATTCTGTGATTCTGTGATTATCAAAAATACTACATCAGTATTTGAATATACATGTGCTAAGAAAACTTTATTTTCTATTCTGCTATAATACTATTTCTATGATCTTCATTGTTCTTTGAGGTTTTCCAACACTGGGAAAACTTCAAGACAGTGTCATTGTTTTTATTTGTTGCTGCATTCTAACTCACTTGTCTGATTTCTCCTTTAAGGTAAATAATTATAGTTTAGAAGAAGTTACCCACGAAGAGGCAGTAGCGATACTGAAGAACACATCAGATGTAGTGTATCTAAAAGTTGGAAAGCCCACCACCATTTACATGACTGATCCTTATGGCCCACCAGACATTACTCACTGTAAGTGACTATTTGGAACTCATTTTCTGTAAGAGATCAGTTCATCAGATGAATGTGTTTTTTTTCATAGCTTGTCCAATGTATCCTATTAAAGGTTATGAAACAGCTTGGAAGGCTGCAAAAAATTAAATGTTTATTGCCACTTAAGTACGTTATGCTTATGAAATATTATAAATAGTACATCTCTATTAAAGTATATTTTCAGCAGAAGTAACAGTGTAGATGGTGTTTTACTGTGCTGACTCAAATTAGCCACTGTCCAAGTGATCAGATTAATCTGTAACTCTTGTAATAATTACAGTGACAACTATCTTCACATGTATTTTGAAATATGGCTGAATTTGTAGGCTGGAATCCTCTGTACAATGACAAATCAGTACAAACAGCAAAACATCCAAACAAAATTAGTGAAAACCTTGAGAAAAATAGATATGATATTTGACTAAAATATTTATTAGGAATTTGAAGTCACTACTCTGTCTGTATAAATCTGCCTTTTTCTCATGTATGTCCACTCCCTAACTTCCTGTTTCACTTTGCTTCATTCTTGGTCTATCCTTGAACTTATATATGTTCAACAAATGCTCCTTCACTGAAGACTAAGACTTTGTCATTGTATTAAATGTCTTCAATAATGTAGGAAAAGTTGTTGTATGGAGTTGTCTTAGTCATTTAATTATTAGTAAAGCTCAGTGCAGGATTTTATTGGAGAGATTGGCTGTTTTATTTTAAAACAAACTGCTTCTACTCTGCCTGTGGTATCCTTGCACTGCAAATCATCTACACTGGCATGTGGTATCCAGGTAGAAAGAAATGTGAGCTTGCCAGGATTCCCTGATAATGACCAAGTGCAAGGCTGGGCAGCTGTAAGTATATATCATACACATATATCATCCTCCTTGACAATACGTATTTTGTAGCCCTAAGGAGATAAAAGTGGTTAGAATCTTCTGTCTGTGGATTTCCTCTCTTTTCCTATGTCTCCCAGTCTGAGTGTCCAATATTCCTATTCAGCCTTTATCTCTTGCTATTATCACTTAATAACTCAAATTTTTGTTTGAGTTTGGTAGTAGGTTGTCCTGGGAAGTTGCAGTTATTTTGGGTTGAAGTTATTTTGGGTTTTGATAACCTACTGCTGAATTTAGGTACATGTTCAGTTCTTTTAGGCCTCCTTTTGGCAGTCTTGATGCTCCCAAACTGAGACATTCCCATTCCCTTCTCATTCATAAAAATAATATTTCAGTTGCAGCTCTCTATACTTACAGTGTCTGTTAGTCTATCCATTTTACCACTGAATCTTCCTTCCTTCCTTTAATTGTCCAGTAAAATCTAGTTGCATTGGGTTCTAATTGCAACCAACAGGGACTATTTGCTCTGTCTAAAAACTGTGATAGTTCAGTTTTTGAAAAGAGCTTCAGCAACTAATCTATACTCGTCTTGATCTTCTGCCAGTAACATTAAGGGCACTTGTAGCCAGGAAGCCAGAGGCTGGGAAAGGTAGATTTTCTCAGTAAAAGCCAGATACTAATTTTCTCTGCTCATTTGCAGAACATTGCTACTGTGAAATGAAGTAGTCGAGAGGAAAGATAATATCCGTAATCCTCCTTATTCAAACTGCTCCGTAAAAATAAAAGGGGAGGTTTTGTAACATGCACATCAGGTGGTATATTCAACTGTGCTGAGGATAACTATTTACTTAGCAAATATTACAACAGATGGCAATTATGGTTGTTCAGTAGTATTCTGGTCTGGATCTTAGCAAAGCACAACAAGAAAAACCACTGAATGTCTCCATCCAATCTCCTGCTCTATAATACTTTCTAAAATAATAATTTGGGTGTTCTAAAATTGTGTGTTTATTATGTCAGATTATAGATCAGCAGGGTATGAGAAGACAGACACAAATCCAGAGTGTGAGTGAAGGTTGAAAAGATTTGCAGTAGCCTATCCCAGGCTGTTGGTGCAGAGATTTATTTATCCCTGGGGAACTTTTCATTACACCTACATGTGCAGTGTATTTCAGAAACGGTAATGGCCTTTCCCTGTAGAGATATTTGGCTTTGAAGCATTTTTTTCCTGAACGTCTGAAAAAAAGACTGAAAATAAGACTAGAAAGAATTCTTTTCATGAGAAAATTAGTTGTAGCTTATTGCAGAAGCATGCATCTTTGTTTTTTCTACTTGCCATTTCCTTTTCTAATTATATTAACTAGATATTTGATTACAGCTATTGCTAGTAACTTGAGAACAAAAAGCAAGCAAATAAAGAAATCCACAGCTCCAACACAGAGTCATACAGCACAATCCTGTAATTATCAGTATTAGTCATTAATTGTATGAGATTTGTATCGTATTTCTATTTTATATACAAATTTACCATGTTGTAAATAATACTATCTATATTGGTAATGAAATTACAATTATATTGGGAAATGCTGGACCTTTAGTAAATCACAGATTTAAATTACCACATGTAATTCTTGCCATCCATAAAATTCCTGCTCTCATCTCACATTTATCTCTTACTTTTTTATTTCGACTTCTGTATTCTCATTCTGTCCTACATATATTTCCTTTTTCCAGTCTGTCCTGATTGAAGAAAGTATTTGTTTGCAATCTCCCAATCTATTCTTTCTTACTCAGATCCCTCTAAAGATTCAATTCCTGTAAAATGAGCCCACATTATTGTTATTATTGCTATTAGCATTTGCTATTATTAACAGTGGCTAACTAGAAATGTTTGTTCTTACCAACAGCTTATTCTCCACCAATGGAAAATCATATACTCTCTTCTGGAAACAACGGCACTTTAGAGTACAAGGCATCTTTGGCCCCTATCTCACCTGGAAGATACTCACCCATTCCAAAGCACATGCTTGTGGAGGATGACTACACTAGGTCAGATGCTTTTCTTTTGTTGTTTTCTTTCATGACAATTATAACGAACATAGGTAGAACACTTAGTGAATTTCTGACAGCATATAGCACAAAGTTGTTTTCACCCATGTTCAATGCAAGTTTAATTAAAACTGTTACAGTTATAGAAACTAAGAGAAAGATCTCATAAATTGGGGCTGAGGAAAGCTTTCTATTTCTTAAGAATGAACTGTGATAGTTCCTTACTGGGGCAGCTGGCAGATCTCAGGACTGGTGACTCATCTGGCTCACTGCAGGTATGGGTGGAGTGACAGTACATGTGTTTCTACCTGTCTGTGAGAATACTCTCTGAACAGCCCGTTTGTTTAGTTCTCTGAAAGTAAGGCTGAAATACACTATAATTGCTCTGTGCACACACACTCTAAAAGATAAATGCCATGGAGAGTAAACAGTATGAGAAAAGAAAATAAAAAAGTAAAGGGTTTTTTTTTTTGGCTGTAAATAGCTGTGAATAAACTGAGGTTTGAAACTGAAAAAAGTCTCCTAACCACTAGAGAATCACAGTGTGAAACATCTTGCTGTGGAAGTATGGAGGTTAGAAGGAAATTCTATGGAGTGGCACTTGATAATGTTATGAAAGTAAAATGACCACTGGAAATTGCTCCTATTCCTTCTTCTCTTCTTCTTCTTTTTCTTTTTCTTTTTCTTTTTTTTTTAAACATGGTAGCAGAATTTAATATGTTTGGTTGATTTCCAGCACATTAGTCTTTTTGTTGTTTTTTTTAAAGAGAACTACCATTCACTTAGAAGACAACAGATGTTACGTTTGTGAAATGAGCCTTCATCATAGTGTCTAGTACTGCACTTCAGTATTTACAGATTTATTGTGTTTAAGGCTAAAATGTGGGCTGGTTTTGGTTACCTAGCCTATCCTACTCTGTAGACCAAAGAGTCTTAGCCTTTTACACATAAGTTGCTAATTTGCCATTCTTATTTCTTGTTGTTTATGATTAAGATCTCAAGCTGCTTAACTTGTTGGATCACACAGATTCATAGTAACTAAATCATGATAGAGTTTTTAATCAGGTCATAAATTTATGGAAACCACATCTTGCTTCCCTGTCTTGGGTAAAAGAATTACTGCTTCGTTTTGGAGATGCAAAACCAACATTGCTTTCATTCAATTTATGAGGTGTTCAGTTGAAATGATTTTTCCCTAGAGTACTCCAATAAATTACTTTTTTCAATTAAGAGTTAAAACTTCAGTTTCGTTAAATTGTCCATCAAGGCTTTACCTGAGTTAGTACTGACCTCATAATTTCTAAAATGTCTATATATAGGAAGAATACTAAAAATAGTATCTGGGTTACACTGATGAAGGCTTCCTTTTTTAATGAGACATCAGTGTCAATAATACTGGATGTTCATAAAGCTTAAAAACTGCAACCTTGAAAGAAAATAGTAATTTTTAAAAAAATTACAGAAAATAGAGGAAATAAATCCAAAAGAAGAGAAAAGGTGTCTTCAGAGTGAAAAGATCATTTAAACAGATAGAAAAAACTGTAAGGTGATGGATAATTATCATTTGAAGTCCCTCGTTTCTGTTCCTTGTAGCTGATTACAACTTTTTAATTGCTTGTACTAAAAAGAAAGAAGAGGAAGGGAGGAAGGAGATGCAATACAAAAAAAAGACAATGACAGTTAGGTAACCAGAAGAGAGCAGATCTTCTCTAAGAAGCATGTGAGATATATATTTAATGTAATTAGTGTGCCTTTTAGGTCTGTTTTGGAAGAAAGCTGTCTTCCTATTCCATTTATATTTTTCTTATACAAGTTAACCTTTTTGTTTTAAGTCCTGACAGTAAAACAATTTTTCAGTGTTTTTTTTGGGGGGGAAAAAAAGGAATGCCTGGGAAAGCAGTGCACATTCTGAATATTCCTCTCTGTTGTTCTTCCTATCTGGAATTCCAGATGAGTGTGTTTTCTAATGAAGGTTTTATATAGTGCTGACACTATTGACAGGAGAAGCTGGCTGCACATGCATCACTTCTTTGGCAGGCAGATGACAATGGCAGGAATAAAGACATTGAGTAGTATGAGGAGACTTTAAATGCAACAGAGAAAATTAAATAAAAATCTTAATAGCTCTAAACAAGTCCTTATTTCAGCCTACAGAAAAGGAGGAGACTATAATGAACTTAAATTATAAGTGAGAATAGTTTATATGCTACACTGATACCCTGGATACAAAAGCACAAAAGCACAAAGACAAAATGATTTTAAGAGTTGCTTCTTGCTGCTAGATTTCCTCACTGAACACAAATGATATGGACTGAGAGATACCTGAACAAGAGCCAGGAGACCAGGTTTCTTCTCTGACTTCTATAACTGAGAAGCAGTGACCTTCAAAATGACATGATTTGAGCCTTGGATGAGGCTGAGGCAGTTATTTTTTTTTTAATAATGTCTGTGTAGCTGATTGTTGCCTGTTGATTTAAGTGTAACTACTGAAAATGCCACATAATACTCACAGCAATTTTCCTAACTATAAACAAGGAATAGTGATTGCACTCTACCTATGCAATACCTTAGGATTTGCTGAGGTATCCGCCTTTAAAATGGGAAGATATTTGGAAAGTATTTGTTGCTGACCACTTCAAGTAAGATTTAAAATATTTTGGGAAGTTAATTATCATATTGATAATTCTACTGAACCCTATAGATCCCTTGATTGCGACATTTATAATTAGGTTTCTTCACATAATTTTTTGTAATTAAGATGATTGCCAGCTACTGCAGTGCTATCTATTAAAACTACCTGTTTCTTGCTGTAATAGGTTCTCAGGGGTAATTTACATGGTGATCACATAAGGAAATTTATTACCCATGCAATCATAATATGGCAACACTTCTGGCAGATTTTCATTTGTGCCAACGAAAAATATTTGGAACAGTCATTTCAAAATAAGAGACATTTACATTCTCATTGTACATATGATAAAGCTGATGACAATCTTTTACTACACTTACTTGCTGTGGTGAATGTATTGGTAAATTTGAAATGATTGAACATTTTCCATAATTTGTCCACTTTCTTTTGTTTTTCATTTTTGTTGGATTTTTAGTAATGTATTTCATTCAAGTTCTGGATTTTTTTTTACCTGAATACTTGGTTGTTGGGTTTTTTTTTTGTTCAAAAAAAAAAAAAACCCGTGTGTTTCTGTGGATAAAAATTGTCTTCTTTTGGTCTGATACAAAATTTGAACCTGAAAAAAAAATCAGAACATCCTTTACTTAATTGAACTGTAGGAAAAAAAGAGATTAATCTAAATTCAGAGGACAGAAAAGTGCCAAATCATCTTCAGCCATAAGTTTTAATGAAGCTGGATGTTATTTCTAAAATACTGGGCTTTTGTAAATTGTGTATGAATTAGCCCAGAATGCTGTCAGTGAAGGGTATAATTCACTTATTTTGTTGTTGTTGTTGTTGAATTCGTTTTAAATTCACTGGGGGATGGAAGCTTTGCTTTCCTGTTTTTAAAAAAGATTGTTACATTTTGAACTTCAAATAAAATAGCAACATATGATTTCAGGTGAACAAAATGTGGTATTTATCTTTTAAGTATAAAAATATACTAGTTTCTAGTAAGACTGAAGTGTTGTGCAAGCAGTCCAGGACATTACTTGATTGTGTTTGCTGACAATTTTCTAATGATCCTTGAGGAATTAAGAAGCAATAATTCTCTGCTTGACTTGCTGCTCATGGAAAGGGGAGAACTGGTCCAAAATATGATAACAGCTGGAATCAGAGTGACCATTAATTCAGTTGAGATCATGATTCAGAGGAAGTCTGGATAGTCAGCAAGTTATGGCTGGAGTCTTCAGAAGAGCTGTCTTCAGCCTTTTTGGAAAGCAACTTTGGAAAGCTAAGCAACATTGCTTGGGATGATGCCACAGAGACATACAATCCATGAAAAATGGATGATTTCTAAATAAAGCTGAGAACTCAGGAAGGAAGGAACCACCATGTTCGGGAGGAAGGCATGGAATTCAGCTTAAGGCTTTCTAGGCTAAGCAAAGAGTTTGTGAGATATAGACAAGCTTTCTTTGCCTGCATAATGATGAAATCGGAAAGCTGATGAGCTTGAGCTGTTTTACAATGGTCACAAAGAATAAGAGAGAGAAATTCTGCAAGTGTCCTCATTTCAAAAAGGAAGGTAAAATTTGATGGAGGGCAAAACTGACTGGGGAGAGAATGTAATGACAGACACTATATAAAAAGCTTAAGTGCATCATCATCATCTTTGCTAGGCACTGAGGGGACCAGGAAGGAATTTACCAAAAGCAAACCATGTACTTTACCAGCCTGATTGCCTTTCCTGATTAAGTGATGAGCTGTATGGATGAGGAAGCTGCAATGACTGTCCTGTACCAACAAGGGCCATGGTGTTAGGGGGCTCCCTTGAGGAAGAATGACTCTTTTTTGGGTGAAAATACAGCTGGCTCACAAGGCCCATGACATAACTGACACAATGTGCATCAGATCTACTGTGGGGTGCATGGCAATTCTTCCTCTCCATTTTCTTCCTTGAGGAATGGCTGCTAAGGTATTCCAAGCCATGACAGTCCACTTCTATGGGTAGATCAGAAACTGCAGGATACACGGAACATACTTTAAAACTCCTCCAGCTGCCTTTCCTCCAAGTATAAGGAAATACTGGGTAAATGTATTCTGCTAATCTGCAGCTGGAAAGAAAGTGTGATTTGGAAAGCTTTGGAATCCTTCTTGTTAGTTTTTTGGGTATCTCCTGGATTATATGCTTCCAGCTTGCTCGTTAGCCTTCTCTCAGCATGGCTGTGCAGCAAGCTGGTACAGCAAGCTGGTAAGACTTTTAACACAATCTCCCACAGAACTCTCATTTCAAAGCTGCACTAGAAGATGGTATTGGGCTGGGAACTGACTGAACCTGTAGACTCAAAGGGTAGTGATCATCACTTGACATCTGTCAGGCAGAAAGTGAGGCGCTCTGAATATGTTGGGTGTCTGTTGAGTATCTACATCAGTGACCTAGATTCTGATGCAGAGTGCACCATCAGCAAATTTGTGGATGAAGAATTAAGGCGGAGCAGTTAACAAGACGAATGACAGAGCTGTATGCGAGGGATTGAGATCAGGCTCGAGGACTGGTCCATACTGACTTCATGATGTTCAGTAAGAAGTCTGAATTTCTACACCTGGCGTGTAACAGCAGTGCGCGCTAATATGAGTTGTGCAACAAATATCTGAATTGCAGCTGCATGGAAAGTGACGTGGAGCAGATGCCAGGCTAGACATGAACCAGAAGTGAAGTCTCCCTTCCAGGCATACTGAGCTACATTAAAAGAGAAATGGCCAACAGGGAAAGATAAGTTATGTTCTCGAAGACTGACTACTTTCTGCTTTTCTACTTCAAGAGGGAGATGGATAAACAGCCAAGAGTTCAAGAGATTCTCAGAATCCTAAATCACATGGCAGTTACAGAGGTGCTGAGAGAGATGAGGCTTATTTAATACTGTGAAGAAGAGAGCAATGGTTGGTCTAAAAGCACCTTACATCTACACAGTGGCAAAAATGATGAAAAGAAACTCTACTCAGAAGTGTCAATAAGTGCAAAAGGATCAGAGGCCACAAGAAATGGTTTTGCATGTTTCAATTTCAGTTTGAGAAGGAAAAAGAAAGATACCAGCTGTGTGGGATAGTGCCACAGTTCATTGCCCAGAGTCATGAAATACCATTTCTTTGAGATTTTTAAGATTTGACTAGGTAGTACTGTGGTTGATCTGATCTAGTGTTGACAGTAATCCTGCTTTAAGCCGAGACTGGATGAGGTGACCTATGGAGATCCTTTCTTTTTAGGTGACCTATGGAAATCCTATCACTTTTCCGTGATACTGAGAAGAAGTGATTGTTGTTGTTATTGTGGAATATTCACTACTAATAGAACAGACTTACTCTTTAGTGCATCTGCCTTTCCATATCCAGAAAAAAATGAAATTATAGTCTAAAAATCTGATAGTTTTAGATGATGATTCCTTCTGGCTTTAACAAACAACACAGACAAAAGATGCATAAAATAAGGAACTAATAGCTTTTTACTTCCTTTCTAACATTGGAAAACAGCAGCATCAAACTGTTGTACTTCAATGGATTAAACAAATTCACTTTATCATTTAACTCTGCTATAACTCTATACCTTAAAAATTCCAGGATGGAAAAACTGTCTGAGTTATCTGTTTTGCTGTGAAAAACGTATTTGATTTCTTTTATATGCATCTTTGCAAAATAACATTTTCTGATTGAAAAGGAGGTGATGGGGATTGGGAGAAAATGGAAAACTATTAAGTTTAAGCCTCATGGGATATTTTCCCTATATTGAAAGTAGCATTCCTCCTCTGTTTGTTGGTTGCTTACATACACCTGCTGGTTGAACTGAGGATATTTTTGATAGAAACACCTTTAAAGTTGTATATATGCACAGATTTGACTGTTCAGGATTAAAACTTTACAGAAAAAAAAATATTAATCTTCTTATTTTCTAAAACTATCAACTTTTTTTTTAACAGTGTTTTTGGCTTTTGATGAGTACAAAAGCAGGGAAAAAGAACTGCAGATTGTACTAGTATTCCTTTGGGATATCAAGTGAGTTTGCTTGATTATCCATTGCCATAACACTGCATTTTTGAAAAGGGTATATTTGCTGAAAGCAGTTGGCTGCATTTCTTGCTAGATTTTTTGAGGGAACAGAATTGAAGTTCATGTCTCCCAGACGATAGTGTTAATGTAGGTAGGGCTTCAAAATTGTGAAATTTTACACCATGTTTTTGACTAGATGTTATGATGTGAGTGATGACTTAAAGTTATGTTGAAGTATGCTGGTGCAGTTATATGAATGTGACAAGTATTACCAGCTCTGAACAATCGCATTACTGTGCCTAACCTAAACTCAGCTTGTCATCTGCCTTAAAGAGGATGAATTACATATAGTAATATGGGGACATTGATAATTTTATTTTTCCTTCTGGTGGTGAGATTGAAAATTTTATGTATTCTTCCTATTAAATCATTTGTAATTTTGGTAGATTTCTTGTGCCAGCTGGTATTTTAATGCTTTTTATTCTTTTTTTCCTGAGGCTGGATGTGTTTATCTAGGGATAGCAAAGGTGGCACATTTATTTATTATTATTTTTAAATGTAGTGTAAATTGCAGCTATTAGTTTTAAAGAAAATCTAATTGACCCCTAGTATTATCACATTGAAATGTATATAATTTAAGCCACAATTGCTTCATTATGTAAGGACTGCAGGAAGGAGTGCACAGCTGAGTTCATGTTAAAAATCATGGTGATGTATTTTAAATACTGTAATAGCCCACATGTTGTATGAGGCTGTTGAAATCTGGGAGATGATGAAGTTCAATCCACATAGTATTTCTATTACATTTGTGAAAAACTGTCTAAATGCCAATAAATTGAAGTCTTTGGGAAAAAAAATTGCAGTTCTGTAGTAGAACTATTTTGGATTCTGTCCTCATGGCACAGTGTAGCAAACCTTCTCATAACTTTGCAGCTCTGACTAGATTGTTTTAAAAAAAAAGTCATCATGACTGAACACATCATTATATGGCCAACGCTTTCTCTTTACTTATTTCATTCAAACTTTTTTGACACATGCTTTGAATGCCCAGTCCTGTCAGATTTGAGCGCTGAAAAGACTGGAGGAATGGAAAGAGTGCTTTTGACAAGGAGTTACAGTGAGATTGAGTGTGAAAATTCATGAGAAGTTCTCACTGTGTAACATAATGGATGGTAACAGTCTTACGATACACCGGGGCAGAGATTTTTGATAAGTCTTGCTTGATTTGCAGGACTCATTCCCACGTGGTGTTGCTATGCATAGGAATTGAACTGTGTTTAAATATGGATAAGTGCACAAACTCACTGGATAGGCCCACTAAATGCATCTTGCTTGGCTTTTGTTTCTGGTCCCTAACTTGTTGATTTTCAGCAGCTGAGCAAGGAAGGGCTGTTCTTTACATTCCTTGTTTCCTAAATATCCCTGCAAAAGACTAACTTCTAGTGCTGACAGGCTATAGTCTGGCATCTTACCATTCCTGTGTGAAGCATCTTTCTTTTCCATTACCACAGCAGAAAATCATTACTGAGTTTTTATCAAATTAAGCAGTCATTTTTTTTCCTAAGTCCTAATGTGTGAGTCTAATGAGTGTAGAACTACGAGTAGAATATTAAAAGATTCTAAATATAGTGTTATACCTTCTTGTAGGCCATTCCACTCAAAAACACAATGAAAATGTTTAAATTGTATTACAAAGAATACTGAGGTATCTTTACTTTTCATTGCAGTATTAAAATATTGGTATGATATTAAGCACTTGTTTTGCAATTACAAATAAATGCAAACCTTAAAGATCCTTAACATAGCATTTATTAATGGAAAAGCTGAGAAGACATTGATTACAATCAATCAGAGGAGGTTCAGGTTCAGTATCAGGAAAAGGTTCTTCACCAAGAGGTTGTGTGAATGCTTTGGTCTTATTCAAATTGCTAGGGTGTAACCAGTGAAAAAAAAACCTCAACTTTCAGTTTGAAATAAACTGTTCTGAACAGCAAGGTATATGGTTCTCCTAGAAGGTCATATGAATGAGAAACTTAAGAAGTCGAAAGACATACATATATGAGTCACTGCTCTGGAATGCCTCATTTCTATTAAAGTGCCATTGATTTTTGTTTTATTGGTGATTTACTTTTAAAAATATCTCTTTTCATACTCTTAGCAAAACAATGTGTTAGCAGTAAGAGTGTATTAGATGTTGTTACTGAACTGTAATACATTTAAGAATTAGTCATGAGAATAAATATGTATATATATATATTATTGGAGACATAGCATTGTAAAATTTATTTTCTCTCATATTCAATTTAGCATTTCCTGGCTATAGCTCTGCGGACACAATAGGCTATGAGAGCTTAGCTGGTTGCCTTCCATATCATAAAAGGTTTTAAAATCCCAAAAATAAAAATGTTCACATTTAATATGCTATGTGTGGGCATCTGAATCCTATGAAACAGGATTCTGAAGTAAAGAAAAAAAGTTAAAATTGAATTGAGGACCATGGATGATGCTGAGAACAGTTTTAGTAAGGATATTTTCCTTCAATTTCTGTTGTGCAATAAAGCCATCCTGAAATATTAGCACAGTGATGTTACAAACAAGGAAAAACAAAGACTGCAAACATCTAGGAAGATTTTCTTTCCTCACACAGTCTTTTATGAAATAAATAAATAAATCCTTTATCAGATCAATCTGCTACTTCTTTCTGTTGCTTTTTGCTGTTCCGACAATTAGTCAAACCTTTCAGTAGAAATCTTGCCTCACTGTGGCTACAATCTGTACTGATTAACAATCCCAGCATTCAAACTTCTAGGAGTATGAAAGTAATTTATTACTATCTGCTGTTCAAACTACCATTTAAAAGCTTACCTTGTGGCATGGAGTAGCTTGATTCTCCAGTCAGTGAATTATCTGCTGAGGCTCAAGAAAAGCTATGCACCTGCTTACATTTTCTGATGCTTTTCCTGCTTTTTTATGCCTGATTCTCATAATAGCTGAATTATTCCTGTCCATGTAGAGCCAGTAGTTGTTGGAAGAATTAGCATTCAGTAACCTATCTATCTGGATAAAGTTATCTAAGGAATATGATCAGTCCATGGTCTTAACAACAACAAAGGATGACATCTAATGGCAAGTAGACAGCTATGACAATGTCTGTACAGTTTAGGCCTTTAAAATAAGGACACTTATATTTTGAATAAACTGTTGCCTGGAATCCTGTTCCAAATAAAGGATTAAAAGGGTAACTTGAATTGCTGTCCTTAACCATAAGAATTCTCTCCAGCTCAATTGATGATGATCTGTTGTTAGCTATGTCACAGTGTCATTTGTGTAATAGCATCAAGGACTAGAAATGTCAGCACAGTCACTTCTGAAATAATTGTTCCAATTTTTTTTTATCTTTCCATTCAGCAAGAAAGGAGTGCAAAATACTAAATACTAAATGTTTTAAAATCTACTGGATTCCAAGATATTTGTTAGTGATGTGTTTTTTATGCTAAAGGAGGAATTTGATTTAAGTGTCTAGAGTGATGTGGAATGTTTCTCTACATTTTGCTTCTGAAAGCAGTTTGTAACTGCTCATTAATGTAGCAATCTCTTATATCTGTCTATCTCTATGGCATGATTTGTGTCTAAGCACAAGCTTGGATGGTCACTCACTGTTGACTCAATGTAGTTTGAACATTCGCAATGTATTCAAAGGGTTGCAATGCTCTTGTGTCATTTGCCACTCTAAGATGAGTAACTGGTCTTTAATAAGTAAGCAAGTTGATTGTGGACTGGTTAGTGTCTTAAGCCACAGAGAAATCTACAGTTTGTATTCATCTTTCTGCACTGGGGCAATATTTCTTCAGTTTTCACAGTAGGTATCATTTATATTTTATATTTCCATTTGTTCTTCAGTACATTGTCTAAAAAAAAAAAAAGTGCTTTTTGAGGGCATAAGAGGAAATACTGTTCTAAAATAAAATAAATAATAGAAGAGTGGTCTTTTTTTCCTGTAGATTTTTTGTGTTGAAAACAGCAATTGATTTAGTAAATAATTTATTAAATTCACCCCTGTGAAGCAAGTGTAAAATATACTGCTGTATAAATTGCTGCTGTATGTTTTTAAAAGGATTGTACTATATGATTGACAGAATGCTTTATAACCAAATGAGTGACAACTGTGTTACTTTGATAGTTGGTAGTCTTGAATTGCCAATCTTTTAACTGTAAAGTTTTCCCTGGGAAAGTCAGGCACAGAGAATTCTCAAAATGTATGTCAGATTGCTATGAATAATTTTATTAGCATTCAGTGAGACCAGTTTTTCAGTAAAGCAGCTACTCCTTTTCCCCCAAAGGATGAAACCAGAAACTAACAACAAAGGAAAATTTGTTCTCTGTATCTGCCAATGCAGCCACAACCATAATAAATTCTGGTAAGTGTGAAAGTCACAACAAAACCACACCCATATGAGGCACAGTAGAGCCAGAAGGACCAAAAGAGTTTCATTAACTGCTTGGCCTGTATATATTTTCAGGTTTGCGATTTTCATCTGGCTGTTCCTGTATTGCTGTGATCAGAGACAGTGCCATATGCTGGATCTTCTGGCAGAAGCTAGGATATGACAGCAATTACATCTTGGCACTCTTTAGAGCAGAAACTTAGGAAATTATGAGTCAAGTTTCACTCTGTCAGTAGGCCCAGAGGTATGTGCTAGAGCCCACACAATAGCTGGAGAAGTTGCTTGACAGAAAGGGTATTAGGTGGTACATTTTTTCT
Source organism: Cyrtonyx montezumae (assembly GCF_038088225.1). NCBI lineage: Eukaryota > Metazoa > Chordata > Aves > Galliformes > Odontophoridae > Cyrtonyx > Cyrtonyx montezumae. The sequence continues at coordinate 4,561,006 of NW_027071848.1, forward strand.
GAAAACTGCTGGTTATTTCCTGTGGATCCCTGGCTGGTACTGCATTCCCTCTTCCCCTTTCCTCAGGACACTCCCTGGGAAATTCATGGTAAGTATTATCTCCGTCAAGCTGCTGGCCTCTAGATAGCAGAAGAGAGATACAAAGTGACCTCCTGATATCAGTTTTGGGACATTAATCCTTGTATCTTGACTTCACAGGCTGCTGTCCATGGTTTGGAGCAGCAGTGTGAGAAGGTTGTAGCCTTGTAAATTAGATTAACTGTTTAAGACGTGGTGTGCATAATCAGATATTGAAGGCTGAATCTATAAAGACAGCAAATGAAATTTGCTTTAAATGAATTGACTGCCAGTGAGATGAATTGCTTACATACTTGGTTACCATCTCTACAGTATTCTAGGATATGGCTCACTTTGACCGCTACTCATTTGGTAGAGCTTCAGGATGCTGGAGCAGGAGAATGGTGTTTTAACAAATAATATGTATTTTGTCTTAAATTAATTGCAAAAAATACCCCTTTTCAGGACATTCACACGATATTTTCTTCTAAGTGATCACATAAGTAGTGCAAAAAATAGTGAGACCATAAAAAGCTATTAGATTAAAAAAGAAATAAGAAAAAAAAAGGAAAGAAAGAAAGAAAGAAAGAAAGCAGAGCATTTGGGAAAATTTATCACTGAACTTCAGAGATAAGACATACCCTTTCATTACCACATTTCCCATAAACCAGTTTTATGCCACACTTATGTTGGGTCTGTATACACAATTGATCATATGCTGTAATGTTGTGTTTCAAATTCTAATGTTTCCTTTAACAGCACACTTTACTTGTCAGAAAAGCCCTACAGAAAGGATCTCGCCAGTTTTGCTGTGCATGCTTTTAAACTTATTGCTGTGTTTTCTTTATGTTCTCAGCCACTAATATGCACCTGATCTTTTGTCTCTGTATCACCAGGCCTCCTGAACCTGTTTACAGCACTGTGAACAAACTGTGTGATAAACCACCTTCTCCTAGGCACTATTCCCCTGTCGAGTGTGACAAAAACTTCCTTCTTACAGCTCCCTATCCCCACTACCACATAGGCCTGCTCCCTGACTCTGAGATCACCAGGTACTGCATGCGCTTCTTCCTCACCTCCTTTGTTAGAATGCATGAACATCGCTAGGTTTATCTCATAGTTTTCACCTTCACCATAGATCTTTTTCTACAGCTCGTGCTTATTTTTAACCATGCTTTCACATTTGCACACTGGAAGATGTATGCTACTTTGGTATATAATTTTGGTCATCCAAAATCCAGTGATGATTACAGGCAATGTTTCAATCCATTGGAATGGTGCTCTAAAATAGGCTGTGTCATATCTATCACATTTTACAATTTAATTCAGTATACATTACTCTGTAATTATGTAAAATGACTAAGACTTCACTGAAAGCTGTAGTAATTTGGTTGGAATTCAGTCATTTTGTTTCTGTGTCGTGCATAGTTTTTTTCACTATCTTTGGATTTACAGAATAGCTGTCTAGGCCATTGAAAGAAAATGAGCAAAAAATATAACCACCTCCCTCACCAAGTCATAGCTGAGAATATATTTAAAATTTAGCAATCTCTAGGCTAGCTGTGTTCTTAGAAGACAGTAAAACCTACAATAATGAACATTTCCACAATTGAAAAAAATGGAAGACATTGCTATAAAATTGTCAGTGATTATCTCCAAGAAAAAGATTAAGAAATAAGTCACACTTTAAACCCTTATGCTAGTATGACTTAGCCAGGTATCCTTCCGTAGCCTCTTAGTTTAGTAACAAACTATTTACAAATAGGATCTGGGAGACAAGAGTTAGGCTCAAGTTTCCAGGAAGGCATTGTGTGCTTCCTCTGTCAGGATGATAAATGAAAAAAAACCTACCATCTCTTATATTCTACAGCAGAAGAAAAAATAATTGTATTTGAAACTTTGATCATAGACATTTACCACAAAAAATGCTTTTCAAAGAATAGAGAACCATGGGAAGAGAGCAAAAGTTTGTAAGCAGAAAGTAAAATGATAAATTAATGTAAGATACAATAATGGGAAAGAAACCCTGGAGATTAGAAAAACATCTGTGAAAGGCATTGCAGTACTATAAAATAGAAAAATAAATTAAAAAAAAACACAATAAGACATGCTAGTGAAGAATGCAGCAGATGTGGTAGGACTGCAGAAGCTGCTGGTTTATTATGATGAAAACTGTGCAGCTTCTAGAATTTGTAGCAAGATGCTTAATTACTGCAAAAAAGTGATTAGTCTAGCTGTTGAGACTAGAGCAAATATAGGTGAAAAGCATTGATAAGGGCATTTTATAAAGGTGCTAGGCAGTAATAGATCTGTCCACAATATCTGAATGTCTCTGCAGATAATATCTTGAAGGAAGTAACTAGTCAAAAAGTAGTGAAATGACTTTACATCTTTAGGCACACAAGTAATTTGTGATATCATAACACTTCTGAGTGTTTAGAGACAGACAACAGAAGACGTCATTATAAAAATATTCCTTAACCAAAAAAAAGAAGAAAAATAAAACCAACCTCAAGCCAGAAGTGGAACTGGTGGCTTCTAGGGTAATAGTAAACGTGCAGTTAGTAGCACTGAGGATTAGAACTGTAGCTTGTTACCTATAGACAGGTGCAACCCACTGCTCAGTCAGTTTTCTCTATAGTTAGGACTATCAGGTCTATGGGTTTAGTGTGAGGAAAAAGTGTGAATTTGATAAGGGTACCAACTGCCAATCAGATACTCAGGTGCCAATAATCTGTGGAGCCCTGGAGAGCTTGAAGAACAGGGCCATTTGTGCTACCAGTAGTTCTCTACATCCTTTTGTTTTATTATGTGATTGAACACTCATTTGGTCATCAGACATTTGATGATCTGACATCAGGACTTAAAAAACAGAGGTCTGTTCAACTATCAGTTAACAGTTCTCTTTAATAATTATGTTTTGTTTCTCATCATTCCTGTTTAACATAAAATTAAGCCCTATTCCCTGTGCATTTGATCAGTTTCAGTGTTCCGACAAAAACTGGAGAGATAACAAAAAGATGAGAAAAGGCACAACTCATGGTTTAATGCTCTGCAATATGCTTTGCTACATGCTGTGACAGAGGCAACTGATTGCTATCATTTATTCTTCCTTCCCACTGTGCAATTACATTTAGATGGAAAATATGACCATTTCTGATATACACAAATGCTGTCATCTTTTCCCGTGAACTCTTTGAATAATTGACCATGGACCATTCGAAATATTTTTCACCAAAATGCCTTTGGTGAAGAAAGAGACAGCATTATGAGATATACCATAATCCAATCTCCAAAACAGACTCAGTATCTACATTTTGGAAATGTAATGTCGTCTCAGGGATATGTTTTGTTGAATATTTGGAAGAACAAATCCATACAAAGACTTTCTTCTGAAACTGCAGTTATACTACCACCATGTCTATTGAAAACTACAAAAAATGTCCTCCAAATATTACCCAAGTATCTTGAAAGGTCTCAGTTTATCTACCCGAATTCCTCAAAACTGTTTCTCCAGGGTATTTACTTCCTTGCTGTCCAGTCAAACATGAAGAGTTCTCTGTCTTCTTGAAGGCTTCCTTGAAATAGTTTTTCAGTAGAATTTGTCAGCCCTACGCTTGTGGAGGAAGGTGCAGGGATTTTTAGCTTGTATTGGTAACTGCAGTCATTGTCATATCTCTGTGTTCCAGTGCTGAGAATCTGCTGGTGAACTTCAAATCATTTGGTTTGACAAATAACTATTCCTGAGGAGGAGGAACATGATGTCTTGTTCTCCCAATTGAAGTGCTTGTAAGCCAGCCAACTCCTTTCAAATTGCTGCTCCAGATAATTTGTCAGCCACTCCTCAGATGATCACTTTGTCAAGGCTCATTAACTTAATAAGCAAAGAGAATTCATAGGCCAAATCTTTATTTGTCTATAATAAATTTGAGTTTATAACCTTTGCTTTTATGGTGATTCGTCTTAGTCTCTGTGTAGCTTAGCAGCCTAGGAGAATATACTCCAATGTTTTGGATGAAAGTAGTTTGGTTTTGATCAATTCATATGTGTTGATGTTAACAGTACTATGTTAATGCACTACAGCTGAAAATACATCTACTGAAGTAGAGAGAGAATTTTTGAGCAGTAAGTTTTCCTCTGAGAGAAACAAGTGGGAATGGAGCAGGATATTCCTATTCTTTCCTCTGTCATTATTGGCGATTATTTGTATAATTAGAGTACTGACACCCCAAAACAATGCATCTCACAGCCTAACAGTGTTTCTATAAATAAGAGACTGTTTTTTCACTATGTAACACAATATTTGTGTTTGTGGTCTTAGTGCTGAGAACATTTCAGTTCTGTCCAGAATTGACTTGTCTGTCTTCAGTGAAATCCTCTTGGCCCTCAAATTGCCAGCACAGTATTTGCTAAAAGACATCTCCAATATTGTTGATTTCTATTTGTTTTCTTCCATAGGTATTTGCTTCTCTCTTAGGCTTTTGATCATGAAATGCTGTGATTGCATCAATATTTTTTAATTTGTATGGTGGAGGGAGCTATGCTTTCTAGTCATGGGAGAAAATCTAAAGAACATCCCCCAGAAAACAAAAATATGGGAAAATGTTATTCATCTTAAATCTGTTCAGAATGTTCAGAACTTTCTTATGGGGCTTGGGTGCCTAGATTGAAAATACTTGGCTTACTTTTGGAACCAAGATTAGTTTTTTGAAGCCAGGATCAGTTCTGAGTGACACTGATTTGCAGTCTTAGGCAGTGTAGTTAATGATTTTGTGCTTTGTTTTCCCAACCTATTAAAGAGTTTTAACAGTGATCACACAGAGCTTCTCTGAAAACAAATCTGTGACAGTTGCTTTTTATTTATTAACAGCAGTTTGCATTATTACATAATAACACAGTGGATGATTTTAAGGTATTTGATGAATTAATGTCATCATTTCTTGGAGCCCCACTACTATTTTGCCAATGATGACTAGGGAGAGAGAATAATATTTGTACATGGATCTAGAGCATAAGTTCATAAGTTCATAAGTTCATAAGGTTGGAAAGGACCTATAAGATCATCTAGTCCAACCATCCTCCTATCACTATCTCTACCCAACTACTAAATTAAGTCCTTTAGCACCTCATCTAAACACTTCTTGAACAGCGCTAGGGATGGTGCCTCAACCACCTCCCTAGGCAGGCCATTCCAGTGCCTGACCACTCTTTCAGAAAAGAAATGCTTCCTCAGGTCTAATCTAAATCTTCCCCGGCGCAACTTGTGGCCATTCCCTCTCGTCCTGTCATTATTTATCAGGGAGAAGAGGCCTACCCCCTCCTCACCACAACCCCCCTTCAGGAAGTGGTAGAGTGCAATAAGGTCTCCTCTGAGCCTCCTCTTCTCCAGACTGAACAATCCCAGCTCCCTCAGCCGCTCCTCATAAGACTTGTGCTCCAGACCCCTCCCCAGTTTTGTTGCCCTTCTCTGAACACGCTCCAGGGCCTCAATGTCCTTCTTGTAGTGAGGGGCCCAAAACTGAACACAGTACTCGAGGTGCGGCCGTACCAGAGCTGAGTACAGGGGGATGATCACCTCCCTGCTCCTGCTGGCTACACTATTTCTAATACAGGCCAGGATGCTGTTGGCCTTCTTGGCCACCTGGGCACACTGCCGGCTCATGTTGAGCCGAGCATCAACCAACACCCCCAGGTCCTTTTCCTCTCTACATTCTTCAAGCTATTCTGCCCCAAGCCTATAGCATTGCATGGGGTTATTGTGGCCAAAGTGCAGGACCCGGCACTTGGTCTTATTGAACCTCATCCCATTTTGCTCAGCCCAGCTGTTCAGCCTATCCAAATCCCTCTGAAGGGCCTCCCTACCCTCAGGCAGTTTGACACATCCTCCCAGCTTTGTGTCATCTGCAATACGAATGAGCATCACATAACTCAGAAACGTTATACGTATAAGTGTGCTGAGGTGTCAGGTGTCTACACATGAAGTGTATATAGGTAATATGCCTATAACACCTATTATTTTAATGACTGAATGTGGAGCTGCTTCCGATGTGTTCCCACAGCCTCCACATAAGCACATGAGGGTCACCACACTCAGTAGACTCTGCAGTCAGATTAGCACGTGCCTGCAGTGCTAAGCAGTGGTCACTTCATTTTAGAGACCCCTGGGATCCCTCCACAGGTAATGAAAGAACATCTGAGAAAGCGCCAATTGTTTTTTACTGATCATAACAGGAAGCTATTTCAAAAAGGAGCGAGTGGTGGGCTTCTTTAATGCCTACTGCAATTGTGTCCTTCTCTGTGTGGATTTTTCTTCACAATAATTGGAGTGATTTAACACTGATGCCTCCACCACACTGCTCTCTGACTCCTCATCCCCAGAACAGAGGGAGAAGGGAAAGCTCGTGCATTGAGATCACTCACCAACTACTGCCATGGGCAAAACAGACTTAGCATATGAAAACTCAGAATAGGGAGATTAATGTAATTTATTGGTTATTGATAATAGACTAGGGCAGTGGGAAATGCAGGGGAACAGCCTGCTCCACCACAGGCCTCTCCTGGGCCACAGGGAACTGCTACTCCATGGCCTCTTTCTGCACTGACCTGCAGGAGGTCCTGTTTGAAGCCTCAGCCCCCTACTACCAAAACTGCACCATGTAAGCCCAACACAATAACCCATTGGGAATGAGCTTACTGTCAAAATGATGCATATAGCTATACTTGTGTGTGCCTGCCTTCCAGGGATGCTCTTGTCATCATTATTGAAACTCATATCGTACAGGAGTACTCATTGTCCCCTTTTCAATCCCATGTGTTTAACTGTACTTGAACACATATAGCTATATTCTGAGCTTTCTGAAGTGCCTGACAACCTGAAGATGGAATCTATCAAGGAGGCAATAAAAAACATGGAGATTATGAAATCCAGTCTTCAACATATCTCACATAAACACAACCACGTTCTTAAATTTAAAATGTTTTTTACCTGTTTTAGTCATATTCATCTACTGATTGGAAAATTTCAATTGCAAAATTGGTAGTGAGTCTCTTTGGGCAAATGATTTTAAACATGTAATATCAGAATTATATCAGATTTATATTTTTTCCTATTTTAATATCACAGAATCAACATCTGGACAGATCTACCTCTTACATAGTGCAACCACAGGCAGCAAGCTTTTGTGTAGGAACTAGCACCACTAATCAGCAGTACTTAAAGGCACTGGAAAAGAATAAGCAAACACTTCTTTGAACAACAAAATAGGAGACATCGACATTCAACTGATTCAGTGTCAGTGGAAACAAAGTCATCCTACAGTCACAAAGGAGAAGCAACTTTAGAAAATGAAATGTAAATGTTTAAAATAAGCCTTGGGAAAGTATCTCACTGAAACCATAAGGTGGCATTTTCAAAAATTACTTTAAGATACATCTGTACCTAAATGCATGTTGTGGCACTCAGAGGTACAGATCATATATCATCCCCTAAGCAATTTAAGATATTAAACTGGCCACCACAGCACCTGGCTTGGGTACTGCTGTTCACCCTGATGGGCACTAAAGCATCCTGTTGTTGCTGATTTAGTGAGAGTTAGATATGTAGGTACTATGGTCTTAACTCCTCGAACAATATCCTTACAAATTCAGTGCCTTTTTAACTCTGGAACATATAGAAATTTCTAAAAATAAGCCTGATGCTTTTGATACATTGCATAGGTTGACAAGATCAATCTAGCTGCATTCAGCTGCATGTGTGTCATGCTTGGCTGGGCTGGGCTGCTTCTGGATGCAGCTCCAGAACTTCAGTATTTTGCAGTTGTTTGCAATATGGCAAAACAAAATCAGCATAAACTGTGTTGATTAATTGTCTACAACCAGAATGCAATGTAGATTGTCCCTGGTTGGGAATCCAATTCCTGAGACCCTTAAATTATTTAGGATCTTTTGGAAATGGTAAAAATGTATTGTGATAATCCCTTATTGTTCTTAATTAACAATTTTAAAACTCTCTTCTTACAATTGTTTTTAAATCCTGAAATAAATGTACTTAAAGAGTTAAATTTACTTAAAGAGTTGTCTTTACGTAAATGATCCAGTCAAATGACTGTTGTAGTTTATGAAAGAAAAAGATGAAGCCTCAGCCTCAGCTTTCAAGTTATTTTGCATGGATGAATCTCTGACCCTAATAAACACTAACATTCCTATAGACTCTCTTATGCTCTTTCCTTTTTATTTTGTGAGGACACTCCATTAATTAGAATGATTAGGAAGATGCACCTTTAGAAAACTGAGAGAGAGATGATTGCAGGAGAAAATTAATCTGTAGAGGCACAAAATCACCACAGTTCAAGTGCTAAATTATGTAAAATTACAGAAGCCTTTCGGGTTAAGGTGGAAAGCTTCAGGTTAGAGCTGCTGGGCTATATTTCTAGTCGTGCTGCTGATTAAATATGTTTACTTGACAAAATCACTTAATTCTATTTGTCCTACTTTATCTGTTAAAATAATCTTCGTACTTAGTTATGTTGAAAAGGAGAACAAATATCAATACACCAATTTTTTTTTTTTTAAGGAAAAAAAAAGTTGTTTCTATTCTATCATTTTGGAAATATTTTGTACTAGGGAACAGCCTAAGAAGTCTAAAGATATTCTTGGCTGTATTAGCCAAAATATCACCAGCAAGTCAAGAGAGGTGATCCTTTCCCTCTGCTTAGCAATTGTGTGACTGTATTTGGAGTACTGTGTTCAGTTCTCAGTCTTCCATTACAAGGACATGGACGTACCGGAGAGAGTCCAACAAAGGCCACCAATATGATGAAGGGCCTTGAGTCTCACTGCTGTGAGGACAGGCGGAGGGAGCTAGGACTGTTCAGCTTGGAGAAGATGTGGCTCTGGGGGATATCATCATTATCCATAAATACCTGATGTGAGGATGCAAAGAGAACAGAGTCAGGTCAAGAGGCAATGGGAACAAAGTGGAGTACAGGAGGTTCTCTCTGAACACCATGAAGCACTTCTGTGCTTTGTGGATGACAGAGCACTGGGAAAGGCTGCTGAGAGAGGTCGTGAAGTCTCCTCCTTGGAGATCTTCAAAAGCCACCTGGAGATAGTGTTGGACAGTTGGTTCTAGATGTGCCTACATGAGAAGGGATTGGGCCAGATAGATTTAGAAATTCCTTTCAACCTCGGCCATTCTGTGATTTTGTGAATGTATGGCTTGATTTTCAGAATTACTATGTTTTCTTGAGTTGCAGATCTACTTTAGTTTATGTACTACGTCCATTAAAGTTAAACTATATATTCTTAGCTCATAACATGGACAGAGATATTAACATAGTTTAGTTAAATAGAATATTTTCTTACTTAGATCTTTAGAGAAGAAAAAAATGTCAGTTCTTAGTAAAAAAAATATATATTTATACCACTGGTATTAAAATTTTCTTGCTGCCATGATTACAAATATACCCACAGAGAGATATTCAGGAACAAAGGAGGAAGATGTCTCCTTCCTTTTCAGTTCTGTAAGAAAGCTCTGACATTCAGTCTCTGAGAATGAGAAAGCAAATACTCCTGAATTTTGGAGTGCATATCATATGCCTGTTTTAGATTAATGATGAAGGCTGGAATTAGAAAGCTAAAAAGATCTAAAAAGACGTCATAAAAATCCAAGCAGGACACTTACAACTAAGTCCACCCCACAGTTATGTTATTTGAAACATGCTCTGGTCTATGAATGTGTTCTAAAATCCCTTTGAAACAGTTCTTCCAACAAGACAGAGCACTAGAGCTCCATACACAATGTTCAGATGCATCAGAATATAAGGGGAAATATAAACCCACATTTTTAATATTGGTTCCATATCTGTTTTGAGTGTATTCAGAACAGATGACAAATATTTGACAGTGTTACTCTGCACGAGTATGCTACAAAAGCAAGTTGGAGACATTCACTAATTCAAATCTTGTCCACAGTGCTGAAATTAATGGCAATTATTACCTGACAACTGTCTAAAGGCCAATGTGAATAATGAGTTTGGAGATTTCAGTTTCATTCCTGTGTACAAGTTTCCACATCATAAAAATTATCACTCCGTCTGTCACAGCAATTGCTAGACTCTCAGCTCATCAGAAAAGCCAAGAATAGATTTAACCTGGCGAACAAATTACTCTTTTTACCCCAAGAGAGAGTTCTTTGAGCTTAGAAATGAAATATGACTGTGGAAACAGGGTAAATAATGCTACCCTGTGGCTGCCTATGCAGTACATGTTGGAGGAAAAATAACTTCCAAGGTTACATCTACACAAAAAAGAGTGAGAAAGCTTGCTGGTTAGAGCAGAGAACTGAAAACTGAAAAATTTCTCTGCACATCTAGCATGTCACCTTTCCTTCGAATTTGTCCAAATACATGATACACAGCCACAGAACCCAACAACCATCCTTAGACTTAAAATGTGTTTCCAACAGGTGCAGGTAGGCACGATTTTCTGTACTGCATAAGCAAGTGTGATCATTAGTACCAAATGCAGTGATAGGAAGCATCGTTACAAGCAGGTGGAACCTCTAATTACACTGGTGTAATTTGTCATGGAAATGCAACAGAATTATGCAGTAATGAGCCTTCCCTCAACCCTGTGCTAGTCTTGTTTTACACTAAGGTTATCCCACTGGAGTAGTGTATTGCTGAATCAGGCTCTCAAATTATTTTCTATCTAATTATCACCATTTATTATTTTTGACATAAAACACATATGTAGGTTTTTGCAACTATGTCCATTATTGTTGGTTTTCTGAGTTAAGTAAGGTCAGAATTGGAGTGGAGATACATCTAAATTGCACTTGTGAAACAGAAATTAGGAGGTAGCTCTCCTTGCTGAGTCTGCACGGCCCATTCAAGGATACTGTTTTGAAAATATACCAAAACAGAATGAGCTGTTTAAGCTCAGTCCTCACCTCTTGTAGTCACTGATTTCACAGTACTTTACTTTTCCAACCCAGAATTGTATAATAATAGTTAATGGAGTAGTCAGAAAAACAGAAATACAGACTGTAAAAATTCCTGACATGGTGGGACCCATCTCCTTCATCTAATGTAAAACTTCTATATATTCTCCCATTATCAGAATGTACTCATATCTTTATGGATCTATGAGGACAATATTTACTTTCTGTGGTTAAAGGGAAAAATTACCTCAGTAGTCAAGGACTAAAACAGTAACAGTTTCTCCTGCCATTTCATTATTTTTATATGGATATAAACCACCACTTAGAATAAATAAATAAATAAAATAGAACCAACCATAATCAAGTGATGATAAGTTTCTGAAACTTGAGCAGAAGTATTTGTTATACATCACATTTCCTATTTCCAAAAAGCATTTGTGGTTCTTTGAAAATATTGCCTACATAATTGAAACCATTTGTTTGCAGACACTTCAGCGCAATGTAAGTAATGACAGCAATAACCATAAAAATTTTAAGATGCTTATTTAAATTTTAGCTGGACTGAAACTCTCAAAAGCACTTCGAGGTATGCTCTACATTGTTCCCTTATTCAGTTTGGCAACATAATTAGTATAACGAGAGTTATGAAAATTGGGAAAATAGAGAGGAACACCAAAATTGTAGAAAACTAAACTTTACCCACGCAGTGCATTAACGTGCATGTGTAAAATTAGCCAGTTGTTTTTAAATACCATCTAGATTTTAATTAACACTACCCTTAAACATTCCTTTTGGTGTAGAGAGGATTGCTAATTTCTTTTTTCATACTGATTTAAAGTCATTTTCACCTAAACGTATCTCTAAATGTTCGTAGTATTTAAGAGACAAGGAAGATGCTGAACAAAATTTTAAAAATCACTAGGTGAATCACTAGCATAGTGAGCAAATTGCCAGCTGTAAAATGCTAGATGAGTTTTCAGACACTCTCACAAGTCGAAGTGCAACTGATTTTCAATAAAATACAGATTGGGAAGTACCTAAATTACATTTGGAAGTGAAATGTGAGCTACTAACTAAATACAGGCTGGAGATATACAGGCAAGAATTTCTGTTTAAATTCCATAGGTTATTGCAGAATCACAGAATCATCAAAGTTGGAAAAGGACTCCAAGATGATCCGGTACACCCATCCACTTACCACCACCATTTCCCACTAAGCCATGTCCTCCAGTACCACATATGAACATTTCCTGAACACCTCTCGGGACAGTGACTCAAGCACCTCCATGGGCAGCCCATTCCAGCCCCTGACCACACTTTCAGAGAAGTTTCTCCTAACATCCAAACTGAATCTCCACTGGGGCAAAGTGAGGCAATTCCCTTTCATCACATTGCTAGCTACCTGGAAGAATAAGCTGACCCCCACGTCACCACAGTCTCCTTTCAGGTAGTTGTAGAAAGTGATAAGTTCTCCCCCAAGTCTCTTTTTCTCCAGACTAAACAATCCCAGTTCCCTCAGTCACTCCCCATAAGATTTCTGCTCCAGATTCCTCACAGCTTTGATGCCTTTCTCTGTACATCCTCCAACCCTTTCTTGTAGAGAGGGGCCCAAATTGAATGCAGTACTCAAGGTATGTTCTCACCAGCATTGTCTTCCAGCCACTCTGCCCCAAGCCTGTAACAATGCATGGGGTTGCTGTGGCCAAAGTGTAGGACCTGGCACATGATCAAGTAGAACTTCATTCCACTGGCCTCAGTTCAGTGATCCAGCTTGTCCAGATCCCTCTATGTGGCCTTCCTACCTCCAAGCAGGTCAACACTTCATGCCAACTTGTTATCAAGTCAGTTCTGCTCTTGGCCCCTTTTGGGTAATGAATTTTCCTTCCTTTCACCTTTTAAATAGAAAGTAGGTTGAATATACTCTTTGCCAGCCCGTTTTTAATCTAATTTAAAGTAATGTTGACTTTAAATCAGTTGACTTGTGTCTGTTTCTTCTCACTTCCCTAGATGATGTGAGAAATAGCAGTGCAGCCCTCAAGGAAGAATATTATAAAGCTACATTAAAGCAAAATAAAAACATACAACAAATGAAAGCTTTTCAGAATTTACTGGCTATCAGTATTTCCACAAAAGAGTGGCAATCTTTCCTGCTACTATCTGTGAAGGACTCTTGGAACTGAAACAAAATCTCTGGAAGTTTGAAAATACTAAGATTCTAATTTATAACAATAAAAAAGTGAAAGGTGAATATTTAGAATCAAAATTTTGACAATATAAGTTTATTATAATACTTCACCATAGTTTCTTATGTATCAGAGCAATTACAAGAATTAATGTAAGAGTTAGCATGTGGTGGTGTGGAGGGAAGACAGAAAGGGAGGGGAGAAAGGGATTTCTTATTAATTACCCATAAATACAAGGGACACGCAAAATCTTGACTTTTTGAAATGAGTCAGTGAAAAGGTCAAAACTGTCCCTGCTGAAACGTATTTATGTACACAGAGATTTTCAGTGACAATTTGCACTAGTATGAGAAATTGATTTTGGTGTTCATCTTAAGCCATTGTCATTATTAAGGGCTGTATTAAAATAAAGTCACTGGAAAATATTTGAGGATTTTTCTTGGCTTTATTTTTCTGATTTTGCTAAGAAAACAAAGGAAAAAAATGCACATTACATGTGCAGAAAAGGTTACAAGCTCTACACATCCTTGAATTTTGTGGAAGTTTAGTTATGCAACTGACCTTTTTGGATTGGACCTAAATTTAGCTAAATTGTCATTGTAAATATGCATGTAAAGTGTACTAATGTTTTGGGATCTTAATGAGTTTATTCTTCAAAAGGCTTTTACTTCATTTTTAAAGAATAGCACTAAAGGCAACCAGCTTATCTAAATTTCTTCTTGCACTGCATGGAACTATTATTGTTATTGCCTAAAAAGCAAACTCAATAAAAATTACAAGATATTAAAATACATTTTTAACTAAGGAAGGGAAGGAGGAAAAGATCTAATCTGAATTTCAGAATTAAAATTTCTATAGTGTTAAGGATATACTGGAATAAATGCATTGCAGTCCCAAGGAAGATGCAAAGAGAATTTATTTTTCCAGATATTTCCACATTCCATGCAGAAAGTGGTTAATTCCACCGATAATTTGAGTTGATTGCAATATCTTTTGAGGATCATTATATACTTTCTTTTATGGTTTGAAATCACTATATTGGTGAAGTGGGGAGCCAGAAAAAAGGAGATAACTCTACAGAGTGACATTACTTTTTTATATAAGGCCTCAAAGACCACAAATTTCTTTCCATTTGATTACAAATTCTAACAAATCTGTATTCTGAACAACAACTTTGTACTAACTACAAACATTCCTAAAAAGCAGCCTGTAAACAACATTTTTGTTGTTTCCAAAGTACTACACTTTGGAAAAAGAGAAGGTATCAGCATGCACACTTGAAATGCACTGATACCTACATGGGGGACTACACAGTACTGAAACTGAGTACCTCTTGTTGCTAGCTGCTGGCAGAAGGATGCATCTTCACAGCCTGATGCAAGACTAGTCAAATAAGCCTGAGCTGGCTCTAGACAAATTAGCTTGGCTGATTTAGCAAACCAACCTGTTTCCAATAGATGCACAAATTGATAGTTGACTTGTTTATATTCAGCAGTATGTGTTCAGTTTAGATGCTGAGCTGATGAAAAGCTGTAATCAGGAATCAGTTTGTTCAGGATGCAACGAGTTGCAAGTGGGAGGACTTATCATTATCTGCAATTCTGTGCCTATACAGGCTTGGCAAGTCACACAGGTTTGGCTAGGGTACAAACTCATGTAGTACTGTCACTGTACCATATAGAAGAGAATCATTTTTAATTTTTCAGGCTTAGTAGCATGAGTAAAGGCTGGTAATTTTTTATTTCAAGACTTTACAATCATTTTGTATATTGCACTACTTCAATTGCAGAATAAAATGTCTAGTTTTACAAAATATCCATAGTAAATAGCTTTTTTCTTTCCCCCATGTTCAAATTCATGATTGTCTTTGAAATCTGAGGTGTTATACAGAATCTTGAGGCTGAAGTGCGTGAAACTTCTGGTTCGAATGCACAGTAATTAGGATAGGAAGTGTGCAAAGAGGTAACTGTATTCCTGTCAGAAATTCTAGTAAATTATTCCTAATAGATTTATCTGGCTTCCCAGATGCTTCTTGTAGTCATCACTCAAGCAGCATTTACATAGGTATTCTGTGATTTATCAGAACTTTAAACCAGTATACTGGGGGACTGTTCTTTGAAAGCAAAAATTCAGGACTCAAACCAAACTGACAGTGATTAAAACACGGGAATCATATTCAGCATGTTTCTTTTCTTTGTCCTTTTGTTTTGGTTTGTTTTTTTGTTTCTGATACAATTTTGTATAATACAAGGGTAGAGTTTTCAGATTTGACAAAGGCAAGGTTAGGCAGCAGAGGTCTGCAAATGAAGGAGAAATACATTGATTTTGTGGGAGTTTGGATAACCCAAGAGCGAACATGATGACACTTTACTATAAGCAGGTTCATAATTTCATCTCAGAGATTGTCAAGAAACTTTCATTCCCAATCACACAACATCTTTTGTAGCATTTCAGTGGTTATTTCTCAAAAGTTCCCAATCTATTTAAATGTATTGCAGGGTAACTTTCAGAAAGAATAGCAACTCACTGAAAATAATTTCTAAATCATTGCAGAGCTCGATCTTTTTTGCTATTGACTTAAATAAGTCAAGCAGTATGGACCACTGCAGAGTAGTACATCTTAAAACACAATGCTGACGTATAAAATTCCAGTCATTAGTAATCATCATTATGAAGGGTGTTTTTTATAGTTGATATAATTTGCTTTTTAGTAGAATAGAATTTGCTGTACTTTTTCACACTGGATTGATATCATTTTGTCCAAGTCAAACCTTTGTGTTTTTATCTTTAAATTTGCTAACTCTGCTACTCCTGTATTACCATTTTACGCTGAAAAAAAAAACACATCTTAATTAATGTCAAGTAACAGCAATGTAGCATTGATACAAATTACAAAATGAAAGGTTTTCTTTGGCTTGCCTACAGAAATGGTGAAAAGTACAAATTAATTTTAGTCTTGTCTAGCTAAATATAATTATATTGCAACTGTCATGGTTAGAGTCTGGACATCTAATTTATCTTTGTTTATTTAGAGACAGAGTGTTGAGGAATAGAGAGACTAAATGGCATTAGTAGGTCTCAAAGGAAATCTGCTGAGAATTTGGGAAGTTTCAGACTCACTTGCCGAAAGGAGCAATGTCTGAATTGTATTTAAATTGTGTCTACATTAACAATAGCTATGATAGGTTTAACAGTAAAATAGAATTTTGAATGAATTTAGATGCCTCAAATCTGTAGAATGACTCCAGTTCTATCCTTGATTCAGTAGAAAAAAAGAAGTGGTCAAACTATTCCAATTAACTTGGGCAGAAAAATGAGCACTGTATACTGAGATATAATTGATGAGTGAAATAGGTGTTTGGGTTTACTGATGTATGTTTGCCCAATTATATTAAGAGAATTGATGAAAAATAAGTTATTTATAATAGTAGACATCTCTGATAAGTTAGAAGAGAGGCATAGTACGGAATAGAATAATAAATCATCTGTGAATTCTGAACACAAGAGCCTATTGCCATGGAATTTCCTGCCAATCTTGCATATGCAAGATTTGAAAATGTGGATGACCTTTCAATGCATGAGCTTATTCTCACGCTGCCATTTCAATCATCTGAATAATCCATGTTATAGGTGAAGAATGTCATTGATTGAAGGCTATCCATGAGCTCTCTGCGGAACTATTTCATCCTCAGAAAGTAATGCACAAACTGAAGCAAAAAGCTGCATTGTTATCTTAGTTCATGTGCACTTGATAAATGCAGACACAAAATTCCCATCTCCAAAAATAGCTTCCTTGTGATGCTATTTTTTTAGAGTGCAATATGCTGATGAATTCTTTTTTAAATCCTCGCTATGATGGATGTGAGTTGGTGATGTAAATCCAACTGTGATCATTTTTATTGGTGTTCTCTAATTTGAGGGGCTTCGTGCTTCCTTGTTCTTCACTGTCTGTCTCCTATTCATACACTGTCTCTTAACAATGTTTTTTTTCTCTCAGTGTACCCACAGCTTGTTCTGACCCATAATATTTGGGAACCAAAGTACAAAGTTACTTGCAGAGATAAACAATTAGTTGAAAGCAAAAAAAATAAAAATAAAAATAAATACAAGTGTATTTTAGATAAAACTATTTATCTAATGAAAGAAATCTGAAAGTGATGGAAGTATGGCAGCATCTTCACCCTTTCCATTAAAGTGAGATTAAAATAACCCAAGAACCTTAGATTTTCTGACTGGCTGAGAAGTTTTTTAAGTGATCCCAACTGTAGAAGAAATGTTTGAAAAGCTTAGTAAAGGAAACTTAGGCTGTCATCCAGGACTTATGATGTTAAGTGTATCAATGAACTGATGACATTAATCAGTTCCCAGAAGTGCCCACAAATTGACTGTTTATCAGCTCAGTCACATATGTGTGCTTCCTAATTCTGCAGATGTTTTAAAAACATTTTCTAGTGTTTTACTCAACTGATTTATCTATATGTTGATCACTGTAATGACTATCACAGCCTTAAAATTCTTCATAAATTATTTTCACAGATCTTTCCTAAATATCCAAATATCAATTCAGATTGGATTTAATGATTTAATGTTTAAATAAATAATACCTCATTGGTTAATATAGGAATATAAGAATTAGGCTAATAGAATATATGAATAATCTATTCCATTGCTCATCTAATCCAACCTATGTTCTATAATCAAAGACAGGCAAAATAAATGACTGCTGGGTTTGGAAAAAGTTGCAGTGTTTTGCTGTGGGAGATGCTTATGTCTGATGCTCCCACTGAAGCCCCAAGATGAGAAAAATAATAGCTTTTTAATTATTTTTTATCCAATTCTAGAGAATACTTCATTCTCATACCTTAAAGTGCAAAATGCTGAATGTTTCCAATGAAATGTTGAGTAACTCTAACTTCTATCAAACTCAAAATGAATCATAGTTCATGTAGATTAGGAGCAGAACAATTTAAGCAATTGAATTTATTTTTCATTTTAAAATGCATTCTATGTACTTCTGCATTTTCAAGTTGCCATTCATTGTCTTGTGTTGTTTTTTTCTTTTTGTATTCTATTGAGATGTCACTTATCTGCACTGCGTTATTTCTGCTTTAGTTTTTCTGTTTGTGTATTTCTGTGTCCTTTCTGGTATTCTTGTTTGGGATAACTGCACACGCAAATGTGCATGCTGGGCTGATTGCAGCGACACAGAAAGTGAGATTAAACAGCAGCTTATGTAGAATTACATCCTCACCTCTGGTCTGCTAATGAAATGAGATATCCAACCCACATTCCCAGTTTGCATAGAGATAATGTATATCCACAAACTAGGGATAACATTATCTGAAGGTGTCACACAGGTGCAGTAAACGTTGTGTCAGGGGTAATTGCAATATAAAGTGTGCTGTTCTGATTTCTTATTGTAATCTTGATTTCATGTTCTTTCTCTTATGAAAATTATTCTTCTTTTAATGAATCACTTGTACAGAAGCTTAGAAAATCATACATACACTCATAGAATAATTAAGGTTGGAAAAGACCTCTAAGATGATCCAGTACACCCATCTGCTTACCACCATTTCCCACTAAACCATGTCCCCCAGTACCACATATGAACATTTCCTGAACACCTCTCGGGACAGTGACTCAAGCACCTCCATAGGCAGCCCATTCCAGCCCCTGACCACACTTTCAGAGAAGTTTCTCCTAACATCCAAACTGAATCTCCACTGGGGCAAAGTGAAGCAATTCCCTTTCATCCCATTGCTAGCTACTTGGGAGAATAGGCTGGCCCCTACCTCACCACAGTCTCCTTTCAGGTAGTTGTAGAGAGTGATAAGTTCTCCCCCGAGTCTTTTTTTCTCCAGACTAAATAATCCCAGTTCCCTCAGTCACTCCCCATAAGATTTCTGCTCTAGTCCCGTCACCTCCTTCATTGCCCTTCTCTGAACACACTGCAGTGCCTCAGTGTTTTTCAACTGAAGGGGCCCAAAACTGAGCACAATACTTGAAATGCAGCCTCACCATGGCTTAGTACAGTGAGATGATCACCACCCTGCTCCTGCTGGACTAGCAGTATTTCTGATACAGGCCAGGATGCCGTTGGCCTTCTTGGCTACCTGGGCACACTGCTGGCTCATGTTCAGCTGAGTGTTGACCAATATCTCCAGTTTCTTTTCCTCTACACAGTCTTCCAGCCACTCTGCCCCAAGCCTATAGCATTGCTGTGGCCAAACCTGGCACTTAGTCTTGTTGAACTTCATCCCGTTGGCTTCAGCCCAGCGATCCAGCCTGTCCAGATCCTTTTGTAGGGCCTTCCTACCCTCAGGCAGATCAACACTTCCTGCACTCATTTTCTGGCTGTTTCACCTGAACGATTAGTATAATTAGCTGCAGTGCACACATAATAACTAATCCAGAGGAAGTAAATTTGGTGTTACACAAAAACCAAAAGTTAAAATTCACATTTCTTTAGGAAATGTTCTTATTGTGCAAATATAATGATATAGAATCTCATGGGATATAGAAACGTTTGTTAATGGCATGCTATGATTTGATGTCAGGCAGTTTTTCATTGCCAGTTTAATTGTCATAACCCATATGCTTTCTCTTGAATTAGTAAAATTCAGTGCAATGATTCTGCCATGAAAAAAATCTTGTACTTATTTTAGTTTGGATGGAGATGGATAGAAACTTTGTGAATTAGTTGAATGGGTTGCAGTTACTTGAACTGTATCATTAAGGTTATTTATCTATTATTGCCTACTCTTTAAAAAGAAGTCAGTGTAGTATAAATGTCCTACATATGATTTTTTGAAGTGTAGTCTTCCGTGCAAAGAAAAACAACCCTCCCTTGGGAAGAGAAAGATAAATTGAGCTTCATAGGCTTTAAATGCAGTGTTGAAAAAAGTCAGTATAACTGTTAAGATGTAATTTGTTCATTTTGTGAAGATCGCTCCTGCATACTTCTATGTTGAGATCATGTAATACTTCCCTTTTTTTGGAGCCTGAATTGGAATTAGGTATGTAATTCTTGAAGGGAAAGAAGCTCTCAAAATTAGTATAGATGACATTTGTAACTTTGATTAAACTTCTGTGGGCTATTGTAGAAAAGTACCAAG
Organism: Cyrtonyx montezumae; assembly: GCF_038088225.1. Lineage (NCBI taxonomy): Eukaryota > Metazoa > Chordata > Aves > Galliformes > Odontophoridae > Cyrtonyx > Cyrtonyx montezumae. Next base: position 4,581,306 of record NW_027071848.1, read on the forward strand.
AAATATGAGATCTTGCCACATTTTTCCTGTGTCTGAATGTTTAACCATTTGTTTTCTTGTCTTCCCATTTATCTCCTATAAAACTAAATTGTGACCAAAATAATTCAAGTAATTTAAAAATTCTGGTCGTAGTTTTTACTAGCTGTTAGCATCAATACGATGTTATAAGTCAGATGAGCTTTATCTAGTAGGAGTCATTTCATTGCTAGAAAACTTCCTAATCGTTTCTTTTATTTTTTTTAAGAATGCAATTGGTAAAGACATGCACAGTGCGAAATTTGGGATTTTCATCCTATTTCTATGTTCTATCACTAAATGTTTCTTAAAGCCAGCTTTTCAAACCCTTGCTAATGCCTTTTGACATTTGTTTGCTTAAATTGGAAAAGGATTTTGGTGCAGGTCCTTTGGTCATTTGTGGCACAGACACATAATAAGCTTCATGTGTAATAAATGTATTTCATTATGGAAGCAATGTACAACTTTACAAATACATCCGATGGTGTTCTGAGGCATTGAGTGCTGTGTACTGCTATTGGCATGGAACAGCTACTGATGGAAACTGTGCTCTGTGCTCCCTGGGAACTCACTGACCACACACCCTGAAACAGAGGCTCAGCTGTGCTGGCACAGACATCCCCTGCATCTCTTGGTGCTGGGGGCAAATGCACTTACACCAGCTGTGTGTAGTGAGAAGGAGAGCAGGCCAGCATAAGGGCAGCAAGTCAGGGAATCTGTGTTTCTACTGGAAAATGTACATTTTCTATTCTTATCCCATGCATCAAAACCAAAGAACCACATTATGTGTATTGTGTGGCTGCACACATTATTGCTCTACATTTTTAATAGTAAAAATGCTGTCATGAAATTAAACAGTGAAGATAATGACAAGTGAAAAATGAGAGAGGAGCTGAAAGACTCCATCCAGCTATGTAATGCCTCAAGCTCTGGCACTCTGCCCATGAATTGTTACATCATTCTAATTATTCTGATTATTTAGTGTCTCCAGACATGCTTAATAGAAGTCTGATTCTGAAGCGTCTTTTTTTTTGTTACATTACAGAGAATCTGACTAATTAATATACTTTTTGTTATGAAAAAGTATTTTCCTTTCTTGAAGCTGATTCCTTTTCAGTAATGGAGCTTGCAGTTGTGTTGCACAGAAATCAAACCGTCACCAATTCTCTGACATCCTGTGCAATTCACAGTATTGGTAATGCTTGGAAAGCACTAATGCTGGATAGAATTAGGAGTGATAGCCAACAGTAAATGAGGTATAGCATTCAAGTGCAGCAGCATGGCAAAAAGAAACTGATGTTGCATTCCAAAAGCATCACAGCAAAGGCTGTGGAGGAGGGTTTCCTCACAAGGAATTGGAAACTAAAACTGGCAAGACACTGGTATTGGAGTATCACAGAGTGCAGGTAATTGGGAGGCCATGCCGAGGACATCAGGAAGCTTTCAGTCATTTCTAAATAAACATTCCCTGTTTAAATTCATGAAAGCAGCACTGCATCATCTTCCTCAGTAGTAATTAGAGCCAAACTCAGTTATTACGTTCATGGATCACTTATTGATGCTGCTTAAAAAGCAGGAAGATGAGATTTTCTGTCCTCTTCCATTCCCTCTTTTGTTCCTATGTACATGTCACTTGCTACAGATCTTTTCAGGTGCTAGCCTCAGTCCTTCACTGGTACAATTATCAAACTTATTTCATCAGGAGTATTTTTGCTCCGAAGTGGATCTTAATTTTTCATATCCATCATAGTAACAAGGAAAACAATAATAATAAATAATAACAATAATACTAATTTAAAAAAACAACAAGTCTAGTCATGTAATCATAGAATGTCTGAGGTTGGAGGGGACTTTAAATATTGTCAAGTTCTAACACTCTGGTCATGCATAGACAAGGTTGACCCCCCACCAGCTCAGGCTGCCCAGGGACCCATCCAACCTGGCCTTGAGCACCTCCAGGGATGGGTACCCACAGCTTCTCTGGGCAGCCTGTGCCACTGCCTCACAGAATTTCTTCCTCATGTCTAACCTAAATCTCTTCTCTTTTAGTTTAAATCCATTCCCTCTTGTCCTATCACTATCAGAACATGTTAAAAATCAGTCCTCCTTCTGTTTATAAGCTCCCTTCAAGTACTGGAAGAGTACAGTGAGATCCCTCCAGAGCCTTTTCTTCTCCAAGCTAAAGAAGCTCAGCTCCCTCAACCTTTCTTCAAAGGAGAGGTGCTCCAGCCCTCTTATCAATTTTGTGACCCTCCACTGAAAAGGCTGAGGGACCTGGGTCTGTTCAGCCTTGAAAAAAGAAGACTCAGAGGAGATCTGATCCACGTATATAAATATCTAAGGAGTGGGAGGCAAAGGGACAAGGCTGGACTCTTCTCTGCTGTGTGTGGTGATAGGATGGGAAGAAATGGCCACAAACTGAAGCATAGGAAGTTCTGCACAGATGTGTGTGGGAACTTCTTCACAGTGCAGTGACGGAGCACTGGCACAGCTGCACAGAGAGGTGGTGGAGTCTCTTTCTCTGGAGACATTCAAGACCCACCTGGACGCCTACCTGTGCAACCTGGGCTAGGGAGCTGCTCTGGCAGGGGTTTGGACTCAATGATCTCCAGAGGTCCCTTCCAACCCCTGCAATTCTGTAATTCTGTGGTATGAATTTAAGCAAAATTAAAAATGTGTTACATATGAGTCATGGATACCTAGAAGCAAAATCTGTAAAAGAATAACCTCTCAAAAGAATAAGGTACAATGTCTGAGTCATTCAACCCAGTCTCACATGTCTTAAAACATCTGTTCTAGTTAATTCTATGTCACTTTGTTGCTGTATGGTTTTTTCTATGGTCTTCTTTCAGGATTCTTAGTTTGTGCAGTGCTGTCTCCTTCATAGCCCCATAAAAGGCTGTACTTTCCCTTTGTATAAATATTACACTACATATGAAACTTCACCAACAGTATAACCTCTCCAATCTTTTAGTAGCACTCCTGAATATTTTAGTTCCCTGCAAATCATCCCAAATTCGTTCAGCTGTTTTAAACTTTACATTCACTTTAAAATAGCAATCCCTTCTCAGATAAGCATATTTTCCATATTTTAAAGCTTATCATTATCTCCTGCAATTACCTCAGAAGATTTGAAGTCAGTAGTTGTTTCACCACTTTGAAGACAGGTGCTGACTTAGGTGCACTGTTAAAAAAGCTGTATAATTAGCTTCATTCCTGAAGCTGCTGCAGTTCTGAAGTGTTCCTCTGAGTCACAGTTTCACCTTGCATTCTTCCTCATTTCTATACGATGCTAACCGAGTGCTGCAATAACTCAGATACTTTAAGTTGGTAAATGTGGTTTACCACTTTTGTTACTATGTGGGGAAGGAAGGAGAGTTCAGCAACCCTACTGACTTCATTATGCAAGAGAAATCACTCCAGAGGACCCGAACATAGATCACAGAATCATAGAATTGTGTTGAAAGAAACCTTTAAAGGTCATCCAGTCCAAATTCCCTGCAATGAACAGGCAAAATGTAATGTGTTCCTTATTCAACATATTTGTAGGCAGTGGCTGCCTAAGCCTTTGGGATTTTTTTTTTTTACTTTTGTTCACTGTGTAGGTATTTAGCTCAGCAATACTGTTTGTAAAATAGCTGTAGAGAAACCTTTTTTGAAATGGAGTTATGGTTGCCGAGTCACTCCTGAAATCTTTTCTGCACGTGCCTGTATATGAAAACAGTGTTATAGCTCATGTGTGGCTATACTGCCTACAGTATAGAAAGTAACAGGGTTGAATGTCCTTCTCTGAGGCTTCCTATCTACCTTTGATAAGAGACTGTCAGATTAGTTTGTTACTTCTATTATGCGTCAGTAACAGTCAGAATTGGATGTTATCAAGTTGTTTGTAGCTGAGATAAAATTAATAACAGAAAAAGAAAAAAAAAAAAGAAAGCACTCTGGTCTTCTAATTAATCCCATAGGAAAGCAAACCCTCATTTAATTTGGAAGTTTAGCTGTCGGCAGCTAAGTTGGTTTCACTTCACTGAGCTGAATTAAGATTCCACATTAATGGAATTAAAGGATATTGCCTTTTTAAACTTTTACATCCATCAGAGCACAGGTTTAGAAACTGCACAGAACTGCACTGCTACCTCCAGTCCTAGACATGCTGACAATGCATCATAAAGCCTGTAAAATTAGATAGATTTTCTAGACCTCTGTGTGAAAAGACACTGTCCCTTGTTTTCATATGAGTAAAAGACGTCAGGAAACACTCTGGATTGTAGCAACCCTCTTTCTTCCACCCTCAATGCATAAACAGGCTTTGGGATTCCCTCTGATTTGGGTGCCATGCAGTCTGATCCCTTAGTGTTGGTCTGTCCTTTTTAGTTGTCAAATTGCATTATAGAAGTTTAAAGTACAGTGAATGTTTCCCTAATGTGATTCTTCACTCCAAGTGGACCTTTCACTGGGATATTGTGAATTGGTGAAAGTGCCACACCATTTGTGAAAGAAAAGCAGTACTTCCAGGGGTCCCTAGAAGGGAAAGAAGCATGTATGAGAATGCCTCCATTTTCAACATCACCCGCACAGCTGAAACACAATTAAGGCTTCCTTGGGCTAAAACAGAATTAGAACTAATGAGACTGACTACTTCTTATTTTTATTGTTATTCTCATTAAAAAAAAAAAAAAACATTTCAAAAATACGTTGACACTAAGTTGCTCTGGTTTTTGTATTTTAGAAAGACATGAAAAGGCAGACTGTGCCTAAAATCCAAATCTGCAGCAACGACAAAAACAGAAAAAATATGACCTTAAGTACACTGAAAACAGATTCATTCCTGTTCTCCCTATTTTGCCCATTACTGTTCTTTAGAAAGTCATTCTTTTTTTTCTCACTCATGAATTTTCTTACTATAGTACTATATGCTCATTGTCTCAAAGAACTATAATTAAATGGAAGTAAATTCAAAGTGGTATTTTTCAGAGATGAGTCTGTGAGATTCCTTTCTTCAAGGAAAACCCATATTCTGTAGATGGAGTACTGAGTGATATATTGAAATATAATTCTTTATTTTACTGAAACTATTATGAAACTATAATATAGTTTCATAATAGCTATAACTATATGAAAACTTTATTCTGTATCATTTGAGAAAAAAAAAAAGTTGCATTTTATAAGACTAAATGTCAAACTCTGAAAACATTGATCTGTGCGTGTGAAAATATCCTACTTATCTTCGTGCCTCAATTTGCTTGTATGTGTCTGTGTTTAGGTATTCATCACAGAAATGTTGGTGGCAGTAACTCATTTAGAAGTTTTATTTTGTGCTATAAAATCTGTGTTATTTGACCTTTAGCACATATACAAGTGTACTGAGCACGTGATGGAAACCATTCTGCTCACTCAACCAGTCTAACAGATGCCATCAGGAGCTTCATCTTTTAAATCATTCAGTACAGAATGATATAAAACTATTATTTTTGTCTCTACTGCATAGCTATTTGTGTCAAACATTGGGAAAATGTGTTGTTAATTTGTAGGTCTCATTGTATTCATGACCATACCTTGGCATAAACTTGTACTGAGCATCACATTTTCTAAATAACACATAAAAATAAGTTTTCATACCACCAGTTAAGATTGGTGGTCACAAATACCTAGGATTGGAAAATGGTTGCTAATGACTGGAATATTGCCAGTAGCTGAACCTCCTGCTTGGAAGGTATGAGGTATGAGGTTCCTCATGCCTACATAGTCATTCCATCAGAATACTGAATTAAAACTTCAGCTTTAATTCATACCTGTTATTGAATTACATTCCTGAACAGAGTATTTGATAAACTAGACAATAATATTACTGTCCATCTTAGCTTTTCTCTTTTCACTCCATGCTTGATATGTGATGAGAATTTTATTTTCTCAAGAATTTGCTTTTCCCTCTGAATATATATATATATATTTTTGACAGCCTGCAATCCTTTTGTTGATTTGCTGCCCCTTGCCCAGCCTTAACAGCTGTGTGCAGGGGTAACATCCAAGCAGATCTGGTGGCACAGCCCAAATTCTTGAGCAGCTTAGAAGAGTGATGAGTGAGTTCTGGGTATCCTGCACTCCTGCTGAGATCTTACACATTGGATATTCTGAAAGGGACAAATTGGCAAGGCAGGGCTTTGGAAGTGGTTTATGCTGGACACTACAAAAGAAGGAACTTCTGGAAAAGTTGTTTGCAACTATTTTCCTTAGAAAGGTTTTCATGAGGATTTTTAAAAACCTATCGATATTGTCATCATTTGTTATAAGAAAAATAATTGACAGTCATAGAAAAATTATAGAAAGGGGATGGAGGAGTATGTGAGTACTGGAATACAAGAATAACTAGATGAAACCACAGACAATACTGACTTTAGCTCAGGGTATGCCTACATTTAGAAAAGTAATTCCTTCCATATCAAATAAGATTGAACCATGCCAAATAGCAGAACATTTAGAAAGAGTGGGAGTGGGAGTTTTTTGCTAATTCTATAAAGGCCATTTTGAACAGTGTATTGACAAAAATCTTAGTTTTTATTGATCCATTATATAAAATGATTGGAAACAGTGATCTGACAGATAGGTTATAACCTACAGGTTTTCCACCAAGTAGCCTGGGTTAAGTATTAATCCTCAAAGGCAGTTGTGTTCAACAGTCAAATTCAACACTGCTCTTCAAGTGGGAACTAAGAATCTATTACAACAATTTGGTTGGCCCAATTCAATTTGACTCTACGAGTCAAATAATTCACCTTAATGATTCCTTAAATTGCTTTGGTGAATATAAACCATTCTTTTATTTGCAACATTCAAGCACAGTTATACTGCACAATTTTACTATTCCATATATAGTACCATAGAATCATAGAATGGTCTGGGTTGGAAGGGACCTTTAAGATCATTTTGTGACTTTATTCATTATAAATTATATAAATGGACAATTATTTGTTTTTAGTAATTTGCAGCTGAAAATCCTACCTCTAATGCTCTCATAATTCTGTTAATTTTGAAGCTGGTCAGAGTTTTACAGATATATCCACTGATAGCAAAATCTTTTTTTAGGAGAAGAAATAAAGTTTTCACAATACAAGCCAGTTCAGGTAGATGTGGTAAGAGTAAATATTGTGGCTCTCCTCATAACAGCACAGCTCTACTAAGGGTATATCAACATTTAGCATCCCTTCCGATAACAACATTGCTCTGTGTAATAGGAGAATGCTACCTAAGACTGAGAGAGTTAGTTCACATAAATGCTGTGTTATATTCAAATACTTTTGAAATATTCACTCACATTCCTGTAAGAAGCCTTAAGTTGCTATGCTGTCATACCTTGTTAACAGACTTTCACTTCCATCATAATATGTAGTACCTGTTGCAAGTGCAGGAGCTGTTTTCCTAAAGTATTCATTGTGGGTTTGGCATTGGCTATGTAGCTCAGTCTTTGCTTTGCCATCTTTCCTTTAGACACATGCAGTGTGACTTAGAGGGCTACTACCTGTGAGCAGGTGGATGAGCTACTTTGCCTGGTGGCACAGTTAAAGGAGGTTGCCCGGGGAAGTGGTGGAGTCACCGTCCCTGGAGGTTTCAGGAAATGTGTAGATGTGGCATGGAGTGACATGGTCTATTGGGCATGATGGTGATGGGTCAGTGGTTGGACTAGATGATCTTAATGGTCTTTTCTAACATTTATGATTACAAGACTACCTGCATCATCATCTCTCCACTCTGCTGTATTCTTCATTCTGTCAGCCATAGCTCTTGGTGCAACATCGGGGACTATCATTTCTGAAAGTCAAATGCATGGGGGAAGATGGAGATGTTATGCCTCTGCTGCATTACTTCTGTCTTACACATATGGGAGAAAGTTGAGGGAGAAGCTTTTCACTTCCTTGGTCATGAAGCTGGGGAGCCATTACAGAGGAACATAAGGATATATGTTTCCTTTCAGCTCTGTAGAGGAAAAGTCACGTGCTAATTTTAAAACTTACATGAATCCATAAAGAGGACAGTTTAATACACTTCATAACCATATGCAATATGCTAACTTAATGTGAATTTTTAACTAATATTCCTAACATATTATTCTACAGTGTTTTCTGACTCAACAATTCTGGTAACACTGTGATGTCAGACTCCTGTGTATACTGTGCTTTGTAGTAAACAGAAGTAGACAAGAAAATAAAACTCTGTAGTTCTTCTTGTAAGGGGAATATACTTTCCTACAAACATTCTGAAATACTCAGAACAAGTCTGAGAACAGCAGTTTACTAACACAAAGTAGTGTCACAGTGGTGTCAAATGGAAGTATAAGCAGGTAGCAGATTATTTGTCCTGCAGTGTGACACCACTCATCACGAGTCAATGCACTACTGAGAAAAGTCCAGTCTTTGCTGCAAGACAGACTATAGTGGCTATGCTACAGGATAAGAAGCATGTAATATACCTTCATTATTTGTTGATTCCGAATGTCTTAGCTCTTACTGAGAAGAAGGATTGCTGCCTTTGAGCATCTTGACTGGTATATAAAGCTTTTAAGCAAAACAAAACCTGCAGTTAGTAGAAAGAATTATATAAAACTAAGATTTTTTTAATCTGTAATTTTAATTCTTAATATTTAGCCTCACTATGTGATGTAGCCGTTTAAATTAATTATAGAATGCATCCAAATACTTCTACTTTTTTTTCTAGTAGCTCTTTTGTTCTATATAAAACACACTGTCTATTCTAAGAAATACAATGTGTTGCAGCTATCTGATTTGCTTTTATTTATTTATATTTTCATAGATATTGATGTTATTGTACAATAGTGCAATACTGCAGTTAACATTTGCTGTGTAATTCATTAGGCTTATAGAAACTATCTTTGAGGTTCCAAAAACAGCATAGAAGAGCAGACATTAGACATCAGGATTGTCAATCAAAATACTTTCATATTCACAGGTCCTGCATTTTCCACAGAAAACATCTTTTTTTGTTGTTGTTCTTTATACTGTGTCTTAGATTGATAAAATTTCATATGGAAAAACTGAAACTACTTAAAATCTGATGGAAATAATAAACATTGATTTAAATTAGTTAAATTTGAAGTTAAATTACAGTGCAATTACAAGTAGTGCATGTCTTCTTTCACCAAGCATTCCAGTTGAGAAACACTAAGAATTAGACTGATAACTTCATGTTTTACTGTTCTACCTTCTGTTCTTAAATTAACATCTGTTTTATGGTTAATATATTCTGCAGAACAATTACCGTCTGAGGTATTTTAAGTCCCTGTACTGTGTGCATATATTTATCTTTAAAAAAAATATAAAAAGATAACGGGGAATTAATCTCTTCCCTGCTATTTCTTGATGAGGAGTAAAACCTGATATTAAAGAAGATCAGCTGAGTCTTTTTTTTTAGAGTCAAAGTGCCATAGATTTGTGTAAAAAAATCTGATTGTTTGGTTGTTGATTTGTTTTTTGTGTTTTTGTTGGGTTTTTTTGGTGTTTGCTAAACTGTTAGAGACAATAAGAGCAAAAAAACCTATGTATTTCATTAACAAAAGCTTTTCTTTATTCTCCCTTGGTCATACAGTCATTCCCAGCACAGCACAGCAACGCGTCCCCCCACAGTGAGCTTGCAGCGGACCATTTCTGTGGAAGGGTAAGATGATTCTCTGTTGAAGCTGTCTGTAGAGCTCTCAGATATCACTGTGTCAGACACTGAAATCCCCATGCACACATAGGATTTCACTGCTGCATGCCACAATATTTAAGTCAAATTAATACTGATCCTTTTTAGATATTTATATTTAAAAGTTCAGTCTTCGTGGAGATATATGTCAAGAATATGTCACATAACTCAGTCTCTTCAGTTCACCTTCATTAGTGTCGATGTTTATATCTACTAGCTATCACTAACCATGGGAATTCCCCATGAAGTCTTCCTGTTTCTTCAGTATTTGCACAAATTCATTTTTGAAAAGCAATGTCCTTGGCTAAGGCTGAAGAATTACTGATAGAAAGCAGTAATCCCATGCTGGTGTATTTCTGTGGATATTAATCTGTTAGGTGTAGAAGAGTTGTTCTGCGTACTTATCTGACTTCATTTTAACAGAAATAATTGGGTAAAATATGAATAATTCATAACTACAGCTAATATTTTTGCATATTTATGATATTAGAAAAGCTGGTATTTAACACTGAATTATTTAGATTTTGGTTGCTCTTACTGGTCTAATTTCCAGAATACATTACATTTATTTCTCTGTTCCCATAGAAATGTGGAACTGTCTGAAATATTTTGTAGGCAGGAGCAATAACTTGTTATGAGCTACTCCTAGATCATTCATTCAAAGCATTGCTCTGTCATAATAAAAGTGGGAACCCAAAGTTTCCACACAGGAAAGGTGTCATCTTACTTGTATTTTGTTTTATGTTACAACCCTACTGTGCTGCAGTAAGAAAAGAAAATAGTACATATAGGAAATTATCCACACCTCAGTGATGCCCAAAATGTTTTTGCAACAAATTTCAACACAAAATATCAAACAACTGAAAAAAAAACTAATAATAATTATTATTAATTTTAATTTGTGTCATGACTGCTGCATTAATCTTCCACTGAAAACAAGACTATTTAGAAAAGTTGTTATAGGAGAGGCCCATATGGCTTAAGGGCCATATGGGAAGGCACTTTTATAAATGAAGTCCTAATCAGACAGCCTTTTTGCTCAGAGCAGGGTTAATTCCCCATTTAGATACAGTTTCTTGAAGTCTTGTTCAGTGAAGCCGCAACCACCACCCAATACCCAAAGAGGTAATAGATGCCCCATCTTGACTCAAGGTCATGCTGGACAAGGCTCTGAACTCCTGATTAATTACAGATGTCTGTACTGATTGCAAAGGAGTTGGACTAAATGATCTTTAAGAGTCCTTTCCAATTCAAATGACTCTATGATTCTGCAAATTCACAAGCAATGGGTAAAACATCATTACATTAAATTTTGTCCTTCACTCTCTAAACAGAAAAGGCATATTACATTCCCCTGCCTCAAACTAATTCATGAGGAAATTGATGTTAGGGAAAAAAAAAAAAAGAAGAAAAAAAAAAAAGGAAGAATTGGCTGAATTGAGATTTAAGGAAAGAAATTCTATTATGATGTCTTTGACCTGGTCTACAGGACTCCATAATAAGGAGGTACCCTGCAGACTTAAATTCCCATTGAAATTTGATAATCAGTTTATCTGCATGAATTTTTAGATAATTTGCAAAATGTGCCCTGGCCACACAGACAGTTTGCATCTTTTGTGTATGAATCATTAGGGCAGTGGAAATCTGCAATTGATATTACAGGTCTCCTGCTATTCAGGAGGTAGAAGAGTTTCTGGCTTGTAATTATTACTAATCAACTTAGGCTGAGTCATATTTCATTTCATGTAGGAAAGTGGGACTGTTAGCCTGTTACACCACTGAGCAAATAGAAGCAATCAGCTCAGCTCTAAATATTTCATTATAATAATGCTCAATTTAGCCTAATGTTTTTGTGAAGTCCTTACTGCTAAATATGTTTATAGCTAATTCAGTTTGATGTCAAAACAAAGTTATTTTTCTCTTTTAGGAGCCCAGCTTCCGTCTGTAGAGTCCTGTATTTAGGTGACTTATTATATTGCTTTTGAGTTGCATTTCATAAATGGCTACTTTAGCTGCAAGGCATCCCTAGCACACACTGAGATTTCAGGCCAGCATGCTGGCTTCTGTCTGGCTGACTGTGTAGTCACTGCAGTAATACAATTAGTGCATCCTCTGAAGGAGAAATGAAATATTGGAGGGACAAAGAAATGCAGGTGGGGTTGCATTAAGTGGCATTTATTCCTTTCCACCTTGTTGAATACGTGGTAATTTAGCTGGCTAGCACAGATGTTTTTAAAACTTTAATAGGTTTTTAAATTAGCTATTGGGTTCATATCTAAGAAAAAACATTCTTAAGGCCTGCTTTTGTGAACTTCATGTTTTGCAAAGTGAAAAAGAAAGATTTCTTTAAAGCTCTATTTTCAAGCCATATATTCTTCACAATTTGATAGCTGTACATGATATCAACAGATTTATGATGTGTACAAAAGCATGAACTTCACAGGTGTTGGATGTTATTGTCAGTGCAAACTCATTAGTACCTTTCCTAATGCTTTATCTGTATAGGTTACAAAACTAAACTCTAATGTTTGGATTTGAAAATATTGTTAATCTGAGGCTTTTAAAAATTATTTTAATGAATAATTTTAACTGAATATTCAAATTAGGAAAAATATTGCATGAAAACTGAACCTTGTTAACTGGAAATCCTGCTGAAATGTCTCATAAGGCTACATCAGTAGGTTATGATAATTATTCTTTTTCCACTTGACATTCAGACTGAATTATATTTTACATTATAAGTCATCTCTTCTGCCGAACTTCTTAGAAACTGAGATTTCAATTTCTGTCACCAAGACTGTTTTGATGGAAATTTTAAAGTAATTTCTGAACATGACCGAGTATCTCATCTATAAATATTAGTATTCAAATAAATAGCATTTGAACGATGACTAAGGGTAAGCATTTTTATTCTGAACAGGGCAGATATTACAGGCAGCTTTGTGTTTCAAAAGTATCTTATATAAAGTGATTCTAGATGCTTGCTTCCAATGGACTGTGTATTGATATTTCAAACATGGCTCAGAGGCATTGCTATTTTTAGGTATTCTCTTGACCTTAGAATGCCTCCTGTCTCCCAGTAGTGTGATGGGGCTGCCTATCACCGTTTCCATCTCACCTAGCTTCATTTGCAAACTGAAAAGGTGGAGCAGTCACGGTTTAAAGAGAAGTGATTTCAGTATGTAACCAATAATCTTTAAAAACAGGATGGAAAACAACCTTTCTAGTTTGTGCCTTTGCTGGGGGTAGCAGGTGGAACAGAGATGCAGATTTTCAGATTTATTTTGATTATTAGCACGTAAATAATACACCTTTTAGATCAGGGAGGAGAGATAAATAATTATGTGAAACAAAATATAAATAAAAAGTGTATTGGAATAACCATCTTCCTTTCAAAGCTATAGAGCATATTACATGTCCAAGATTGTTGCTCTAGAATTCAGTGTAATTCCTCAAATCTACAAGACATGCTCCTGTGCCTTTGAGGTAAATGTCATGCACTGAGGTAAAAATACAGACCAGTTTCACTTTTCAAGTAAGAAATTATACCTACATGCCAATTCTGTCTTGCTAGCTGTAAGCATGAAACATTGCCTGTTGTGCAGGCTTTAATTTCTCTACAAAGGACAAAATGAAAGACTACTAAAGTCCAGAGGGGTTCCCACAAAGCAAATAAAATTACCCATATATAAGCCAGTGCACTCATGCATGCGTCAGTCAGGTTGAAGCCTGACTCCCAGTAGGTTCCCTCGTATTAAATATACTTCAAAGTTTGTGACAAGTTAGACGTGAGGCTTGGAAAATAAATGCATAAAAAATGTATTCATTATTAAAGTTAGGATAAAGTACTGCTTCTATAGCTAATGCCAAGATTTAATCAACAAGAAATGCTGAAGAAACCACAGTCAAGCAGATAAAATATTTTTTTCAAGCAGAATAGGTAAATATAGTAAGCAAAATTAAATTTTGCTTTGAGATATTCTAGTGAACTTCTCATACAATGCTGAAGTGTTAGTTGTTTGTACATCAACTCTACATAAAATTAAATGAAAAGTCAACAATCAATTGCATGTTGTAACAAATATGAAGACACTGATTGTGAACAAAATGCTATCTGAGCATAAGAATGCAAAATTACCCTTCTGGCCCCTGATGCTCATTGTGACTGTGATGGATAGCATGAATTTTTTGACACGAGAGGAAAACTTGAAGTATTGTATTGTAAAAGAACTGGCTTTGATTAACAAACTGACTCTAAAGAGACACAGCTCTGTTCACACAGTAAAGCCAAATACCATGAGGTACAGAAGAAAGAGGGGTACTTTGATCCTGAGATGTCCTATTTTCCCAATGACTAATGTGTGAACTTAACCAATTGAAGTAATTTCTCTCTACAACTTTCCTGCTATTTGCTACTTCTAAATAGCCTGAACGCTTTCTGTTGCATTATTGTGGAATCACAGAATAATTTAGGTTGGAGAAAACCTAGAGATCTCCAAATCCAACCATCAACTTGATCTACCAAGCCCCATGACTAATCTGAGTCCCTTAGTGCCATGTCTACGCATATATTAAGTACTTCCAGGAATGGCAGTGCCACCACTGCTCAGTGCAGCCTCTTCCAATGCCTGACCACCCATTCTCAGAATAAGTTCCTCCTCATATCCAGTCTAAACCTCTCCTGGCACAACTTTGGACTATTTCTTTGTGTCCTATCACTTCCTGTCACTGTGTGCTTAGTGGCTTGCACTGAGGGTGGCCTTAACTGAGGACTGGGTGTTGCCCTAATGCTAGAAGCAAGAGAAATATCCTGCTGGGCTTTCTGTCATATGCGTTACTGCAACACCAGCTCAGCACACACATGAATGGATGTATGATGTCAATATCCTTCTAGAAGAGAAAGAAAGTAAGGAAGGAAGGAGGGAAGTAAGGAAGGAGGGAAGGAAGGAGGGAAGGAGGGAAGAAGGAGGGAAGGAGGGAAGGAGGGAAGGAAGGGAGGGAGGAAAGGAGGGAGGGAGGAAAGGAGAAAAGGAGGGAGGGAGGGAGGAAAGGAGGGAGGGAGGAAAGGAGAAAAGGAGGGAGGGAGGGAGGAAAGGAGGGAGGGAGGAAAGGAGAAAAGGAGGGAGGGAGGGAGGAGAGGAGGGAGGGAGGGAGGGAGGGAAGGAGGGGAGGAGGAGGGAAGGAGGGAGGGAAAGGAAAAAGAAAAAAGAAAACCTGCAGAAAACCTGAAAGCCATAATACTCTGCTGATTTGGGATTACTGATTATAGATAATTGAAAAAATCTCTAGGGTCTGATATTTGAAAGTACCCAGTGTGCTTAATTTTTTCTTGATGTACCAAAAAACACCAGATCTTTTCAGCACCCCAATTTATTAGATGGTTCAAAATAAAGAGAAAAGCAGAGATGTGAGTGTGAGATGAATACTAAAACTGACTGTATTCCTTAATGTAGCCAGCAGCACAAAATAAGCAAATTGAAAATGGATTTTCTTTCAGCAAGTTATAATAAGAATTATTTGTTTTCAGAAGGCTCTTCCCCTTCATTTATCAGTGCAATTTTTAATCTCCTAAATTAAATCTATAATTGCTAAGGATTCACAATCCATACGAAAATGATAGGGAAGCTCAGTTTCTTTTTCATCTTTCTCTTACTCTAAAAGAGTAAAACTGATCAAAACAAATATTCAGTGAAAATGTAGGAGCTGTAAAACACTTAACTGTTTTCACATAATGAAGTAAAACAAATCTGAACCCTCCAAAAATGTTGAGGAAAAGTGCCTTAATGTTTTGCTACTCTTTAATTGCATTTTCACAACAGAAGAAATTTCATTAAGTGTTGAAGTTTTACTCCCTCTGATTTGTTGCTCCTTATTGGTTTCAAGTATTAATTTAATAACACTTTGGTCTTACATCAAGCCTGAAATTTATAATGTGTTATACAGAATGAGATCTGATGTATTCCCTGAAGCAACTAACCAAGTCCATCCAAATTGATTCTCTCATTGATTTCTGAGCTTGTAAATTTGTGTGGATTGCAGCACTTTGTTTGCTCCTTAGCATCTAGTTATGATTTCTGGCTCTGTTATCATGATTTTTCTTTCATGTCTCTCTCTCTATATACATATATTTTTTATTCCTTTCCTGTTCTCCTTACAGTGCATTCTCTTTTCTTTGTGCATTCTTTTTTTCCTTCTGCTGCTTTCTGTCAGTCCAGGAGTGTTACCATCTCACACATCTTTCTAATTTATGCTTGATTTCCCCTGCTGATCTTCCCTATTAGTGTTTGGTACAAAACTGCAGGAGGGCATAAAACATGCACACACAGAATTAAAATGCTATAGTGTGCTTTGTTAGGACCTAGAAACTTACCTTCAGCATTATTTATCCCATGAGAAATTGTAAATGTGGTGAGTAGTTGAAGTTGGAGGCAAAAGCACACATTTCAGAAACACTGATCATTAGACTTCGTCTTTTTAGTAGCAATAGAGTGCCATCTATTGTCCGACAGCAGAACAATGTGTCTTTTAAGTATGAACCCATGCAATTAGCTTTGTCTCGGTTGCTTTTGTCTCTAGGGAAAAAAATATTTTTACCAAGCAAGAAAATCTCATTCAAATTTGAGTAAATTTTGTTTCAATTTTTTACTCTCTCGTGAATACTTATATTCATAGAATCATAGAGTCTTAGAATCATCGAATCATGACCATGTCTTCTTTAAATCTTTGATCCCATTACTTCATTTACAGCACTTATCTGTATTTTCACTGCAATTTCTTCTTGTGTATTACAATTGCATGCATCAAGAATTTTAGCAGAGGTAAAGGAGATTTTCCTAGTGTTGATTCCCAGGCATTCAAAAAACTGGAGCATCTCTTCGTACATTTCCTTAATATGTACACTAAGAGGTGACTATAAATGTCTGTGCCTGGAGAATAAATGTATAACATCTTTACCTTCATTATAAATAGCCTTTTTCTTGAGTGTAGCTACAGCACTGTCAGATTATTTATTTTTGCACTATTCTTTGATAACTCATCTGCTCAGTGGCCAATAATGTAAATTTGTTTGCTTAAGAAGGTAACCGTCTTCCAACTTCAACTCCACAGTATACTACAAAGCTTTATTATCATAACCAGAGGGTTTTGTTTTTTTTCTTTTCAGACTAAGTGCACTATGAAAGTGTAAGCTATGATTTCATAGAATTGTGGAATTATACATTAAATGGGATGGGGTATCCAAAGCTTCTCCAGGCAACCTGTGCCCTCACTACCCTCTCGGTGAAAAATATCCCCCTGACATCTAATCTAAATCTCCCCTCTTCCATTTTAAAACTGTTCCTCCTTGTCCTATCACTAACTACCCATATCAAAAGTTCTCTTCCCTCCTATTTTCAAGTCTCCCTGGAGCCTTCTCTTCTCCCGGCTGAACAAGCTCTCCTCCCTCAGCCTATATTTTTAGGAGAGGTGCTCCAGCCCTCTGATCATCTTTGTGGCCTTCCTTTGGTCCTACTTGAAAAAGTTTGACATCTTTCTTGTTCTGGGGGCCTCAGGCCTGGATGCAGTACACCAGCTGGGGCCTCATAATGGCAGAGTAGAGGGGAACAATCACTTCCCTTGCCCTGCTAGCCACCCCTCTTTTAATGCAACCCAAGATACCATTGATACTTGCTGAGGGTGCACTCAATCCCTGTATCTGTCTGTTAAAGGTAACAGTCCCAAGATTGCCCCTTGTGGGCACTACTTGTCACCAGCCTCCACCTGTACATTGAGTCATTGTCTACAACTCTCCAGCTTTGATCATCCAACCAATTCCTTTGTCCTCCAAACACACCACCCTTCAAACGCATCTCTCTATAGTTTAGAGATAGGTATGTGGTGGGAGACCATGTTAAAGGCCTTGCAGAAGTCCACTTAGATGATATCAGATGTCTTAGTCTATCGATTCCATCACTTCAGAGGCCACAAGATTGGTCAGTCATTTTCTGCCCTTGGTGAAGTGAGGCTGACCCTCTCAGATCACCTCCTTGTTCCTCATGTGCCTTAATATGTCCTAATGGATGTGAAGCTCACTGGCCTGTAGTTCTCCAGGACTTCATTTCTCCCTTTCTTAAAAATGGGAGTGGTGTTTCAGTCACCAGAGTCTTCATCTGATTCATAAGAGGCAGAGAGATAATTATAACCTAATTAACCTCTTCCTAGTACTGCTAGTTGCTAAGTATCTTTGTGCACACTAGATGGCACCCAGAGTCCAGATGACTTCAACTACTTGAGCTCAAAGAAACGGTAAAATAGGAAGTATCTTTTGATTCAGTAGTGCATTTTGGGCAACATGGAACCAGATAATGGGTTAAACTAGGAGATGCTGAGGTCTGCACTACATTTAAGTCCTCACTGATGTGTTGTCATACTATAAATAAGAAATAGAGAAAAGTATCATTACAAGCTGAGCACAGATAACACCATGGATAACAAATGGTAATTTGTTCATCTTCATCTTCAGCCACAACTTTTGAAATATGACAGAAATCAGCTTGGCAAACACATTAACCAGCTTCTTTAGTACCCTGGGATGTATATACATATATATGACATATATATGAGATATATGTATATATATATGACTTTTTTTATATAAGACTTTATATAGTCTTAGTTATTTGTTAAACTATGGTGAATTGGTACATACCTTCTATCTTAAAGCAGTCATGGCTAAAGATTATTCCTTGTGATCATTGTTTTCATGACAACTTACACCTGTGCATTCTTGAATCAATTTTTCAGATTCCATGAAATACTCTAATATGAAAGACTTATGAAGATATCTTATGTCTGATAGTTGCTGTACAGCCAAATTTAGTCATGACCAAAACAACCTCATTTGGCTAAGGACTGGGAGCCTAAATCTTTGTGTTCCAATCACAGGTTCTGACATTTCCCCATTACTGTTTGAGCTTCTTCTGAGTATATTCATCCAAGAGCACAAAGTGAATTTTGCTGTCAGAAGGCCAAAATTACAAAACAGCACTGACAGCATTTTAGGTACAAATCTGCTGACTTGATCAGAAGCAGGGATTAATAACTGGGCCAACTTTTTGATGAGTGGCACAGCTTAGCTTTCAGTAGATACCCAGCTGTACTGACCTACTTTTGTCATAGCAATGGCTTTCAACTTTATGATGCAAGCTGCCTCTCACACATAGAAATACCTAGTTTCCTTCTGAACAAAGCTCTAATTTCTCACCAGTGGAGTGTGTAGATATATTTGTTTTGCTTTACTGCATGTTTGTCCTCAATACCCAGGTAACCAATACTGGCAGTAGCTCAGGTCTCGCAAAGTATTTTCAGAATGTAAGAATCCAGATGATAAGGGTCACCACATAATTTTGTGGATGAGGAAACTGAATCCAATAGAATGAATGACTTGCCAAGATAGCTTAGGACACATAGACTAAGTGGGGAAGGTCTCTGCACTGCCAGATCACTGTCCCAGTTCTATCCCAGACCTCAGGCCACCCTTTTTAATTAAACACCTATTCATACTTCTTAGATTTGGATTACATTCTAATCTGCACATAGTTAAGGAGGTACTAAAAGTGTAGCCTCTTTGATTACCTGCAGTTCACCATGCTATTTTTCAAGCAGATGTCTGGTTGGTTGAAGTCCCCCATTGGGACAGGCACTTGCAATTACAATGACTCCTGTAGATGAAGGTGGAAGGCCTCAGTCACAGGCTCTGCTTGATCAGGATGGCCTGTAGTATACACCAGTTACAATGCTCCCTTTGCTGCTTCGATCTCTAACTGTTACCTATAGGCTTTTGTCTTGCTCATGACTATTCTTTAGGTACAGCTCTTCCCACTCTATTCTTTTCCTGATGTAGATAGCAACATCCCATCCCCTCTTTCTTCGCCTGACCCTTCTGAAGAGTTTGTAGCTATCACTAGCCACACTCCAGTCACAGGAATCATCCCACCAGGTTTCAGGGCCAGCAACTGTATCATGGTTTTCTAGTAGTGCAGTAGCTTCCAGCTTCTGCTGTTTGTTGCCCAAGCTGTGTACATTGGTACAGAGACACTTCAACAGGGCAGCTGTTTTTGTCACCTCCTTAAATGATAACTCCTTAATTCCTTTTAAGTACTTCCCTCAATCTTCCCCATTGCCTTTTCTATTGCCCCAGCAATCACTGCCTCATCATCATAGGATTTTGTATGTTCTGCAGTGTTTTGCCAGCACCTCTCAAGGCAGCAGGTCCTTCAGGGCCCCCACTAGCAACCTATCCCTCTAATCTAGCTACGCCATTCCACACCTTATCATGGGAAGGCTTACTATCCCCCCTCCCCCTTCACACCTTGTTTAAAGCCCTTCTAATGAGCCCTCATAGCTTTTTTGCAAGGCCACTTTTCATTCTTTGAGAAAGGTAGACCCCATCCGGTATCCACAAGCTAGATGCCATGTAGGACATTTGGTTGTCAAAAAAAAAAAAAAATCTGGTAACAGCACCAGCCACAAAGCCAGGTTTTTAATGATAAAATCTTCTGATTTGTTTCCACTTCTTTACCATGTCTTTTATGTCTTTTAATCATAGGATGCAGAGAAAAAAAGGTGATCTGTGTATTCAGTTACTTTAGCCATCATCCAAAGGCCCTGAAGTCCCTTTTGATAGCCCTTGACCATGAGAAGCTGCTTTATCTCTCCATATATGGAAAAGCAGTATGGGGTTCTGGTCTGATGGCCAAACAAGGCTAGGCATTTTTCTGATGACATCCCTCTCCTAAGCCCCAGCTGCAGGGCCCAACCTCAGTCATGGGACATGGAGAGTGGGAACGGGGATACCTGGGGCACTTTTTCTCAAAAACACTACAATGAATGCTTTGGAAAGTTTTCTCCTTTCTCTGGAACTGAAATTTACTGACAGCAAAATGCATATGATTATATTTATATGTTTTGGACCACAGTTGCAATTTATAAATTGAATAAGATGTTGGTATTATTTATAGATTTCCATTACAATCAACAATTTTTTTAAAACCAGCAGCAGAAAAGCAGATATCCTTCTGTCTGGTTCAGTGATAAAACTGTGTGATTTTACTAGTTCCTGATAATATCCCACCAGAGGGTTTTTTTGTGAGATTCTCTTCTATTAGTTTGATCATATGCATTTTGTTCGCTCTGTCTGCCAAGTTTAAAAGAACTTTGCTGCTTTGTTTAGATGTTTGCCTTTTTTCTTTATTCATTTAGAACTTAAAAAAAAAAAAAGGTACTCTGTGAAGTTTGATTGATATGTAGCACTGCTAGAAATTATAATATCAAATATCTTCAGTGTTTTGGTTTTACTTGTAGTGAATCCCTCATTTAACTTAATGAGTATGACTCCAGTGTGTTGGAATTAATAGAGACATTTGGATTCAACCATGAGAGGAAAATAAAAAAGAAGACTGCTTCTTAGTTGTTATTCTCCACTTAACAGTTTTTTCAAATTTATTAAAAGGTTTATTTAGGCATTAGCAGGCCATTGTTTCTTTAGCAAAATGTAGTATGTTGAAGATGCCTTAAGAGAAGTATATGCAATATCTTTGAATGGATAAACATTACTGCCTTTTTTCTCTGCAGAGAGCCTCGAAAAATCATCCTCCACAAGGGGTCCACCGGACTTGGTTTTAACATTGTGGGAGGAGAAGATGGGGAAGGCATTTTTGTGTCTTTCATCTTAGCAGGCGGGCCTGCTGATCTCAGTGGAGAACTGCAGAGAGGAGATCAGATTTTGTCTGTAAGTATTTGTTCTGTGCTTTCCTGGTCAATTTCCTGATCTTGTTTTCTTGTCTTTACTGGAACAGGCGCACAAAGAAGGATTCACAAAGCTTTCATAGAATCATAGAATTGTAGAATTACCAAGGTTGAAAAAGATCTTCATGGTTTCTATTGTCTGAAATCCAAGTTGGAAACATCACTGAATATTCTGTTTATTTGTGCTATTTTTTTTTACCATTTGTTATCCATGGTGTTATCTGTGCTCAGCTTATAATGATACTTTTCTCTATTTCTTATTATTTATAGTATAACAACACATCAGTGAGGACTTAAATGTAGTGCAGTCCTCAGCATCTCCTAGTTTAACCCATTATCTGGTTCCATGTTGCCCAAAATGCACTACTGAATCAAAAGATATTTCCTATTTTACCGTTTCTTTGAGCTCAAGTAGTTGAAGTCATCTGGACTCTGGGTGCCATCTAGTGTGCACAAAGATACTTAGCAACTAGCAGTACTAGGAGGAGATTAATTAGGTTATAATTATCTCTCTGCCTCTTACGAATCTGATTATGGCTCTGAAATTTATTTTCAGATCTTATGGGATAAAAGTCTTTGTAGCCTTAGGTTATATTTTGTATATTTAGTCCCAAGAACATCTATTAAATTTTACTGTCAAGTATTTGTTGATATGCAGTTCAAAAACAGAGCATGTATGTATCTGTCTTGGTCAAGTAATTGAACACCTGAGTGAAACAACTGAACTTAAAGGATTTTGAATAGCAATAAAATCCTTGAGAATATATATTGTATCTAGGCTTGTTCCTTGAAAATGCACTTAGGAAATTTTAAAAGGGCAAGTAGAAGTTCTATAATGCCTTAAAGAGATCTTTAAGTAGAAGATTCGTAACTGCAAGAAATCTAAGATAGCCTCATAAAATTGTCATCATGGAGAGTTAAGGATGTGCCCCTGCAGACAAGAACACAGAGAAGGAACCCAAGGAACAGAAATGGAAATTTCTTCAGGGCAATCATACAGTTTATTTTTTCTTTATCTAGGTGCAGCACAAGAAAGCTGAATAAAAAGTACTGTAAGGTCGGAGCTTTTCACAGTACATTCAGAAAATCAGCATCTCATACAAAATTTAGAAACCTTTTTCTGCAGGCATATATTTAGCACTGTGGGATACTGCCAAAGTTGAATTTTTAATTCCAATTTTGGTCTGTTTTGCAGCAATATTTTCTCTGAGTTCTAATTAAACTTACCAGTGTTGCTACAGCATTTACTTGTCATGCAAGAGTAGTTTATTTGTTCATTGAGCAGAGAGGAATGGAAATTATTACTAAATTAGACTGCGTGTCCCCAGGCAATCAGAAAGTCAGGCACTGCTGACTTATTTGTTCACAAATAACTATTATGAATCTATTTTTTCCATACTCAAGCAAAAATAATTTCATGCACAGGCCAATCTTAGAGTGATTAATCTTAGATCACTGTCCGGTGAAGGATGCCAGATCCTTAATTTTATAAGGGATGCACAGAATATGCCTGATCCTTTCTGTTTTGTTTTTTTTTTTTTTTGCTTGTTTTATCATTCATAAGCACTTACTTCCCTGCTGAAGTAATTTACCCATTTGTTTCTTGAAACTCTACAAATCTCATTTACCACAGACCAGTAGTACTCACCAAGCTAGCATCTCAAATTAACTCTGAGTTGGTTAAATTTCTTTCAGATGGGAGGCAGAATAAATGATTTAAACTTTAGAGACCTAGATTTAATTCCTGATTCTGTTTGTGTCACTATTTGTGGCCTCGGGCAAGGTGCTTTGGCTTTCAAAGCATCCGATGTAGAAGAGGAGAATCACAGCATCTCACTAATTCATTCCTTTGCTGTGACTATGGCAAAATGCTGGCTGCTTGAGAAATGTCTCTACTCACCTTTGGTAGGATGCCTATAAATGTTCCTTAAATAGAATGCAAATCCATGAGTTAGACCTCACAAAGCAGCAAATCTGCATTGCCTTTGGGTGACACTTTGGATGTCCCAGGTGACACTTTGGAAGTCAGGCTGCAAGGCCCAGACAAATCTCACGACCTCTCTGCCTCAATTTCTACCTTCTCACGGTTATGTGACATTATGCAATACCCTCCAAGGGACACCATGAAAGGCTGTGCTGCGATTTTGACCCCACGTTGAAAATATAGTTTATTTTTCCCAAGTGCCACCAGGTGGCATTACAGGATCAGTAATGGTAGAGATATACTCTAGGAGCTGCTTAAACCTCTGGAAAAGCAGTGATTGCCAGATTCTTATGTTTTCAATTAACTGACAGGAAATGTTTAACTTAACTCAGAAAGAAGGCTGATAATCTGAATACTTATTTGAAGAGTGACAAAATGAATCATATCTGGACCCTGAAGGCAAATGGAAGAGTAATTAGAAAATGTTCTCTTCCAAATGCAAAGACATTTCAAAAATTGATGTTATGTTTATGAAAAGTGATTTTTTTCCACATAAAATTGAGACTTTTTAATGCTGATTCGTTCCTGCTATAATTCATTATACTCTTGTGAGCTATCTCTAAACGAAACATTTTCCTTTTCACTCTTGAATGTCTTTAAAACATAGTAATGGATACATCAGCAGTGTATGTGCATCAGTACAACACAGTATGTTCCTCTCTCTGATGTTCCTCTGCTATTAAGTATAATGGAAACATTACTGGATAACATTTTGAATGCCCATTGACATCAAGACATCATTTGCTAGGGTGCTCTTTATTAACGTTTCAATCAGATGTGTATAACCCCCCGGAAAAACATTTCTAAATACCAGTGGAATTATTAACTTCATTTTATGGCAATGGAAATGAGTTGCCATTATGTTAATTGATTTGTTTAAAGTCAGGCATGGAATCTGGGCCAAGAATAGATTTAGGGGCTGCTTACATTCTGAACTAACCCCAAGTTCTCCATCTGTTGTGAAAACACAGTCTCTAGTGTAAATAACGTAGAAAGTTCCTTGATGTCATTCTTCCAATTTGAAAATGTACCTTCAGTGCAAAAGGATATTAAAATAGCAATGGGAAACCAGTGCTGTTTACTGAAAATTGCCTGCATGAGCACAAATAATTTCCAAGAACCATAGCAAATGGCCACACATTGTACATACAGCCTGGCTGATAGAAAGCAGTGCAAATCTCAAAAAAGAGGCATATAGTGAATACATCGTTTGCATATACAAGTAGAATTTCGAGGCTTGACACACAATTTACACAGAATTAATTATAGCACATTGCTCTGTGAATTATTATTCTGGCATTGTGTTTCTGTTTCATGATTTTCTACCAGACTATTTCAAGTTAAAAATGTAAAAATGTTAAAGGAAAAAACTGAAGTAAGAGCTGTAGTGTGATAACACAAAGTATTAATCTTATCTTTTGAGATGTCTGAATTTTGTGCCACTGAACAAGACTAAGTCTCACATTAAGATTCCTAAATTTATAAGTCTGCATTCTTTCTGGACGTCCACTTCCTATTAAAAACAGTAAAGGCAAGAGATTGACAGATATGAAGTGTCTAGAGCAAGATGAATTGCTTTTGAGGCCTTATTGTCTGTATTGATTGCGTACCCACTGACTTCAAGCTTACTTACCACACCTGTGCTATATTTAGCTGTCTTAAACTGAATCTCATTTCATGTGTTTGCCCTTGTAAAAGATGTTTGTTTTTTCACCTAACCTTGTGTATGATCCATTTCAAAGAAAAGTAATATAAAATCATGAATCATAAAAAGGTATAAGTTATATTTCATTCTCCCCTATAAATGCCATAGTATCTCATCATTCACAGCAGAAGGATTAAGTGTTGCCAGTATCCTGAAAACGGGCAACAGAAAAAAGGTGCTCAGGAGCAACACATCCTGCTAGCTACCTCGAGGAAATAAAATGTGGTTCCTGTAGAACAATTGCTTAATAAGAAGAGGATAAAGAACAAAAAAAGAACCAGCTTCACTGTGAAAATGTATGCTCCTAATGCTACCATTTTCACTACTGTCTCACCTGAACCAGAAAAATAAAGTCAACCAAATTCTGTAAGGTTTGCCCCTTGATACAGCACAGCATTTGCCATGAAGTACTCAGACATGGGGAAGGATGGTATCTTTTATGCAGTGCAACTTTCTGAGATAGCTACATACTGGGAAAAGGGCTGTCAGAGATATTCCATAGGGTTTTCTGTCACCTTATCACCTAGTGGATGATATTATGTATGGTTGGTTGGCAACGCTTCTTTACTGCCTCTGTTCTTTTATATAAGGTTCTTCCTTGTACAGAGAAGGTGATCTCTTATATCGATCCAGATCTATCTTGTGCCTGTGCATTGTCCTGCTTTGATTTTTTGTGAGATGTTTGCTTTCCCTGTGAGCAGTTTAGACACTTCTCTTTCTACTTTGTTGTTCCCACACAACTCCTACCCACTTGCTTGCTCACATCTGTAGCAAAAATAAAATATGCATTTGAAAAAACATAATGTACAACATTTTCTACTCCAAAATATGTGCATATAGAGCAGGATAGAGTGTAAGCACTCTGTGCCTATTTATAGCAATATTTATGCTTCATTTCGCTGCAGTTAGAATTGACCTTCAGATTTACTTCCTTTACTTTGGTGCAGAGAAGCTTTCAGCTTTCTTATTTAAAACAGTTTTTTGCTCATGATAAAAGCAGTAAAGCTAGTTGGGAAAAGAGTGCATTTGGTTACCCACTTGCAAACTAAGAAAAAATGGAAAATGCCATTGGGTTTTGTTTCTAGATTTTTTTTCTAAATTGTAACTAACGTGGAAAATGTTTGAATTATCACCACTCAGCACATCCCTGAAAGAGGCATTATGAGGGTGATCCATGTGGGGTAGGGAATTCTTTCTTCATACAGTATCAGTTTGTCACTCTTGTGTAATGGAGTTAGGATTATAACAGGTGTCCCCCTCACCTTACAAGACTGACTTGCAAAGGCAGAGACCTTATCCGTATTACTTTCCTGTGGTGTTGTGGATGGTATATAAAACGTTCTGAGAAGATATGAAAGTGAGTTAGCAGTGGCAGTAGATCCCTGAGAGTCCTACAACCTATTTATGTTTATATAGTCATCTGGGTGCACAGCACTCTAGCCTTCCAAATGAAGAAATTGTACAGTGCATGCTTTCATTTCAGATCTATATCCAGTATTTGCTGTCATCATGATGAATTAAAAATGTTTCACATGGCAAAACTGAACTACCCATACAACATTCCTGTACAATAAGAGGAGATGTCATAGAATCATAGATTGGCTAGGAGTGAAAGGGACCTTAAAGCCCATCCAATTTCAACTCCCTGCCATGGGCTGGTTGCCCCCCACCAGCTCAGGCTGCCCAGGGCCCATCCAGCCTGGCCTTGAGCTTCTCCGGGGATGGGACACTCACAGCTTCTCTGGACAGCCTGTGCCAAGGCCTCACCACCTTCTGAGGTACAGAAAGTAACTGGACACCTAAGTGATTGAAGCTGGGTGCAAATGCAGATCTATGTTTTTGAAGGTCCTGTATCTTATATATTTAAAGAAATGGCCTATCCAACAACAACAACCCTCATGTTTTTTCCATGTCATTAAAAATCTAGCATTCTCCTTGACCATAAAAATTCACTTTAACGTTGTGCTGTGTCTTTGTAAACAACATCATCTGCAAGTACTTACCCTTGGAGAATAGAGCTAGTAGCAAACTCTTTGTCAGTTTTGTTGATAAATAAATATGATCTGATGGCTGGAATTTGAACTTAAGCATATTCAGCCTCAAAACAAGATGTGTTTGTTTTGCAGTCAGGGTAAGTGGGTTATATTGCCATAGAAGCTCTCAGGTTCATCATTTTGGGACTTCAAAATAAAAGAGAGTAAAATAGAGGACTTTCTAAAATACAAGTTCAATGGAGTTTCTAGATAAAAGATTACCACCTTTGTATGCTAGAATACTATGTGCATTAGGTGACTGTAGAGATCACTTTCATCTTTTATTAACCTAGAAATCTGTCTTCCTTCTGGATTTCTCCTTCTCACCCTACTTCTCCTCACTCCCTCCATTTACCTTTCTGTGACACTCAGCATGTATTGCAATTGCCTCAATGCAGTTACTATTTGCTTTCATAACCTCTTGGTGTTGCAAAGCCATATGATCAGAACCTAACAGAATACTAATAATTCTTGTGAATAAGATATGTTTCTTTTTTGCCAATTAGTTAGTTATCAAAGCCATCAGTTGTGCCATGTAGAGA
Source organism: Cyrtonyx montezumae (assembly GCF_038088225.1). Taxonomy (NCBI): domain Eukaryota; kingdom Metazoa; phylum Chordata; class Aves; order Galliformes; family Odontophoridae; genus Cyrtonyx; species Cyrtonyx montezumae. Next base: position 4,609,065 of record NW_027071848.1, read on the forward strand.
TAGTAAACTGGGCTAGACAAGAGCCTGTGTATTTTTGTTATGATGAAATCATCAGTTGCCTCTAAAACATTCATTTTGTAATTGCCTCAATGAGTAGAAATGATCTGATGCCAGACTGCTTGCTATTCAGCTCCTAATAATTTAAGGAGGATTTCACATTCGGTTCAAACACTCATAACTAGAAGAATTTGTTTTAAAACTGTCGAACAGAATTATGTCACATCTGATACACTGAGGATTTGGGGTGAGATTTATAGCCTTTGGTGTACCCTTGCTGTAAGCCTCACAATGAAGGGAAACTAAAACAGGAAATGTGAAAGCCAAAACTGCTACTGCTGGATGAAATGGCTCCATCCCTGAGCATTATTCATTCAGAGATTTGCCCCAGGCTGGGCATCTGTCTTGTGCTTAAACAGACTAGACTTCAGGCATCATTCTGCTCTATTGCCCAGTACGTTTTGGATTCTTGAGTGATTTAAAAAATGACCATATGACATGCAGTGAATAATAATAGAAATTGGATGCCCATTAAGTAGGATATTTGATGGATATCTGTAGTAATTCATTGGAGCTATTCTTGGGAAAAAAAAAAAAAAGAAAAAAGAAACAAAAACAGGAGTGAGAGAGAGAGATGAAGAGATTCCCTATTCCTGAACAAGTAAGCCACCAGGATACTAACGCAAAAAGGAAAAACAGCTACAGAAATCAAAGGCTACTTCATTTCCACTAGTTTAAAAATATCCTTTATTTGAAACTATGCCTCATCATCTGCTCAAAAGGTCTGTGTCCCACAACCATAACTTGCAGAATCACAAATTAACGTGGATGTTGTAATTCAGGTATTTTTAATAACATAACGTAACGTAACGTAACGTAACGTAACGTAACGTAACGTAACGTAACGTAACATAACATAACATAACATAACATAACATAACATAACATAACATAACATAACATAACAAACAACATGAACTCAACACTGAACATTCCATCTAGAGCTGAGCATTCTGGATAGACAAGCTACCACTAAACACTGTAATCATACACTGCCTCATGGTCACTGGCTTGAATTCAGTATAGACTTGCTGTGACACAAGACAGTGTCTGTCTTGCATCTCAGAGGCCATGTTACCATATTCTGTGGACATAGAAATATGGAAAATCTGTCAAGCGGAGAAAAGGGAAAGTTCTTTCTGCCTGAAATGAGAGAATTCACTAAGACAGATTGTCTAAGCAGCCTCTAATATCGACTTGCACTTTCATATCAGTACCTGAGCAATTTTTGCTTATATTGGTTTCAGATGGAATGATTATTCTTATCATCTTTTTATCATAAAATGCTTGTTAAAATGAAAAATTTTACATCATTAATTATTGTCATTGTGATAATTAGATCTGCTTATTACTATAGTTTGAGATGCAGATTTGAAACAAGAACACTGCAGCATTATAAGCAAAATTAATCAACAACAGTTTAGCTATATTCATATTCTGTAAGGAATCATTCTTTTTAGGACTATGTCAAAACCAAGGGAGATAGAATAACTGCTCCCATTAGGGAAGTGCCTAAATGACCTAGGATGGGAGCCAGAGACAGGAAAACCTGTAGAAAAAAAAGAAGTAATAGGCAGAAAGATGATTAATTCCAAGAGGCAGGAAAGTGAATGAAAGTAGCAGTTGTGTGAAGTTAAAGCTGTAGGAGGGAGGAGGGGCAATTTGATATTTTATCATTTTGGAGTAGGAAGATAGTAGTTGCTGTAAAGAAGAGTGAACGTATGAAGGCAGACCTCTAGTTGAGGAGATGACACTATTGAGATCAACGTGACTAGCTGGTGGCTGAAATATAAGGATGTTTGAGTGACCAAGTGGGAGGATGGAAGGTAAAATAAGTAGCAATTAGGTTTAAATTTAAAATCGAATGATAAGGATTTTAGATTAAATGAATATTCTTACTTATTAAGACTAAAGAATGTTTTTTTAAAAAGAGAGGAAAATAGTTAATTGTCATCTGTGCTTTTAGCCAGCATGATATTCATAAATTATATTTTTATTCATAATAGAAGTTGTATGAATATGAAAAGACCACTTGTATATCACTGCCTAGACTGTACCATTTAGCAATGAGATAAAGTGCCACTGATCACCTCATGACTGTCTGACCACATCAGTCCCAGGTGGTAATAGAACTGGGTGGCAGCTATGTAGCTAAATAAGTTTTATGTGCATTCAAGATCCAATGAAACTATGTGTCATTTTTCCTATGCCATCATTTATTTCAAACCCAGTTTAAAGAAATTTTAAGGAAATCTGAGGGAACAAAGAGGAAATGGCTCATGAACTGAACTGTTATTGCAGTAATTGTTTTCAATGAAATTATTTTGGTCTCATAGTTGATCAGTATGGCATCATTAAAAAAAGTAGCTCATATATAAAGAAAATTTCTGTTCTGTTCAGGTTAAAATGTGAATCTTTGACTCAGGCTATAGACTTAACAGGTACCATTTGAAATGATTCATGCAGCCTGGTGAGTCACAAAGCTTGTTGGTGCCAGCTGTAAATGGCAGTGTGTGCAAGACACCACTTCAATACCACAATATTTATTCCTGTTTCAAAGATGCAGTGTTTTGATACCACTCTCAGCTGCTTATCTGGCAGAACAATGCATACTTAAACAATATAGCTTGTATCCCCACAGTGCTTCTTGTTTTCCAGATGGAGAAAAATTTGCCTCTAGAATTCCCAGCCCATCAGAGCGTGAAGGCCAACTTACTAGAAGCAAAACTTGTAATTCTAAGGTTGAGAGACAAGCAAAGTTGAAAAGGTGTTTGAAAGTGCTGGCCCATAAAAAGAGTGAAAGAGAACACAATATTGTGCTTTAATTGGAGTTCAGGTTAAGGGAACTACTAGCATGTCCAAACTATGCCGTTTTAGCTGGCCATAACAAGATACGCAGGCATGGAAAAGGTTAGAAGTGAGAAAATTGAGAGAAAAGCAAAAGGAAGAACCTGAAAATGTGGAAGAAGGTAAGCTGGGAAGTGAGAAAGCTGCTGCGACAGCATTTTTTGCACGGCACTGACGTTTCTCACTGCCTTCCCCTGGCCGGAGCTGTCCGTGGTGCTGAGCGCGCACTCCTGCCCTGTGGTAGAATCATAGAATCACAAGGCTGGAAACGACCTACATGATCATCCAGTCCAACCGTCCTCCCATCACCATTGCTGCCACGAGCACTAAAGCATATCTTGTAGTTCCTCATCCAGCTTTCATTTATTGTAAAAGAGCATGATAATACATAAGTTGATAAGCAAAGTTAAGACAGAAGAATATGGTTCTTCGTATCTACTCTATATGGAATAAGTGGAAATTCTGTGAGTATGAGTTCTGATTTCAACAAACTTAATCACAGTTTGAAAAAGATCTGCTATATTGTTCTGTGTTAAATAGGTGCCATTTAATTTACACTGTAAAAGCACTGTGCAATGTCACTGACAGTTCAAAGAAGAAATGAAAAGAACTCTTTTATGTTTTCCTCACCAGAGAAGGGGTGTGATTTTCTTTTCTTTTAGAACTCAACAAAAGATTTAGTGTTCATTTAATTACTGTACAAAATCACAATAAGTTGGTTTAAGTAAATAAGTTGCTAAATAAAATAGGTATTCCAGTGGCCTTTAGTGTATTTGAATGACCTTCATATGAATCATGTTCTAGTTATTGTAACAGAAAACAGACAGACTGTTTCAAGTCTTTAAATTATACTGTTTGGAATTAAACCAATTTATGCTAATATGGGATGGGATATTCAGATATTTTAAATGGACTATAACTCTTCCAATTTTACAATATAATCTACCCAAAATACTAATCTTATCTTTCATTTAAATTGTGATTTAGAATTTAATGATGTCAGCTGTGCTTTAGATTGAGTCAGTGAATGCAAGGGCAATTATTATCATTCCTATGAACTATAGTTGCATACTTTTCCTCAGATCAGACTAAACCATAATCTTTCATTGCAGCAATTCTCTTCTTTTGCTAGCTTTCTAGCCACTTCTTTGCTACAGCATGTGAAAGAGACAGACATTGGTATAAGCTGGAGGCTCTTCTTATTTCCATTATGTCAAATTCATTTTGGAGTTAGACATTGGAAATTGTGCAGTCAAAATCATTCTAGGCTAGGGCATCAGGATGCGGTCAACCTCAGAACAGCAATGCCACTTTGCTTATTGTATAATGCTTCTTAAAGGAACATAACCCATAATCTTTCAATATGTATTAAAATTTCCTACTCACGCTTCAAACTTTTTCAGGTATTTTGTTTCCTTTAATGATTATTCTTAACATAAACAACATTAAATTGTTTGAAAGCAGTAATTTAAAGAGATTTCTAAATTTGCCATTAAATTATGTCAGTATCACTATACATAATTGTTCTAATTAAAATAGTGTTTCAGAGGAAGAGGCAATATAGAATATTAGTTTTACCCCTCTAAAAGGTCTTTTTCATTTTGGCCTGAGGATAACTATTTGATTTAAATGTGTGAGATAATTGTGTCTTTCATGAAATTTAATGTTCTTAAATGAATATGCTCTGTTTCAACTAGAAGTCTGGGGACTTAATTATGTTTGCTTTTAAATATTGGGAAACAATACTTCTCAGGGCAGAGATTTAGTTAGTATATACTCTTCTTATACTGAAGGAAAGTCAGATGAGGTGATTTAAAAGTCCATAACTTTAGTTTAAATAAATGTTAGAACTTTAACATTTATTATTCCACAGTGAGATCTTGTCACATGCATTGGTGAGCAATACAGCATGTAAACAGACTCCTACTTGTCAATGAAGCAACAAACGTTTGATTTCATTATACAGTTGTGTATCTACAAGAGGGAGAACTCTACTTAGCAATCCAGTATAGTAAGGTCATTTATTTAGTCCCTTTTGTGTAGTTTGCTTATCATCTTGATTAAAAAAATGCTGAAATAGAATTGATGTGTCTTTTTATCTCTGTCAATCCTTTAGTGCCTGCACCCTAAACAATCATTTCTTGTAACAGGACCATGCAAAGAGTAGAAAGTAGTCAGCTGCTATTTCAGTGGCCTTTTTTTTTTTTTTTTTTTTTTTTTTTAACCAGTTGCCCAGGTGGTGGAGTCACCATCCCTGGAGATGTTTAAAGAAAGGAAAGATGACCTTAGGGACATGGTTTAGTAGGCAGTATTGGTGGTACATGGATGTTTGGACTAGAGGATCTAAGAGCCTTAATGATTCTATGAATATACACAAGAAAGATTTTTGTGTTGCTCTGTAGAGAAGAGAAAAATGCTTGTTTAACTTAATTTTCGTGAAATTCCTGTGCTGTAATTTTACTCTTGACACCGGAATTATAGATGTTAGATCACCTATATATAGGACTATTATTTTGCAGAGAAGGAGAAATAAACATGTACTTTCTTTTCCATTCATACATTCTTTTATCTATAGAAATATTATTATGATTCATTAATGATTTTTAAAGCATGATGTTCTGTTAATACAACAATTATAGGCCACAACAGTTGTTTTCGTGTTTTGCTTAAGATAAATTTGTTCACACAGTGGCATAGTCCATATCCTTCTCCCCATCTCAAGAGCTCAGAAATTCATAAATGTTTTTGGGTTGTTGTTTTTTTTTTGCTTTGTTTTTTGTTTTGTTTTGTTTTCAGTTTATCTTACTGCATCTTTCTGAGGAGTCTCTCAAAAACTCCAGATTTTGAGGAAAAGAAAATGAAAAAAAAACCAAAAAAACATAGAGATAAAAGCCAAGCTTCCTATTAAAGATGACTTGGCTTCAAAATTGTCTTTTTCAGAGACAGCAGCTCCGGGCTGAGCTTTCTTTATGAAATGATATAGTCAAGATTGTCATCAGACCTTCAGAGACACCAAAGATGTGACTAAATCACTGACTTAACGTATAATTGTAGTACTGATGTGCCTATCATGCCAGCATTAGATGTCACAGTACCATCCCTGAGTAAAGGTAGAGCACAAAACGTCTTGCTTCTGCAACAAGAGTCTAAACTTCTTGTTTGAGGAAGTTTGTATTCCCTACAGAGGTTGTAAACTAATATACAACTGACACTAGGCTCATCTTTACATAATATCAGTGTAATTCAATAAAATGTAAAAGATTTTGTGGCACTGAAAACTGTGATTCACTCCTTTGCTCTTTCGGAATGCATGAAATTATTTCCACTTTTGATGCTATATTCCTAGATAGTCAGCAATTTTTTTGCAGGATTCTGTGCTAGTTTTCCATCCACTAAACTTGGGTTCACATATACAACTCCATTGAAAGAGCTGAACCTTTGGTTCATTTTTTTTAAATATTCCACCAGGCATTTTCACAGCCAGTGTTTTCAAAACTGACAATGAGACAGCTGAGAGCTCTTGTATTGGAAAAATTGTGGAATTTATAATCATACATTTGCTTCAAGGTCAGAATTTGTTGTCAGGGGTGTAAGAGTATTACTTGTAAGTAAAGATTTTCATTTCCTGCACACATTCTAGATATAAATGATAAAAATAATATCGATTTTGAACACTTAGATGACAGAAATGTAGACATTATCAGATTGTATCTATCAGCATATAGTGCTTTCGATTATGTATGACAAAGATGTATGCTAATGTTTGACAGTATTGAGTAATTGTTATAGCTAAACTTCAGATGGTAGATTGTAGCTACATGGAGATCCATCCATACTTATTCTCACAAATTATTATGTTCTGACATAGATACTTGCGCTTAATGCTCATTTATGTACAGTGGTCTTCCAGCCTATACTATTACCTCGTAATACAACTACTTCAGTGTTCCTTAAAGTGTCTTATCCCTATTCTACTAGTCATCCTGTCTCCTCTCTGCTGAGACTCCATCCCTTCGGTACTATGCTGCCTCCCATGCCTTTCCTGTGCTGCCCCAAAGGGTCTAAGATACATGCACAGATGAAGCAGGTATAATCAGTATGGTAGTGGTATTCATGCCCACTACTGTGGAATTCATATATGGACACAGTAACTCAATAATTTCATTTATTTTTCTGTGAGGCAACTTGAAATTCATTTCCTCTTTCACCTCATTATTGTCATTATACAATATGCACAAGGATATGAGTAAGGTAAGATTTGAATAGGTTATATTGTTTTGGATATTGTTTTGGTATGCTGTTTCCTAGTTGTTTCCTTTCTGAATCTGAAGATAAGCCAGTGTGTATTTACTTTTTATAACCATAAAAGATTGCAACAGATCATGCTTCTCTAAAGTTCTACATACATTATAGCTTTGAATGACAGTAGAATAATGTAGGCAATTGAAATTCAAATCTTTTTTTTTCTTTAGAAACGAGGAGAAATCCTTTTTTGCAAATATGATGTGGAGAAACATTAAGTGATCATCAAATTGAGAAGCTTAAAAAGTATTCGGGGGTATGGAAGATTAATTGCTTAGGAAAAAAATGTGGGTTTTTTCCTTCATTATTTTAAAGAACAAAAAATGAAGTGAAGAAATTGTATTTGTTATACAAGACTAACAAGCAAATCTTTAGATCTTATAGAACCGTGTTTTCAGAAATATGAAAGCTGAGCCAGATAATTACATATCTGCATTCAGTCAGCAGTTCTATAGCTATATGAATTCTTCAAATCTCCTGGGTTTTTGATTACTACTATCAGAAATCAGATTTTCTAAGACTAATATTTTAAATGTTTTTCATATATTAGTAATGACTACATTTTTTCATGTAAATAATAATTCAATCTGTGCTCCAAATAAATAAATAAAAAATAAAAATCAGGTTCACTACGATTTAGTGAAAGACAGCAAGTTAAATCAGGCCAGCTTGAAAATGTAGTTGGTCAAAATACATTAATATATTAATTAATAACACGGTTATGAACAGCTGTTATTTGTAATGTTCTATTTAATTTTTGCAAGTCTTAAAAAGTTGTCAAAAGCTAAATAAAATTTACTTCATGTTTTCAATAGTTGCTTAGCCATTTTGTTTCAAGTATGTGATAAAATTAAGCAAAATGGTTGCCACTGGGCCAATGTGGTCTGTTTGCCACAAAATCTATGACATTGCTTTCTTTATCCCCCTTCACTTCATTTCATTTTTCTTTTTTTCCTTTCTTTTCTTGATCAGTTGGAAGTGGATTTCTGTCTTGCTGATGTGTGTATGCCAAATGTTTCCTGTTCTTCATTGAGAATTCATGAGGTGTAAATCGTATAAAACATGAGGAAGAAAGTCGAGTAATTAAATAAATAAAGTGGGTACATTAATTGATCACAAATACTTCACTTCAACCAAACAGTAACAGCCCTGTTGGAAAGGAAGATTCACATTACTGGAGCATTCTATAGTCTTACACATCAAATCTGTCTCTTCTTTGGGATGCTGCTGACAAAGCATTTAACTCCACATCTACAAATCACAAGTCTTCAACTACCCCTGTATTTTTGGAATGGATACCCTACTTCGAGTACTCTGTTCAACGTCCACTGCTCATGCAGCATAATATGATCATTAGATTATCCTTCCCTAAAGGACAGGCTGAGAGAGCTGGGGCTGTTCAGCCTGCAGAAGAGAAGGCTCCATGGAGACCTGGGAACAGCCTTTCAATGTCTAAAGGGAGGATGTGAGAAAGAAGGGGCCAGATTGTGTAGCAGGATCTGTTTTCACAGGACAAGGGGAAATGGTTTCAAAGTAAAAGAAGGGAAATTTAAATTGGATATAAGGAAGAAGTTGGTTGCAATAAGGGTGGTGAGACACTTGAATGGGTAGCCCTGAGAGGTTGTGGATGCCCTGTCCCTGGAGACATTCAAGGTGTGAGGTTGGACAGGGCTATGAGCACCCAATGAAGCTGTAGGTGTCCATGCTCATTGCAGGGGAGTTGGAATAGATTACTTTTAAAGGGCTTTACTAATTCAACTGATGATGGCATAAGAAGGGCCCCATGGAAACACCTACCAGTGTCAGACTGCAAGAGATAGCAAAGCTATCCCTGCTCACAGCTCCATTACTGTCACATGAAAGATAGGGCTACATTTCTAGGCAATAGGAGTAGAGTTGAATAAGAAGAAAATGGTAGCTCAATTTTCAGTTCTCCAAGTCTTCTGATCACTGTTTTTTGTTTAGAGTTGCTTCATTTATTTCCAGGTTCCTGTGAAGCTTTCAAGGTCTGGCTGAAGGAGCAGTTTCTTTGCCTATTCTCCAACACAGCAGAAAATGTAATCTTTAAGTCATATTAAAAAAAAATAGATTCATGAAGAGGCCACCAAAAATAAATTCAGTAGAGGAGAAAATCCCCAAAAGAAATGGTCAGATAGGAATGGATGTGAACACCAGTGTGTGCTGTGTCAGTGTAGAGCTTCATGTGCAGTCATAGGTAGCATCCTCTTTGCCTTGACAAGTTTGTACCTTCATTTTGCATCTGAGCAAGCATCCGGTATTTAAATAAAAACCTCAGACTTTCTTTCTACTCACCTACTCATCTGTTGTTTGCATTCCTTCTGTAGGTGAATGGCATCGATCTTCGAGGTGCTACCCACGAGCAAGCTGCAGCTGCACTGAAAGGAGCAGGGCAGACGGTAACAATCATAGCACAATACCAGCCAGAGGGTAAGTGAATACTAAACTTAAAGACATATGGTAAAACATAAGTGCATAAATCCACCCATTTGAAAGGATGAGGCTGGTGTAGATAGTGCTTTTCCCAGCTGTCATCAGAAATGATCTGGAATGAAAATTCAAGTGGTGATTCTAGTCGTAAGAAGTGACTATTTTTCTCACAGACTTTGTTTTTAGAAATATTGTATGCATCTATGAGAATTATCTTTAAGTGTGTATATAATAAGTATTCAATACTTAGCTATCTGTTTATTTTTGTTACTGCTTATTCTACATTCTTCTCTATTTTCCTTCTGGAGACAGATAGTGCAAAAGATAAGGATGAGCACAAAGGCCAGGAAGATCTGAGTTTGCTTCAGACAGACAGATTGGAATTAAACAAAGACTGACTTCCTACCAGTTGCATAGAGTCTCTACTATTACTGCTTCAGTGTGTCCTTCTGCTTCCAGGACAATTGGTCCCAGATAATAAGTATTTATGTGAGAAAATGAATGCTTTTTAAATGACAGCATCAATAAGAAATTTAGCAAAATATAAGAGAATTGAGGGTGTGACTTATCCAGATTTTGATGTCAAAAATTCCACGTTCTAGAGTTTAACCTAGTTTCAATGGGTTTGACCAGTTTTGTGATTCCAGAGTTAAGAGAACTCCCAACTGTCATCCACAAGTTGTGCTTTTTTCTGATGCAACTATTCAAGTCTGCGCAGGATTTCGTGAAATAACTGTTACTTTCTGATAGGAGCAAACTATGGTTCTCTCCACAGTAGTTGTCACTGTGAAACATTGCCCGGCTGAATTCTATGCATACAGGTGTCTGTGCAGATGTGCTGATTTCATTTTATCAGTTTTCAGTAAATAATTCTAGCAAAATTCAGAAGTTCCACTACAGCCTGCCAACACAAGTGGTTAATTCTGCCTAATTGTTCCCTGCCTAGGGAACATTAAGGTCTCAGGTGAAGCAGTACAGTTCTAATAGCAGGTTCAGCTCAGTAGATTTTTCAGAGGTGCAGGGGAGATGAATTACTACTGCCAGAGTTTATGCAACATGATACCTTCTTTTGTTTCTCTGAATGCCAATTATAGCACACAAAACCAGCTGGTATTTATCAAACTTGCAATTGTGCTGGAGATCTAGTATAGCGCATCTGTTTATGGCTTATCTGCACTTGAGTCACCAAGCAGAATAAATTAGGCCATACTCAGAAATGTGCAGAGAGAGCAAATGAAATTGCAAATATCTATCCTTAGTTAAATAAATAGAATGTATTAATATAAAAATGCATAAGCAATAATCAGAGCTATTTTAGAGAAAAAGCGTTGAAAAGTAATTCCATGACAGATAGCTATCCACACTGGGCTCTGAATAAAGCCATGTTGCTATTTGCTGTGGCAGTCATATTTGCTGTCTAGTGATATTAAACTGCAATTATCACCATGGTGTCAGACTGCTTGTAGCAATCACTGACATTTCAGAGTTATTCTAAGACATTGTTAATACACAAAGCATGCATTGCTTGACAGATTTTTCCTATTATATATGAACTTCTTGTTGATGTACTGCTCCCCTACATTCTACCAGCTCTGCACTGTGTCAAATTCAGTTTTGGTGAACATGCAATTCAAATGATGCTGACAAAATCCACCAAATATTATATTACATATTTATTCTATTTTTTTCTTTAAAACTACTCCATTCCCTGAAACCCTTTTGAGGGCAGGATAGTCCTAACCATGTGAACTGTCAGTGAAACACAACCAGTTTCTGTTTCACCCAGATGGTTCAAGATACACTGAAGAGAGTGGAAATGGAAGAACAGGGCCCAAAGTCAGCCTTTTTGTAGGAAATGGTTGATTTTTTTTCAAGAAAAGAGCAGCCAGTAATTGTCCACCATGTTTTATCCTACTGCTGAACTGCTGCATTTTAATTTAGCTGTGTAGATACACGTGAGGTGGAGTTTCTCTCTCTAAGGAAAATCCCTAGCAGTAAAGAAAGATGAAACATTTTAAAAGTCTGTTTAAATAGTCTACGTGGAACACTGCTTACTGCTTTACAGATCATAAAGAAAGATGGGAATTCTATATCTGCTTAAAAATTTGTTTTACTTTAAAGACCTGGCACAATTTTTTTTCTCCTTTCTATTTCTATTTTTACTCCTTTCTATTATATTTCTATTACTATGTAACTTAGTGTGTGTGTATATATATATATATACTAATATAATATATAACATATATATATATAAACTATGTTAGATTTTCTATGTAATTCATAAGAGTATTATTTATTAGAGTATTTTATACTCCACCTTTCTTGAAGTGTTAACTGAAACATAAAGACAACCTTAAAAACTGTAGTGCTTCTTTTAGTGGCTTCTCACTTCTTTAAAATGCTTTCAAAACTGGCAAAGGGCCTGAGCAGACTTGTGGCTTGATTCCCATATTTCCATGTGGGAAGTGCTGAGTTGGTTTTACTATGGCTTTGGGGTTGGTTTTTTGTTTGTTTGTTTGTTTGCTTTTGTTTTTGTTTTTGGAGAGCAAGGAATAGCCTAAGAAGCATGAACCAATATCTTTTTTCCAACTTATTAAGCCTTTAGATCTCGTTGCAAGCAAAAACACTTGGTGAAATCTTTAGCCATTGATATTTCAGGTACAAATGGTAATGATTTAAGTAGCAGACAGTAGTACAAGACAGTTGATGATTAGGAATTAAATGGAAAAACTTACATTCCAATAATTTAGTTTTTCTGCAGTTAAGAAAAGTCTAGATCACATTTATTTTGGCAGATACAATGCATCCAAAGTGAAATGATATACTTAGCTGTACAAAGATGAGGTTAATATTATAGAGATGCATTTCAAAGTTTACAGTTTCCTTTCCTTGTTTCAAAAAGTCAAATGTGTATCTAAGCCTTAAAAGAACTTCCTTCACAGTTATATGTATACACTTGGCTGCCAATCTCAGGAGAGTTGCAACTCCTGCAACAATGCAGTGCTTGCCATCAACTTGAGTAGCTTTTCTTCTTGATATTATGGCATGTTTTGTTGCTCATTCTGTCTAGGATAAACGAAGGCAGAGATAAACACAGTTAAATGTAATATGGTTGGTGTTTATCTGAAACACTGCCAGTCTGACAGGCAAAAGTGCTTGGAAGCAAGAGAAAGTTCTGTAAAAAAAAGTAGCTGTATATTAAACAATAGAGGATGGAATGTGCAAGCAAGTGATTTGCAAGACAAGGAGAGGAATGGAAGTTCTAGGGTTATTATAAAGAACAGAGAACTTGTCAGCTCTTCTGCTCTTTAATTCCTGTTCTCCTCATGTGCACTCACTGTCTGTATTTCCCTCATCCCTATGAAAAATAGAAGAGACAAAAGAAGAAAGTCCAAAAAAAGCAAATTATATTTATTTATGGCAAGTTTATAATAAGCAAGAGGAAAAAGAATCGCGGATTAAAAAATCAGAGTTCAACAGCGAGAGTACATGGTTATAGCTGTAGGAACAATGGCCAAAAAGTGGGTTTTTTGAGTCACTCCTATTTTAAAAACCAAAAATAATGTGTATACCGTATCTCATGTAAGGAGTAAATAGTGATCCACTAACACTGACCATCCTAACCTCTAATTGTGAGTGTAGTTCATAGGGAGGTTTAATGTGTGTGTTCAAAAGAAACAGGGATCCTGCAGGCTTCAAAAAGATGATGAGTTCTTCATATTCCTGTGCAGCTCACATGTTCTGCATGTGGCTGAAATGAAGTTAAAGAGAATTCGAGGTCCAAAGCCTGGTGTGAAAAAAATTAAAAAGGGAACCTGTCCCTCCAAATTAACTTTGCTCTCCAATTTTAAATTACCTTGGAAGCAGTTCCACTCTTCTCCCCATTTAGCAACTTGTCAGCACTGGGTAGAGTGGTGCACTATTAGCAATCAATTAAAATGGAAGCATATACCACAGACACAAACACTTTTTATATTTCCACATTTTTATTCAAAACATATTTTGATTTTAGGCAAGAGTGGCAGATTACAGCCCAGTATAGAAGGAGTTTAAAAAAAATGCATCTTATCAGTGAAACTAAAATATTAAAGATAAATGAAAGATGAATTTAAGGTAAAATAGATTTAAATTGTCCTGTAAGAGACAGAGTTGGGCAAATGGAGTACTGAACTATTATTGAACTTTTTAAATGCCTTAGAGCCCAACTTAACCTCGAATGTCCACATACCTCCTCATTTCCTCATTCCTTCCCATTAGAGCACTGTAAAACGGGTAGAGTTCAGCCCTGAGACTTTTGCCAACTATGTGGTGTCAGTGTTAAGCTGCCTTGTGACACACGATGGCCTCTCTGCTATTCCCTCACAACCTCCCCCCCCAAGAAGGCTGGTAAACCAGTCAGAAGTTAGATGTGCTCTCAATCTTTCAAGCAAGATAATGAACTTGCCTTCTTAACAGCTTGCATATAGGGGAAACATTCATCTATTATACCTTGATTAGACCAGCTGGCAATGAAGAGGTCAAAGAGTAGTTACAGTGAGTGAATTTCTGCTTTATCACCTTCTGAGTGAGCTGTCAGCTGCTTGCTTGGTGCCACTGAGATTTTGTTTTGAGTAACGGAGGCACCACAATGTGCTGTGTGTGTCTTTGCTGACACTAGCTGTGGAAATTGCTGGAGAGCTGCACTTAAGAGTTATAAGCATCTCATGGCTGCAAAGGTAATAAATTCACCCTCCCGTTCGTTTGTTCCTGAGCCTTTGAGGCACGCACACTGTGTTATAACTTCAATAAGCTGCAGCACCTTTTACAAAGCATGCTCCTTGCTTTTTGCCTTCAACTACTGATGCACGAAGCCTGTCCTTTTTAAAATGTGAGAGTAAAAACCCAGAGTTCAGTCTTGCAGATCCCTTCCTGAGCAGTTCGGGATGATTATTTTTTTAGCTCTTACCTCCATTTCATTCTCTCTTCCTGCCTGAAAAATATATGTTCATCTACTGCTTTGTTACAGCTGTCATATATACTCTTGTTTCAGGTGCTGCAGAAATAAGGTAGTTACAAAATATGTGGGAAGAATAAATACTTGTATTTATTTGCTTTCTATGGATTTCCTCTCTACTCTGAAATGTGAAGTCATATTAAAGGCCCCTTTTCTCAGCTGTTGAAAACTAATATGTGGATAAAACTGCATGACAGCAGTTGGCTTTCATCTAGAATCCCTGTATCTGATTACCAAAGAATGCGAGACGCTAAGATTTTATTTCATGCATTGTTATTTAAAAAGTATAACATAAGCTAGGAATGACCATGATCTGACCAAGGGCCCATTTGCTGAGGATCATGTTTCTAACAGTGAGCATCAGCTTATAGAAAAAGGAAAGAAAAGGACAAGGACATGGTGATGGTGACCAGAGGGGCTTAACAAATCCTCTCCTCATCTCAGCTGGAATACATCCCTGCTGTAAATATTAATAAAAGCAAAGGCTTAGATGTGTGTTTCGTTGGTTGAAGCTCAGTGAGAGAATACTGTTGTGCATTTTTTAAGAGAGGAGAATTTAGAAGGAAGAAATAACACAAATAGGGTTGTATATGCAGGACATGTAACTCTTGTTTTAGAGGTCGGGTTTCTCAGCATTTTGGTGGGTTGGTTTTTAACTTAATAGCATCAGAGATGTCAGCTGCACTTTGGAGTTGTATTTTCAGATTCTTATTTATTGGTAATAGTTGATAATGGACCAAAATCTGCCTTGCAGGAGATTTTACTCTCATTCAAGGAGCAATGTCAAAGGCTGCTTTTCACAGTGGTGTCTCAAACTCTCCAGGTTTCCTTATTAACTGATATGGGTTTGTTTCTTCACCAAGTTACAAAAACTGTAGGCTCTTTTCTCCAGCTGTTAAATGTCAGCACTCTGCTTCCTGACTTTCCATGGAGTGACCAGAGATGAGAGCCTAGCCAACCTGTAGATGATATCAGAAAATTAGTTTTTCCTGGTATTTTTAATGCATCATCCTTCAAAAGGAGTACAGAAGTTCACTGAGCAACAAACTGCTTCTTTGACACAGAGATTTCTGTATAACATAAGGTATTCTGCAGTATCACATGGATTACAGAACTTATCAGATGAGAAAATTTGTTATTTGTGAGCTCAAAACTAAAATTGGCACTTAAACTAATGCTTGAGTGCCTGAGGTTATGTCTGCAGTTAATGTGCACAGTTGGATGCTGTGATTAGCGTTTGCTGCTTTTGTTAATTTTGATGTTGTAAATGCAGCTGTGGTAAATTCAGGACAAATGAGTGCAGTTTCTGAGATAGTCCAGCACTTGTCTGTCCACGGAAGATAGGTATCCCACATGCAGATTTTGTTTCTAAATACCATGTAATACTGAGAATATACTCATGGGGTGGTGAGATTCTGGCACAGGCTGCCCAGAGAGGCTGTGGTGCCCCATAGGGGTTGGAACTGGGTGGTCTGCAAGGTCCCTTCCTTGAGTTCTCTGACTCTATATGATTAGCATGGTCCGTGCATGACTGCCTGTGAGTACTGTGCTCTTGGTGTGGAGAATAAGGCGGTGCTCAGAGGCTCTTTTAAAATCAAGTCCTTGTAGGATGCTCCTGTGTTGCATGAAACTTTATATTTTTATTCCTCTGTAAAACTAAAAAATCACATTCTCAGCATAGTAATGGAGTGTACCTTATCAGCATTGAATGACATGCTTTCTAAAAATCTTAACTCTATTTTTTTTCATCATTTTTTCTTTGAGTGAAATAACCAAGGCTTACTATATCAGAAACATGTTACGGATTTATTTTCTTAATGTTTTCCTGCAGATCCATTAACACTGATATTAACTAAAGATTAAGGCTTTTACCATCTGAATGCTATGATTTGGGGTATGTGGGAAATGTGACCATCTCAGTCTCCTAGACTGCACTTGCTGCTTCCATGTGGACTCCTAGGCTTGCTTCATGCCCATGTTCATAAATGTCTCATTTTAAGTTTTTATTTCATAGTTCTTTCACATTTAGCTTTTTTCTATCCAGAAACATTACGTTGCCTTAAATGGTATATTCTTTAAAATCTTCTGTGTCAATTGTATGAAGTTGTGCATGGAAAATGAGATGTCCTTTTAAACTTGTCTTCTTTTCATTTTACATGTGAAAGCTTGAAGTCATGATGGATTTTTTTCTGTACTTTCATTTCAACTTCACTTAATGGAGACTGCTTAGTTTCTCACCGTTTGTGTATAGTTTTGTCTGCTTAAATTTATACAAAAAAAGTAGTATATCTGTTTATACTGGAAAATTTTAATTTTTTTTTTGGTCAGAAATGTATTATGTCTTAAGTTCAGGAATATCTTCTTGTGTTTTAATAAGATAATAATAAAGTCGTAAGTTAGTTTCATTGGGAATACAAATAGTGTCAATTTTATTTTGTAACAGCTGTTACGTTTGCAGCTACTGATTTTACTGTGAAGTATGGATTGTAGTCTCTTCTAATTTCCATCCCTATTTTGGAGTTCCCTAGGCCGGAAACCTTGTTTTTGACCTTACACAGAAAACAAGAACTTGTTGCAGTGAATGAGAGATGTATGAAGTTGCATACTGTCTTTGGAATAGTTCTTTGTTCTCTCATTCCTTTTATTCTTTTAGTCTGTAACTGCTTTTCATTTAGAACAAACTTGGTCTATCTAAAAGACGTATGTTTTGTGATATATGTTTTCCTCTTTACTTTTTAAACAATCAACTCTACCAATGCTTTCTATGTTAGGTCTTCCCAGTAACATCACTTCATGCTTTGTATGACTTCAGGGGCTCATGTTTATTTCCCACATTTTTTCTCTAAAAGTATATCTTCTTTTTCTTACTGATTTTTGAATTTTGCAAATATAGAGTTTATTTGATGCTTTGTTTTTTAGTTACTTTCATCATCACTTTTTTCTCATCTTTAATTACAATTACAGTCCCTTTTATTTCCTGGCTAATGGTTTTCCTGGTCCTCATGATACTTTCCACAACTTAACATTTAGAAACTATTACATTAACCTGTGTAATTAGGGCTGTTAAAGATAATGAAGGCTCTGCAAAATATATATATATTCTTTTATTTTTTTTAATAGATTTGAGAAGCTCACTCAACAGGTGGTGTTCTCTGCCTTCAGGTGAATTACTTTGCGTAGAAACATGACTGAAAATACAGAACAGTCTATAAACTGCATGAGATTTCACACTATTAACTGTCTTTGTTCATTGCAGAGAAGATGAGCTTGATGACCTTTAAGGGTCCCTTCCAACTTAATTCTGTGATTCTGTACAATTGCTGTATGCTCCGCTTATATCACCAGATAATCACAGAACTGTAGGGGTTGGAAAGGACCTCTAGAGATCACCTAGTCCAACCCCCTGCCAAAGCAGCTCCCTAGCCCAGGTTGCACAGGTAGGCGTCCAGGTGGGTCTTGAATATCTCCAGAGAAGGAGACTCCACCACCTCTCTGTGCAGCTGTGCCAGTGCTCCGTCATAATAATATGAATTCTAATAATTTAAGCTTTCTGTACAGTAATTTGTCAAAATACTGAGTAACCAAAATGCTTTTGTTTCAAATTAAAGGCATGTTCTTCTGAGGTTTTCTGGAGAACTACTCTTGAATTTGTTAAAAAGTAAAAAACAAAACAAAAAAATTACAGCTTTCAAATCTCTCCTGTAAATTTCAGGGTGCGTTTACTGCAGTTTTTAGTTAAAAACAAATGGAGGAGAGAATCTCTGGTGTACTTTTATCTTTTCACACAACATCAGAAAGGGCAAAAGGTATAGGAGAGAATTGAGCTCTCTGATAATAAAGGAGGAAGGTTTCCTGAAGTATCTCTGATTGGCAGTGTGTTTCTGGAGGTCTCTCATGCTGAGAAAAGTTGGCATATCTGATATAGTGAAAACTGTTATAGTAATATTGTTAGATAGTGCAGAAAGTGAAAGCCTATCAGGTATTTTCAAGGCTCTGCTCCATGCAGACCTTCAGGACAAAGCTCACAGTGAGGTCAGTGCAGGTGTTAAGGACAGTCTTCCTCAGACTGGCAGAATGGTTGGGGTTGGAAAGGACTTCTGGGTCCATCTGGCCCCACTCCTGCCCCAGCAGGGACACACAGAGCAAGGTGCCCACAGCCACATCTAGGTGTGTTATAGAGATCTCCAAAAAGGAGAGCACTACTTCCCTGGGCTCGTTCAACCATAAAATTCTTATTTTAATAGTATATTGTTCCTGAAACATTCAGGGATTTCCCTTTTAGTGATATTATGGAGCTATGCAAATTTAAATTAAGAGGTGGGGTGTTTTTTGATTTGATATGTTTTTTGTGTTGTTTTTCAGTTAAATGGGGCCATTGGCTAGGCTGGTTTCCTAAGGTTTGTCTATAGGCAATAAAGGCATACGTGTCTCTGAGATCATTCAGCCTTTTAAGATGAGGTCTCTTCTCTAGCTGTAGAGGGAAACTAGGCTAGAGTTAATGAACAAAGCTACAGCCAGGCTGGGTGGGACCCTGGGCAGACTGATCTAGCAGTCTGCTGCCCTGCCCATGGCAAGGTGTTGGAACTGGATTATCTTTGAGGTTCATTCCAACCCAAGACATTGTACAAGTTAGCATCTTCTGATAACCCTGGGAAGGGGCTCCTAGAAAAGTGCTACGCAGAGCTAGAGTTGTTTTCCCTGCTTACCAGGTGAGCTGCTAATGGAGCCAGAAATAAGTTCTTAGAGCACCATGCCCTTTGTCTCAGAACAGCCCTTTCTCTCAGGAATCATTTTTGAGGCAAATGAGTGCAATCATTATTTTGATGGAGGGAGAAAGAACAGTAAAATTTACAGACAAATTAAAATTGGGATTCTGGTATAAAATTAACAGAAGTGAGATTTTCAAGGCAAGATAGGAGATTTTAAGGTAATATATTTAACTGTTTTTTGCCTTTTAGGTAAATCAGTTGATGTGCACTTACTACCTCTGAGAGAGAATGATGGCAGAATGCTTGAAATAAATAATAAAGCAGGACTTTAAATTAAGAAGGGAGAAAGA
The DNA here is from genome assembly GCF_038088225.1 of Cyrtonyx montezumae. NCBI lineage: Eukaryota > Metazoa > Chordata > Aves > Galliformes > Odontophoridae > Cyrtonyx > Cyrtonyx montezumae. Next base: position 4,628,771 of record NW_027071848.1, read on the forward strand.
ATTACATAGAAGTTCTGCCCCCACATACACAGCTTTTTTAATTCCTTCATTGACACCAGTAAACAATTACCCTGCTGTGCGTGCCTTCCTGCCTCTCATCTCTGTTCACTGAGAGTGACACTGTGAGAGAGATTTACTGAAAGCATAAACACTGATTGTGGGTGCACGGAATGGATATGTAATTTTTATGAAGCACAGAAATGCTGATGAGTAACCTTTTGCGCACTTGAGCACAGACGCGCATATGCACACACAGGGGACTGGAATCTGGGGTCCCCAGGGCCAGACTTTAAGAGCTGCATGGGATGCCTTCCACGGATTCATTCTCAGCTGTCATATGCCACACATTCTTATATGGTGTTTATGAAGAATAAACAAGAAGCTGTACAATATCTGATCACACGCTAAGCTGTGCTTGAGATGAAATGATTTTTCAGCAAGTCAGTTCATTGCATCTAAAAATCTTTACTGCCTGAGCCACCTCCAGTATAAATACTCCTTTTTCTATGATCTTGATCTATGTCATTCTTTCTTACAGTACTTTCCTTGACGTGGCTGTTAGCCTGGCAGTTGACAAGAGAAATACAAAACAGATTTAGAATTCATTGTCAATCTCAATACTTTCTTAAATGAAGAACCATTGAAAAAATTTCATCTGTCATATCAAATTCAAAAAACCCTTCTCTTTAATGTATGTTTTGAGTAAGAAAAATTTCTATCTGATAGATCAATGCAACGAAGATGTCCTTAATTTTGTCCTCCCTCATCTCTGTGGTCTACCATACCCTGTTAGGTGCTTCAGTAAGAGCAGAATTAAATGTGCTATTTAAATATAGACATACAAATATTTATAAAAACCAGAATTCAGTGTGAATAAGCCTCTAACTATACATCATATATCTATGAACAAAATTTTACATATATTGACTTGAAAATCAATTTCCTTTTACAAGTATTAGTACCTATTCATCATAAGTATTTTTTTTTGTTGTTCTCCTGGTTTCACGGTGGAAGATGGTTTCTGAGATACTTCAGTTAATATTTTCTAAGAGAAGCACTCAGAGTTAAGATCCAAAATAGAAATATCCTGATTTGCTGTACTGTTGAATTATGTTAATGATCACTTCTTTAAGAAATTCAGATTGATCATATTGTGTAGATTAAATGTGGACTTTAGAAGTAGTTTCTTGTGATCTTCTAAAACAAATCTTCCAGAACAGGTGAAACATGTTCAAAACATGCAGATAAGCTCAGAATTACATGGGAAATTCAAACTTTACCAACTTGGAACAGCGTTTATAAATATTGAATTTAATTGTTGCTTCATGCTTATGTAAGCAAGGAAATTTGTAACTGCTGTGTTAAGTTTCAAGCAGGTTACTTTACCTTACATGTGATGTGTATGTCTTGGAGAGAATCAACATAGGCTTTTATAATGTTGTTTTTCTTTTCAGTAAATCTGGATCCTGATATTTGTATAAAATGGACTCCCAAAAATGATACTGTCAAACTCATGAGCTGCTTTTGCAAATATAACACAACACTCAGGATATCTTGATGTGTGTGGATCAGGACAGGCCTTGACTTGTGGATGTTGGAGTCCATCCCCACCAGAACTTTACAAAACTTGCTACATTTTTCTTTGTCACTCTGCTAATGTGACATAGAACAAATTTGTTCCTGCAATAGCTTTCAGTGTTGTTTTTTGTTGCTTTTGTTTTTCACACTTTCATCACGTTACACGTGTATGTGTTTTTGTGTGTGAAATTTTGTGTGGAGAACACTACCACATGTATCAGAAGGTGTTCAAATGGTTTTAATTCTCTAAACTGTATTGGAAGAAAGGTGATCTGTCTTGGTAGCTTGGAGGTAACATAGATAGCCTAGCTTGTGTTCCAAGAGTTTTACCTTAGTTTTTCTTGGAATAATATGCTCTGCATCTCTGCTAGATGCTCTGAAATTTACATCTATCTTAGAAATCCAGCCCATTTATAAGGAAAACAACTCGGTGTTAGGTGTCCTCTTGGGGTGCTCGCAATCCTTTCCAGCTGTTTGTTTGCTCAAATCTTGCTTTCAGAAGAGAGTTCACATTCTTGTTGTTCTTGGGTTAGATTGAGCACAAATTAAACATTATGCAGTCTACGTTTACAAAAGTTCAAAATCAAAAGTGTAATGAACAGATGATGGCACTGGGAAGAGTAGGTGTATTCTGTTTGGTGTGCTGAGTCTATGGGTGCTGTCTGTGGACTTGACTTAACATAGCTCTCCACTGATTATTTTGTTGACCAGCACAGCCACCATTAAGAATCAGAAAGAGTATTATGGATTAGCCAGTTACTGAGTTGTAAAAGTATACAGAGTGGAGTATCAATTATTGCACAGAAACCGTGAGGTTCTTCAGTGTTAGCAATCAACCTGCAGTGGAATAAAGAATTTGTAAATTAATGTCATTAGTCATCAAGTTTATATGATAATGACAGATGTATAATAAGCTAAATAGGGAAGGACCTGCAGAATGACAGAGAGAACTGCTATACAGAAAAATGCTGAGGATTGTGAAGATGCCAGCTGCTTTATTCTGTCTTGTATGCACATTCCCCATAAAGATTTTGTTTAAGCCAAATTACATAAAATTGCATCAATTGTATTACAAGTAATTATATGAAATGACTTTAAAGGGCTTAGGAATGAGCAAAGTGACTCCATCATCAGTTCTGAATGAGAGAAACTGGATAGGTAGAGGCCTGGCTGTAGCTAGGGCTTTATCTCCAGCTGTTTTCAAACTAATTAGAAGTCAGCAATTAGAATTGTTTTCTGTTAAAATCCTTTCCTAATGTAAATGTATGAACATTACTAAATGGACTTCCACACAAATCCAACTATCATCAGCCAAATGAAATAACTTATTTTACAATTGTAGTAATTCAGAATTAGTCCAAATAATTTCCAATGCAAAGTACTTTTATGGTGTCTTTTGACTGATAATGTTTGGGTACATCATTAGCACACATTCTGTTCCTGAGATGGTTGATTTCCTTGGTGTTGCTAAGTCCATCTTGTAGTAAAAACTGCTTCTAGAACTTTTCTGTACTGAATGTCATACAACGCTCACTTCACTAAGATGCTACACTAATAGCCCAGATCCAGATTGTCTAAAGCAAATGTGCATACTAGTGTTATGTTTGATGCTATCTCTTCAAGGGTGCCAGGGTACTCATTAGGAAAAGTGAGACATGGGAAAGGTTTGAGTTGTCCAAGCATGAACCTAAAGGCAATAACAGAATGGTTGATATTTCTCTCCTGTGTGAATACAGGTCCAGATGCAATACTGTTTAGTGTGTTGAGTCTTGAGGTAATAGAGTAATAAGAAAAATCTACCAGAAAAGTCAATATTTACCACTGTTGTAATTGTTCTGGCTCTGAGAAAGAGAGTTTCAGCTGCTGAGAGTTAAAAAATGAGTGCTGTATCCTCCCTTAGGGAGATTTCCTGTGATAGTCAACCATAAATCCCTGGTCTTCTCCTTAGGAGAGCTTCTGCCTTTGAAGTCTCTCGATTTGTTTCTACCTTAGCCAAGAGTGACTGAAATATAAAATCTGAGAAACACGTTGTACTCCTATGAAATTCATGGAAGAATGTATTCTCTGTTTTAGCACTTCTAGATCTCAAGTGCAATGAGGCGAGATAGCTAGTTGATACCAGGATCATAATAGCAAACACTGAGACAGTTGGTCCTTTACAGTCACAAGTGGTACATGAAGTTGTCCTAGTATGTTTCAAAAAAGTAAACATTAATTCTAATGAAACTGAAAACAATGACTGCTGATTGCTGTTTACAGTATGCTGCATTCTCTCCTAAGTCTCTTTTCATTGTTTCATAAGTTTGAAAATTTAATCATATTTAAATTGCTTGCATCAGTGTAGTAAATAAAAAGGCAATTACTGAGCAATCTGCTTTCTAACACATTAGGTGATTTATGGCTGCAGTAGGCAGCGTATTTAAACTTTGTTTGTGAAATTAAAAATATAATGGCTGGAAAACCTAGCATGAGTTCAAAAGAAGGTTTAACATTTCCAAATAATTAATGAGTAGCATAAAGAAAATGGTGGTTAGTGTTTTAGAAAACAGAGTAGGTAAATCTATTCAGAAGTAAAAAAGGATTTAGTTTGTTTAATATTCTGGATCCCAAAGTATGCATAGGAAAGAATATAGTGTTGAATATTCTGTACCTGTTTCCACGGAAAATAATAGCAGAATCAGTTGCAAATCTAGCCACAGCCAAAACGGTCGCACAAATGACAGATTTTTCATTGTGTTTTGTAAACAAGGTAGAGCTAAAGCATGGAAAGAGAAGGCTGCAGGCTAGGGTTGTAGATAAGGGTGGTAAAATAACTCCTCTGCCTTTTTTACCTGTGTCAGAGCTTTGGAAAGCCAGGCTGAATGGAGCCCTGAGCAACCTGATCATAACGGGTGGCAGTCCTGTCCATGGCAGTAAGGTAGAAACTGGATAATCTTTAAGACCTCTTCAACAAAACCCAGGGAGGGTTCAGGATGTTCCTCGCCTCTCTGAGATTCTCACTTTCATTTCCATCCCAACTCTGCCCCATTTCTCTGTCCCCTTTGTTTTTTCTTCTAGAAGTCACCCAGCCTTTTTATTCCCAGGGCAGAAAAGATCCCTTTTACCTTCCCTTCAAAAGAGTCTTGATCTGGCACTGGTCCCCAGTCTTGCAATATGATTATCAGAAAGAAGAATTCTGTGAGGATTTTATTTCCAAGCCCAAAGAAGTGCTTTCTCATATTTTCCTTGTTTCCCCACAGATTTTCACTCTCAGTTCATGGTCTGTTGTGGCAATGACAGCAGAAGAGGGCTTCTTGACCTCGAGGTTAAAGCATAAGATTGACAACCAGGCATCGTGGGTTCTTCTTAACTCCACCATTTACATTTGCATTGCGTATCAATTATTATTTTTTGTTTTGTTTTGTTCTCTCTAGGTTCTACTGTTATGGTATTACAGACTACTTTGGTCCTTTATATGGTGTTGTTTGTAAAATGAGGTGTGATGTGGCAAGGAGTAATGAAGCATGATAATAAGAACATTGTGAAATTCCATGAGAGCTGTGTTCAGCACTTCCCATTTACCAAAGCATCCCTGCTGAGTTCACTGGGTCTTGAAGCCAGAGAGAGTTTTAATGAGTAATGTGTGAAAACAGGCTCTTTGACTATGGCTTAATTTTGAGATATCTTTTGTGACTTCAGTGGAAGCTTTGCATGTCCAACAATTGCCATGTTAGTCCATTTTCATTTGCAAAGTACTTAGAGATTTTCTGGGGAACCAGACTATTCTACAAGCTTTAGTATGCACTACCATGAGGGAGCTGATTTTGTGTTTGCATATAACTAATGATTGTGAGCACTATGGTTAGCAATGTATTTTTGGAACAGGGATCCTGTGTTAAGTATAATTCAGTACTTGGAAATTATTAATTATTTTCATGCATTTAGTTAATTACGTGGAATTTTCAAAAAGCCCTCTATGACTTCAGGAAAGTACAAGAGCCTTAAGTCTTTTTTCTTGATTTGACTTGGGGTCCTAAGTCCTTCAATTTACACAGCAGTATAGTCCATGTACTTTCCAGGTAAAAATTAGTGAAGTTTGGAAGTATTACTAATGATTCTATAGTGAATTCAGTTTCAATGCCCAAAACAGGGATTTTACTTTACATATCAAGACTGGATGCATTATTAAAAGTGACATAACTTACTCTATAAATCTTTTTAAAATAATTTACAATTAAACAAACTTATAAAACAACTTTATTACAGGTCTCTTAAATTATTCAGTACTTGAAATCAGATTTTTGGAGTGCCTTCTTTAATAGAGGTTGCTGTATAATAATTTCCTTCTAAGAGTTCCACAAATAATTTTCCTTTTCAGAAACTAGATGCAATGTTTTCAATAGATCTTGTGCCGAAGGCATGTTTCCTCCTTTTCTGTAGTGGCCATCAACTCTCACTAAGAGGCATTTTTTTTCACATTTCCAACTCTAGAACAGCCTTGGTTTTCTTTTCGGTATAACCAGATCTGTAAACTTTCTAGGTTTGTAAATCTTGCTTGAGGAGAAATATATATCCCTGTAATGTGTTTTACCTTAAATTATTGATATGTATGTTCATTTGTATCTATCTCGATGAAGTTTTTTTGTCTGAGAATTATTGAATGGTATTCAAGAAATCCTAAAATGCCTTTTGTGTAAGAAATTTAGATATTAAATAGTGAGATGAATTTCTAGAGTATTCTTTGTATTCTTACTTGCTGGGGAGATTTGCTTCATGTCTCTGATGAAGGTTGTTGGGGTGTAGCTCTCATCAATGGGGCAGCACTTAGCATGTTGTATTTCTTCTGCTGTAGTCCTTAGAAGGGACAGTTACAGAAGTCATAGAATCACAGAATGGCTTGGATTGAAAGGGACAGACCTCAAAGACCATTGCATTCTATCCACCTGCCAGGATCAAGGTTATCAACCGCTAGATCACACTGCACAGGATGCCATGCAGTCTGGCCTTCAATGCCTCCAGGGTTGGGGCATCCAGTAAGGCACCATAAAAACACCTGTAAAAAGAGTAAAAAGAGTGTGGGTGTCTCTAGGAGTTGATAACAGTTGTAAGTAGATAAAGACAGCCAAGATCCAAAGGCAGCATTGAGGTAACACTGGCCAACGTGACACAGTGGGAGCCCAACTACATCAGGTATTCCTTTATGTAGAACAGTGGAAAATATAATGATCAGAAGAACAGTAAAAATAGCATACAGCTCTTTCCCAGTCATTCCTTCTAAGTGTTAGGAGCTCCCTGAAAGAAAGTGAGAGCCCGTTTGAAAGGTTGATATCAGGCACCCAGTATCATGGGTCAACCTGAGGTACAGGAGTACTTTAAATGCTGCATGAGGTATCCAGGTGACTGTCTAGAGTTTTAAATGCAGTGCTTATTATTAATGCTGGGATTGAGGCCTTCATTGTGGGGCTGATGACTGATGCACTGAGGAGAGGGGTGCGGGAGGGGAGGCAGAGTTCAACCACCCACAAGTGGATGTTGTTCAGATGCGTTTGTCCAGAGGAACACAATTGCTTTTGTTGAGGCAGTAGGTTGGCAGAGGATTTCAAGGCCACAGGAATGTCACACAGTGACAAATGTGACATGCTGAAAGTGTGTATGGAAAAAAACTCTCAGACAATTTCTTCAAGTCTTCCCCAGTGACCACTGTGCGTGCTGGAAGTGTTACATGACTGAATGTGAGTGGCATACACACACGTAGATCTTTCTCAGTTTTGATCCTGTCCGTTTGTCTGCTTTTTACCCTCGTTTTCCTATAAATTCTTTGATGCAATTTCTTTTTTAAAACTATGAAAACATCAGGCCTTTCAAATTGTAAAGGCTTTCACTGCAGCACATAAACGTTTTATGGTAGTGGCTCATATTTGAGTTTGATAATAACACTGAAGGGAACAAATTTAAAATGAGTCATCAAATGTGAACATAAGTGACGTTAACCTGACATAACCCTATTCCAGTGTCACTGTTGGCATTGACTCCAACCTTACATTTTGTCCTGGTAGAGAGCTGACATTCAGATGGCTTCTGCAAGCTGCAGTTTGGAGATAATACCATGAAATTTTGACAGTGCTGTTCTGATTCATTGCTTGTCATTGTTTTGGTCACAGAAGGGCACTTTAAAACATGAACCTATCTGCAGCATATTCTGAGCAATAAATAAATAATTAATACTTAATTATTGTTTAGCTTTTAATAAATGAAATTAAATCTAGCTTTCCATAATAATCTAAAATTATTTATAACGTGCTAAACGCACTTACTCTTATTTCTGTCTTGCATGTCAGTTTTTTATGCATAAAACTCAATACTGAGTGAAGTTCAAAACCACTATTTCAATTCATCATATTATGGAATTGCAAAGCCTACAGTGTTAGCAATCAACAGGAGCCAGATAAGAAAAATACAAAGCTATTACATCACAAATCTCAAAGTTTTTAAACAAGAGCTCTGTAGAAAATTGCTTTATCTGTTATTTGTACTATATTTCAATTAATTTGTCTAAATAACTAAAATGCAGCTTTTATCAATAGGATGATAATGAAAAGCAAATGAAAAAAAATATTCAATGTGTTCACGAATATGAGGAAAAGAAAACTATAGAGATAATAATTACTTCATTTAGGTTTTGTTTGAAAATAATGAAGTAAATGATTTTATTCTGATTCCTTCAGGCTTACCAGCAGGCTCATTCCCTTGTGGGTTTTCTTGTTTCTGCTATTCAAAAGCTCTAAGATTTTCAGCTTGAGCATGGTTTGTATTGTATTCTTTTATATTTTTCCCTTCAGATTTTTTTATCCTGTATAACCAGGACATTACAACTGAGATAAAAACTCAGAAAAGATGGAAAGAAGTGTTGAAAAAATCCAGAGAAAAGTCTTTAGAACCTTAGAAAAAGGAAAACCTTTCTTACAGGTTGTTTTGACAACTGAAAATGCTACTGAAAAGACATTCAATCTGACACAGTGTGAGATTCATCCACTGTAACTTCATCCATAACGACGGGCATATGTGTCAACTGAAGTATGTTTATTCTTTAAATTATTCAAATTTCTGAACAGGCTTCTCCACCAGTCAAATTTGGTTATTGTGATTTAATTAACTCTACTGCATTGGTTAATGCAAGAAGGCCACCCTGCTGTACATTTCAGTCTCTGTCATATTCCTGCTGCATAGAACAACACATAACTTCAGCAGGAAGGAAAAATAACTATCAATGAATTCTGCATTAGAAGCACCTAACCTTCTGGGCCTTATGAGAAACCTTTTGTTAAGGAACCACAGTTCATTGCTTTGTCATTACATCATTAAACATCACAACATTGTGGTAGAATCTTTTGACCAGGTTTCATTTTTTGTGCAAATGTGACCAGTGTATTGTAGAGTCTGCATGAGGGCCATGACAATGGTCAGCCTCTAAAAAACCATCTATACCTCATGTCTCTGAATGGCCTCTTGAATATGACAAGTATCACACTAAGCTATAAAGAACTTCAGAACTAGCTTTAAAAATACATCTTTTGTTGCAATGAATTTTTTACTGTGAATACAATCTACAGCTGTGGTTTTTCCTTTCTCTTTCAGAGCTTCCAGTGGCTGTATGTCTGTGTGTATGTACACAGCAAGTGTACTATATAGTGTGTGCTTGTGTGTTCTTATACCAACCTTCATGATCAGAGAAAAAGCAATTTTTTTTCAGAAATCAACAGTTTTATAGCAAAGTAAAGACAAAGACAAACGTGTATGTCATTTTATTAATCAATGTAATTTGTGCTAAATTATAATCTTTTTTACTGTTTTACACACTCCAGAAAAGTCTTCTTTGAGTGCAGTTAATGTCTCTTAAGGAATACAGCATAAACAGAGTAGCTTTTGTTAGCTGCAGATCTCTGTTCAATCATGTCAGCAGCTGCTTCTAGATCCCTTCCCAGAACTACATTTCTCTAGAAGAATTTTCACCCTTAGGTGACCAAAGAGATTTCCTAGGAGAAGCAGACAGAGTCCAAATTGTATATGTAAGAGCTCAGGATGTTAGGCTGTATGCCAGCAGGCTCTCAGCTCCCTACAGGACTGAGCTCTACGTGACTGTGACTCATGGTAGGAGCTGCTATGTTTGGTTATCTTAACGCCTTAATGGACTTCATACAGTTTTGACAAGCTAATTACTTTCTTGTGGTGCTCTAGTAAGACACTACTGTAAATTTGAGGATGAAATCTCTGATAAGGAGACAATTTCTCATCAGCAATAGATATATAACTTTCACTGTGACAGTTCTCAGAATATTCAGCTAGATTTTAAACATTGTTTCTAGAATAGATATAGCCACAGGGTCCTTTCCTACAGGCACTGTTCTGCAGAAGTCATTTTTAGTGGCTGCAGTTGGACTGTTTAGTTAGATTTGAATGCTTTTCTATGGCTATAATCTTCTCTTAATAACAGAATAGTAGTGTTGTTTATGAGACCAGTTATGAATTTGAGATGTAAATCAATATTTATCTCATGGAGAGAGCAAAAAAGAAAGAAAGCAGGCTTGTCCTGAAAGCTTCCTTCTGTGTTTTTGTTGTTTGTCTGTTTTTTGTTTTAATATCACATCTATTTCTTTTGGTCGCTGTTCTCATTGTCTCCCCCTCTGTCATTAATTTTTTTTTCCACTTTTCAGATTTCTGTTCAATCACTGATGTATTGTTCTTTTAAAACAATTACTTGATGGAGTGCCTCACATTTGAGAAAGAACCAGAAAATCTTGACCTGGAAAAAAACTTCTATTCTTAAGAACACTTCGATCTGTTTCAAAGCATGGTTCTTCACAAAATCTAATTAATTTTCTCAGTGTGATTCCTTTTAGACAAAGTAAGTGAAGAGAACAGAATAATCTTTTTACTTACTGACCAGAAGCTGACTGTTTCTCATCCTTTTGCTAACATCTGCTAATATTTTGGGTTGTGAATGCTACAGCGGATGTTTATTTGCTTGTGAGTATTTCTAACAGATTTAGTTTCATCATTTTATAAAACAATTTAAATGTCAGAGCATACTTGAATTGATATTTTATGTATGAACTCAATTTTTTCTATAAATATTAGCTTGTAAATTACTTTGAAAAGAAATGTATTACTGCTTATCAAGATCAGTATCACATTGTCTTTCTCGATACTGTTTATCTCATCTTACCTATCCTTTCTTCCTCTTCCTTCTCCAGTTTTCATTTCCTTCTCTTTTATGTTATATCATGATTTATAATCATTTCCAAAAGGATGGATTTAAAGTATGTCTCTAGCAGAGTATTAATTGTATTGGTTAAGCCTTGCTATCTTTTGATATTTAAATCTGAACAGTTTTTTTTCCTCAGGAATAAGTCATCTGAGTTCTTTACTGGACCTTTTATAAATACTACAGTTCTTCCATGACTGTCTTTGAGATACAGCTGCTGCTAATTCAGTAGTTTTATAGTGGACTTGATTATTCTGTGTTTAATAAAGAGTGGATTCCAAAGGGGAAAAAAAAAAAAAAAGCAGAAATGTGGAGAACATAAAAATCAGCACTAATCAAAATATCTTCAGTCCAAGTTGGTGCAGAGCCAGATGTGAGATACACCAGACAACTGCAATGGCCTTTTGAGAACTTGCTCAGTTATAGCTATGCCCTGGCTGTCCAAACTTTGTCTCAACATCAAATTCATTTGCTTGTTCTGTGGCTTGTACTGCTTCCTTTTGTCATCTTTACTGCAGTTCTGCTCAGATTCCTTCCTGATTCCTTCTTAAATACTCTTTTTTAATTCTGTTTGCATTGACTCATTGCAATCATTTATGCCTGGTCAAAAAATTTACAAAAGGTGCTTTATCCACATGTACATAGTTCTACTACTTCATTTGTAATCCTTTGTTCTGTGCCATAGTCTAAGGAAGAATTAGTTTCTCTCTAGTGATACTTTACAATTTTTTGTGTAAATACACAATCTTATGCTTTCAGATATCTTGATGTATTGCTTCTGTTTATTGTTTCTATCCTTATGTCTAACTAGTTCAAATTCTGTTACTCTTCATTTATTTGTTTTCCCCACTGTCCTTTAAGAGTGTTCTGTTTTGCCTTTTTATTATTATTTCAAATGAAAAAGTAGAAACTGGTTGATAACTTTTCAGTGGAGAAAATTTTATTAGAAAATGTCAATTGCACAGAATTGGTTTTCTGAAAACTATGTGAAAGTAACTGGAAATTAGGAATAATGTTGTTACATATACGAGTCAGAGTTTAGGGCTTTCAATTCCCTTATTCCCAGACTCTTTTTCTCTGCTCAGTGCAATCTTTTCCTGAGGACCACGCAATTCAAGTGGCATCAGCAGTTTCAGGATGAAGTCTAACAGTGGAAAAAGCACAGGTTTTCATTTTTGTAGTTGAGTTTCAGCTCCAATTTGAGAGAATTTTGTATCCAAACTTTTCAATTCTTCTTATGATGGATGTTTCTGACTCTGCAAAGCTCTCTATCCTGGAACGTTCTAACCTGAACATCTAGTAGCAGGAAATGCTTCTGGTGTATATAACTTCTGTGCCTCAGACCCTGCTCAGCCACAGCCTTGTACTGCCTCTGTTCTGCACTATTCTCACTGACTCTATTCAGAAATCTCTGGTTCAATTTCTTCTCATTATTTCCCATACGTTTGTGATTCACCATCTGTCTTACAGCTCAGCTTCTTCACCCTTCTCTGTGTTGGTTGTTCTGTTAAGGTGTATCCCAATAGACTGTGTCTGCTTACAAAGGGCTTCCTGATGCCATGCAAACTTAAATCTCTTCTGAACATATCAGCGAGAGTCTGTCCTCCCATACAGAGCTGCTTTGACAGAAGGATGATAGGCTGAACTACTGCTTCAGCACTCCTGTTTGTGCCCAATATCTCTGGCCCCAGCATGTGTCTGGCTTCCTCCTTGTCATAATGAATAACATTAGTTTCCTTTCTGAACACCACCCTAAAGATATACTAAAGCCCTATTTACTATGAGCTGAATTTGAGTTTAACAGATGCTGTCACTGATTCTCACCACCCCCTCTATCTGGAGCTTCCCTCCCTTTTAATAAATTACCCCTCCATTCCTGGCAGTTTCCTAATTGCTTCCCCTGCATACCACTGGAACTGTTCAGTTGCATGGTTTAAATGCTGTATTGCCTGTTGAACCAAAAGTTAGCTTAGTATAGAAGAAACAAAGGGTGTAGGGCCATCTCAGCCCCTACCATCCCACGGCATTGTGCTGAGGTTTGCTACTAGAGAAGAAAGAAGAGTCGAGTAGTGCCAGGCAATATACAGCAGCACGGGCTGACAGTAATGAGTTACTGGTGGTTGCACCTGCTGTGCATTAAAAAAAAAAAAAGCACTCAAATAAATATTACTTCATTATAAAGGTGGCCTTTGTTTGCATTGCACAGTGTTTTGAGTGTTTGCTGAGTTCAGACTGTCAGATCCACACGGCATGTGCCTGGGGACAGATTGAGTCCTGGGTGCTCAGCAGGTGCAAACAGCACAAAGTGGTCTCTGTCAGAGGGTGCCGTTGTCTTCAGCCCTGCTTCCAGAATTTTTCTGGTCTGGAATGTGTAGCTGAGGCTCAGCTGGAATCCCACTGATTGGCACCTGTCACATGTGTTGACCCAACATATCTCATAAGTGCTATAACGCACTGGCTTTCCAGCATGGGCTTTTTACTGCTGGGGTTCATAAGTCTGCCTTCAACACAGCAATTCTGTGCTGCCTATTTTTATGTTTACAGCTTAGAGAACAAGTCCTAGATAGCCAAAGGAGTGGGTAGCAATGGAGAGTGAGGGTTCCAATCAAGTTTCATAGTGGTTCTAAATGCCTGTACTGTTCTTCTACACCTAGTTCTCTATCCTCTTGCCATTGCAACATTGCTGCATCTTGTTATGCAGGCTGAGCTGATGCTTATTTCCTACTTCTGAAGTTCCCTCAAACACAAATTATTTTTGAGAGAAGATTTAGATTGGATGGCAAGGGGAAATTTTTCACTGAGAGGGTGATGAGGTGCTGGCACAGGCTGCCCAGAGAAGCTGTGGGTGCCCCATCCCTGGAGGTCCTCGTGACCTAGTTGGGTGGGGCCCTGGGCAGCCTGTTCCAGTGAATGGCAGGGGGTTGGAGCTTGATGATCTTTGAGGTCCCTTCCAACCCAAGCCGTTCAGTGATTCTCTTCAGAGAGGAGTCAGATTTTTCTCTTTAACAGCAAGGCCTGATTTCTTCTCAACTACGTAAATCCTCTGAATTTTCTTCTGCTTTTTTTTCAAAACTCACAGATTTTTCTCTTCTGTGGCTTAGCATTGGGTGGGCATCACTCTCCATGCAAGGCACAATGGCGTAATCAAATCAATCTGCAGAGCAGTAACTGCATGATGAAAACATCTGTCTTTTTAGCTGTAATGTGACTGTGGGATGGAGAGTAGAGATAATACAGAATCACAGAATTGTAAGTTGGAAGGGACTTTCAAAGGTCATCTAGTCCAACTCTGCTACAATGACCAGAGTCACCTATAGCAAGAGTGAGAATCTCAGAGCCTTTCCAGCCTGACATTGTCTACAAGGAAAGGGCATCCACCACATCACCGAGCAGCTTATGCCAGTGCTTCACTACCCTTAGCATAAAAAAAATTTGTTGTACCTAGTCAGAGTCTTCCCTTTTCTATTTTGAAAACATGACCCCATGTCCTATCACAACAGACCCTGTTGAGGAGTCTGTCCTCTTTTTTCTCATAGCTCCCCTTTAGACACTGAAAGCCGCTCTCATGTCTCCCTGGAGCTTTCTCTTCTCCAGGCTGAACAGCCCCAGCTCTGTCAGCCTGTCCTTATAGGAGATGTGTCTGCCTTGCTGCCAAGCCCAGTCCCTCCACATCACCAGAAACACGGTATGCTTTCTTCCCTCTACAACAGAGTAAAGTCACTCCTTCATTCACCCAAGATCTGATTTTCAAGCATTGTCCAACTCCAAGAAGCCAGCACAGCAGTAGCTTCCAAAATGAGGTAAATCGCATCATTTATGATTCTTCTGGGAAATAAGTCATTCTCAGCTGGATTGTGCTGGCTGCTTACATAGATGTCTGTTAAGCTGTTATCATGGGATGTGTTTGTTTATCAGGAAGGAACAAGGAAATGTGTATGAACAGGGAGGTGTTTTATTCTACAATAAGATTTTGTCACATGAAAATCAATTTATTTATTTTTACCAATTCTAAACGTTAATGTAATGATTCTGCTTTTTAAAATCTACATGTGATTTATATGATCATCATTAAATTAATGTAGCTGAACTGTAAGTGTGCTCAGCTCATATCAGCTAAGGGAAGTTATTACACCCCATAGGGAGTAGCTGACTAGTCCAAGTCCAAAAGACAGCTCATCCAGGGTAAACAGTGGGTGCCCCACAGCAGCAGGGTGCAATAACAATATGCAGACACTGCTGTGTTGCCAGCCAGAGCACTTTTCAGGACGGACAAGCCTTAAGAAGGAGGTGTTGCACTGACTCACCAGCCTCCGTGGCACTGCAGAAACAGAAACGAGATGATGGTGGGAGGGAGGTGGGCTTGTTAACTCTACTGTCAAGATTGATAAGAAAACTTTTAAGTCAGCATTGGCAATTTAGAAGCAAAAGACATTAGACTTGCTAACTCCCCAAGGAGTCCAGCTCCCAATACAGCTGTCTCCTCCAAACATTCAGAGCTTTCCAGAAGAGCAGTGATATCTGGTAAACAGTGCAAGATGCTTTCAGGAAGCTCCCCCATTTTCCTGAGACACGCAAAAGATTTATGTTACTGCCTTGCACTGAGACTTTCCAAGAGCTATTGACACTCAGCTCTATTCTTGCTGTATGAAAACAGGTTGAGGGGTTTATAGGAAAGCTCTTTAGATGACGTGTATAGCTGGTTCATGTTTATAGATGGGACCCTAAGCAACCTTATCTAGTGCCTGATTTAGTGGTCAGCAGCCCTGCCTCTGGCAGAGGGTTGGAACTTGGATGATCTTTGAGGACCCTTCCAGCCAAGCTGCTCTATGATTTTAGCATGGTATCTCTGTTAGAAGTAGGAATTGAGGAATTACAGGGAGAGAGTGCTAAGGCTGGAAAATTTGAGTGATTTTTGGTCAAAGTCAGTATATGACAAATCAACCTGCCACAAGTACTGTTGTCCATACTGACTTAAAAAGCACAGCAACACTGAAGCCTTAGTTGCAGCACAGAGGACTTCTATTGTTTATACACAAGACACACATAACAAACTGGCAAAGGCTTAAATGGTGTTATATTATGGATAACAAATATAATTCATAATATTTATATCTTTAATCAAGAAGAGTGAAAAGAAAAATAATACAAACAATAATACAAAGAAATCAAAGCAAAAAAGAAAAATCTTAGGAAGGTTATACTAGGTCATGGCTGGCAGATGTTATGTCACTTTGTTCTGTGCTTTTGTGTATACTCCCTTATTTAGTTGAATGGAGTAAAAATTCTTCTTGACAGAAAGGAACCCAGGAGGACCCAGGATCCTCTGTACCAGTTAAGTCAAGGAGTCGAGAAATTGGAGAGAAATTTAGGGGAAATCTGTGTATTTTTCTTTGCTGCTAGTAAAAATCAAGAAGCAGTTGTCAATGTAGGGAGTGTCAGAAGTTATTTGTGTGAATGGTGTTTGACTTATGTGTGCATTTATTTGTGGGACTTGACCCATCTCTCTCCATTTCTGCCACAGCTGTGTACATGAGCTGTAGGTTTGTAGTCCTTGTATTCAGTGTGGGGCCAGTAACAGAGAACAACACAGGGACATATGATATGTGTTAGACCAGGCTGTACCTGCATGCTTGCTCAGTGCCATTTTGCTTTTTGGTTTGTGTGCAGAAGCTGATGGGTCTATTAATAGTTCTTTTTCTGCTAAAATTCTCTTTCATCTCCCTTGCAAGGCAGTGCTCTCCACTGTGTGTGTGTGTGATATGACATCATGATGTAAGATAAAAAGGGAATGAAACAGTTAAAATTGTGAGGACATTGTGGAAGTTTCTGTATGAATTATGCTAGACTTTGGAAGATAAAATAGAAGATAAATTTAAGACTAGCCAGTTGCAGTCTTTTGGGTTTTTTTTGCCTTTATTTGATTTCAGTAAGGAAACAATAATGATCCAGTACCACTTTCTGTACACAGCAATGTTTCCATTTAAATTAGAAACTAAACAACCAGACAAAACTTTTGCCAAGCTTCATGAAGGTATTTTAAATCCTTTTTTTAATAAAGGTTTCCATTAGTCTTTATGATTTATAATTTAGCTAATTGTACAAAATGCTCTCTAGACGAATCTTTTCAAGATCTGATATTAGCAATAATGAATTATTTTTACATAAGTTCCTAGAGCATGAAAGCTTTTTTCTTGCTAATATTCCAGTCCATGTGAATTCGGAAAGTTATCTAGGCAATGAAAGCATTTGGTGGCACTCTTATCAGTCTCAGCAAACACATTGTTTTTCTTCTGTACCATTGCACATTTCTTTGCCTTTCTTGGTGTGCCAAATGAACTGAAGAAATTAAAATTATGAAATACGAGATCAGAAATGGGCTCGTGTAATTCCATCAGTGATTTAAAGTAAATGTTCTGACATAAATAGTTTCAAATTTTCTTGCCACATCGAAATTTGAAATAGGAAATATATTTCTAAGTAAAATTTAAAACATCTTGCTATAGCTAGGCTTTCAAAACAACATTTTCTATAAAAAATGTTTTATTTGTGTGCTGTGTTTTCACAATTTATTTTGTTAGGGCACTACAACTCAATTAGGTTGTACTAGCTGGGCTTGTCTTCAATTGGTTTTGCTCCTTGTTCCCATTCTCTCTGTCAAATCAGTCTGACAACGGTGCTGTACAAGTGTGTGGCCAAAATCTTCTCTTAGATTAATCCTTATTTAGAAGCACAAGTTTGTCAGTTTGTTTGCTTTTTGTTTGTTTTGTTCTGTTTGTTTCTTAATCCTGTTGATTATATTCGGCCTCTCATCTATTCTGAATGCAAGTATTAGTTGTGTATGCTCCTGAAATTTTGGATGGCAACTCAAAACAGGAGTATGAGAGGCAATTTCTTCCACTAAAGAATATTCGGGATTGTAAGTGTTTCACAGTAGGCATTTCAAGGAGAAAAAAAATCCTCCTAGATCTATTAAAATAACTCTTACTGTGTTTTAATATTATATGCATCAAGTTGTAAACAAATGGCATGGTAAGCTAGTAAATCCTGGAGAAAAGACCTTCTTCCTGGAGAAGGAATCATATCATAGTGTATAAATATCTAATGGGCAGGTGCTTGGTGGATGGGACAAGGCTCTTTGCAGTGATACCCAGAGACAGGATGAGGGGCAATGGGTACGATCTGAAACACAGCAAGTT
This sequence comes from Cyrtonyx montezumae, assembly GCF_038088225.1. NCBI lineage: Eukaryota > Metazoa > Chordata > Aves > Galliformes > Odontophoridae > Cyrtonyx > Cyrtonyx montezumae. The sequence continues at coordinate 4,646,786 of NW_027071848.1, forward strand.
CCATACAAAGCCTTCTGTCATTTGAGGGTGACAGAGCACTGGAACAGGCTGCCTAGAGAGGTTGTGGAGTCTTACTCTCTGGAGATATTCCAAACCCACTTGTGCAACGTGCTGTAGGGAACCTGCTTTAGCAGAGGTTGAATTCAATGATCTCCAGAGGTCCTTTCCAACCTCTGTGACTCAGTGAAATGAATCTTCTCTCCAGTGTACACTGTAGGTGCATATTATAATAATGCTGCTCCTGCACAACACTCTCACACTACTAAGAGCAGAGGAATCCATCAAGAAAAAGCATTTACATAACACTTAGAAAGAAGAAGCAACAGATAATTCAAAATCCAATATTTTTTCAGTATTGTAATGTACAGTTGTCTCTGAAGCTCATGATCACCCAAAACAAATTCATGAGTATTTACATCGCATTCCAGAGAATAGTAACTGTGGTCCAGAAGGGCATGTTTTGGGGGGGGGGGGGGGAGGGGATGTACTTTTTCAATAGCAGTTTAAAGTAGTGGGAGGGAAACTCTAATAAATAGTTTTTTCAAGACTAAAGAGTTACTTCAGAATTATGGAACTGTATGCAGCTCACATACAGCAGAAATACGTCATGCTGCCTTCTTAGAAAGAATAAAGAGCTAAATGAAATCAAACTGCTCAAAAAAGGGCAGATAAATCTGATCCAGAAAACATGACAGAATCAATTTAACATCATGGTAAATAAAAATTTGAAAGTAAACTTAGTTTACAAATAAAATGGTATATTATAAAAGCAAGCAGTTAGAAAATCTTCTAGAGATGGTAATGACATTTTGTTTTAAAAAGGTAAGGAAAACAGAGTTTTTTCCTGTATATCATAAAAAGAATGAACAGTGGAACCCAAAGCTCATTGTTCATGGGTGAAAGAAGGAAAAATCCATCCAAGGAGAATCAGTAAGATATAATACTTATAAAAGGTTATTCAACCACAAAACTAAACAAACTTTCTCCATCCAAATCTAAGAAATGAGACCAATTAGATATATTTTGAAAATATGAAAGAAACCTCTTGAAAAGATGGAGAGATAACAATTGCCACAGGTAAAATGATGGATCCAAAATGCTTGGAAACTTGAAATCATGGGGACAATAAATGAAAAGGAAAGATTAAAACTCAGTGTTACAAAGAGCAAAGTAATATGCTGACTGGAGACTACGTTTTATTAAATTAAAATAATTATTCACAAAATGAAGGTTAGGCTGAATGGAAAGACTTTGTTTTAGTAGTAGCAGGATGACTGGTTGGCAGCATTGGGAATATGGTAATCTCTGGATCATGTACAAATTCAAGATGTTATTTATATGTGAAGGGGTAAGAATGAAGGACCTGGATGTGAGAAAGAGAAGAAAGTAAATATTAATACATTTTTTGGTTTCAGGATACTAATCTCAACAAAACATTTGGTACATTATGGAAAAAAAAGTTAAAAATAACATAGGAAAACATTAAAATGTGATACTTGAGCAGAGAACAACTGAATCCTTGAAAAGAGAGAAAGACATTTGCAAGAGATGTAATATGGAATGGGAGACATTCAGAAAACACTGAAAGAAAGGGTGATGTCAGGTTTTCCTTTGTTTGATTTATTTTCAAGTGTGAAAGAGGGGGTTTCTAATTCCAAGCCACAGCTTCACATAAAAAGAGCAACAGATGTTATCACCTTGGATGGGACCTGCATTCCCACCAGTAAGTATCAGCATGGTGTGAAGAAGACATAGAGCTCTTTAAAGTGGTTCCTTTTAACTCAGTGATTGTTCACTAAGGTAATTATTTATGATAACCAACTATGAACCTAACAATAGTTTTTACTAGCAGCTGATTTATAAAGTAAGGGAATTTATCTTTTTTTTTTCAGTTTTTTTGCAGTTCAAAGAGCTTTATGAAGGAATTACATCAGGCATTGAATTTGGAAGGACCATGGGGCTTTCTTTAGGAAATACTGTAATGACAGCAAAAACATAAAAGCAGCAGAAAAAAATATTTATATAATAATTAATACAGTTCTCTGCAGGTTAATTTTAAGTTAGGAGATATAAACCATTACCAAAGATGCTTTCATTCTTTCTGATGAGAATCACAGAATCAAAGAACTGTAGGGGTTGGAAGGGACCTCTAGAGATCACAGAGTCCAACCCCCTGCCACAGCAGCTCCCTAGCCCAGGTTGCACAGGTAGGCGTCCAGGTGGGTCTTGAACATCTCCAGAGAAGGAGACTCCACCACCTCTCTGTGCAGCTGTGCCAGTGCTCCGTCACTGCACTGTGAAGAAGTTCCCATGCACATTTGTGCAGAACTTCCTTTGCTTGTTTGTGGCTATTTCCCTTCGTCCTATCACCACACACTGCTGAGAAGAGTCCCCAGCCTCGTGTCTCTTTGCCTCCTGCTCCTTAGGTATTTATAGATGTGGATCAGATCCCCTGAATGAAATGTTTTAGAGTCTGGGACTGCAGCACTGATCATAATAGGAAAAAAGAAAGATCTTTCTAGGCCAGTATCTGGTCTTCAGTTGTATCTACATGTACAAGAGGGAAAATGCAGTGCAATTTGTGTTGTTTTTAATGACCTTTTACAGAGAAGGTCTAATTGACCTAACAGAGTTAGAGATGGTTGCGTTCTGCTGATTCTGCTGTGCCCCCTGTTGGGATATCTTATTAAGCTTCCCTTATTCTCATACTTTAAAATATATTTCGTTGTTTAAAGAACAAAGCAGAAGATCAAATGTAGCAAGTCTGCAAATGCTATATCCCATCCAGCTGGCTGGAGTTCTTGCATCTAGTCTGTCTGTATCCAGCTGTTGTTTCATTCTCTTGCTGCAAGCCCAGAACTGTCTTTTTTTGCATGGTCACCGAACAGCTCACACTGTCTAGATATATTTCAAGCACAACAGCACAACTCCTATATTACTAATATTTGGTTTAAGTAATGCCAATAGTATTTTAGGCAATGCAAATACTGCACTGAATTGTCTGTCCCTGTCTCATTCCATTTATAGGACTGTACTATATTATTTTGCTATCTCACCTTCTCTTCTGTTGCTCTCTAGAGTAGATATTCTAAATAGTAGAACGGTTCTAGGATCCACTTGTAGTGGAGCAGTTGTGCCTCCAACTTCTCACCACGACAAATTTTGACTGATTAGGAACCGTAAGTTCTGAAACTGAAAGAACCATCTGTACTTCTCTTATATATCAATAAATGTCTTTGTTTTTGAGTTTACTGAAACGCAGATGTGTCTCTGTGCAGTGCTGCACAGCTCAGTGGATGTCTCAGTCCGACCCAGCATTTCATCTGATGGTGCCTGCAGCCTCTCTTGTGACATCTGTATGATCAGGCTGCTCAAAACCAAAATGAATATATCCTGCTCATCAGTTTTACTCTGAGGAGGATGCACAAAGAGAAAATGTGATTTCACAATGGGTATGTAGGAGCTGTTACAAATGGCAGCGTTTATGACAGTAAAACAAATTCATATTTCCCCAGCCACACTTTTTGCTTCTTCCCACCACATACACCATAGTTTATTACCATTTCAGATTACTGATTCATCTTATAAATGAAATGATTACAAAGAGGAGAGAAAAGGGGGAAGGAAAGTGAAAAAGAAAAGGGGAAAGGCCTTTCACCCAAAAAAAGAGAAAATAAAAAAATAAAAGAATCTAATGCAAAAACAGTTGAGTGAGCACCAGTGAAGGAGCAGTAGTGAGAGAGGATGGAGAACAGGGAGGCAGGAAGTTCCTGTGCTGCTGTAAGAGGTTGCACTCTGCAGCACTGCCAGTGAAATGAGAACCAGGTGCAAGAAGGGCTTTGCTGTTTCTTTGCAACCTTGGAATTCTCTCCTGAGATATTGTGACAGAGTCCCAGCAACTGGAGAAGCTCAGAGGCTTGGGTAACAGAAAGGGCATTGACTGTAGCTCATTTTCCATCCTCTGGAAAATTGTCCTTTAATGCAGTATTTGCTGTGTATTTCTATGCTGGAGATAGCCATGTCCCAGCACAGGATTTCCATCTAGTTCTTTTTGAAAATTTTATAATGCAAAAGATCTTACAGTAGGATTTGCCTTGTTGTTTTCCTTATATTATTTAGTCAAGTCTTATCCTCTGTTGTTTTCTGTTTTCAAATCAGGCCACACTTGGTTGTTATACATACAGACAGGTTGCACTATCTAACATCTGAAATTTTTTTGGTAGAAGAAAATGAACTCTTTTAAATCACACTTGCTCACGTTACCAATCTTGTATATCTCTGATAATGTAACATCTTTGTGATCCAGTCTGAACTGTATTTCTCATCTTCCAGAGCGAAGCTGGAAATTAAATACTGTTGTTCAATAAGCTCTTCACAAAAACAAGCGTTGAGTTTAAAATGCTGAAAACCTACGCTCTTTGTATTGAGCGAGTGATTTTGATGTGACTTGTATTTGATTCTTTACATTTCTGTTCTCTTCCCAAAATAGTAGCAAGGATACAAAAAGCATCCTGTGTTCATTCCACATACCCACAAAGGCAGAGAGGGCCTTGATCCATGTGAGTGCACAGTGGCAAATCATGGAGGTTAACTTCAATCAAACCTATCTTTCCTGGAGAATTAAGAAGGTGGTTGAAAAAAGCCCTTATAGGAGCTCTTTTAAAATGCTTTCTGAATGCTGTGGTATCTGGTATATATTTCACTGTTTATGCTGTTTTGAAAAACGGAGTCATGAGCAAGGATGTAGCAATGACCAATTGCATGGCTGACTTGCAATGGGTGCATGGTTCCTTGCAGAGCTGAACAGGCTCAACAAGATATACTCAGACTAATATGTAATCACCAAGTTCAGATTTAAGAAAGCCAATTAGGAAGCTGTTTTAGCCATAGAGTAAAGCAGGGAAGAAGCTTTGAAGCTACTTGAAGTATGAGGGCACATCTCTTACAAGCTGTGCTCCGGAGACATGTCTTTATCTTCACCATTCATAGAGACAGGTGAACCTGTGAAGTGACAAAAAAATTGTCAAATTTGGGCCTCTGTAAAGCAGAATTACATTCTCTGACTGGAGATCCTTTTCTAGAAATGCCTGGCCTCCAGCCTTCACAAGTCAACACTGAAGAGAGTTAAATGTCATCACAAATTATATCTTGCATCAACAATTTTCCCTGTATGCTATATCCCAAATGTAGATGTTATTTCCTTCCATTTCGGCAGGAAATATTTGCCTCAGCTGCAGTGAGCAGAGGCCTTAACTAAAACATCAGCTGAAGGAGAAGCATCCAGCTGGTTGGAGCTAAACCTGTATGCTCCAGCAACTCCTGGGATAGGAGAAGTCCATGCATGGCCATGGAATCAAATAATAATTACAAAAAAAAAAAAAAAGTTCTGGCTTTTATTAATTGGCAGCCATTCATAAAAGATTCCAAATCTGAGAACCAAACTTTGGATGGGCGACAGTGGAATTCATTGGTCAGCTGTCAAGGCAGATGGCAGTAAACACTAAACTTATGATCCCTTCCAGGTCCCTTCCAACCTCAACGATTCTGTGATTACTCTTTAAATAGTGCACTTTTGAAAGTCAGCAAAGTTGATTCTTCCTCCTGGGGCCTTCAGAATGTCCCTTTGGCTGCAATTTGTCTCATCAAACCACCTTTCCACGTAGATGCTCTCTAAGATCACTACTATCTTAGGAAATCTAAAACTTTCTTCAGAACAGTAACCACGTGGCTGAAAATGGAAAGAAGAGGGTGGAAAAGTGTGTGAAATTCTGTCAGATTCCTTCAGCATTTTCTGGCATTTTTGGGAATAATCTCTGCTCGTGAAAAAAATGGTATGATACTCAATTTATCTATTTTTCTCTACTTTTTCCATGATGCTGTTGCACTGTATTGACTGTTATTAACAGTGCGATTTCTTGGAAATTAAATATAACTGGAGTAACTATTCAGTACTATAAAATGCACTGATTGAACTTCCAGTTATCATTTTTAGATGTAGTGGTAACACAAATATTTATGCATCCATGATATTAAAAAAAAAATAAATACATTTGATTGTACTATAACCCAGTGATTAATAGGCTTTAGGAGGCAGTCTTATTGTATCCTATCAGAACTGTGAAAATGTGCCAGCAATGAGTAACCCAGTATATTTCTGCATAAGACATAAAAAATATAAGCATAATGACATTTATTTTTCCAGAGAATAATAGCCTTTCTTGAGCTATGTCAGTTAGAAATATTGTAGCCTGTGCAAGTGGAACTGAGTGGAAATCAGATTGTAGATTACTGTAATCTAAATCATTTAAGCATTCCCCTTTTCCTCCTCTTTTCCTCAGTCATACTGTGCTTCTCTTTCCTGAGTAAAGGTTATTCATTGGATAAATACTAGTTTTTCATTCTGAAAAGCTTTTCACTGTGTTTCTTCACGACTGCTGCTTTTTCTTTTCCTTGTGAGTTAGTGTTCAATAAAAGGAAGATAGTATTTGAAGGAGAAATATTCAAATTGCACTCATTTTTAGGCACTATTAAACTGATAGCCTCATTTAAAGCTATAATCAGGACCAAACGAAGAAAGAAGCTAATCACATTTACTCATTCATTTTTATTAATTTTGCTATCAACAATTTCCAGCTCTGCTTAGCAGGCTGCACTGGGTTTGTATAATGGATGCTCAGATCCCAGTACTTTTAGACAACAGCTATACAATAAGCTGTCTGAAATGTAATATGAAAGTATTAACAGCAAGTTCTTTCTGTTTAAATGAAGTTACTGATACAAGAAACCCACAGTTCTTCCAGTAGTGAAAGTGCTGTAGAAGCACTAAATGTCACTAGTGTTTGTGTACTGTGAGGAAATGCTGCATTTTACCTCTTGGATTTAAAACTGCTTCATCCACACCATAAGCAAATCCATTTAGGAAATTGATCTCTAAATTAAATATTGGAGAAAACCTCAGAGGATAGGTATATGTTTTTGCCCTATGTATGGGAACTGTTGAATCACGGCCCAAACAACTGATTGATCACCTGAGGTGAGCACTGAGTCAGCTGCAGGAGCACAGGTGAAGGCAATGCACCTGTGTGACTGGAAGGAGTGGAGTCTGGCTCCACCTCTCCCAGACCCCATTTAAGGGCTGACCACCACTGGGGAAGGATCTCTTGTTGGAGTTCCAGGTGAGCCTTGATCTTTGGTGACAGGTGAGCCCTTCCTAATTTATTGGCTGTCTTTATGCCATCTGGATAGTTCATCCAAAAATATGTTATCCATCTTGATTATACTGCTTGGGAATTATTCATTTTGGGTATTCACCCTATACCCTGATATTCTTTGAGATTATTTGATCTATGAGATTCTTTGATTGAAATTCTATGAGATTCTTTGATTATGTATTTGCGTGGTCTTAGAGGTCTTTTCCAACCTTGATGATTCTGTGATTAAATGTAGTCCTTATTTTTTCAGTCACGTAAATGTGTCTCCTTAAGCAGTGAAAAAATCAGCTTTATTTGTTCAAAAAAATATTTTTATCGTTGTAAATATCATATTTCATTGCACGTTATGGAGCTCAAATTTTCATTGGTAAATATGATCCTGCTGGAGTTTCTACTTTGCTAAATTGTAATGTAAGGGTAATCAGTGTTTTCCACCACAGAAATTCAGGGAGCCTTCAGTCCACCTACAGGCAGGTTATGGCCAACCTGATTTGGCATTTTAATCTGCCTGTGCTCAGGAAGAATACTCTGAATTACAGAGGACACCTGAGCTCAGTTTCTGGCTCTCTCTGAGAAGCATTGCACTACAAAATCCAGGCTTAATCTGGCTGTACTGAAGACAATGCAGTTGGATAAATCAATTCATCCTATTATCTGTCTTCTTCCATAAGTGTATAATGCCAGCTATTGGGAAGCATTAGTACTCTACTGCTGTGAGAGGGTGGGATGCCCACAAGCTCTTTGTAGAGTGATATATTTGCACACTGTTGCTCATGAGCCATTTCTAAAAAAAAAAAAAAGTCAATATGAGAATGCAATGAAAATGGGATTTATTTATTTATTGCTTGCTTGCTTTAACTTGTTCATATAATAATCCTTGATGGATAGGCTGAAGGACAGCTGGATCTGCTACTGGAGCTTTCCCAGATTATGTCATAGTGAACACCATGACTCTTCTCAATGGATCTCATAAAAATAATCTTTAATTCCTATGAAATTGCATATGCATTTTATTTGATTATTAAATACAAGACAGTGACTACTGTGGAAACTTAGATTATGGTTACATCATGACCTGCAGCCTCCAGCATTTAATCAGCACTATTAGTCCTGCCCTGGCTATGCACCCACTGTAAATACTCTCATGAAAAGCAGAAGAAAGTGGATGCTGTAGAAAATAAGAGTTTGGTAGTTCTCATCTTGGAAAAGTTTCTCATAAATCATTCATTAATGCTGGAAGGCCTGAGCAAGGAGAGCAGCAGAGACTTTTGTTGTCTATTCATTTGAAATTTAATGAATAAACCACGATCCAAAACATTATTCTAATATCAGTTTCAGAAACTGGAAAAAACTTTCAGTGATATTTATCACATTTCAGTATTTCTATGAAGCTTGAAATTCATAAATATTAAAATAGAATCTTATCACTTAAATGCAGTAGTTTCGATAAATATAGCTGCAGTTTACCGCTTAAATAGTTCATTAATATTCAGAAAGAGCTGCATTGCAAAGAGGGAAGACAGTTTTCATTGCAAAGAGGGAAGACAGACTTTTTTACTTGAAAAGCTGCTTTGGTAGATCTTTTTACTTACTGATATGTTGTTAAATTCTAGACAAGAGCCACATCAGAAGGCATACTACGTCTAGTTATAAGCAGAAGTTGGGCTGGATTCTGCTTTTGTTACTGAGGGAAGTGGAGTCACCATCCTTGGAGGTATTCAAGAAACAAGGAGATGTGATACTGAGGGACATGATTAGTTTGCATGGTGATGGTGGCTTAATGACTGAACCAGATGATCTCAGAGGTCTTATCTTTATGATTCTTTGTAAATAGAGCTTTTCACCCACCTATAAACAGTGAGTTCCTGCTATGCACTGCTCTCCCCTCTGATGCCTGTTCAGGGATGAGCCTAAGGGTGCAACATTGTGATGACAGCCTAATGGCTTGGGCACCAGCTTTTAAGTCTTTATGTGGGGGAAAAGAACCTCATGCTTACTTCCTTATTCCCAGTAGAAGCAACTACTGGAGGAGTTAGCCATCCACTGTGTAATTCATTAATAACTGAGATGCTCTTCAAGTTATGTGTTGAACATTTGTTTGCTGACAGACTTCTCTGAACAGGAAATTTTTTTAGTGTACTTAGTATCAGATTACCTATTTCATCATATTTTTGTCAATAAATATACTTGGAGAATAAGTGAAAAGGAGACAACAAGAATGTTGGTGTTTTCATTCTGAAGAAAAAATAAATTGCTATATTCAGGGAGGCTAGTATTTATTCTAGCATACAGTTATAAATATGTAATGAACTTTAGTTTTCCTCTTTTTCATTAGCTTTAAATACACCTGCCAGAAAACTTGAATTACAGGTAAGAAGGTGAGCTGCTATTATTTTGTGTGAAAGGCAGTTGTTTTCCTTTTTTAAAACATGGAAGGATTTGATTTGAACTCTTTTTTTTCTGCCCTCCCTTCTTTTGCACAGGGAGGAAATCTCAAGTGGAGGCAGAAATAAGGCTTACTTATCAGGTATTGCAGTTTGTTTTCTGTTAGATTTTGTTTGAAGAAGCTTACCCAGAAGGATTTTTATATATGATAAATGTTAGGCTACAGATTAAATCTGTGCACTGCTCCCATGCAACAACAGGTAAGTTGGAAAGGGCATATAGAAAAAGGTAAGTCAGGAAGGAGACTTTGTAGGGAATTTTAAAAAACAGGCAATAAGTCTTTCTGTGAATTAGTGTCTTGACGTTTCAACACCAAAAGTTTTTGGAAAATGAGCAGAATGAGTAATAATGGTTTAGTTCTGTTTCATGCTGACTATAGCAACTCCTTTTTTCAGTTTTCGCAAGCATTGAATTCCAATGAGATACACTGTTGGTTTCTCATTCTTCTTACAGCAAACAGAAAAGCATTGATCAATATCACAAATGGAGGGGAAAAAAACAGAAAGCAGTGTTCTGCTGACCCATGGAATGTGCTGTTCTCACAAGAATCCAATGGTAATTCTTACTGCTGTGGGAAGAGTTTTTTCAGTCAATTTTTTTTAATTAATTTCATCTCAGAATCAGTGCTGGTTTTGAAGATTTTTCTCTTGATGCCCATAATCCAACACAAGCTCTCTTACAAAAATGTAAGAGTCATCAAGTGGCAGTTGTTTCTCCAAAGCACTAGAGTTGAAGCAGCTGAGCTTCAACACCCATGTAATGCTCTGTGCTGTTTTCTGGTTCCACTTTTCCTCCTTAACCTTGAGAAATACCATTACATTCACTGGAATTCAACCACTGCAAAGCCAACGTGCCTATGGTTCCCAGCAAACACAATGGAGAGTAGTCTATCTAGAACGTTACTTTTTCAGAATCTAACTATATCCCAAGGAGATAATCTGAGGAACTGCTAGGAAAAAACATTTTAGATGACTGGGGCTTAGTAGACTCCTTTTTAACAATGAGAAGTGATTGTAACACAAATTAACTACTTGTTCTGTGAGTGCTTCAGACCTCTGAAGGTGTGGTTTTGTTATTTGGTCCCGAGACTGTTCTTTGACAATTTACTACTATGAGTTTGTGTTTGGAATCTGCACAACTGTCAACTGACAAAACTTAATCCATATAGAACTGAATTCAAGTTAATGAGTTTTAATTTTAACTTGCCTATTATCATCCATTACATTGGAAAGTATATGCTGTGCTTCATTTGGATACACCACTGACTAACAACAATCGTAGCTTCATCTGAGCTGGAAGGGACCCTTAAAGACCATCCAGCCCAACTCTTTACAGTGAACAGGGACACCAACAGCTCATCAGGCTGCTCAGAACCCCATCCTGCCTGACTCTTGAGTGTCTCCAGGGAAGGGATGTCCACCACATTTCTGGGCAATAATGGTTCAACTAGTATGCAAATCTATAGAGAGGAAAATGTAGACTATGCCTTTTGATTTCATTTTGTGCTGTTTGTGCTCCTTTTTCACTTATTTACAGCAGTAACAACAGTAGCCAAGACCCTGATATTTGTAATACTGTTTTTTCAAAAGGACTGTTTGTGCCTGTCTGCATGAGTGTACCTCAGGGAGTACTGGGAACTGCTGGAGGACTACTGTGTGAAAGTAGAGGAGAAAGAGGTGGTTTCTGTGATGAGGAGCACTGCATGTATCTGCAAAGAAAATGAGGGTTTCTATATTGAGGATACATTATATTCCAGTGGCAATACTCTGATCACCAGGTAGCAATGGTTTAATGTATCACATGGAGAGACTGAGGTGCAACTCCTATTATGAAGAAGCCAGGAACCTCAATGGGATGAAGGCTAAAAAAAGTACAGTTTTATTAGGAATGACATTTTCATGTAATCAAGGAATATAGTGCTGAAGCTTAAAGAGCACTTCAAATGCTTGGGGGATGTGGAACGGACAGCAGCTGCATTTGCATTTGTCTTCTGCTCTTAAGGTAGTTACATGAAGGACTGCCTCTCTGGTTGAGCCCAGTGGTTCTTGTGGACTTACTACTTAATGGTAAACTAAGCTGCTGCTTTGATGTTATTATTTGTGAGTCACTGGTCATGTAAAAGGTTTAAACTCAGAAGTCCTGAGTGTGGTTGATGTCTGAGTTTCAGTATTTTGGGCAAATACGAGATTCTCTAATACATAGCCAGATTCCATTAGTGACTCTTAATATTTTATTTAAACAAAAGGAGGTCATCTAAACGGAGACTCATTCATCATTAAAAACTCAGTAATTTTAAGAGAGACTTGAGTTGCCTTAAACTGCAAGGCAATTAGCATGTTTTTTTTTTTTTCACAGTGGCTCATTTGGTAATGCTTATTACCAATTTATTTGAATAGCTTTGAAGCTATATTTAAAAAAAACTTGAGAAAATAGTTGAGATTAAATATTTAAATAATACTGACAGTTGGGTATGGAGTACTATTTAAGGCTGGAATCCAGATTGATGCATGTCCTTTGGGGTATGCAAGTCAAGAGTATTCCTGTGTCCTTTATATACGCTCCTGTGTGCAGACTAGACATGGTCCTTTCCCACTCTGCTCTTGTTCAGTATGCGTTAATTAACTGAAAACAAAGGAAATTAACAGGACACATGAAACAATTTATCTGTTCAGGGTCCTGGTCAATTTTAATTCCTAAACAGGAATGGTTGACCTCAAAGTACCATTGGCCAAGTGGATAAAGTATATGTTGAATAAAGGCTTTTGTGGCTTGGCAGTTCTGGAACATAAAAAAGTGATGCTGCCAGTCTGAGTTTTATGTCAGGTTAGGATTTATGTGAATTTTTACATCTCTATCTTTATTTAGGTAGATCCTTCCCATTGGTAACATGTATCTGGTACAACTCTATCACATTATCTATTGACAAATGATGATGGAAAGAGTCCTTGTAGCATTTTAAAATTGATCTCTGATCTATTATTCAGCTTATTATTTAAATTTAATGGGATATCTAAATAGTATGAGCCAATCAACTCACAAAAACAACCTGTCTCTATATAAGTTACGAAGAAAGTGAGCACAACTCAGTGTGTTCATCTTCTCAAATTTGTGAACCAAATATATAGTTGCATTCGCAGGAGAACAACTGCAGGTCTCTCTAAACTGCCAAACCTATCTAAATAATTTTAGTAGAAGTGAAATATGGGACCTGCAAGTTTTATTTCTTTAGACCACAGCTTTCGAGGAAATGAAGGGCTTGAGAAAACCTACTTAAGCACTGGCACTCCCAGAGGATGCATTATAATTTTCCCACATACTGCTGTCTAATGGAACTTGACAGCATCAACACTGTTGATGGCTGCAAAAAGAATTCTTGCATCCAGCCCAGGAACAGGAACTGTCACTGATTCAGGCTTGTCAAAAGAAACCTGCCAGAACTTTTCCTTCCCCGCAGACTTCCATCCATTCAGCAAGACACTGGGCTGTCCTTTACTTTTTCACTGATCTATAGAGAAAATGAAAAGCTATTTTGCCTGTATAAAGATGATATTTAATCTCTATAAGTTAATCCTGATGACATTGTTGTGGTTTAACATCTTTTCCTTCTATTAAAATTTGCATTTAGTGAGTAATTTGTTCATTTTCTACACATTAGGTCTGGAGATTTGCCTGTTAGCCACTTACTCCATAAAAATGTTGGGTTTTTTTTCCTTTTTGCCTTTGATAAATACTATTAATTTAATGTTGTTGGGTTTTTTTATTCCTCTTCAAGGTATTTGACTAGACTGCCTAAAATTATAGCTGCAAAATTAAAAGTACATCATATTAACATCAATGCACGTGATTTCTGGTTCTATTTTGTGCGTCACTATGCCCCAGAAATCTGTTTTAGATGTGTTAATATCTGTTTTTGTGTCCTTCAAAGAGGAGTCTTAATAATTTCTTCTTCCAGTGGCAGTGGCAATACAATTTCTAATCATCTTAAGCTCTAGTGTGCAAAGAGAGAGCATGAATCACAGTGGTTCTTAAGAGGAAAAATTCCCACTCATCTATCACCAAAAATCTAACATTTTTCTATTAATAATTTTCTCCTGAAATACCTTTTTAAATTATTCAGGCTTTCTCTTCCATTGAAGTATCATCAAATATTTTGTAAGGCTACTCTTGAAACTTACAGAGCATAGAAAGTAGACCCTTAGTCATTAATGATTTTCCTTTATTGCTATATCAAATGTTTCTTCTGTTTAGCAATCGTGAAATAGGTTCTGCATTTCATGAGAGACATGCAGAACACTACATGTTGGAAGGGACTTGAGGCAATCATCTGCTTCAAGTCTCTGGCCTAAGTAAAGCTTGGATTCAATTACTCAAGAACATGGCAAGTTAACTCCTGAATTTTTCCAGTAATGGATATTTCACCACTTCTCTAGGTGACCTCTTGTAATATTTAGTTGTTCTCACAGTGACTTTTTTTTCTCATATCCACATGGAATTTCCCCCGAAGCAACTTGTGTCCTTCACCTCTTGTCCTGTCACAGTGCATTTCATTGAAGAAATCACCTTTGTATTCTCAGCAGTGACCTTTCTTCAAACATCAGGTTCTCTAGCCTCTGATCATCTTCATTACCCTCCTCTAAACTCCCTCTATTTCTTCAAGTATCTTTTTACTTTGGGGAAAAATGAAAATTGGTTACAGTATTCCAGATGTGGCCTAAAAAGTGCGGAATAAAGGTAGAATAGTTGCATCCCATTGCTAAACATTTCAGCAGAAGCAGGTTTTTTCAGGAAGCTAATGCTAGAATCTGCTAAAATTTATTGGATTCAATGTTTTTCCTTTAAGTAGACATGTCTAGAAGTAATATATTTATTCATCTGCCTGGGTTTCATCTAGTTTTGTTTTGAGTGTAATTGATAGAGCTGCTCACATCCATTCATTCTGTCATTCATCACTTGCTTCCATCAGCATTCCTTGCCTAGTCGTTCTATCTTTTTATTTACATTTGAGATGCTGACTAAAGTGTTCTTTGGAAAGGATTTACTGGTAATACAATCCTGTGGTGCTTATCTGCATTTGTCCACTTATTATGATGCCATGTTTCAAAGAAACGTAAAAATGACTTGCTCTTCTGCAGGCGAGAGGGGAACACCAACCTCTGCTAGCCCTTCAAGTCTCTGACTTCTTCTATGCCCTCCTCCTTTATGACCCATGTACTTCAGTGTCTTCCAATTTCCTGCTGGAACAGGCTATCTCTGTCCCATTTGACAGCCCTGAGCTGGGCAAGATGGAGTTGTAGACCATCCCATGACGTGGTGAGAGCAGACACGTTAGTGACTGCAGTATGCTGAAAGGATTCATATCCACAAAGAGGATATATAGAGCCACAAAGCCCTGATCCATCTCTTTATTGCCCAGATACTTATACTGAATGCAAGGTATTGCGTAACCTTAGGCAGATGTAAATGTGTTAAGATAAAACTGAAGCTATTCTAAGCCATTTCTTTTATTCTTCCCTTGTAGGTTGCACAGTATTTGTAAAGGCTTTTCATTGGTGATGGTTTTGGTTTTAAGTAAGACATAAAAATAATAAAAGTGAGATTTTTAAAACTTAATTGTCTGTAGATTAGCCACATTCTTAAGACTCAGTATTTCAATGGCACACAGCGTTCATAGAAGCACCAATATTAGGCGTGGATTTTAAGATATATCAGGGAATGGTTTAAAGCTTAAGGAGAGAAGGTCTTGATTGGATGTCAGGGGCAAGCTCTTCACAGAGAGAGTGGTGAGGTACAGGAACATGCTGCCCAGAGAGTTTGTGAATGCTCTGTCCTGGGAAATATTCAAGACTAGGTTGGATGGGACCCTGGCCAAGCTGGTCTAGTACCAGACCTGAAGGTTGGTGGCCCTGTCTGTGTCAGGGGGGTTGGAATTTGAAGATCCTTGGGGTCCCTTCCAACCTATACCATAGTCATAGAATCATAGGATGGCTTACTTTTATTTTTGATCTCAAAACACTGAAGTCCACAAAATTTGGACTCTTGTACTAGATGATCCCAAAAGTCCCTCCCAACCTAAACAGTTCAGTGATTCCATGAAAAATGTTTTGTGGTGTTTGATACATATAAGTTCATGAAAGTGCTTGATTTAGGCATGGAAGCTGGCTAGTTAAATGATTTAAAATGCAAATCTAGTTGTCACTTCTACAGAACACATAAAACCATCTGAAAGTTCTTTAAAACTTCAGAAGTTATTGCTATGCTGCAGTCACCATTTCTTTTGGATCACCTTTATGGTACTTCCCTTCTTTGAGTCCACAAATTGGAAAACTGGATGCTGTTAAATATATATTATATTTTAAAGTGAACCAACATGAAAATGGATATTCAGAGCTATTCACAACAAAATTTTCTTTAACCAAGACAGTGCTTGGGCAGATAGACTATTATCATTCTTTTTGCTTGTAACTATAAATATATACCGAACATTTGAAGATTTCATCTTTGTTGCTCTTTGCACTGAGACTGATACTCTTGGTTAAAGCTTTAAGTTATTTATTTCATTTGATTAACACAATAACTTCGGACAGGACCAGAGCACTTTTTCACACAAAAGACAGTGTTGTATGTATTAGGTTACCACATATGTCTACTTGCAAACAGCTTAATACGTAAAAGTATGGATCTTGCTTTTTTTATTTCCTTCATGGAGTATTTGCAGTCAGAATAGTGTTTATGATTTTTTCATACTGTATATGGTTCTATTTTGTAACTGCTGTCTAGTTCTGTGCTGTTAGTTAACTAATGACAGAAGGTGTTTGGGCAATTATATGAAATTTTGTATTTGATTTTGATGGCAGGTCGAATGTTTGTCTTGTTACTGTTTTTTCCTCACTAAACACATTAAAGAAATAAATTTATTTTTCTTTAATTCACACCCATCTCGAGGCAGCTGAGGACTTCTCAGAGGGATAGGAAAGATTCAGTCCTGGTGCCCCTTGGATCTGTAACCAGAGAACATTAAAACTCCCCTAGCTGTGGGATGGGAAAGGAATAAAGATAAGAATGGGGCCAAGTTTTTGGGTTTTTTGTGTTTTTTTTTTTTTTTTAAGAAAAAAGGTTTTGTTTTTTTTTCTATCAGGGTTCTTCTATTCTGGCTGCTGTTAAGGGAGGACTAGATTTGTCTGTGTGACACAGAAGTGCTACTTCTTACAGTTGTAATTCCTGTATTTCAGATCTTGGTTCTCCTCTTCCATGGAGTGCAGTGAGGGATGGGGCAGAAGAGGCAAAAGCACTAGGAAAACCTAGCAAAAATGAACCTCGAGCATTAGCAATGAGAACTTGCCTCTCTACCAAAGTCAGGGAATACTTGGTGGTAGGGAGAAGTGATGTGCTTTTTCGGTGCAATCTTCTTGCTCGGGGATCCTCGAGCAATTTACGGACATTTTCAGCATATTCTCGGCAAGTGAAGATGCAGAAATGGCACATGGAAACACACTTTTCAAGAGAGCAGATGGGAAACAGGCTCAGCATGATTTATTGTGCATAAATATATTGTTAGTTTCCTGCTGTTGTTACAAGCAAATGAATGATGTAAACCTTCCCCATTTCAGTTAAGTTGTATTTTTGTTTAGACATATTATTTGTAAAAGTCCTATATGAGAATTGGAAAAGACTGAAGGTCTAATCTGTACACAGGGAATGCTATGCTTATGGCCACTGGCTGTGTTTTGTTAAAAGACCTTAGTACTGGACCAAAACCACCTTAGCAACATTATCTAAAAATCTGATGTCCTGTAAGCTTAGGTTGGTGATTCAGTCATAATCAGAAAATTTGATCAATTTTATGTCAGTTTGACTCTATCAGAGCCTGAGTTGTAACTTTATGCCAGATCAAGTATCATCTGTCTTCCTACATCAGGCATGAGGCCAACAATAGCACTCAACAGCAGCAGACAATCTGAAGCACACACTAGCTGGTTGTTTGGAAAGGTGAGAGTATACCCACTCACAGTCCATAATCAAATTTTTTTCCTGGTGGTTGTGTAGGCATCGTGAGGCTGTGACTCCTGGCTTTTTGTTTTTCTCTTGGATTTATTTTTCATTACACAAACACAAATTATGCTGGATTCCTGTGTCGTGTGATTGAAGTAAATTTACAGGGGAGTTAGCCAAGCACTCATGTTAAATATTACCCAAAACACCAGTTATATAAAACATTCTCTGAGCTTGTTATATGCATTACATTTAGCAGTATGTAGTTATATCACTGTCAATTGATAGAAGTTAAGATTTAGATACCAAATAAGTGTGCTTGGGGAAAAGTTGATCATGATTTTCTTTCTTTCCTTGCCACTGTGGGTCTACTGGGAAGGCAGAGGCACAGCAGGTCCAAACAGTAGAGTTTAATTGAAAGAAGTATCGACTAGATATCTGGCAAAGTTGCAGCATTAGGAGAGCTTCAAGCCGTAAATACCAAAGAGACAAAGGATGACCAGAAAAATCCATTTCTTTTTAATGGAATCATACTGTGTGTGAACAGGATTTTCTATTCTTCATCCAATTCTGTATATGATCCTGTTTCTACCTATATGATTATTTTCTAGTCTTTTTTTATATGTGAGAAGAATTATTCTCAAAGGACACGTTTGTTTCTCTAATTCCCAGTGTGAAGCCAGGTTTACAATTGACTTTCCACTGTGCATTTATGCATTTAATTGCATTGTGAAATCCTAAACTTTGTGTTTGATTGAATTAATAAAATAAGTCTCATCAATGAGCCTTTTTTGCTTTGGTTTGATCACAGCATGTGTATGATTTAAAAGTTGCACCACCCACGTTGTCCAAAATTTTGCAGTGCACAGATGCTCAGTAAATTGCATACCTCCATCTGTGGCAATATAATTAGCTGGAAGAAGGTTTGTGTTTGGATTTAATGTATTGTATTTTGATTCAGCTTGAAACTGTTTTAATTCCTCGGAATTATGGAGGAGGGAGTTCTGCCATTGAATGTAGTCTGCTCTTAAATTTAAAATTTCTCACTTTAAACTGAGAAAGAAATTGATCCCATTCTAACTAGCAAGAACTGCAGTGCCCAAATCCAGTAATTCTTATTTGGTAATTCAGTAATTCTTTAAAGACTTCATACGTTCATATACATATGTAATAGCTGTGTTCCTTTTTCATGTGAGTGTAGTAAGTATCTCATATTTACATTTCTAGAAAGTAAATGGCTGGATATTTTCTATTATAATTCTTAGACTGTCAATATTAGTTTATTTTTGAACGTTTCAAGCACTCCTAACAAACACTGAGTAATGAAGTTCTATTAGAAGTCTGCAAGACTGTTTCTGCAGGGGACAAAGGGACTGTGATTTTCCCAATTTGCAAGAGAGATAGAAAATTCAAGCATCTTGTTCTGCAACATTATTTTAGTCACTTAAATAACATTCATATAAGGAAGCATAATAAATGATATTTTAAAGAAAAATTATCACAGGAGAATCTTGTTGTAGCTGCTGGTTAGATTCAGCAAAGTGGGATAGAATAAAGCACTGTTCTTCTAGAAACGTTAATTCTGAGATTTTGGCATTCCGTTCTTGTAGTTCTTCTTCCCTAAACAAATAGATGTGGTTTTAAAAAGTCTTGAAAACTGATGCCCCAGATGGCACCATACAAAAAGCATAATCAAGCTGCTGTTTGTTTGTTCCAGAAATACGCTTTCCTCTTAGATCAACCTGCAGATTCAAATTTCTATCTGATCCTCATCAAAGAAGCATGCTCTGCATTTATTGTAAAGGAGAACATTCAAGTCTTTATAAGCACTTCTGCTCTGTATTGTCTTTGGTGAAACTCGTTGTATGGAAGAGCGTAATACACAGCCAACAGCTGTATGAGTTTGTAAGACAGCCAAGAAATGCACAAATAACAGCTCATGGATGCAAGTAGGCATAGAAAAATAAGCAAAAAAAAAAAATCTGAACTAATAATCTGTGAGTCTAATCATTAAACAAACCTATTAGGATTAAATATCCTTCGAGTTGATGGTGCTGTTTAGAATAATGTAAACAAGGCAGTAGAGTCTCCAGCAGCACAAGCTATATCAGCACAAATTCCTCTGGATTTCAGAGAATTTTAGTGAAGCTGCTGGAGTACTCACCTCCTCCTGTGATCTTACTCTTCTCCCTGCTGCACTTTCCACCTTCCCCACAGTGAAGAATCCTCAGTAAACTTCACAGAGGCACTTATCTTTCTGTCATCTTCCCTGTAAACAGCTCCTTGTCCATCTTACAGTTCCTGTGGTTCCTGAGAAGCAAGGGGGCAAATATATTATCAAAAAGATGCTTCTACCTTTTGGGGAAATGTGTCTCTTTTATTTCTGTCTACAGTTCCTACAGATTTGTAGAGTATTTTCATATTTTCTCCTTTTATCTTTGCCTGTCCTCAATTTTAATTCCTGCTCTCAGATAAAGAGTCCTCATGATTAAATGTGTTTTCAAAAACTAGAAAATGTTCAGAAGCGCTTAGAAAAAGTTTGGAGATTGAATTCCCAGCAACTGATTTAAAACAGTGCAGATACTGCAAGAACCAAAGCATGGGATGTGTGTCTTACCTTAGAGGAACTCTTAGACCCTTAACTGATTTTATTTTCTGTTTGAAAAAATTGCATGTTTCCTGACTTTTGGTTATATGAGTATTTTATATTTAGTCAAGTTTTAACAGATAGTTCAATTAGATCAATATTTAAAAATCTCTTCAGAGAGCTTTTGGTACTAAAACAGTCAATAAATTCACTTTGGTTGAAATGTTGTTCTTGTATAAACATAGAATAACTTATCTTGAAAGAGACCTTTGGAGATCACCTAGTCCATTTCCCTGCTTAAAGCTCTTAAAAATTAGTACAGCTTGCTCAGGGCCTTGTCCAGGTAGTTTCACAGATCTCCACAGGTGGAATTTATACAGCCTGTAGAGCAGAACTATATAAGTTTGGTTTTGTATTTTTTCTCCTACATTTAACTAGAATTTTCCCTGCTTCATTGACTCTTGTCTTATGACTGTGTATCTCCACAAAGCATTTGGTGCTGACTTCTCCATATTCACTCAACAGGTAGCTGAAGAAAGCAATTAAATCTCTTCTTCAGACCAAACTTACCCAGCTTCCTTAACCCTTCTCAGCACATTATGTTCTCCTGCTCTCAGCCAGGCACTCAAGTTTATCAGTGACCTTCTGATTTAGACAGTATTCCCTATTTAGTCTCTTGAAACTTTCTAGCAAGGATTAACCACTTACTTTGAGCCATATTCTTACTAATACTGTCCAGTCTATAGTTAGCCTTCATCACTGGAAGGACTTATATTTGAGACCTGGCAGTTCTATTTAATTCTTCTATGATTTCCATTACCTGAAGCTAAGAATGGTGGTAGTCAGTTTTAATAATTCAGCAAACGTAGATGGTGCCAATAAGAATGTTTATGATTGCTGGTTTTCAGATATTTCAGGTATGATTTTGCATTAAGGTGGTTACTAATCTGCTTGTAACACAGAGTGGAAATTTCCTATTTCAAATGTTTAGATGTTTGGCTAGTGTCCAGTTCTTTTCTCTAGATATATAATATTGCTGAGTTGCAAGGACCATTTTGATGCCTGTTTGCTGGATCTGGGCGAGTACACTTTTCAGTTTGAATGTGCCATTCAATATTTTTAAAGACATACCATTAAGCCTAGTTCAGTAATCTCACTCAGTACTACAGACTGTCTTTAAAATTGTTAGGGTGTAGCATCACGAGGCAATTTACCATTTGATATCAACACATTGAATGTTCTGGTTGCTTTTGAATTTTATTTTCTGCTTTAAGTTATATGACTCTTCCTAACAAAATATTTTGGGGCCAGAATACTTCTGTTAAACACATAGGATCACATTTTTCAGAAAGTTTAGTTGAAAGTTAAAACCAAAAGTTTTCAGTAATTTTTTCAGGTTTGAAAAATACTACATCTTTCTCTTATAATTAATGAAGACTCAAACATTTCCCTCCGTTAAATTCCAAAACACATGATGTTACAATTTTCAGCAATGGATGGGTGACTTATCTGACAAAATCTAAAGTTTTGTAGAAGATTTTCTCGGTGTTTTGGAGCTATTTGTGATTAGTTTGTTTAAAATAAAATAAGCTTGCATATTGCCTCATTTTAGGTACTCCTTTATTTTTAGAAGCATCCAGAAGCAAGAAGTGAGTTCAACAATGCCAATGGATGAAATAAATGTGTAGAATATAACTGCACATCAGCTGAGTTGCATCTACATTTACTTAATGGAGGTCCTATTTTAACAAGTATTGCATGAACAAAGCTCCCAGGAACTATATTTCCACTCACCTGTTCCCACTGATATGATGTGGAAAGGTGTAAGAAAAAAATATTGCTCAGGTAACACCTAATCCTGAACATGTTACTCTGAAGCCTGTAGGCTTCAATCTAGCTGTATATTCTGCTACTTGCTTGCCTGAGTTTCACATATTTTCCTATGGTTTCTCAGGAGAAATTCTACAACCTGTACTAAATCACATTACCTCTGTTTGTGCATGTGATGCACAAGATCATTTGGCTGAGTTATTTCTTTGTTTGCCCTGGAGACAGACAGTGGAGGAGTATTGGCATATGTAGGGACTTCAGGGTGTCCTTTTGTCCTCATCTGACTGGAAAAAGTAATGGATGGACTAGACAGCTTTGAACAGAGGATTTTATGTTAATTATTTTGTCTTTCCCTTTTCACTTTTCTTACTAGAAACAGCAAATCAGACAAGATAAATTGTGATAGGGCAATGCAGGTTTAGGGTCCTATGAATTGCAACAAATGAGAGCGTAGTATGTAATCAGCAAAATACTCCTCCACCTTCTCCACTGCTCTTCCCATGTTTGTTATGGAAAGAAGGAAGGATGAAATCCTTCATGCTACAGAAAAATAAAAATTAAAAAAAGAAAGAACTGAAAAAGAATCTAGTGGTCTTGTTTTTGAAAATATATTGAATTAGTTCATTGTAATCTCTAAGTGATGTCTTAATGCTATGCTGATTGGTGCATCTGGGGCTGCTGTACAAAGATAATAAAATTACCTACATGTATAAATGACTACTTGTATCTCACCCTGGCTGAACTTCAGACAGACTCTGAATGCAAAGTAGAACTGACTTCCATTGTAAAAGGCTGAGGTGCTAAGAACATTTGCTTTAGTGGCAGGAAAGATGTCAAAATTGCTCAGCTCTTTGCAGGATTGTGCCTTAAGACTGTATCTAGCGGATTGACAAACAAAATAGTAGAAAAAGTGAGTGGGGAGTTGCCATGGTGATCACAACATTTGATAACTGTAAATAACACTGTTTCATAAAGCAGCTATGAACCAGAATACAAAAATGGCATTTATTATGACCAGAAGTCTCAATTCCTATAAACCTGTCCTCATTGACTTTCACTGTATTAATAAGTGATTCTGTTTGATGCTCAGGATATCATTTCACAGTCAGAACCAGGTTTTTGTTTTGGTTTGTTGACCCCTAATGAATTGGTAGGAACTATAAAGAAGAGAAAATCGAAATCTGAAAACTATGTAGAGATGGTAACCAAGAAGATATCTGTCAGAGTGGCTATCTGCAATGAACTCTTCTATATCTTCCCCTTCTACATCTTTGGAAAGACAATATGTTCAGTCATTTGGTTATGCCAGCTTGCAACAGAAAGTGATAACAGAACTGAGGCAACAAGTCATGCATTTATCTCCTTGTTTTACTACTTGTGGTTACATTCAGTAGCAGAGATACAGGAAAAGGCAGACCCCACTCGTCAACAGAACTGGCTTAAGCTTTAGCTAGTCTGTTACTACGGAAAGGCTGTTCAGCCACCTTTAAAATAATTTCCTCCTAAATACAAATCTAGTGAGCTAGTTAGAGTAGCTAAAATTTCACTAGACATCAGACTTCAACTAACTCTGAAAACAATACTTATTCTATCTCAAATTAGCTGCCATTCTGTTTAGAATGACTAACAAAATTTCCTGTTGATTCTGTTCTCTGATCTTAAAAAGTCTCTACTAATAAGCAGAGAAAATAAGGAATATAGTCAGAGAATGGAGTGACTAAGCAGAACATCAATTAAAGATAACTTAATGTCGCACAGGAAACTTGGGAAAATTGAAGATTTTGCAAACACACAATCTATTTTGGATAATCTTTATATTATTAAAATGCAAAATTGAAGTCAATATTTTGTCAACATAGAGATTTTGGCAACTGAACTTCACTTAAGACTTGGTCATATTTGTCCTGTAAGGCACAGGGAATTGTTAAGTGCACTTGCAGGAGCAAGTATTGTATTTTCCATCACCTGATATGGCTAACATGCACGACTAAACCATACAAGAAAAAGGCTGTCATAGAACTGGATTGACAGTCTTTTTTTTTTTTTTTTTGCCCCCATTCATTCCAAGTGCAGTGATTGTAATTGCAGATCTACTCTTGAAACATCACTGACTCATCACTATCTATTCCATTTCAAACTTTTATTTCTGTCTCACTATCCAATCCTTTTGAAGTATTCCTGCTACTGGTTCTGTGCTCTTAGTCTCAGTCAGTTTGGGTTTTGCTTGTTTACTGAAATTAGGCTATGATTATGAGATATGAATAAAGCTTAGGAAGGAAAAAAGGATAGAAATCTTATTTTTATTTTTGGTAATTTAGAAAGTGCACGTTGTTCTTTGTATAAGTGTATGACTCAACCAAGAAGGTAGAAGTTTCTGATTCAAGATTTGAATCAGAACCGAGTTTTCCAAGCATCTGTTATGGTTTTGTATCAACTTAAACTAGTTTAGGGATGACAAGACAGTCTAACTATAGAAGACATTGCCTCTAGTCTTAAAATGAGAGAATAGTAAAAGCTTTAATGAGGATATAATTGATTGAGTCTCTTCTTTCTTTAAATACTTTGTTTCATTTAAAAAGTTCATATGGTTAACCCTTGCTTTATGTGAGATACAGCCTAAACCATACTGGTGCATGTTATGAGGGTATGCATAGGGAGTGGTTAGAAATTAAAGGCTGATAAATGTCATGTAAAGTTGGTGAGTGTGTCTCAGCTGAGCATTGTGGAAGGGGAAACTGTGACAAGCCTCTGTATAAGTCTTTCCAGAATACTGGGTGCTAAAGAAAGAATTCAATCAGGAAAAAGATACAAAAAGGAAATGACCTGAATAATCTACCATGATGTGGCAAAGCAGGTAGGGATACACTAAAAGGAGGGGTGGGAAGCTGTATGGGCTTTGCTCTTCTCCAAGCAAAGCTTTCAACACTGTTTTTCTCACAGGGGAGTGGGCATTGTCCCAGGCTGCCAGAGCTCAAGGAGCACTTGGACCTTTCTCTCACACATGGGTGGTCCTGTGTGGAGCTGGGTCCCTTCCAACTTGGGATCATTCTATGAAATGTAAGAGGCAGATCTTCCACGTTTCTTGATGCCCCTGCCAGACACACAGATCCCATCTGTGTCCTGGCCCTTCCCACCCCTGCTGGTAATCTTGAATCTTAGAATCATAGAATGGCCTGGGTTGGAAAGGACCTGAAAGATCAGCCAGTTTCAACCCCCTTTTGAGGGCAGGGTCGCTAAAAACTAGACCAGACTGCCCAGAGCCACATCCATCCTTGCCTTGATCCAGGGATGGGGCATCCACAACCTCTCTGGGCAACCTTTTTCAGTGCATCACCACCCTCTGAGTGAAAAACCTTCTAATATCTAACCTAAATTTCCCATGTCTTAGTTTAAAGCCATTCCCCTTTGTCCTATCACTGTGTAAACAGCTGTTCCTCCTCTTGTTTATACATCCCCTTTGAGTACTGGAAGGCCACAATGAAGTCTCCCTGGAGCCATCTCCAAGCTAAACAAGCTATTCTCCTCTTCCCTTAACACCTCCTTCCCACAAGCTAATGGATAGTAAACAGATCAAGCAAGCAAAAAGACCAGCTTTGGACTGCTCCTGCACAGTTGATCCAGCCTATAATCAGCCATTATAGCCACTGTCATTGATTTCTGACTTCCTGTTTGTGTTCCACAACAATGATATTTCTCCACTTTCCTTTAAGCATACCTCAAGTTGAGTGTCTTGCAATAATACCCTTGAATAAATCAGCTTTGTAGGATGCTTGGTCTTAATGGGAAAACACAAAAATGGAAGATAACTGCAGACAATAAGAGACTTCCCCTCACTCTGCGCTGTACTTGGTCGTGCATCATTGTTGTACACCTACATTCATATTTTTTCATTACACTAAATTAATCCTTTCATGATTGCTAACCACTATTTCAGATTAATTTCCTTACCTGAAAGAAAACCAGCCCCGAGAGAGAAAATGATTGTTTTCAAATTCACGAAACTGTTATTCATTGCAAATTCAGAATTGTCTTTTCCTTAGAAACTCTCCTGATTATATCAGCTATGCTAGTTACTAGTTCCTTCTGGGAAATATGTTTTCTACTTCTGTTCAGATTAAAGAAAAAAAAAAAAAGGAGGCAGGCAAAGCTACTGAGAAATCACTAGTAATTATAACTGAAGATGAAAATATTGAAAATTGACGAGGACAGTTAGTTTTGCACCTAACTTGCTGTTTTCCTCCCTGGCTTTAATAAAAATAGCTGTAAATACTGTCTTCATAGTCAAAGTCACTTCACAGTGGCTTTGCAAACAGTACTCTCAAAAATAGAAAAGTCTGTGTTTTCAATGCACAGTAGCTCTTGAAAGCCACTGGTATGATTTTTTGGAGGAAATCAAACTTTGATTGTGGCTCTTAGCAATTTTCAAGTTAGTAGCTAATGAAATTAGACTGTGGTGATGGAGAATACTTGTAGAATAATTGTGTTTGCATACTTGAGCCATGCCTTGAACATTCATGATGTTCTACAGAGCTGTGAAATATAGTTACTGAGGAGCCCACAATTAACAAATGCATAGAAGGGAAAGACAGTGATAAAGAGTTTTAGAATCATAGAATCATTTGAATTTGGGAGGGGCCAAAAGGTTATCTAAACCAACTCCCTTGCAATGAACAGGGACACCTACAGCTAAATCACATTGGTCAGAGCACCATCCAGCCTGATCTTGAATGCCTCCAGGGACAGGGATCCACCACATCTCTGAACAACCAGTTCTGGTACATCATTACCCTTATCATAAAAATCATGAAAATTTTTCCTCTAAAGCAATCTAAATCTTCCCTTGTTTAGATGGAAACCATTTCCCATTGTCCTATCACAAAAGACCCTGCTGAAGAGTCTGTCCCCTTCTTTCTTACAGCCCCCTTTAGATAATGAAAGGCTGCTTCCATGTTTCCCTAGAGCCTTCTCTTCTCCAGATTGAACAGCCCCAGCTCTCAGCCTGTCCTCGTTCCATTCCTTGGATCATTTCTTTGGCTCTCCTTTAGATGTGATCCAACAGGTCTTTGTCTCTCCTGAACTGAGGACTCCACATCTGGATGCCGTACTCCAGGTGAGGTCTCACAGCACAGAGCAGAGGGGCAGGATCACCTCCCTTGCCCTGCTGGCCGTGCTTCTTTTGAAGCAGCCCAGGATACAGTTGGCTTTCAGGGCTACAAAGACACATTGCTGGCTCATGTCAAGCTCACCATCCACTAGTACCTCTAAGTCCTTTTAGCAGGGCTGTGTTCTATTCTTACATCCCCCAACTCATGCTGACAGTGGGGCTTGCCATGACCCAGGTGCAAGGCCTTGCACTTGGCTTTGTTGAACCTCTTAAGGTTCTCCTGGGGCCACTGTTAGAGCCTTTCTAGGTCCCTCAGTTGTGCTGATCACCCCACACAGCTTGAGATACAGAAGCACAGCAGTTAGATTCTTCCATCCTTCTTTCCTTCTTTTTTTTTTTTTAATGCATAAGAAGAACTTGAATAAAAATGTCTGTCTAGACAAGCCCTGTTGAATGGAGCAGGAATCCCATCTAGACTGACAAAGAAGAAAGGGAAAGGTCAGCATAGTTGTCATCTGTGCAATCGTGGGTTGAGATGTATCTCCTGGATGTGAAACTAAACTTAAAGAAATGACTTCTATATGAGTTTCCCAATGAGATGATCTCACTCTGACTAAATCACATGAAATTTCTGGTCATTTACCCTTGACTATGAATGTTTCACAGTAATGGGCAGTTGCACTGAACCACCATTAAAGATCTTGTTTTTCATGGCAGTGCTGGCACAAGACCATCATGTAGTTTTGCTCCCCTAGGGAGATGCCAGATCCTACTCATGGGGAATGAGGAGAGAAGTCTATCCTGCAGCTATTTTCTTATTTTAGTACAGATGTTTAGTTGCTGTAGGAAATCTGTTCCAGTTAGACCCCATCGTAAACTCACTTAACTACTACAGTCACACTTTGTTCTTCAGTTTTATTGCAGAATCCTCCTGCTGTTGATTTTGGCCCTGAGAAGGGTTTTTTCTTCCTAAAATCCCTGGAGTCTTGTCTATAATTTGTATTTTTCAGTGGGAAATGGATTATGACGAGACCCAGGGAGTAAAGTGATGTACCCTGTATTAACTTCAGCTTTGAAAATTCTGCTGGGGGCAGTCCTTATATGTGCCAAAGCATTATTAATTCTTGAGGGATTTATGTTAATAAAATTAATCATGATTAATTATTTGGCTACCTATTTGGCAGTCATTTTTCAAAGGTTGTTTTTTCTACCCCTACAGGAGCTGTTTCTTTTAAATGCAGGTCAGAAGGCTTTTACTGCAATCATAGCAAACATGAGAATGGAAACCCATAGGATAAAAAATACTCTTAGTTAGGAGAGATTAACATTTGGTAATTGGAAATTTGGTACCATTCCAGTCTATTCCATTCCATTCCATTCCATTCTATTCTATTCCACATAATTATAGTTTAGGGGCACCCTTAATGCTGTTCATTGTGACCTATTTGTTCAGGTACTTTTCTAGGAAAAACTTTCATGATGGAATATGAAATGAAGGACTGATAATATGTACTTTGTTAGTTTCAGGTCTTTTTGGAAAGAACTGATAATGTAAATTCAATAATGCTCTGAGAATTACAGCTTTCCGAAATGGAGTTATTTCATTAATGTTTAAATGCAATCCCAAATTTGGAAAGGAAATGTTGACAATACTTTGTGATGTACAATTTAAAAAAAAAAATCAGGTAGGAAAATTTCTCCCATATGTGATGCAGATGTAACGACAGAGTTTTGCTGCCGAGATCCAATTCCAGACCTCTAAGGGCACATCTCTAAGAGAAATTAATGAGCAAGAACACATGCTCCAAGGGAATACAGCTTCTTGTGTCACTGTAGGAAACAAAAAAGGGGCTTTGAAAAGTAAGAAACTGCCATTGTTGTTTGCTGTGATCTTTCATTATGGATGTTCGTAGCTGTGGCTCTCTGATTTTGTTTAGTATTGTTTCATGTGGGTCTTGGGTGTCTGTTCAGTGAAGTTAATTTCTGGAAACTGAAGAGCAGATGGTTGGAGTTTGTAAATTGCCAAAGTCTTGTGACTTCAAATGCTTAGCTGCCTTCAAAATTTGAGCAGCTAACACAGCTATTTAAGGACTGTACAATCCTTTTTGCCTCCCCTAATTCCCTGAACAAAATGAAAATCAAGTCTTCCCTGTGCTCCTCGTAAGTTGTATTGAGTATATTTGTTTATACTGCACACATCTCAAGGATAATATACTGTTTAGGAATTTTTTTTGCTTTATAAATATATTATAAATAAGAAATATATTTAAACGCATATTTGATCAATTTTTTTCAAATTCACGTCAACATATTTGATGTTATTTGACACACTATATTATGAAGTTCTATGATTCAGACAACTGTATTCTACAGTGAGCATTTTTCACCATCTGGACATTGTCCTGGCACCCTGCTCTGGGTGTCCCTGCTTGGGCAGGGGCTTGGACCAGGGGACCTCCAGAGGTGCCTTCCAACCTAAGCCATTGTGCAATTCTGTAAGCCTAAAATTACAGTAGAAATACACAATATAGCATTTTATTTAGCACCCCTTTAGCAAATTGTGATAGAAAACAGAAGTTTTGCCTTTCTGAGAATTAAATAGAGAATTCCAGTTTTAGTCTGCAGATTACAGTTTAAGAACAGGGCTTATTTTTTAAATAAAGGAATGAAATATAATTTAATCTTGACAGATTTATCGGTATAACTATTGCCACTGAAGAAAAAAAAATAGAACAGCTAAATTTGTATTATTGCAGTGCCTTTTGCAGGCATTGTTCTAGCATTTCTTTACAGTATGAAGAATAAATAAAAAACTTATAACTTGCCCTTATAGGTGCAATAAATATATCAACCACCTCCTCCTCTAGGTGTTTCCTTTTCTGGAAATGAAGAGTAAAGGATTATTTCTGCATGATTGTTAATCTTGCGTTATACAAGAACAGACCCCTGTAAGTTTTAATTTGGAAGCTCTTTTAGACATTTTACAGAATGTAGCCTTTGATATCTTCCAGTGACGGACACTGTGAATAATTCTTCCTTGGGCTTCAGGTACATTTGCTGTGAGGGCTTTTTCTGAAGCAGCACATGAGAGGGCAGGACAGCAGATGCTCTTCCACGCTCAGACCTGAACCCATCTTCCCATGCTGCCTGGAGTCAGACCTTGCATTTCATCTCTCCCCCTCTGCAGGAGACAGAATAAGCCCAGAGGAGGGAGCTGGGGACTCCTCTGCGCCAGCATCCCCAAGCACCAAGCAGCAGTCTCCATCCCCTGCAGGACTCACCATTCTGAGTACATCTTCTCATCTTCAGCCCTGTCCTCCCACTCAGTCTTTGTGCTTCAGCTTCACTCCAGACTTGTTCACCTTCAGTCTTTGACTCATCCTTCGAACCTTCGTTGTCCCTTGAAAGCCTCACGTGCCTACTTTTCTCTGCCCATTAATTAACTATGCAGAAAAGATACTGAGATAATTGATATTTTCTTCAGCATATTATGTTCTCTCCACAGTCTGTGCCTTTTTCATCCATCTCTAAGGAGGAGGCAGCTATTCTCTAGATATATAATTCATAATGCAGCATGTCTCGACTTTCAGTCAGCCAAGACATATTAACCATTAGCAATGCAGTTATTGATGATAACAGTGCTTTAGAGGTGTTTTTCTGTTTGTTGGGTTTTTTTGTTTGGTTGGTTGTTTTTTTTCCTCTCTTCTACAGCTTTGGAGAGTGATAATCTTCATCTTTTAAAGGATACGCAGCAACTTTCCCTGGTTTCACACTCTCCAGTAACTCTTAATTGTCCATCTGTACTACCCATTGTGTGGACTGAGTGACTGAATTCTAGAAGTTCTCTTATTTCTTTATTATTAAACTCCTGTTGCAAGAAAATAAAAATTAAGATCAATTAATATTTTTTTTCTTCTGCCATCATTTACACATCATCCTCTTCGAACCAGTGCCATCAAATTGATGCTGTTCTGCTTATTTTGTTGTTGAAGATGATATTTGGATAGCTGTAATGCAGAAATATGATCGTAGTTTTGTTTTGCTTTTCTGCTACAATTAGACACTGTTTACCTCTTCTCCTATGCTTTTATAAATGTAATCACCTTGTTAACATCTGGCTAATACCTTTGAAATTCAATGGTTTCCCACAGGCAGTAGTATTCTGTACTCTCATCCTTTCATTAAATGCTTCTTTCTCTCCCTGTATTTCATTTCTCCTATGAATTTCAGCAAAGTGGTTCCTATGGTGACACACTTTCCATATACACTTTAGGTTGTGCTCCAGCATAAAAAACATTGTATCAGACTCTATCTAATGAAGGCTTATCCCCCTCCCCCCTCCAGTCAGATACTGTGTGACTCACTCTTGGATTTGGATCAAGCCTATTTGTTTTGGGGAGGATGTGGGTATTTTAACATAAAATTCTGTTTTGCAGTTATAAACCTAGTTTTGTTCACATGTGAAACACTTATTAGGCGTGATATCTCTGCATTCATCTTCAGCTGCCTAGGTGAGCTCGTGGCATTTATCATCAATCTTTGAAACTAGTATTCCTGTTGTGAAAGAATGCTGCAGAAAACATCACATCCATAGACCTCTGGGCACTTCCATGTTTGTGCCTGCCTGCAGCAGGAAAGTGTCTGCAGGACCTTAGTTGAGACTCTGGCTTGTTTGAGTACTTCTGTCACTGCTACTCCCTATACAAGTACAAATTGTTCCTTTAAAATAACAACCATCCTCTTCACTCAGCCCTCGTAGTTCATCAACAAGTCTATCACAAACAAAATCTACAAGATATTCCTGTTCACAGGGTCTATTATAAACCCATCAGGTGTTTCAATTTTGTGCTGTTTTGCAAGCATTGGGCATGTTGTTCTCCAATCTAATGCTTTCCTTAGGATCAAACGATCTTTAAATATTTGCACAGTGATACTTGAAAATGGCCATTTCACTGAACATGAGAAAATGGGATAAAATATATGATCTTTTTCATATAGGTACATGTGTGCATATATGAATGTCTAAAATCAGTTTTTCAAAAAGACTTATCCTTTTCTAATTAATACAGCTTGTAACATGTTCTAATTTACTTTTATTGTTCCTGTGACCCTTGGTAACACATTCCTTTTACAGATCATACCTATCAGCCCCTTCTGTGCACAAGATTTGATTAAAGATGTTTGTGAACAGGCAGAAGACAGATAACAAGGAAAACAGTAAGACAGTAAATATCAGAAAGATGGACTTTGGCCTAGTAACGCTGCGAAATTAAACACAATTTTGTAGGTCTTGTGGAAAAGCTGATCAAAGCAAAGATCTAGTAAAGTTAATTTAGGTTAGATTTAAGTGAACCAAGATTTACTTTGCCAATTGCAGTAATTGAAATATGATATGAAAGCTTGAGCAAAAGATTGAGTTGCATGGAATAGAATTTACTCTGCTAAGTATTAATAATTCTACCTAGGTCAGGAATAATAATTATATAGAGTTAAAAGACTTGGCTAAAATTTCAAAAGCATCCATCACAGTGTAGCATCCATAGGAGAATGGTTTTTGTTTCTAAAATGACTGAAGCTTGTAGCAGTGAGTAAGCCTTTGGCTATGAGTGAAAAGAAAAAAAAAGAAAAAACATAAGGCTTCTAAAGCCTTGATTACAAAGGAGAATGTTAAAAAAATAATCCAAGAATACATCAACTAAATGTGCTGAGTTAACATCTGCTGATTTCAAGCTAGATATCTACAAAAAATGCTTTTACAAATCTGGCTGAGCACCTTGCATGTTTAGACTCTGAGCCACTTTTCTAAATTTTGAAATGGAATCCTTTTAAGCTTTCTTTGAATTTTTACCTGAAATTTAGTCTAGAGAAGAGAAGGTGCAGGGGAGACCTTATCACTTTCTACAATTCCATGTAAGGAGATAGTGAAGTGCAGATCGGCCTCTTCTCCAAGGTAACAGCAACAGGACAGGGAGTAATGGCCTTAAGATGCTCCAGGAAAGGTTCAGTTTGGATATGAGGGAAAAGTCAGAAGTTTATAGTCACTTCGTAAGCTGCTGTCTCTCAGCATCCTTTACTTTAGAAAGTAAATTACTCATATGTGCTGGTTGAGGCTGAACATTGTATGAGAAATACAGAAAATTGTGAGTTCTTGTCTGTGTTTAGCATCAGTGTACTTTACCAGAGATATAGATTGTATAATGTCATCTATCCAAAAGGCAGACAAAGCAGAAAGCTTTTGAAAAAGGGACACTGATTTTGCATAGCTACAAGCTGACATTTTTTGTCATCTCTGCAGTTTCAAAACACTGCACCTTCCAGGTCTGCATTAATTAGCGTAACTAAGATATGCCAACAGTGGTTCTTCTCATCTCACCTTTTGAAGGAAAACAATGTGGGCACAGAAGTGTTTTGGTTGGATTTTGTAAGTTATCTGTACATGCATATTTCTACATACTCATATTATTTAAAGACAAAAAACAGTGTTTAAATCAAATCTGGTGAGGTCTGTGACTGCTCTCAGTTGTACTGGGAATTAATTCCTTAGCCACTGACTGATCTGTCGAATTGGGATCAGCACTTGGGTGCTCAGCATGAGTCATTGTCACCCAAATAACCTTCATACTCTTGACCAATGTTTGATGATTGTGCGTTTGGACAGGTCTCTAAATGTTCACACTTATGCAAGTCAGACCCTAAGTGGGTAATTTGAAATCTTAGATCACTTCCATGTTTGAAAGTGCTGATAATTTCAGGCTGCTTCACTTTAGAGGCAAAATGAAATTTTTGAAGTTTTTTGACTTGAGATTATTTAATGACTTAAGCAAACAATATTTGGCATTCTCTGACTCCCTAGAAATTAGCAGTAGGGACTGTAACCAGTAAATGAATAGTGTGAGAAATTCTTGAGAACTGATTGTACACACTTAGCAGCTTGTACCTTGATTTTCAAAATGTGGAGGTGTAAGTGAAGATAAATTTCATCTCCACAGGATTAGGAGGCTCTGAAAATGTGCAAATCCTGAAATATTCTCCCTTGTAGCTATAGCTATAAACTAATTTTTACATGATGTGCCTACTTATTTTTAAAAACCTGCATTTTTCTGCCTTAACGCCAGTTTTGAAAAATACTTTCTTTAAAGGATTAAACAATTGCATTCTACTTCTGTCTTCTTTTTCTGGAATTTTCTGGTATTGCTTTGTAGGATGCAATTACAACAATGAAAATATGTTAATTCACTCAATTCTCTGTATTTTCTGCTTTCTTTTTACAAAAAGAGAGTAAATCTCCCAATTCATGTAGCTCAGCTGTACAAGAAAAGGCAATTTTTAATCTAGAAATAATGGAGAATGGGAGTGGAAAATTGTCTGAGACGTTTCAGTTGGCTAGGAATGATTTGTTGCATGTCAGATGGGAATCATCTCACAACATCAGGTGTCATCAATTTAAGGTTAAGGACTCTACATTTAAATTCCTTCATGTGGATACCTGTAGTGAATCAGCAGCCCCTATTACAGCAAAAATTGATACTACAGATGATGGACTGCAGTGTCTGAGGCTAGTAGGATAGCTGGAGCATTTTAAGTGGTACTTGGAAAAATGGTAAGCAACCAGATCTTGTCTCTATAGTTCCTTTGTGGTCAGTGATGGAGAACAAACATTTGTAGAGCAAGGTCTATATGATCTGTTTTAAGAATCTGCTCATTTATATCTGTTAATTATCATGGTAGTATAAGTGCTCTGAATTGTAGACATTGTAGGAATTAGTGGATCATCAAATCACAGCCTAAAGATGAAATTCTGCTAAGAAGTGCACGGCAGTACAGTGTACTCACTGATGCTGAAGAGTTTATTTTCTTCTTTGCTCCCTTGCAGCACTCCTCTGCCTCTGCACTGGCTAATTTAGCTTTCTGATAGATCATTTAGAATAACGAACTAACTAAAAATGAAAATATATTTAAAAAAAAAAAAAGCTAATCTGTTGAAAATACAAGGAATTTACATTTGCTATAGAACATCTAGTAAGTCTCCATGAATTGAAGGCATGTCAGTGGCAGGTATGACCTCTTTTGAAAGGCTGAATATTAACTGGTTTACTTGATAGCAGAATTAAAATATGTGGAAATAATTCTGTCTCTAGCTGAAAATCTTGATGGAAGCAGAAGGAAAGGTATATAACAGTACTTTCTTGATGCACAAAGAAAGAAACTAATGTGATGAAATTTATTCTTTAAAACCATATTTTAATAACATAAAGGAATGAAGTTTTCCAAAAACATTCAACAAGCTGATGTTGACAGTATAGTTATAGGAGATGATCTGAAAACTGTCATGGAATTAAGTACAGAACAATTAAATTTGAAAGGAACCCCTGAAATACATATTGTTCAAGTCCCTGCTCAAAGCAGGGCCAACTCACCAGGCTGGTCAGACCCTTTTCCAGTTGTGATATGAGGATCTCTGTTCTTGGAGAGTCACAGGCTCTCTGATTAACTTGTTCCAGCATTTTAGAACCTTCATTGCAATCTTTTTTCCCCTACGTTTGGTCAGAATTTCCATTACTGCAACTTTTGGATTTTGCCTCTCATACTTTTTACAGTGCACATCTGAAAAATGGCCCATCTCCAGTCTTCTCTTAAATGGCCACTTTCCATTTTCTCTTGACCATCCCTATAGGTTAGCTGCCAACAGTAACAAGATCTCCCCTTTGCATTTTCCCCATAAGGATGAACACACCCAGGTCTCTCAGCCCCTCTTTCTTTCTACCTACAACAGGCTTACTCAAAGCAAACTACATATGAGAAGGCTGTGTTTGTATCTAACTCCCTTTTGGAGAACAGGGCCAACTCTGGCAGTCTGCCTTTGTCCTGAAGCCCTGTGGAGCTCTGATATGAATTATTGCCAATTTTAGATGATGCAAGAGATGTGCATTGCTTAGTTACAAACGAACATCTTTGTTCCACGTGACTGCTCCTTTTATTGCAAATGTTACTGAAGCAAAGAACAAACCACATTGCTTTTGTCTATTTCTCTTCTTTAAAGTATCATTAATTAGTTCATGATAGTAGCTACACATCTTGAACTATTTTATTTTGTGAACCCAAAATGCTTTGGAGGATTAAGGACTAAATTATCCTTCCTGAAGTAGAGAAATACAGAAAGGAAGGGCACTAGGAATGACACAAGAAACAGAACAAAACTTGTGTTCACAGAAGATGAAGTGCTCACACTGAGAGAGCATCGTGATGACTGTGCCATTGTCTTCAAGGACACAATGCTGGGAGGAAGCTCTGTGTCTGCTTTATTATGCTTGATGTATTCCAGAGATTCTCATGTGTTATATTTTTGGGCCCTCTTTCCTAAAATTGTCTACAGCTAGATTAGTCTCATTTAAAAAGAGAGATTTAAAACAAATTTTGAGGAAATCCCTATTTTAGTCAAAATGCTTCTTTTGAGACATGAAAAAAATATCCACAAACGTTTAAATAAAACCCGTATTTCATAAACCTGTATTTAGTAAATTCCACCAATGATGTTTCCACAGCTGTAAAAACCTAGAGGAGGAATAGGTTACAAAGCATTTCAAAACTTAGAAATTGTGTTGAGAATGTATCTTTGTTTATATTAGTAAGGTTACCATTGTAGGCATTGACTCAGAAACAATTTCCTAATCTCTCTCTTGCCACTACATGGTTGTTGTTGCTGTTTTCCTTGCTTTCATTTAGGCAAGGGTTTGGCACATGGAAGCTGAATTTGTAAAAATTTAACTTTCCATTTTTCCCAGATCTTTTCTTTTTCACAAGAGAAAAAAACTGTTCATTTGTAATGCAAACTGTCAGGGACTGGGATCCACAGGGTATGTATTTAGACACACAGGTGTCATTACCTGCACCCACACAGTGGCAGATACAAGTAAAAGGGTGAGAAGGAACTGCAAAAATATCCTAGCTTCTAAAGGGGGAGCAAGAGGGAGAATCTATGAAAATATTGAAATTACAGTATAAAGTGTCACCATATTATAGAATTCTACTACTAAGGAATTATGGCTTCTTAACTTTATGCAGAAAGTTGGCAAAACCCATCGTTGAGTGCAATGCTGCCATTTTCATTGAATTCAGTTGATAATTCTTTGAAACATAGTATAGACTTAGATTACCTATTCTGTTGAACTTAGCTATCACATGCTCTTAATCTTCACACTGGTATCATGCTGTTGAGCACAGAAATTAGATGCAAGAAACTGAGATTTTTTGAAGAATTCTTCATCCTGTCTTGATTTAATGATACAGAAGTATGGAAAAGTCAACAGTTTGTGTGCTAATTTCCTCCAGTGGATACTCATCTTTATATATAGTAAAATGTTTATGTTATTTCCCATGTGCATTTGTCTGTCTTCCAATTTCTAGCCTCCTCTTTTCATGCCTTTCTAAATGAAAGTTTGCCAACCTAAACGTCTTTGTAACAGTTTTATCAGCTCTTCCACTTTCTTCTTTGTTGTTATGCCTTACTCCCCACCATTTCATTGTCTATTTTGAACAACTTAATTTGTTTCACTGGTTTAGTACCCAAATATACATTTCTATTCTTCATTTTACTCTTTTTTCTTGCTTGGCCTAATCACAGAATCACTCTTCAAGCATCTGTAGCAAAGACTTTCTTTCTATGTTTCATAGCATAATATCATGTAAGTGTCTTAACCCATCTGTGACAAACAATCCAGATCATGAAATATGTCTCATTTTCTCTAACTGCTACTACCCTATCTACAACTCTTTGTTCTGTTCTCATATGTAGTCATGTATTTCTGCCCAGGGAAGTGATGGAATTGCAGTTCCTGGAGGTGTTCAAGAAACATGGAAGTGTGCCACTGAGGGACGTGGTTGGTGGGCAAGTTGGGGGTGGGTTGGTGTTTGGACTGGATGGTCTTAGAGGCTTTTTCCAATCTTAGTGATTCTGTGATCATATAAAAAGGGGCTTTACTTTCAAAAGCATTGATGAAAATGCTGAAGAATGTGTGGTCTTATATTTACCCCTCTGAAACCTCTCTGAAGATGTCTTCATTCAGGAATTTTTTTGTGCATTTAAGTAATGTTTTGAGACACAAACTATTTACTCATTACAATACTGGCTCTACTGGTCCAATATAACACAAAGACTGAAGTGTTAATTTAAATACCTCACAAAGCACCACTACCTTTAAAGGAGTTTTTTTTTTAAATCTGTCTATTTTTAAAGCCTCATTGAGGCTTTGTTGAGGAGGTGTATTTTAAATAAAATCATGTTAATGGTATGCTATTCCTGTCTTTAGTGTTTTGTCATTTCTTTGACACCGTGCCTTTGACACAGGCATCTTTCTTGTCCTTCTGCAGCACAAGTCTTTCAGCCTGCTGGAATTCCTTGAGCAGTTCAAGATCCACTAAGGCATAAAATCTATATACCATATGTACCTTCATATGTCACCACAAGAACTCTTAGATGTTAATTAATCAGGCCTGTTTATATATAATCTTCAATTCCCAATTAATGTTTAGGTTTTTACTTCTACTGACTAATAAACACTAATTACAGACAGGTATCTCATCTATTTTACAAATTAAAAATGCATCTGGACAGAAATATTTAGAGGACATTTCCCTGCAGTCTATATGTGTTAAGTATTTTACTGTCTTCATGTTATGATAGATCTATGCATTGCTAAGAACCTTTGGGGCAAGGTAGACTGAAGAAGGCTTTTGAATTATTCTTACTTCTGCCTTATGTATTTCTTTGATATCTTCAAATGATAACATAATTTCCTTTGCTAGAATTCAGCTGAAATAATTACAACACTAGCTGAAGGTATGCCTATTTTTCTGCTATGTGCTTGAAAACTGTAGGTACAGGTGATAGCCTGAAACTATGATTGTGGACCCAGTGTTAGGAGGGAGACTCTGTGACAAAAACTACTGGTTTGGTAGCAACTTCTTCATACTGTAAGATTCCCCAGCAGTTTTCTTTGGCTGTTGATTTTCATGTGTAGAAAAGTTCTGCTGTGTTTTTTACATGAATGGTTATTTGAGGGGAAAAAGGAAAAAAAATGTCTGAGACAGAATTCTCAACTATTCCTTTTTTCTGGGAGGTCTGAGCAACAAATTAAGCCCAATGGCTTGTGAGTACAAATGTGTGCCTAACAAAATTTGTGTTACTTACTTAAAAGTAGAAAATAACTAATTCTTCACCAGAGCTTTTAAGGAATACAGTAATAACAGTTTTTATCCTATAAGTAAGCACTCTTAGAATTCACCTGAGTGCTTGATGTGCTTATCAGTGATATGGAATAATGTAATAAATTCAGCCTGATGACTTGAGGAGTTTAGTATGGAAATTGTGCCCAAAGTTAAGAGCAGGCAATGTAATAGAAAATGTGGGCATGTAAACGAAAACAGAGTTGGAACAAGAGTGACTAAGAGAGAAATTAAATAATATGTCAGTAGGCTCAGTTTTGGGATAGCAACCATTCTAGGGACAGACCTCAGCTACGTGTTTGATGCGCCTGTGTGCTTAATTCATGGGTACATGTCGTAGTTATTGTCCTATGTTTGTGCAAGTGCTAAAACATTGGGGTTTCTTTGTATTTGAGTAGGTACAAGAGGTAGATGATTGTCCTATTTGGGTGTAAGGTCAGGGCAGTTTTGAAGAAGAAAATCACACCTTGTTACAGATCCAAAATCCTAGCTTTCTTAAAATAAGATCATAGAGAAACAGCTTTTTCTGATTTAATACTGACTTTGGTGGTAATAATAATAACAGTAATCCTGGGTATGACTATTTGGTTTTTTACTTGGTTGTTCAAAACTACCTTGAGTTAGTTTAAGAAGGCCATGCTAGATGGAGGCCCTGGCATGAGTTTGGGAGAGATCCTGCACAATGAGGAACTGAAAGTGATAAAAGCTGCAAGAAACTTCAAGATTTCACAGGCAAAAGGATCACAGAATGAGGATAGGAGCCTGCAGCTTCTGCAGATGCTCCAAGTGTTTCAGAGAGTAGAAGGGAGAGAATGGGATTACTGGAGTAGTGTCTCAGAAAGTCCAAGTTAGAAGCAGCAATAGTTCAAAGTGGGGAACCTCTCCTCCTGTGGGCCAGGGGAAAGCTGTGTATAATACCTGCATAATCTCTTATCAGTTTAAACCAGTAACTTTGGTAGTATGTATAATAGCAAACAGTGTTTTGCAGCATTCCCCTATTGGAACATGGTTGCTGTTGAATTGTTAGCAGGGTGGCACAGACCACCAGTATATGTCTGGATGTGGTCAAGGAGCTAGGCCGGGTGCTGGACAAGCTCCACAAGCCAAGTCAAGCTTTGGGACAGTACTACAATTTGGTGACAGGGACGTGAGGCTCACCAAGACAGCTCCCTCGAGGTCTAAACTGCAACTTGGAAATATACAACTAATTATAAACTCCGCTGTTGAAGTCTCTCTAATTAAAAAAATAAAAATAAAATAGTGGGATTGCTGTTATCATTTGATGAAAACCTCCACCTTCTGAGCCCAAGTCTTTCAGATCTACCCACAGCTCTAGCTAGCTTGGAGTCCTGTAGAGTTAAGCCATCCCTGGCAGTATTTGCATCTTTCTTTCAAAAGCATGTGAATGTGAAGATAAAATTGACTCGAAGCCAAAGGCAGTTGTTGTATCATTAGAGCTTCAAGTTGCACAGAATGTGAAAGTGTGGTTTAAAGATTTTTTAAGTACATTTTTCCCCTGCAGTCAAATGTCAGAGGATGAGGAATGAATGCTCAGGTTCAGTTCTCCAGTCAGGCAGTTGCTGCTTTGTGCTTCGCAACCTGTTGGCACTTCACAGCCTTTGCAGCTCTTGAACTGGCAGCCTGCCAGGGACATGAGGGTCACCCTTAATTTGCCTATTTGTTATTGACTGAATGCCACATAATGTGCTGACTTGCATAAATCTACATAACTTTTTAATTTTTAATTAATGCAAATCATTATTACAATTATTAATTTATGCTATCAATCAGTTTCAAGAGCTATGGGGTGATAAAAATGAGATGAGCTAAGCAGAAGGAACAAAAAGCCCTTTTTGACCCAAGGTTATTTCCTCTATTGTTTAGCTTTTTGAAAGCAGTTCTTAGAACCTGAAGCACTTTTTGCTAATTGTTCCCATGCTGCTTCTTAGCATAGACTTTCCGTGAATAGATCTATACCTGCTCGTGCAGAGAGATCAAGCCCACTTAACTGCTATGAATTACACTCCTCCACTCACAGAGCGCTTGGATGGGCAGCTATGTTAGTGGTGCCTCTCCTGACCTGTGTGTATCCTTCTTCTGGGCTAGAGAAGCTGATGAGGATAGAAGAAAGTTACAAAATAGAGAGATACAGTGATGGGGGAAATTGCACTCACATACAGGCCATTAAATATCTTTCTGCTCTACAATGTTTCATAGCTATTTAGGAGAGAAAAAAAAAAAGCAATACATTTTATTATTTTAAATGTCTCTGAACTTGCTTTTAAAGCAAATACAGCTTTAACTTTTGTGTACAATGGGAGAGGTCTTCTTGTCACTGTCTTCAGCTACTAGAAATCTTCTATTGAGATTCACCTCAGGGATACACAGTGAAAGGGTTGGAGGCAATGTACAAACTCACAGCAAATTTCAATTCATTATTAAGAACAATTCTTCACTGTAACAGCTGTCAAATATTGGAACAAATTGCTCAGAGAAACAGTGCAATGTCAATTCTTGAATATATTCACAGCTCATCTGGCCAAGGCACTGACCAAGCTGCTGTAACTGGTGTGGGGCTGGAGAAGATGAACTCTGGGAGACTTCTTACATCCTGAATTTGTTATACAGTGTTCTCTCTTTCCTAAAATATGTTAAAAATATCACCTGTTAATTGTCTTCCTTTCTGATATATGTGATAACTCACTGAGTTAGGTAGTTTGTGTTTGCCAAAATGGTTAGGACTTGTATAAGTATCAAGACTAAAATAGTAAAAAAGCCATGCTGAGTTTTCCTCTTCCTGTTCTAAAATCCTTGATGCTACTTTTGGCTGAGGATAATTTATCCATGACATATTTATTTTAGTGTTGTTTTTTTTTTTCTTACAGTAATACTTAATGTTCTTGGAAAGGATGTTTGTTGTGTAATGGGAGAAACTGATCAGTGACAGTGCTGAATCTGGATATTAGCAACTGTTTACATGTTACAGAGGAAAAAACAATGAGCTGAATACCTTATTCCATAAAACACTGATTTAAGAGCTATCAACAATGTAGTATCTCAGGGCAAGATATTTTAATCTGTCTAGACTTTTAATTTCTGGGGCAGTCACTGAGAGTATACTTTTGTCTGCAGAAAAAGTCATATTTTTTCAAATAATTATTATTTATTTCATTACATTGATGTGTATTATCTGAGTACTTCAATTAACCTGTCTAATCTGCTCATCCTTCATGTAAGTAGTGAAGGGAAAAGTGTTTTAGTAGGATGATATTTTGCCAGACTTCCTCCATAGCACAGCTGGGATTGTGTTTCCTAACATCATCTTTCTCCTTCTTTGCTCCTTACTTTGTCCTCTACAGCAGGCAGTGCTCAGGTCTGACACTCAACTGGTCATGCACACCACATACTGCTATGATTTTTCAAATCTACAAATTTGATAATTAAGCAAATTTCCAAAACATCAACATTGTGGGAAATTAGATTTCTCTATCTTGATTTTCTAACCTTGCTCAGCAGCCTGAAAATTTATTTAAAATGGTTCATAATGCAAAATATCCATGAATCTATGATTCATAGATTGTGGTTAGAATCAAAGATCTCTGGAAACAGAGAACTGGAAGATCTGTAAGCAGAATTATGTTTTTATTTATCTCATTTCATATACTGACATGAGCTATAAAAGTTAAAATCCATTTGAAAGATAATATCCATGAGTCTTTCATCTAGGTTCAGATGGCCTTACCAAGCAGAGTCCAAATTTATCCTGGTCATAGTTATGTTTGGTACACACACAATACATGTCTTCACATTGCAGACTGCCTCTCAATTATAATTAAAGAGTTCTCAAATATAGAAAATAATAAAAAATATTCTATAGGCTTAAGCATCCATTATACTTATCACATTGATCAAACAATTCATTAGTTTTAAGTTAACAGGACACTCATCTGTAGTATCATTACTGAAAAGAAAAAAATGAGTTTTTCAAAATGATGTTTTTTTCAGTTGCAAAGCATGCCCATTCTGTCATCAGTGATTATATACTATAAGATTGCATTTCTCTGGTACAATATTAAGGACTAATCTGAGAATAAGGTTATCTTCCCACAGGAAGTCATTCACTTTGTTGACCAAGTTTATGAAGGAAATAAAAGGAGATCAATTATTTACAGGAAGCATTACGTAGGATTAATGTATATTAAGCTCCCAAATGGATCTAATCATTCCAGAAAAAGAAGCAACCTTAATTTGAGGTAGTTTCATTTGAATGTAGATCCTAAAGTTACTTCATGAATCTTAGCATGCTTTAACTTCTATATACATCAGTTGCTTACATTTGATTTATTACATTGACTTTCCCCACGTCTTCTTAAGTCATCAAGTTTGTAGTTTAAATCCAGGTGCTTATTTTAAAATTGATTAACTGCAAACAAA
This sequence comes from Cyrtonyx montezumae, assembly GCF_038088225.1. NCBI lineage: Eukaryota > Metazoa > Chordata > Aves > Galliformes > Odontophoridae > Cyrtonyx > Cyrtonyx montezumae. Next base: position 4,690,608 of record NW_027071848.1, read on the forward strand.
GCAGAGGATAAAAGTTCTTCATTCTGTGTGGTACTGGTGTGGGAATTCCTACAGGATGAAAACCACTGGTAATGATTTTACTTTCAAGATGATTCTTCTTAGGTTTCTAAGAAAAGAGAAGCATGTACCTCAAAAACTTACAAGAAATATGTATATATATTTAAATTATTCATCTTTTTTTAGTGTCTGTATTTTATTTCCATCCAAAGTCTAGATGAACTTAGTAGTAGTGATATTTTTATAATTAACATACTACATATGAATATTTCCCCAAGATACACAGCACTAATAGTTACACCTCAGTAGGCAGGAAATAAATAATATGTGATTATGCAAAGCTCATACTGCAAGTAGTAATAGCATGTTAATAAATAATCTATAGACAGTGTCTGCAAGTACTGTGTGAAGAATGTTTGAAAAACACAGAAGCAAAGCTAACATAGAGAAGACACCAGTTTCAGCACATACAGGTTCTGCATCTTCCAGCCTCACAACAGCCCTTGTTATTTCACTGTGTATGAGCTGAAATCCAGAGATGCTTCCTGAAAAAGAAAACCTTAACATGTCGTGGCAAAGAAAAATTAAAAGATCATTTTTTCCTTGTAACTTCTTGATAAAATCTAGTTAACTTTTTCATGCCTGCATCTTTGATGGTGCTTGCAGGTTCATCATTTTTCATTTCTTTATAACAGAACAGCAGGATGTCATACACAGACAGAACATATCATCTCTATTAAAATCTGAAACTGGCTAAAATTTCCATTAGCAACTTTCTTAAAACTCCCTTTGGCTCTGCGTGGTGAATTGTAGATAGTCTTTTCTATTCATAATGTTGATATTGTTTGCATCAGAAGTAGACCATTTTTATCATCTTACTCCTCTTTTATGCGTTGTATTAAAGTCCTTGTTTGGTTGTAACACAAGATAGTATTGTGTTTGACACTATTTGCCACACTGTTCTCCTGACTAAACTATCTGCTCTTGGATAGGTGTCCTGCTGAAAACTGAATGTACGCTCAGGACAGTTTTGTCCAAAATTGTATCAGTTACCTCAATGAGGGGATCAAGTGTAGAGAATCATCCTCAAGTAAGTGATAATTAGTTCAGTGGAAGTGCTGAAATATTTAGAGTAGAATAGAATAGTTCAGTTTGAAGGGACCCTCAGAGATCATCAAGTCCAACTGCCTGTCCTCTTTAGGGCTAACAAAAACTTAAAGAATATTAATAAGATCATTGTTTAAGTGCCTTTTCAACACTGACAGGCATAGAGCGTCAATTCCCCTCTCCAGGAAGGCCTGAGAGTTAAAAGATTTTACAAAGGGATCTATATAGGCTTTATCCACTAGTCATGTCCATTTGTATGGTGTTCAACAGTGTTACATGTCAGGGCTGCCCTTGGATAATAGCAACTCCATGTTGTATTTATATGTTATATATGTTCAAGGAAGAATGGATGTAAAATTGCCTGGCAGAAAACCTGCCAGCCCTTAGTCGTGCTGATTGACAACCAGATGAATGCGAGCCACCAGTGTGCTCAGGTAGCCAATGGCATCCTGGCATTTATCAGAAGTAGTGCAGCCAGCAGGAGCAGAGAAGTCTCATTGTATTTCACTATGATAAGACTTTACCTTGAATGCTGTGTTCAGTTTTTGGTTACTCCACATTGGAACAAGCTGTCCAGGGAAGTGATGGAGTCGATCAGTAGGCCAAGTTAATGTTTGGACATGATCATCTTGAAGGCCTTTACCAATCTAGATAATTACATGAATCCAAGTACTTCTAAAATCACTCAAGAGAACCATTGTTTGTAACTCTCTCTCTCTGAGAGATAACATTGAAATCTCCTGTGATTTTTTAATTTATTCTCACAGTATCTCCATCAAATAGTACTGAACTGAGAAACTAATTCACAGAAATAACGTATCTCAGGACATGCAGGAAGGAAACTCTTGCAGTAATTCTTCCCAAGTTTTTAGCTACTACCATTTACTCCTTTTCCTATGTTCTTACCTCAGAAAGGCTGTGGAGTTTTGCATAATTACACAGAAGAAAAGGCAATTAAATTTTCTCCTCGCTACTGTTGATCTTAACTTCTCCCTTTGGTCTGTATTTTTCATATGATATGTCTCCTTTACAGAAATCTAGGAGAAAGCTGGTCAGCACAAAGGAGTAGCCAGCTACAAACATAAGTGTTTACACTGCACATCCTCAGATTTTATACATACAGTCTCTCTGTTCAGTTCTTCATCATTTTCTGATAAATCTCATTATTAAGAAATACCAATTAAATGTACTTGTTATACCTACCTAGTCTGAGTTATTTGAGTAGGATTTCATTCAGAGACTCTGATGCTATACTAAGACTGAGAGGAGGTATTTATATTTCACCTCCTTTAGTTCTTCAGTTAAAAGTCTTAGAGCACTTTCCATTCCTAATTAATCCCTGCACTATAAGTAGTTCAAGAACAGGGCAACTAATCAGTGTCCTGGTTTCTCTGTCCCATCAGATACAAACCTCACAAAATGGTGGTTTGTCCTGACATATCCAGCTGAGCTGAAGGCACTGTGAAAGTTAGTTTCTAGGAATAGACTGTATGTGTGACGGGATGAAGAACATTTCCTATTCATAGTAACTACTGCCCTGTAGATGGAGCATCTTTGCCATTTATGCCTTCCAAGTGCCCAGAAAGCGTGGGAATACACCAAGCATGAATGTCCTCTCAAAGCAGATTCATCAGAGTCTCCTTGCCCATAATTTACAGTAAAGCTTTCTAGTGTGAGCTGAATTACTCGATCTGACTTAGAGCCAATACAGTTAATTCTGTAGTTTCAGCTGTCTTACAAAGCATGCAAGACTACAGACGATTCCTGCTGAGCTAAAGAAGGATTTCCCATATCCCAACAGTGCAGTAATTTTTTCCTTTATTTTCTGGGCAGTTCTTCATTCTGATGCTCCTGCAGTTGCATGCATTCTTCCTCACTGGGAGGTGAATTCTTGGCACATTCACAAGTAAGGGCAAAAAATCTGCAGAAGTAAATTTTGTACGAATGACTGGCACAGACCTAGCTTGAGTATCACCTGCTGTCCTTCCTTGGCTTGTCTGTATCACAGACTGCTTAAAATGTTCAGGCCTCATGAACAGCATAACCATGGAATTCAATATAAGTAGGTTAAATTCACTCTTGGTGTCATCTAAGCTGTTTCATTTGGAGCTAGCATCTACGTTGCTTTGCCATCTGCATTGTAGTTAGTCATCCAGGCTTCAAATCTTTCCTGAAAGAAAACTGTAGGAGGGGAAAACTTAAACTAAAAGTGCTTGTGCACCAATTCCTCTGCTAGCTCAATGTCATAGTGCAGAAGGCATTCTCAGACTGTGCTGCCTGTTTTGGTGTGGGTTTTTTTTCAACATATACAAACCTCAGTTTTTAAGTCTTCGCATGAGACTGTTCTGTGTGCTCTTGCCATGTCCATTTCCCTGGGAAGCATGGACAGTTCCCTTTCAGTTCTGCCATAGGTTTCTTCAGTAGAGTTGTTTTACTCTCTCCCTGCCACACTCTGTGCCTCTTACTGGGATGTTTGTTGCTTCTCCCATCCACCAATAATTGCTGTAGGTAACATGATCGTCTATGCCAAGCGGACAGATTTTCCTCACCATCCTCAGAGGAATCAAGTGTATCATTCCCGTGCTTTGCTTCCTCCCCAAATCAGCCACCTACTCCTCCCACCAGAGAGTGCATGCACAGCTAGACTGTGAATTGCAAGAGGATCTGCATGTTGCTCCACCATCCCATGCCATCCAAAGCTGTTAACTAATTTGCTTCTTGTACCAGGCGTGTAAGGAGTTGACTGTGGGACCTTCTGTACGTATGAAAGATGCTTGGCTGGCTTATTGCTGAATTTGATGTGCTACCTAACAGAAAATGGAGATACTCTACAACCTGATCTAGTTGTAGATGTCACTGTTCATTCTAGGGGAGTTGGACTAGATGACCTCTAAGGGTCCCTTACAACTCAAATGGTTCAATGGCTCTATGATATCTTTCCAGTTATTGGAATTAGTAAGTTCTTTGTTTTTTCCTTTGGACCCTATGTTAAGCTTTAAGCTGTGTAACTCATTTAGAATTAAACAGTGGAAAGAAAACAATGGAAAATTTGGAGTTAACAGGGAAAAAAAAAACAATTTGGGATGCTGAACTATGTTGTCCAAGTGTCTTTGTTATTTTAACCAGCTGAAGTGATCTAAGCCATACAGATAAGCAACATTTGTATGAGATGTCAAACTGCTAGTAGAAAATCCACTGGCTTTTAAATGGGCTGCTGTAGCATTCCAGTTTCATGGGGTGCTATAAAAGGCTTTTCACATCAAATCCAGGCAGCCTCTCCAGAGGCTCAAGGACCATCTGGCCTGCCTTCCTTTTAGCAGCTCTTCTTTATTACTGATGAGATCATTCATAGTCCTGAGACTATGTAGCCATTACTAAGAGAGTTCAGCTTTTCTAACTAGCAAAGCAAGTTCTTCTCATTGCCCTTGGTCAACTGGAATCACTCTCCTGGGTGTGTCTTCAGTCAGACGTAGCTGCATATCTTTTTTAATTCCCTTTTTTCTCCTTTCTTTTTCCAAAAAGAGGCACTGAGCTTGCACTCTGCACTTGAAAGAAAAGAAAATGTCACTTGAGGAAGAAAAGTATTGTAATTTAGAAAAATATTATTATAGAAATAATCTTTTACGTCTTCTAAGTCCCTTTCAAACTAATTTATTAATTAATCTATATATATAGTTTTATTCACTTGTACTCTTGAGGATTAATTTAGGAACTCAAACTCTATTTAAAAACTGATCTTAAATGGAATTCCAAGTGTGCTACATAGAAAGGAAATGAAGTTCTCCATCACCTTGCTGTGGCAATTAAGTTAATTTACATTGTCACTGCTGTTTATTTTACAGCATGTGATGTACGTAGATTACAGCAAGGAAATCTGTCTGACTCAGTGTTTGGTACTGTTTTGCCATATTGCTCTAAAAGGACAAATTCTCAGTGGATTTAGGCTACTGACAGTGGAGGAGCTTGTGGAATTCATAAAGTCTCAGTATTCTCTGCTGGAATCAGCAGTCTGAGAGATTTCTGTACTCAAAAGGTACAACAGTGGTGCTATCTCACTCTACTACTCCTCAAAGGGTATATAAGGTGTTGAACTTCCACATAGCCAGTGGTTACCTTATCAAATGTAATAAAAGACAAGCACGCTCAGCTGGTTTTGATTTGGAAAAAAAATTAAGGCCTCAGAGTTAACTAAGCTCCTATTGTTTCCTGACAGTTTTGAGCTGGGTTGGGAAGAGAAATGTAAGTTAGTGCTTTTGCTGGAAGGAAGGTGGGCAGCAAATTGGTCAGCGGGCTGCAGCCATCCAAGTTCTGAGGTTTGTCTTGTAAGGGTCCCAGGAGATGTTGTGAAGTGTTGCAGATTGAGGCAGAGCAATGAATTGGATCTGTAATCAAAGGAAAAACATCTGTAGGGAACAAAGCTTTATTAGATCCTCTGATCATTGGAGAGCTTCTTTTTCTTGTTATTGTTGTGCTTCTGGATGCTACTGTCTGATAAATGACAAGTCCTTTTGTAAATCCTACTGGGCTTCTCACTTTAGTGATACTCTCTGACAGTGCCATCAACAGGCTATCGTATGAAAAAGATGTTTGCTTTAGCCAGTTTAAATCTGAAAGAAAAAAAAACTCACTATAAGAACTGAAGAGCATAATTCCTAAATGCAAGGTTCTAAATAAAATACCCTTTCAGTTTGTGTTACAGCTTCATAAGCCATATGGCAAAAATTACTGACAAGTGAGTTGGTCCTTTCCATTCAGGGTAGTCTGGAAATTGTCTCTGTTGGTGCTCATTGATTCGCCTGGAATCTGTGATCCATTCTGCAAAGATCCTAGAGGTCTATTTTTGCCAGACTGGGATGCGTACTGCCTAATTCATGATCCTTACAGAGTCAGATCTGCCTGTAGTTACTCTTCATTTGAAGTTATCTTAGCTGCTTCCTGAGCTCAAAAGACAAACTCTTGTTGTTCTAGCTGAATGCTTTGACTTCTCCCCAGTGATCTCTGTTCTGTCTTAACTAACAAATGGAATTTCTATGATGTGTAGTCAGTATAGACTGCATGACTGTGTAAAGATTAAGTTTTGGCAGCAAATGGGAATACTTTTATCCTTTTTTTCACCTTTACATCATGTCTAGCTTGCAGCTTAAAGCAAAGAACCTTAAAGTCAATACCAAATGTATTTGTTACAAATGCCTTAAAAATACCAATTTATATGTAGGTACACATAAATCTGTCAGCCATATGGAATATTCACACACCTGTCAGTGAAGTGAGAAAATTCAACTTTCAAATCTCACTTCAGTGCTCTGGAACATATGAACAGAGCCTGGAGGATGTGTTGAGATGAGTAGATCCATTCAGTAAGAAGGTAGCTGGCTTTGTACCTTTCGTAGAGCTTCGCACTGCCGAGTATTATGGAATGAGCAGGTAGGAAATATTTTCCGTGGGAAATAACATGGAAGCCAGGATAGCTAAATAAAAATAGAAAATAAGTGTGAAATGAGGTAGCAGTATTTTTTGGTATTGTGGTTCTTGTGTAATACCGCAGACTGTGGCTTGTGCATTCCACCTACACACAGCTTTGAAACATTGCAGTGATACATTGCTGAGATATTGGTCAATTTTACAGACCTGTAATTCAGTAAGTGTGCACTGAGTTTTAGGGTGAATATGTCTTCATCTAGTTATTATAAGTCACTGTCATGTTTACATAGATTTTTTGTAACCTTCCTCAAACCTGAATGGTTAAGACGAAGCAAAATGGAAAATAAATGCGATTTAGGGACATTCTGGCAGAATTCATGCTAGTATGAAACCTGTCTTTCATGAAAAATAAGTCAGAAATTCCTGATTCATGCACAAGACAGCAGTCTATTGCACTTTGGCCATTGTAGTGAAGCTCCATAATTTGCACGTGAAACATGTAAATCTGTGAGAATAGAATTACAATCCGTAAAACCAAATCCAGTGTCACAGATATTTTTTCTCCTTCTCATTGAGCCAGACTCTGCCACTCAGAATTATTTTCTAAACATTTTGGATTATTCTCAGCCAGCATCACCATTATTGAATCTCAGCTGCCCTTTCCTCTGTGGTGGATGCCCCATCCTGGATTCACTCCAGTTCAGGCTGGACAGGGCTCCGAGTTTCTGATGGAGCTGGGAGTGTCCCTGTTCATTGCAGGGGGGTTGGACTAGATGGCTTTCTTTTTTTTGAAGGTCCCTTCCAATTCAAACAATTCTTTGATTCTATGAAAGCTAAAGACATGAAAACTATTGCTCTGACTAAACCCAGATATGTCTCCCCTATTTCCACCATCGAATTATTTAAAGCCTTTTCCTCATAAAACCACTGCTAGTAAAAGCCAGCAGCACGTGAAGAAACACTGCTCCTGCCCGTGGCCTCTAGCAAATTTTTTTCTCAGATAGTGAAGATGTTGAACACAAAGAGAAGAATGAGGGGGGCAAGCAGCTGAGGCCAAGAGAAAAGGGATATATATATATATATAGGGTTTGCTTTTGCTATGCGTGAAATGTAACACCATGTTCCCACATTGTGACGCACATCAGGCATTCCAGATGGTGAGAAGGGTTGGGTTTCTGCCTCAGGCTGCCATGCACAGGCTGTATTTGCATTCCTCAGCCCAGTTGTTCATGGAGTAGCATTTAGGCACTGCACAGCCACTCATACAACGGTGCTCACATCCCAGAGCACAACCTTGTGCCACGGTGTCAAATACTGGGAGATCTTTGCGGTATGAGGACAGAAGAAAGTTGGAGTTCAGGCTCTAAGTGGAGCCCTCTGAGTGTCATATCTGGGAAGTAGAAATAGAAAATCATCTGGAATAAAGAGTGCTTATTCAGTACCTGCACTTGTACAAATAGCCTCAAGTTTGTGTGAAATGTGGATGAGATTCCTGGAGCCCAGCTCTAAAGGAACACCTACTCCATTAAAAAAGCCTTCCCACAAACCTGATGGAGCTGTAGGTGTCCTTGTTCATTGCAAGGGAGTGGAACTAGATGGCTTTTAAGGGTCCCTTCCAACTCACTTGATTCTGTGAGCCTATGAAGACATCTTTTCAGTGATGGGGAATATCCAGTACTGTTGCCAGTTTTGCTTGCTGGGGCTAATCGTGAACTTTTAATTTGTGACTCGTGCAGCAGCTGTGATTGCTATTGCTGTAATTAATCTTGATTGAAACTATTCAGTTTAATTGATTGTATTAATGGATCTAAGTGTTAGGTTCTGTTGTTTTGCATGTGTACATTTGCTTTAAAAACAAAGAAATAGGGAAAAAAAGCATTAGAGAAGCAAAGAGCATTATAAATACATATTTATAACTTAGAGGATATTTGTAAAAGCTGTCAGCATAAGAGGCTTTTAAAATGTACACATAATTTCACCTAATAAGTGTATTGCATTTAGCTGTCATTCTTCCTGGAATACTGCTTTGAGGTTATCCTTGTTAAAGTCCCTGGAATTTGCCTGAATAGTTTCCATTCATGGTAGTGGAAGTTGTGAACCGTGTGTTAGTCACTAAACAAGAACTGTGTCTTTAAGAAGGGAAGATTTTTATGAAGAATTAAAAAAAAAAAAAAAAAAGGAAAAAGAGAAAGACTGTTTCTAGAGGAGATTGGAGCTATGTTTACTGCATATTAAGAGATGTTTAAGGGAAGATTTTGGTTTAGGTAGATGGTTTCTCCCCCAAGTTTAGCTTCTCCCCTTGAAGTGCAGTTGATCATTCCACCTTAACAAGGTGCAGTGATTGACAGGTGGAGATGTAGCACAGAGCAGAAGGTGGGAGTGTGCTCTATTGGTTTGTGCTTGTACATCCTGAGCACCAATTACTGTCACTGCTGCCAGCGCTGATGTGTTTATCAGGATGAGTTATAGCAGGATATATGTACACAGGCAGCGTGTATGCTGGATGACCACCCCCTGTGATGTAAAATATGAGAGTCTGGGAGCTACCGTTTTATAATTCATCAGGTTCAGCAACCGAATGTTGTTGGTTGGCTTAGTTATAAAGGCAAGTGTGAACCGAACAGCAGACAGGAGCATCTCGTATTAACAGTCCTGCGAAGCTGCGTTTGGTGACTGGGCTCTCCTTTTGTTCAAGTGATTTCTGCCCTCGGTGAGTGATGTGGGTTTTGTCGAGCTAGAGCTGCTATTATATAAGCTGGGGAAACCTGCCTGTGAGTTTTATTTGTGTTTTGCTGCTGGAAGTCCTTGTCTGGGGTTGTTTTTAGCTTTTACAATATTTTCAGTTGTGTGTGTTACTGGCACAAAATGAGATGAAAAGAAAAACGCAGCGATGAATTATTCACCATAGTGCTGCGAGGATCTCTTTTCTGGCTAAAGTTACTTTCCTCCCTGAGCATGGTGGGTGTTCAAAGAAGCTACGAAGCAGCAAATTTACCTGTCATTAAACAGCTTTTTATTAGCGGTTAAGGAGAGTGATAGCTTTAGCTTTTGTAACGAGGGGGGGGGGGAAGGGAGGAAAGGAAAATCTGAATTAGAAGCATTTACTAATTCTTTGCTTGTATGCACATGTGGCTTTTGAGGTTCAGCACTGAATCTTTTGTGTGCAGCAAGGAGCTGCAAGGAATATAGTGTGGAGTTTTTTAGTGAGGTGACCAGTTAGATGGGAGCCTTTGTTTTTGTGGTAATATGCTCGGGATCCCACGAAAATGAATGATTCCCCATCTTGCATAACAACAGTTCTGAAATATGTGTAAGATGAAAGGCAGAGAGGGACTTTGAAACAAACTGTGGGTAGCACGATACAGCTTAGCAGGGCAGGAAAGCTGCATTTCCTATAATATGTGCAGTACTTTCTGAATTTCATCAGCTTTAGTTTCTAATTACCATTTGCTTCGTTATGATCTCTCTGCCTTTTTAAGCAAGCTCGTTTAATATCTGCCCATATTATCTTGTTGGTAGCCTTAACAATCAGCCAGCCAGCCAAATATTTTCTGTTTGCTTCAAGCAGAAAGGAACGTGATAGCACACGTTTCCAGCCTGCACTCTGCATTGCTGTGCATTACCTGTGTCCCTGCTCAGCAGAGGCAGGTGGTCGTGAGAGACAATTTTTATCAGCAGTGGCATTATCAAAGGGAGCAGACGCAGCTCCTGTCCCTCTCTTCCTTTTTCCTCCCTCGGCTGCAGAGGCAAGTTTGCTTTATCAGAACATCAGAAGGGCTCAGCAGCAGCACCTGTTGTCTCGTAGTTGTATTATTAGGAACTGGAGGGAGACTCTGTCAGAGACCTTCATATGTTATCGGTCTGAACTGTTTACCCTGTACTGATTTAAGCTTGTGTTGCTGCTTCTTATTTAGAAATCATCTATTCTATGAGTAATCAAAGCTGCTGGACCAATACTGACTTAATTAATAAGATACTTCCTTTTTAGCATCATTTTTTGTTTAAAGATGAAGGCAATCAGCATGACAACTTTTGCCACGGGCTTTGGTTGCAGAACAGATTTGCACTTATTCTTTATAAATCTGAAATTTGAAAAAAAAACAAATCTGAGTTTCTCCACATCATTTCCTGCCAGCCTAGCAGATTTCCTGTTTCTAGGAATGAGCTTATACCTGTGTCAGCAGTGCTTTATTTAAGAATATTTTCCTGCTTTTTAAACATTCAGATCTATTTTCAGTGACCCCTGTGCCAGCAAATTATATTTCTTGAAGTGTGAGCTTCTGGCTTTGCAAGTTCTCCTCCTTTCAGAAATCTGTGATACTGCATCCATCTGTCTAGGCATTTAAATTGCATGCATCACTATGGTGTAATCTCGGCAATCTGAGCATTAACCATGTAAATGTATGTACTGTAACTGAGGAAGTATAAATTAGGACAGGAAAAGCAACCCTAAAAGGAGAAATTTATGATACGGGCATATGGCTCTTGTGGGCAACAGTGCTCCAGAATCACTCTTTGTTATGACAAAATAAATTAAGCAACCAATTAGTTCAGTCTGCAGGCAGTGGTATGGAGGCTTGGTCGCAGATGAAACCAGCTTCCCAAAGTTTGATCCAGATAAGACTGAGGCCAAGTGAATGGAAAGGAGCCAGAGGACATGGCACAAATTCCCTTTATTCCGGGTGCGTGTCTGCCTCTCCTTTGTGCTCATAGCCTGGGAGTGCTGCTGAAGGAGAAGCAGCAATGACTAAGAAACATATTTTAAATTCTCTTTAGTCTGGAGAGCCCAGTTGTTTTATCTGGGGCTGAGTTTGCTGCTGTCATCCATGCATCTCATCTTGCAGAGCGTGGCTGCCGTGTGCTCCTGGATTGCTGTGCTGTCACTGCCCTTTGTTACCCAAGGTACAGATAACCACCAGCTATAGGGTTAGCGGTGTACCCTGCTGGAAACACACTACACCACACCTCCAAGAAATGTGTTGGCTTCTTAGTGATTTCTGAACAGAGCTAGTATTTTAGGGCTGAAAAATATCACTGTGTAGAAGACATCTGATCTCCAAGAGCTTTTACCTCTTGGTTACAGCTGAGACCAACTAAGGTACTGATGTCCAAATTGTCCTTCATATAACATATAATGTCTAGGAAAAACATCTTGGAAAGAAGTCCTTAGCTTTGGAATTCAACAATTTTTTCTTAGGTCTGACCTACCTCAGATCTGCCAATCTTCAAGTTTACTGTGAAGTTCAGTGGTAGCTGACAGTCAACATTTTTTGTGAAGTTACTTTCCAGTTTGCTGTAAATACAGTGCTCATGTGACTGTTTTTCTTGGAGTCAAAAGCGATTGGAGATTTTAGCAGCAAATGTATTTTCCTCTTTTAAGTACACGCACACAAACTACACTTTTAAATGAGAGAAACCTTTACAAAACTGAGTCTTGAGTACAGAAAGCACTATTACATAGAAGTGAAAACTATTTGCCATGTATTAAATCTCTTCTTTTCATGGAATGGATCAATAAAGTGACATTGCATGTTGTTTCTCAGCACTCTCAGATTTGAATTCAGTAGTCATGATGGGTATGAAACAAGGCCATATATACACCAATAATCATAATGATGTGCTGTCAGTAAGAAGTCCTTCAGTGGAAAAAAGGGTTGGAATGGCAGGTTAGACATATAGTATCCTTGATGTTGACAATAGCTAACATAACTTTTTGGCAGGGAAGAGCCAGAATGTTACAGTAGAAAATGATCATCTGCCAATTGACAACAGTTGTTTTGGTGTTTTTTTTTTCTCTGTTCTCAGAGAAATAGGCAGATAAATAGCATTTAAGGGATTATCAAACACTCAGTGCATGAAAGGAACAAATTTGGCAACTGGAGCAGAGAGTATGCTCATAAATACAACATGCTATTAGATGTTGGTCTGTTCCTCACGTTGGAAGCAAAATACACACAAAGGTCTAATCCTTCTTATGTGTTTCATGATATTACAAGCAGCAGAGGATATTCAAATTAGGAAAGCAATGAAAAATTCTATGTAAAATATATCTCAAAAGTGCTCAGTTTAATTCATTTGTAGATACAATTGCTTGGGTTTAATCCCTACACATTCTCTGCTGTTAAGTGGTTAAAACAGTAACTATACTAAAAGCTTCCAGATGGGGAGGCTCCATTGCAATAGAGCTGGCTCTGAGGAATTTGGCTCTGGAATTCAGTAGGAGATAGGTGTCAATGGAATAGAGTGATGCAAATTCCCTGAGCTCTGCCTGACATTGAACGTAGTCTACACAACCAAGATCATGAGTAGTATTGGTCAAAAAGCAATCTGCTCATTTCATTTTCAGTGGAGCTTCTTAGTGTTCTCAAGCAATGCCCTTTGAGGGTTGTGCTGTCCTACTGCAGAGTCAGAATGGTGCTGGTTGCTATGGCTCATCATAGAGTAGTTGTAACCTATGGAAAGGCTGCCCATATGAAGAGGTCTGGGATTCAACTCACAGCCAGGATCAGTCCTACTTCAACCTAGTAAAGGCTCTATTTGTTTAGATCATAAAGGTGAGTATCAAGATATACAGCCCTAGAACGACACTGTGCCTTGCTCTAGATAAAGTTTTTCCTTTTTCCATGTCATGTCTATAAGTTATGAAAGAAAAATATTCAAAAGGAAACCCAAAACCCTTTTACCTAGCTCTACACTATAAGGCTGTGATCCCATTATACTGAAGGCTGAAAGCACTACTAAACCTCTTCTGCCCCAATAGTCCTCAGCTCTCTGCCTTGTGTAGTCATAAGAGATGGAGAACACTTGTTGTTCTACTTGCCAGTGTGCAAACAGTAGTGATATTCCTCTGTGGCAGATTCATTCATTGTCTAAACAGTGGCATACTGTCTTCTGTCCTCTGCAAACTTTATTGGTAGGTAACTTATAATGCGATATTTACATACAGGTTGTTTTGTATTACAAGAAAAAACTTATGGCATCCCCCAGTTCCTACTTAGGTCTTAGATATGAACTCATTCAAAAATCATCCTGACTGCAGACAGAGTCCTGATTCCTGGAATATTTTCTTAATGTTAGCAGCATTCTCCTGTTACTTTAGACGGGCAGGAGTGTAATCTGGATTGACAACAATTTTAAAATCCTGGAAGTTGCTGTCATCTTTATGTCACACTTGCCAATGTGTTGCGCTTGAAGAATCTGTGAATTGACAGAATGGGGCATGGTGTGTCCCTTCTAATTCTTTACTCCTTATGAAACCTTTCTTATTTGGAAAAGAGCAGGAAAAAGCACTCTGTAAGTGTAATTTACAATACTTTTTTGTACTACATTTTAAAGAAAGAGATCACTGCACTGACATTTGAGCTAAGGAATTGCTAATTTAAAAACCCTCTATTACCATTTTTTTTTTGTGTTGAAATAACCTTTAACATCACGAAATAATAAATAACAGATTGAACTTGCTTATATGCAGCCACATGCTGAAAGTTAATAAGTGAACTAGCCAAGTAGACTAGAATCAGATTGCATAATTTTGGTTTCTGCTTTGTTGTTTGTTGTATAGCTATGTAATTCTAAATTTTAAGTAGATTGTACTCTCAGAATCATTTTCACTGCATTCAGTAATGTGTACAGCAAGTAGAAAAACTATTTGGGGCAGCTTGCAGTACTGAGGAGTAAATATTTTACCTAGTGATGTCAAAGAAAGGTAATGAAAAGTCTTGCTCACTGAAGGCAATCCCTACATGCTCTGAAAACAACAGCTTACGGCTGTATTAAAAACATTGACACTGTCATCCTCAGTATTCACCACCTGTAAATGGTATTTTATTCTCTGCATTTATTTGCAGTACTGTTATTTTGTTTGTGGTAGATCTGTGTGTCTTAAATTACCCAAATATTCCTTGCAAAAGGAATCTATTATCCTAGATGGAAAACGGAATGTGCAAATGATTTATCTTCATGTCCCATGGACCCTTGGCCCTCTTTGGCTGGTGAAACAACAGCATACACTGGTTGTGAGTTGCAGCATAGTTCATCAATGCAAAATAAAACTATCAGCAGATGGCATTAGGTGAAACTCTCTCATTCTCCTTGTTTCTTGTCTTTGAGGTACGACCACAGGAGTTAAATACTGTGGTGAAATACACCCATTCAGCATGGAGAGCAAAGAGCAAACAGCACTCTTACTTACAAAACAGTTTTTCCAGACATGGAATTATTTTTATTTCACAAAATATTGCAGTTTGACAGTTAAAAGCCCTATTTTTTTCTGGAAATGTTTGAAATGAAGAAATTGTTCAGAAATAGTAAAGGGAATTTAAATATTTCCTCTTTGTATTTGTTTTCTTCTATCCCAGTTCAAGTTTTATGACCCTTGAATTTTCACAGTACATTAATCTGTAATCCCAAAAAACCCTTGTGGTTGGACAAGATGATCTGAGTGGTCTTTTCCAACTTTAATGATTCTATGATTCAGATATTTTTACAGTAACAGTGGCATGCTGGTTTCTGTAAGCTTATGTGGTGCAAATGCTCTGCACTCAAACATCTTCCTTCATTTTCACTCTTTCCTTTCCTGCTACTCACACCAGTCTGCTGATGCTACAACACACATAGCAGCTTACTCCCCTCTTTTGGGAGATATACATAAATGCTGCTTTGTTTGTATTACATTTGTTTCAGTGCAGAGATAATGAATGGAAGAGATACAAAACAGCAAATGCAGAAAGGCTGGAAGACAAAAAATAGATGGGACTGCATATTCCTGTGCATTTTTGGATGGATTTATTGTGAAGTTTGTTAATTCACAATCCATTAATTAGAATCTGTCTCTATACTATTTGTATATCTTACAGTGAATAATTTTGCCTCGATTGTTTGAGACATTTAGGAAAGTGTGAGTGAGGCCAGAAAAGTGTGATTGAAGAGGCACCTAAATCACAGAATCACAGAACTGTAGGGGTTGGAAGGGACCTCCAGAGATCATCTAGTCCAACCCCCTATCAAAACAGCTCCCTAGACCAAGTTGCACAGATAGGTGTCCAGGCAGGTCTTGAATGTCCCCAGAGAAGGAGACTCCACAATTCCGTGATTCTGTGAAACATCGATTTTTTTATTTCCATCTATTTTTATTGTATGCTCGGTCAAGAGAGGACAAAACAAGCTTCAGCTGTAGGTGTTGTCTGCAGGCCTGTCCCCTAATTCTAACAAAAATATTTGATCCAGAACTTATTACTTATATTTATGATGAGACTTTTCTGAAGATTTGAAACTCAGGAAGAAAATTGTCTTAAAATTAATTGGCTACAAGGCAGGTTCCCTCTTGAAACAATGTGATAATAAACTCTTCAACCCACAGTGCTGTTCTGCAGTGGTAGGCTGCCTTTCCTGAGGTACTAGGATATGATGAATTTTTGTAGAGTTAAGATTTATTTTAAAATTCTACTCTAAAGTGAAAATACACACGAATGCAAGAAACATGCTCAGTTTGTTCTGACCTACATATATAAATTCTTTTTTCCGTACTCCTGAGGATATTTTTAGAATATTAACAGAAATAATGGCAGAAAAGAAAGATCATTACACTTAAAAAAAAAAAAAAGCCTTCTAATTGTTCATTGACAAAATATTTATAATATTGTACCTTTCTTTCCTCTCAATTTTAAATTGCCCAAACCTGTCACTTGAAGGAGAGAGAAAACAGAGACAGAAGGATCTAATGTTTGAACATCTGTGATGAAAAATGGTAGCAAATTGGATTTGGATTTAAAAGTTGGAGAATTTTTAGGGAAGGAAAATCTTTAATTTACTGTTTTCCCAGGATAAATTAGACATTTGAGTTTTACATGCAAGTAACTTGATCAGATTCTGATCTCACTTGCAATGTTTGCACATACTTGGCAACATACAAACTCAAGACCAGCCTGAAGCCACAGTGGTGGTTAGTGTCTACTTTAACCTCTGGCCAACATGTGTTAAGGTTTACTTAGTCTCACATTTTCCAGTTGATACACGTTTTGCTGAATATCATAGAATTGCAGAATCATAGAATGGCTTAGGTTGGAAGAGACTCCAAGGGTCATCAAGTTCCAACATGCCTGCCACAGGCTCAGCCACCAACCTCCGTATCTGGTTCTAGACCAGGTTGCCCAGGGCCCCACCCAACATAGTTATGTGTGAGTCTGAAGCAATCTGTAGATGGCCTAAAGTTGTAGATGAATTAATTTACTCAGTAAATCAAGCACCATTTTAATTTAGCCCACTTTTCTATTCTTGGATTTATTTGCAACACTTCTATAATTGTGACTGGCATCCTTGATGCAAATGCCATTGATAGATGGTTTTTGTAGTGCATTAAATTTGTAAACACATGAAAATGCTTTAAAAAAATACAGCATAGTTGTAAATTATGTTAGTTTGTAGTATGGCTGCCTTTTAGATACATTACATAAACCACAGTGTGTAGATACACTGCACAAAGGGAATCCTGCTTTTAATGAACTTTATTCTGTGACAAAAAACCATCAAGACCTTATGATATTAATTGCCTCAATTTTTGTTTTAACATAACTTTTTGTATGGTTGGTTAAAACAAAAAAAGAAAGACCATTTGAAATGCAGTCAAGCTGTATTCGATCATATGAGACACATGACATCTGCCATTGAAAATGACGCCCCAGGGAATTTCTTGAACATTATTTCCACAAATCTGAAAGGCAGCCACTTCTGCTGATGAAAGGGCAAAAAGCTGAATGCCAAACATGACAATATTTTGAAATCAAGGAAAGCCATGTCAAAATGATAATCATTTTACAAGATAGAATAAATGCATTCTAAAAGAGCAGAATAAATGAGTTTATAAGTGCTCACCTAAAAGTTCTGCAACCATTAATCTGCACACAGTTCTGTGCATTTAATTCACAGAAGTGTAGAGCTTAGTCTTTCTTGGGATTTGTTCTTGGACTCCACCAGCTCCAGGTATTTCAAATAGAGACTCTTAGTCATCTTCTCTGGTGCTAAATGCCAGCAATTATAAGTACTGGTTGACTCATTTCTCTACTCTATGAGTTTTTATGGCTGTTATAAACCTTTTAAAATGCTGACAGACCAGTAGCCATCATGGGCACTGCCAATATCAAAGAGCTTGATATTAAATATAGCCAGATATTAAACTTTTATATTGCTGTACCCAGTTGTTCAACAGCAGCATGACTAGGGAGGATAATGTGAATGAGGGGACACAAGCACACCTAAATGTAATATTTTATTTATTCTAATGATTTTTTCATTTTAAAGGATTTAAGTTGTTAACCATACATTATCTTGCCACCATAGTTTAGTGGTTCTGCACTTCTAAGTAGAAGTGGAAAAGCTCTGCTAGTATATTTTTTTATATATCCACAGTAAATTAGATCAGTTATCATTAAACTGCAGACTAGTTGAGGCTGGAAGGTAGATCTGGAGATCATCTACTCCAACTCATCTGTACTAGCAGGGTCAGAAGGCTGCTAGGGTTGTGTCCAAATGAATTTTGAATATTTCCATAGATGGCAACTCAACAACCTCTCTGGTATGTTTCAGTTTCTGATTATCCTTAGAAGAAAAAAATATATATTTTTAATGCTTAAATTGAATTTTCTATATTTTAATTTGTGCCCATTGTCTCCTGTCCCTTCACTGGGAAACACTGAGAATAGCCTGTTTCCAACTGGAGCTTTTTTGCTCTCTCTCATCAAGAATTTATGAAGCAAACTGTCCAAAAGCTGTAACATGAAGCACTACAGTGTTGACCAAAGCATTCCCTAGTATTCAAGGTCTGACATCTAGTAGGTGGTAAAAATGACAAGGAGGAGCTAGACATATCAAAAGAAATGTGAAACTTTCCCAGATGTTCTGAAAATACTTCCCAGATATTAAGTATCACTCACTTCTAAATAATTCTGTTGTTCAAGATTTTAAACAGTTTGCCCAGGGAAGTGGTGGAGTCACCATCCCTGGAGATATTCCCCTAGAGGTATTTCTGTCTTTATTCTACACTAGTGAGGCCACACCTCGAGTACTTTGCTCAGTTTTGGGCCCCTCACTGCAAGAAAGACATCAAGGCCCTGGAGTGTGTCCAGAGAAGGGCAACAAAGCAGTGAGGGGTCTGGAGCACAGAGCTATGAGGAACAGCTGAAGGAGCTGTAATTGTACAGTCTGGAGAAGAGGAGGCTCAGGGGAGACTCTCTATAACTACCTGAAGGGAGGTTGTAGTGAGCTGGGGGTCATAGGTTCATAGGTACATTAGGTTGGAAAGGACCTACAAGATCATCTAGTCCAACCATCCTCCTATCACCATCCCTACCTACTAAACTACTAAATCAAATCCCTTAGCACCTCATCTAAACACTTCTTGAACAGCGCTAGGGATGGTGCCTCAACCACCTCCCTAGGCAGGCCATTCCAGTGCCTGACCACTCTTTCAGAGAAAAAATTTTTCCTCAAATCTAATCTAAATCTTCCCCGGTGCAAGAGGCCCCCGATCAGCCTCTTCTCTCTTGTAACTAGTGATAGGACGAGAGGGAATGGCTTTACATTCCACCAGGGGAAATTCACTCTGGATATTAGGAAGTACTGCTTCTCTGAAAAAGTGGTCAGGCACTGGAATGGGCTGCCCAAGAAGGTGGTGGAGTCACCAACCCTAGAGGTATTAAGGAATGTTTAGACATTGCCTTGAGAAACATGGTTTAGAGAGAACGATTGGTAATAGGTGGATGATTGGACTGGATTATCTTGTAGGTCTTTTCCAACCTTAGTGATTCTATGATTCTGTGATTCAAGAAAAATGTACTTGTGGCACTGAGGGACAAGGTTAGTGGGCATGGTGATGATGGGTTGACAGTTGAACTAAATGATCTCAGTAGTCTTTCCAGCCTTAAATGGTTCTTTGTTTTGAATTAAGCCACACTACTCCTGTCCAATACTTTTCCCCTTTGTTCAAATTTGCTAAATGCTTGCATAGTTCACTTTGAAATTCTGGTGGTTTATGAGAATTGTAGATTCATCCATTCTTCCATATACAGTAATTATTTCTTCCCTTGCTCTGTGAACTGAAATCTGCCTGCCAGAATTTAAACATCGTTCAAACGAAATAAACTTTTCCTTAACTTAGAGAAACTTGTCAGCATTGCACAGAGTATGAAAACATAAGAGCACTTTTAAAATCTTGAAGCTGGCTTCAGCACTGGCTTAGCTGATCAAAAAAACCTTCTATGAATAGAGTATGCCCTATATAAAATAAGTTAAAACCTCAAATTTACTTGCATTTATTAATGTCCTCTTTAGCAGCTTTTCTACTCCAGAGATTTCCCTTCTTTCCATTCAGAGTAAGTTGTTCTCATTAAGCTCTGTGATTACAAACAAGGCTTAGCAGTATTAAATGACTAGATATTTTTATGGCCAAATGGGATTACTTTGATAATTGGCTGTGATCTGTTGCAGAGCCTGTTTTCCCATGCTTGCTGCATTGAACCTTGTAATGTGATAGAAGTTGCATCCAGCTGACGTTTACCAGGTCCTTAGATCCTAAGGATCTCTTCAGACATTTAACTTCCTGTCAGGTATAGACAGAGTAAAATCCTGTCTAGAATTTTTTATATCTTCTGTCATTGTCCATGTTAGTGCTTTCTTAACTTTGTAGTGGCACTGTGACGAAGAATGTCAAGGCTTAAAGTATGTGAAGTCATCACAGTTTTTCATGAGGCCTTATCTTTCCCAAGTCTTCAGTCACAGCCGTTATGCAGCCAGGCCAGATTTTGTTCTTAGAATAAACCTTCTCTAACACAAAAATCTGTCAAAACAAGTTTAAAAGTTTGACAGAAACTTCTAGAACTGAAGCAACAGACTGTTTGACAATGGTGTCATCCACCAGGAATTATGGCATATCTTCTTGTGCTCACAATAATAGATCCTTATCATAAAGGGATCAATAAACCATTCAAACCACTAAAAAAATAATAATAAAATAAAATCTAAAGGCTTGGTGCTAATATTGTTGATCTGCATGAACATGTTTGAGAACCAGAATTCAGAAGAGTTACCCTGCATCTTAAGTCTCCTCAAATCTTTAAATAACATAGGAATTTCCTGTGACTGAAACTTGCTATGTCCACACAGATTTGCAATGCATTAATCTTCTGTATCCACTGTGTTGTTAGTGCTACCTCACTGAAATACTTCATTTGCTTTTTTAATATATGAAATCATACAGCTTTGCTATTTAGTGTGGAAATCACAGAACTGTTTGAGTTGGAAGGGACCTTTAAAGGTCATCTAGTCCAACTCCCCTGCAATGAGCAGGGTCACCTACAGCTAGATCAGGGTACTCAGAGCCTGGTCCAACCTGATGTGAATGTCTCCAGGACAGGGCATCCATGGAACTAGTCTTAAAGACAGTGGCAGCAAAAAGCACCCAAAGGACTGAGAGATGGTTTTTGCTGTGGGTATGCTTTTCCACCTTAATTTCTTTCCTACAATTAATGGAGCTGAAGAGACCTGAAGAGAGTTTTATGAAAGTCTTTTCAATATCAAAGCACCTCCTACTACTGATTGCTAACTAGTATACTGCATGCCCCTTGATAGCAAAAAAATTATTTAAATGAGAATATAAGGAAAAAATGGGTTATTACCAACCCAAGTCCAGTTTCTGATTAGTTTTGCACCTATGCATTGACATCATTGGAGTTGTATCTGGTTTGTATTGATAAATCTGTAAAAAGGCACTAAGGGACATGGTTTAGTGGGCATGGTGTGATGAACTGACAGTTGGAATAGATTATCTTAGTGGTTTTTTTGAAGCTTAATGATTCTATTATTCTATAGGAAGAAATGCTCCCTGTGTTGAAATTGCAGTGAGAATAATTCTGCTTACTTCTTACTATAGATATAAGAAATGCAGACCACTACTCTTCAGATGTCGTCCTGATTATGGTCCCATCTATTCCTTTAGAAAGATTGGAAAACACTGCGTAAAACTGCATGTTTTTATTTAATGTGGAACACCTTAATGTTGAATTCGTTAAGGTAGATTCTCTACAGAAAGGAAAATTCAGGCTCCCTGTCATACACTGGAATGTATTATTAAAAATCTGAAATGAACTCAGAAAGCAGACATGGGACAAAAATTTATGTATTGTATCCCTGCAATCTGGCATAGAAAAAATCTTTCATCCCCAAAATACAACAGTTAATGTTACTGTAAGCAGTACAGGCCTTGTTCTTACTAGTAGATATTAAGATATTTGGGGGCATTGAAATTTAATCAGAATTCCAAACATATGGATTTAGATATTGTTTATCATATCCGTATCCACAAAGGTTTCCAGTGTAACTTAGAGAATCATAAAATGGTTTGGGTTGAAAAGATAACCTCATTCCAACTCCCCTGCTATAGGTAGGGACACCTCCCTCTAGACCAGGCTGTTCACAGCCCCATCCAGCCTGATCTTGAACATCTCCAGGGAGGGGATATTCACAGTTTAGCTGGGCAACCTGTTCCAGTGCCTCACCACCCTCACAGTAAAGAATTTCTTCCTAATATCTAGTCTTGATCTACCCTCTTCCAGTTTAAAAGCATTTCCTCTTGTCCTGTCACTACATACACTTGTAAAAAGTCATTCCCAGCTTTTCTGTAGGCTCCTTCAGGTCCTGGAAGGCTGCTAGAAGGTCCCCTCGGAGCTTTATTTTCTCCAGGCTGAAGAGCCCCAGCTCTCCCAGCATGTCTCCATAGGGGGGAGGTGCTCCACTCTGGAGAATGTGATGCGAAGATATAAAAATTCATCTGGTCCTATAAAGAAGAGTTTCTCTATTTGGAAATCCCAAAGCCATGAATTCATTAGAAAGTTAGGATTACCCAATGTCTACAAAAAGAGCGCTCTGTATTCCAGCAGTCTCAGAAGCTTTTCTTGTTCAAAATATGCAATGCCTTTTCCGTAATGATGAAAAGATGCAAAAGAGGTTGTTCTCATTAAAAATAATACATATATATTATTACAAATGTTATTGTTTGAGGTGTAAGAAAGGCTGTGTATTTTAGTGGCAGCTTTGCAGGCTGGAGGCTAATGTCTGCATTGTGCTTCTGTGCCTGTGCTATGATTTATCTGGAGCAGGGCATGTTTATGGCTGTGCTTCCCTCCACTAGCTAGTGGGTATAATCCTGCCAAGTTCTGTTGTCAGCCCATCGGTAAAAATAATGTTAGTAGTAATTATTCACTGCCCACTTCCATCCCACCTGTCATCTTTGCTCTCAGGGGCCACCACCACCAGGCTGTGCTTGCTACCAGTTCTGCTCTTGTCTCTCAGGACAGGGAACCTCCTCTAGCACTCTCCTTTTGCAGGGTGCAGCTATTGCCCCTCTTTAATCTCCTACAGGAAAAACAGGAAAAAAAACAAAACAAAACATAAACCAACCATTGGGATAAATGTCACGCTCAGCCTGACATTTCTTGCTGCCAGGCCCTGGGTGGCTGAGCAAGCTGGGGCTGCAGCCCCTGGGGATCATGAGGGGAGACACGCAAAGGTCACTGCGATTGCAGTGGAGCAGAGACTTTAGAGCAGAACCTGAATAAAAAGCATTGCAGGGGCTGACATGCAAATTAAAATGTAAATAAGGTTGACAAGCTTTCCAGCAACATGTCAAACTGTCAAAGGGCAATTCTGCCTTCTCCAGGCCCTTTCTGCCCTCCACAAGCATGCTACAGCTGTTTCCTCAGCCAGCGAGGATGGTAACCTCTAGGGGAAGAAGCATATTAAAGTCCTAGTGATTCTTAGCAGCTGTCACATTTGCAACGGTTTCTTTTCAGAGTATTTCATAATCATGGGTATTTTTCAGCGTACTTGCCTTAGAAATTTAGGTTACGCAACGACTACAAATGAATAAACAAAATATATGTGTATATATCCATGCACAAGTGTCTGTGACAGTCTTAAAGCTATGAAGTTTCTACAGGCTTCATGAAAATAGGGTAATTATGAGAGACTATTCCAGGCTTTTGGCATAATTAGCAAAGAAATCTAGAAAAGTGAAGTGAGAGAAGAGAGTCTCTGGCATAGGTCATTTGTTGAATTTAATTCAAACTGCATCAGAACCCAGAAAATGTTGGCAAGGGTGAGGCAGGGTTTAAAAAATGAGAGAGAGATTTAGCTGAGCAGAAGTCGCACAAAACTATCTTGTAGTTCTTGTAATAGATTCACCATCAGCATCCTGAGCATGGTAGATTTGTGGGTAAAGATGATTGTTGCTTCTTTGAGCAGTCTGCTTTCATTTATCTATATATATTATACATATATGTGTGTGTATATATATATATATATATGTCTAAAAATTTCATTCTTCTAATGTCTGGCAGAGATTTATTTGAGTATATTTAAAACCATGTGCATTTCACCAGCAGCCTCCTTGGCCCACTCTCCCACCTATCAAAGGATGCTGCCCTCCACTACTGGTGGCCTTCAGAGCAACAGTCTGGCAGAACCAGATGTGTGGCAAACCTTTACAAAGCTGATTTCTGTTTCCCATTGTCACTGCAAGGTACTCACTGCCTGTTGGTATGCTTTTAGAGGCCTTCTCAACCAGACATCATCTCAAAACAGGAATGTTTTCCTGCAGTAATAGTGTCTGCTAATGTCTCATCACAATCAATTTAAATGCTTCAATTCTACTGAGAGCTAATAACACATGAGAGTCAAACTAAGCTCGTTATTTCAAAGACATATTTTTTTGTAATGAACTGAACTATTATGTCCTGCTGAAAGCTTGAATATAAAAGGATTTTAAAGCTGCATTTGTAGGGTCATTAGGAGCTCCCTTTACATGTCTTCTAAGGTTTGAATAGTCAGATGTTCTCAGTTTTCTGTTTATCTTCAAGAAAATAATTAACTTTTATTTATTACCCTTTGCTAAATACATATTTCAGAGTATTAACACTGAAATTTCTAAACCAATATGACCTGCCTAGCTTACAGCAACCTTCCATTATGTTTTATAGAAAAGAAAATGTGTTTTGCTGCCCTTTATTCACTTTATCTTCATTTCTACTCCCAACTCAATGCTTTTTCAACATGAATTTCTTTCAGCTAAGTGGTCTTGTAAAAAAGAGATTAACCATTCCCAGCATAGGTAGTCACTATTGAGACAGTACAAGAGTAGTCCTAGTTACAAGACAGCTTATTTCAAGCTGTGAAACTTAAGTCAGTGTACTGCACTGGTAGGTGATGCCAGTGTTTCATCAGCCTAATTTTAACAGAAAACGGAAATTCTTTCCACTAACAGAATTATTTTTAGTGGAAAGAATAAAAGCAGTGGGTGAAGGAACAGTGGTCTTCTCTCTTCCTGCCCCTTAGCAGTGAGGCACATCGATGGCTTGACTTCAGACATGTTCTTTCTTAGTCTTCCAGGTAGTGGTTGTGTAATTTTGTCAATGACTAGGAAGAGGAGAGTGCAAGTCCTTCTGAAATTTCCTGCAGTCTCTTGCACTTAAGATTTTGTGAGTGAAAGAATTTTTTTCGCCATCTTTTGTCTGTATATGTGACTCCAGAGAAAGTACAATACCTTGCTGTAGAAGTCCATCATAACTCTCTCAAAATGAAAAGTTAAATAATCCTGGAGATTATTAATCTTGGATCTTGGTCTGTGGTGGGACCAAGCAGCTCCTTGGACTACTCAGGATGAAGAAGCTGCTTGAATCTTTTACCTGTTTAGTATCTTTGCCTAGAGCTAGTACATTACAGATCCACCTCAGGGTGAGTTTTAATAAATTTATTCAAAGAAGATAATTCTCTGTCACAATGGTTTTATTACAGGTGAGACCTTAGATTTATGAAACATTCTTGAAGCTTCAGTGCATTGTGTAAGTCAACAAGAAGATACTGTTGTTCCACAAAATACCACCGCAGCCAGATTGATTTGGGCATCACTGATTTTGTGTGAATTAGCACAAATTAATTCTCATGTTAACCTGCTTATAGCCGTGTACACTGCACTAGGTACTAGGGGATTCAGTTAATTACAATAATAATGCTTTTAGGCTAATTACAGGGACACACAAAAAAGATTTCTGTAGCAATACTGGCCCATTTAATTGCATGTAGGGCACTGACAAAAACGAGCTTCGTCTGTCCCAGTTGGACTACTGAGTTTCTTTAAGTCTCATTTCTGGCATTTTCATACTTCTTTTGAAAGCTTTTCACTTTGTAAACTATTCTTCCTTGCCTGTTTAGCTATGTTCCTCTTTTAAATATTAATTTTAATTTTACAATATTTCTAGTTTTAACGTATTTCAGATTATCGCTTTCCGTTATTTATCGTGACCAATTAATTGTCTTTAAAATGGAAAGAAGGTCTTAAAAAGCAACAAAAAAGCTTCAAATGACACTTTAGGAATAAAAATTTCAAGGAGAATGGAACACCAGAACAGACTGTTCGGGATGGTTGAAGTCTCTCCATCTCTGGGGATCTTTGAGAACAGATTACACTAACATCTGTAAAAAGATTTAATTGTAACTTAAAGTCCCTGAGGTCTTTGTGTTCCCATATGGCTTTGAGGCTTCCAAACTCTCTGGCTCCCCTTCACCCTGAGAGCTCAGCTTTGTGCTCCAGTTGCAAGTTCCTGGCAGCATGTAAGCATGTGCTCATGTTAGGCAATTTAATTTGATGCAGTCCTTTATCACTGAGTCATAGAATCATTCAGGTTGAAAAGGACCTTCAAGATTACGAGGTCCATCAAGCTGACCTACCAAGTCCTACCACTAAGCCATGTCACTTATTGCCACATCTCCAGACACCTCCAGGGATAGTGACTGCACCACTGCCTTGGGCAGCCCTTTCCAATGCTCGAGTATGCTCTCAGCAAATAAATACTTCCTAATATGCAATCTTAACATCCCCTGGCACAATTTCAGGCCATTTCCTTGCATTCTATCATTTGTTACATCAGAAAATGAGAAATCATTGTGGCCTAAGCTAAATCATTCTACCTTTCTTTGAAAGAATTCAGCAAGTTGTCACCATGCAGATGACACTTAGGAACCTGATCACAAATTCCAGACCACAGTATAATTCTAGATGATCTCATTCAAGTATTGCTCTCATTTGATCTGAGTATGTATCTTTCCTGGGAGAGTGCATAGGAAACTAAATCCATACTTTGTTCTTAAAGGTTTATGAGTTTTGGTCCTTCCTGTCCAAAGTGGTTCTGAGAGCTTAATGGGTGTAATATTTATCGGGATTAAATTACACAAGTGAAGGTATTGCTTTGATCCTCTACCTTTTTCCTACTTGGATTATCCTGGACATTCACAAGTAGTGATGTGGAAAATTAAAGAGCCTTGGAGAAGTGAGTCCACCAAGGCTGAGCCAAAGTACGTTGTCAATAAAATTCTAAATAATATCACCATTTATGTCAACAACCTCTTCAGAAAAGGGAAAAACGCTGTGAAGAGAGTTACATAATAAACAGATGTCAAATAAATCTTAGGGCAAAGCCGTAGTCTGCATCTTGAAAAATTGTCAATGTACTAAAAATTATGATTTCCCCACTGAAAATGAGTCTAAAAGAATTTGCCTTTAAAGAGAACATATGGCACTGCAGTCCAACTGCTGTCAGGAGCTGTAGGTTGGTAACTGTGGGGAATGTCTGTGCCAGTAAATAGTTAACATTTGCAATGACCCCTTTTTCTCTATATCCCATCCTCTCTCTCTCCCTTTTCATGTTATAAAAATACACCTACATATACATATTCTCTCTCTCACTATATATATATATATTTATATACGCACACATGTATATGTGCATTGAATTGACTTTTTATAAAGTAATGTAAAACTGATAAAACAATTATATCCAGCATGTTAGAATAGCGAAGTGTTTTTGGGGAACAAAATGTTGGTCCTTGGGAAAAGCTGATCAAGTTGTCACTCTTATTCTGGAATGCTTGTCAGAATCATTAAAGAATAAAAAAAAACCTGATCATCAGGTGGGAAATTTTCAGCATTTCTATTTTCTACTATCTTTAAGTCTTACCACAACGTGGCTCCTAGACCAGCAGAGAGACAGAAGATGCCTTCCTCTTCCCATAGGGTTGACCTGTGGGGTGAGGTTAGGCAGACTTGGGTAACCCATCACAGAACACTTGCAAACTGGCACAGGGAGTAATAAAGGCTGTGCGAATATATATTGAATTGCAGATAGTGCTTTATCTGGGAAATGACATCCACAGTGCCCATCATCAGGAAGGGGGAAAAAGAAGGGTTGGAAGACACATAAGGAGAAGCACACTTTAAAACATAGCCTTAGAAACAAAAACAAAACAAAAAATCAAAAACAACAACAAAAAAAGGATAATGCAAAACAGGATAGAAATATAATACAGTTTTATCAAATGTACAGTACAGAAAATTTTCCTCGTCGCAAGCTTTGATGATGCATTACATTTTTAGAGGACTGTGACAGATGCAGCATATCATATTTTTCAGGAAATCATTTGATATTTCATGATATAAGGCACTGCTATTTAAACCACTGAAGGCAGGGATTAAACAAACATCGTTAAGGAAAGGCAAGTATAACAGGTAACACTGAAACAAAAAATTGGATTATTTTTTAGCAAACTGGAGATTGGTAGGTGGAGCTGTGTTCTTTCTGTAAATCTGTCATAAGAATCAATATATGATGGAAAAGAGCAATTTCAGCAGAGGCACTGCGTTGGTGCAAAAGCCAATTAGTAGGCTTTGACTGCATTTAGTTATGAGTCTAGTTATTTGAGGACTGGATTCTGTGTGATCTCCAATAGTTATGAAATGCCAGAATTGAACTCAATCTAAGACAAGATTTGAGCAATGTATGATGACGTTTTTGGTTTTTTGGTTTTCATTTGGAACTGAACTTAAGAAAATCTTGTCCAGCTTGGGTTTTTATGCTGTGAGGATAGATTACTTTGTTCTGGGTGATGAGCTCAAGAGTAATAATGGTGACTGCAAGGCATTTCTTTGTATTGCACTGTTTTTCAGACAATATAATACAACGTTTCCAGTTTCAAATGATGCGATGCTCAAGTAAATCAGTACTTCAGAGCACCCTGACCATCACGTATAGCCTTTGTGTCTAATTAGTAGACACAAGATTGCACAACATGCATCTTTGTATGTAAAAATCCCATTACACAGTACACAAAATAGTCCTTATAATAGGCTAAGTGGCATGCACGGAGCTGTACTTATCCTGAGGATATATGTGTTTGTCTTTTTTAAATTCAATAAGGCTTGTAACGTGCCCAATCAATCCATATTGCTTGTTTTAGTAAAGGTAATACCCCTTAATCAGGAAGCAATAGCAAACTATTATAATTCTGTGGCTGCTTTAAATACTGCCTCTTAAGTTCATAAGTTCATAAGTTCATAAGGTTGGAAAGGACCTATAAGATCATCTAGTCCAACCATCCTCCTATCACTATCTCTACCCAACTACTAAATTAAATCCTTTAGCACCTCATCTAAACGCTTCTTGAACAGCGCTAGGGATGGTGCCTCAACCACCTCCCTAGGCAGGCCATTCCAGTGCCTGACCACTCTTTCAGAAAAGAAATGCTTCCTCAGGTCTAATCTAAATCTTCCCCGGCGTAACTTGTGGCCATTCCCTCTCGTCCTGTCGTTATTTATCAGGGAGAAGAGGCCCACCCCCTCCTCACCACAACCCCCCTTCAGGAAGTGGTAGAGTGCAATAAGGTCTCCTCTGAGCCTCCTCTTCTCCAGACTAAACAATCCCAGCTCCCTCAGCCGCTCCTCATAAGACTTGTGCTCCAGACCCCTCACCAGTTTTGTTGCCCTCTCTGAACACGCTCCAGGGCCTCAATGTCCTTCTTGTAGTGAGGGGCCCAAAACTGAACACAGTACTCGAGGTGCGGCCGTACCAGAGCTGAGTACAGGGGGATGATCACCTCGCTGCTCCTGCTGGCTACACTATTTCTAATACAGGCCAGGATGCTGTTGGCCTTCTTGGCCACCTGGGCACACTGCCGGCTCATGTTGAGCCGAGCATCAACCAACACCCCCAGGTCCTTTTCCTCTCTACATTCTTCAAGCCATTCTGCCCCAAGCCTATAGCATTGCATGGGGTTATTGTGGCCAAAGTGCAGGACCCGGCACTTGGTCTTATTGAACCTCATCCCATTGAGCTCAGCCCAGCTGTTCAGCCTATCCAAATCCCTCTGAAGGGCCTCCCTACCCTCAGGCAGTTTGACACATCCTCCCAACTTTGTGTCATCTGCAAACTTACTGAGGGTACACTCAATTCCCTCGTCTAGGTCATCAATAAAGATATTAAACAAGATGGGCCCCAAAACTGACCCTTGGGGGACACCACTCGTTACAGGACGCCAGCTGGACTTAACTCCACTTACTCTAAAAAAAAAAATCTTAAAAAAAAATCTTAAAAAAGATCAATACACATGTGGAAATGTTTTTATCCATTCCATTTCATTCTGCATGCTTTTCTTTTTGTTCAGTTTATTTGGGATTTTTTTCTTTTTTTCTTTTTTTTTAATGGTAAATGTGGCTTTTGTTTCTAGTTTTACTCAGGTCTTATTAATTCAGTAGAGCATCCCAGACAGCCCTGGGAGATTGTTAAAGATACTCTTTTCTATAAGAGCAGTACGTGTGAATATAGGAAAGTGAAGGAGGAAGGGAGAAGATGGTTATTACCAAACAGATTTTGAAGGCAGGCAGTGAATCATTTATTAATCACTCTATTTAATGTAAGCAAATGGCACAAATCACAATAGCAAAACAGATCAATCCAACTAGTACCATGCTTATTTCCATAACATTTCTGCCAAAATTATGTTCTGTTGACAGTCTTTTTGATCCCTGCTTTAGCTAGGACTGTGAAGCTATCCTTCGTTGGGTATAATTGCATCTTTTGTATCTTTCCTGCTATTTTGTTTTCTTTTTCAACTTATTCTTTTTAAAGAACTTGTGAGTTTGGGTTTTGTGGTTGTTTTTTTGTTTGGAATTGTTTTGTTTGTGTGAGTGTTTTGTTGTTTTTTTTTCTGAAGGTTATTACTTTCATGGTGTTTTATGGAATTAATAAAATCACATTTGCTTCCCTGCCACTCTGTTTTCACAAATAAACTCTTTTAGGAGCCCTATTGTTATCTTATCTCTTCCCACTCCATGTGTATCAGAATTTCAAGGAATAAAAGTAGAAAATTGGCATATTATATCTTTGCCGTGAAATAATTCCTAAAAATTCACTTGAGAGTTTTGAGCCCTGATTTAGCAGTGTCTCTTTTTTTCATTTTTGTTTGAAAAACGGGTAGGTCATATTGATCTACATTTCCCTTTTTATTCCAAAAAAATCCTTGTACAAATGCATGTTTAGTTGTCATTGATCTTGAAGATGAAGAATCATAGAATTATTTGGGTTGGAATAAACCACTAAGGTTATTTAGTCCAGCCATCAGCCCACTATGTCCCTCAGTGCCACATCACCACAGTTCTTGTCCACCTCCAGGGGCAGTGACTGCACCACCTCCTGGGCAGCCTGTGCCAACACATCACCACTTTTTCTTAGAAGAAAATTTTCATGCTATCCAACCAGAACTTCCCATGGAGCAACTTAAAGCCATTACCTCTTGTCCTATCAAAGAAATAGGATTTTATCCTTTTTGTGTTCCCAAAAAAGGCTGATACTAACTGAATCCAGGTGTCGTCTTATGTGTACAATAAAGATACCACCTGCACCACACTGGCCCCATTTTGGCATGTCTGTATCCTGCCTCTTCACTTTTTCAGGCAAAGTTTCATGCCTACAACAAATTCATCCACGTTAGCATATGTAGGTCTAACCCAGTTCATTCTTACTGACATATAGCTGATATGGTATGGCACCCAGAAGACTTTCAAAGAAGGAAAAATAGTAACCTTGGAGGAAGGATAGGAATCAGAATCTGGAAAAGAAGAATTGCTTCCCACTGAAGATGCAGGGTTACTGAGGACCACAAAAATGACTTCCTTGCATTGCCATGCCTAAGATGCCACCTCAGTATTTTGGTTCTTCCTGACAATTCTTGTCTCTAAGAGCTGGAAGCAGGCTAAGCCAAAATCATCATTAAGAAGATATGGCTAATCAGGATAAAATGCTCATCCACCAAGAAATAGAACTACTCTCGCTAAAAAGCAGAAGCAAGAAAAAGCAATGAAGCAAAGATAACAAGTAACAATTGCCCCAGGAAAATGATTTTGGATGAGGAATTGTGGAAATTGAATAAATGTCTGAAAATAAGATCTTCCACCACTGGCCCGCAGCAGTGAAATAGCTAAATGAATTTGCATAGCTATTAATAAAAAGTGCTGTTTCCTTTAAGTGTCCCACGTAAATATTTGCTGAAAGAATTGCAATGCAGATAAACTTTTTTCACCTTGACGGAGACTCATCTTGTGCCTGAAACACCAGAGATATCATTAAACACTTCTGCAATATACACAACAGTAACTCCTACAAAACTATCAAGGTTAATGAGACATATGCTGCTCTGCTGGGCAAGCATGGCTGTGCAAGTCAGATGCCTGGGGTAAAGAGATGTGCCCAGCTTTTCCAAGACCTCACACTGTGCTGTCAAGGCAGACCATATGTGATATCTCTGTTGCAGATCTGACTTTCTCTTCATGTGCCTTTTCCTTCCTTGGATCTGCACACAACATTGTCGAAGATATTAGCTCATTGTGAAACTCATGGAATTTGAAAGTGCCCCAAACAGTGCTGTTAATCATAGAATCATACAATCATATGAGTCAGAAGAGATCCTTAAAGGCCATCCAGTCAACTACCCTGCAATGAACAAGGACACCTACAGCTCTGTCAGGTGCTCAAAGCCCCATTCATCCTGACCTTGAGTGCCTCTAGGGTTGGGGCATCCACTACCTCTCTGGGGCAACCTGTTCCACTGCTTCACTACCCCTATTATAAAACGTGTTTTCCTTATATCCAAACTAAATTCCCCCTCTTTTAGTGGGAACAAGTTTTTGAGAATGCAATAAAGCTCTGTGCAGGGAATGGTCTTGAGAGGGAAGGCAGGGCTGAATGATTTGCAGTTTTCCTGAATGGCTGGGAGAAGCTACAAGAAAATCCCAGCTTAGGGAGTGCAAGTTGACACTTCATAAGCCAAGGATAGGCTTGAGAGGACAGGTAGAATAGCACTTTGTTGGGATATTAAGTCCTTGTCACTCAATAATAGCTTGATTTATTTTAGTAAGTCTCTTTCATTACGCAGCAGAAAGACACTGAAATGAAAAAAACACAGTATTAGTCTCCTGAACGTATCGTGGGAGGAAGATATAATTTCAGGTGTATTTATATTCACAAATAACACAATATAAGGGCTGCATCTAATGGCGCAACAGATGGAAGCAGCATTATCCTCAGTAATAAAGTAAATGAAAATAAAGATAATAGTGACATTTAGGCAATCAGACTAGCAACGTAACAAAATTTTAATTAGAAGGTAGGCTCAAATGTAAATACCTGTAGATTAAGAAGACAACAATCTAATATAAGAAAGAAAAAAAAAAAGACATTATCAGTCCTACTGTGCTGAAGTTTTAGAGGAGAAAGCAATGAGTAAAGTCAGAAAGTATGCCTTTATCATTACTGCTGAGAGGTTCCTGAAAAGGTGTGTAGAAAGTATTCCAATAAAAATAAGGAGATATATTCAAACTCATAAAAACTAATAAAATGTAAATGTATCTTCCCTTTCCTCAGTTCTGAAATCTGTGTATTTCATTTCCTTTGAGTGAGCTCTGGGGAGCTGTATGACTGATAAGAAATAGAAGTCCAGCATGTTCTGTTGCTCAGTGCGTGTTGTCAGTAAGTGTATTCAAGCAATATTTTATCCAGTAAACAATGTACAGTATTGCATTGTCTACTGATGGTGTTAGAATTTGTGTGCATTTTTTTCTGTCAAGTGATAAATTAGCTAATGTTACATCTAATTGATCTTTGGGTCTCATTAAAAGCATAGTACTTGTGGTACAATGTGAGATCTAAAGCCCGGTGGTCCATAATCACATCCCTGGCAGTGACCAACACTGGACATCATGTATATGATACATATAGGAAGCAAAGGTACACTGAATTGTATCTAACCATTGGATGTTTCTTTGTTTATCACTTAAGAAATTACTACATGCCACAAAGATTTTCCACCATCATTAGCTTGCTATGTAAATGCTTTCAACCTAACGCTACAAAAACTGTGGAATTGAGCTTCTAGTCATCTGAAAACAGTGGTCAAAGTACTTTTAGCAAAAACTGATTCATGATAAATATTAAACAAAAGAGTTACAGCAGTTCACATATTTTGCCCACTCCCTCTCTTTTGATTTTATGTTTACTGTTCAGAGGCTCCATGCTAGGACCCTGACAGAGATACTACAACTGAACATGAAATTCACTATATTATGTACTGTCATATAAGACTTACTCTTTGTAAATCACTCACATTCACATTATAAATCAGTGGAAAGCAATTATAAGGTCCAGAATCATATAATCATTTGAATTGGAAGAGATGCTTAAAGGACATCTAGTCCAGCTCCCCTGCAAAGAACAGGGACACCTATAGCTCCATCAGGTGCTCAGAGTCCCATTCAGCCTGACCATGACTGTCTCAGGATGGGGCATACACCATCTCTTGGGGCAATCTGTGCCAATGCATCACTACTCTTACTGTAAAAAACTTTGTAAAAAATCCTGCCTCTAGCTTCTATGTGTAAGACAAGGTGATGACTGGACAATACTGTAGGGAAAGGGAAGTAATGGAAAACAAATGTATTTTTCTATTATTTTAAGTCTTAAACCATTCAGCCAAGCTATCTGCTAAGACAAGGCGAAGGGAGAATAAAAATAATAAAAAAAGAAAGATTTACATAAATAGCATAAATAATGTTACCTTAATAATAGTATTATTCTCATCGCTATCTCACATGTCCAGAGAAATAAGTTCATGACTCACCATAGTGGCAAACTATTTGTATTTCCACAAAAAAACAATTTTAAAAACATTTCAGAAGGTTTAAACTGGCGTGGATCCACTGAAATGATGCCAAATTGATAATGATAGAGAAGCTTGTCCGGCAGCCATCCCTTTATTATAGTATCTAGAAATATTTGACATACTCTTTTTGAGATGATAAAATTCTGTCTCTCAACTGCTCCTTTTTAGTTTATTATGGGTGGTTTTTGTTTGTTGGGTTTTTTTTTTTTGTACTATTGACTGTTAAAATTCAGTAGTTCGACTTCTACATTCCTTCCACGCTCCAGTGGAGTCCAAGAGATGTACAGTGTCTTTTCCAACCTCCCACTTATGTTATTAACAATCACTGCTTCAACATTTGCTGAAGTGGGTTAGAGATGCAGCAATTAGGAAATCTGTTATCATCTAGGAGCAAACAGGGATGACCCTGAACTACGCAGGAAAGCAAATTTTAATATCTGCTGACAGAATGAATTTCTCTCTCTCTAAAAATGCCAACGCTAAATGTTCAAACTAATAAAGAGTTGGACTGTGATGCTGGACTACTGTTTTCACAGTTGTACACTGTCAGCATTTCAGTTGCTTAACTTTAATTGTAAGATCAGGTTTTTTGTTTTCATGTTCTCAAAATTCTGTCAAAGCTACAACCTCTACTACTAACTTAAAAGTGAAAAACTATAGCATTGTAACTTCATGAAACTGGAATTATTTTGTATAAAAGAGCTGCTGCATCTTGATTCTTTTATCTCAATTATTTTCTAATTTATGACCAAAAATTCTCATCAAGCCATCTGATATAAAATCACTTTACTATTTCCAAATTTAGAAATATTTTTTCCACTACAATATTCTAAAAATCTCTTCATATTTAGTCTTTTGCATTCATTTCTGGTCTTTCGATTGCAGTCTTAGACTTCCAAGTGGTTTCTTATATCCTCAAGTATAACAAATAGTATTTTAGACCATTTTTCATATAGTCATAAACTCATAAATTAAGGTTGGAAAGACCACTGGGATCATCTACTCCAACCATCAACCCATACCTGTGACCATCTAAACCGTGTCCCTCAGTGCCACATCTCTACATTTCTTCAACACCTCTAGGGACATTGATTCCACCACCTCCCTTTTCAGCCTGGACCAATGCCTCACCACTCCTTCTGAGGAAGGCTTTTCTTACTATTCAAACTGAACCTTCCCTGTCACAACTTGAGGTTATTCCCTGTTATCTGAGAGAAGAGCTGTTACTTGAGAGAAGAGGCCAACCCCCCTCCTCACCACAACTGCCTACCAGGGAGTTCTAGAGAGTGATAAACTCTCCCCTGAGCCTCTTCTTCTCAAGCCTAAATAATCCCAGCTCCCTCAGCCACTCCCGATAAAACCTGTGCTCCAGAGCCTTTACAGCTTTGTTGCCCTTTTCTGGACATGCTCCAGAGCATCAGTGTCTTCCTGTAGTGAAGACTTCACTTCTTGTAGTGAGTGGCTCAAAACTGAACACAGGACTCAAGGACGGCCTCACCAGTCCTGAGTACAGGGGGACAATCAGCTCTCTGCTCCTGCTGGCTGCACTATTTCTAATACAAGCCAGGATGCCATTGGTCTTCTTGGCCACCTGGGCACACTGGTGGCTCGTGTACAACCTGATGTCATCTAACACCCTCAGGTCCTTTTCCTCCACACAGCCTCCCAAACACTGACCCAAGCCTGTCTGACCTCAACAACTACATAGGTTTCTGTTTGCCCTTTTATCTACTATGTGATTTGATCAATTTTGTAAGCTACCAGAATTATTTAGTTAGGTCATTAGTGCTTCGGGCAATTGGTAGGACCTTTGCAGATGGATTTTGGTATGTGAAAATTCAGCAAATTTCACTAAGGTGCAGTCTGGCAGCAATACCTCTGCCTTTTTTGAAAAGGCATGAAATTAGTGAATCAGACTTAACTGCCTTTCTTGTCAGTATGTCACAACTTTAGTGCCCTTTTAATTGCATAGGAACCTCTGAAGAGTGTTATTTAGATTCAGAAGTGAATGTGAAGGAAGCATGAAGCATTTTTCCAGACTCCAGCACGGCTAACTGCTCACACCTAACAAATACAAAGTCATTAGGAAACAGGTCCTCTGGAATGACCCTACATATAAAGAAGTGCTAAGAAAAAAGGACCTTTTCCCAGTGGGGAAGGTAACGTGACAGTTCTGATAGCAGAAATGGAGCATCATTCTTTCATTCTCTATTTTTATTTCATATACAGCAGTCTCTGTAGTATCTAGGCATCAGTAAGATAAGGAGGAGGACTGACATTAAAGAAGCTGATCTGAGCTGGGTTAAGTACTACCTGCATTGGCTGTCTTTCCATTGTGGTCCAGATTTTTGTTGGGAGAAAGGGGTATATTTCAGGGTGGCTTTTTTTTTTTTTACATAAAGCATGAAGATGGTACTGTGGGAAAATATGGACCCATAAATTTGGTTATTTTCCAATTATCATGTATTTCAAGCCAAAGGAGAAAAAAGAAACTCAAGAACTCAAAGGAAAAAAATGATTGTTCTTATTTTAGTATTTCTTAAAATGAAGCAGGGAGTAGTCATTTGAATTCTGAACTCCCACCACACACTTATTAAACAAATTTTAAGATGTTCTGTGGTTTTAAAATGTCTTCTGGAAACAGATTATTTAGAATAAATTTAGAACCAGTTAAAATCTATGCTAACTATCTATTGATGCCGACTGATCTATCAGTCAGCTTCCCTGCAATGAGTACAAGGTTGGAGCTGGAAGATCTTTGAGGTCCCTTTGAATCCAAGCTATTCTGTGATTAGCTTCCAAGTTAAATTTCAAATGCCCTTGCAAGTCACAATGAAAGCTGAATTGTATCATCTGACCAACCCATAGTAATCCAAGTGTCTTGTGCTTACGTTGGAGATGCAAGTGGGTCCTGTGTTAAGAGTCAGATTTTCAGTCCTCTCTTCTCATTCTCCAGATTCCAATCTGGGAGTCAGTCCCACACTTAGCATACAGAGTCTGCCTGGGATGTGGTTGTTTAGTAAGAGGAAGCTGCCGTTACACAGCTGCTCTGATGCAAATCATTGAAATCTTTGGCCTCATGCAGGTAGAAAACGTTAAAGAAACTGAACTGTGCTATATAGAATCACTATTGATTTGAACCATTAGAACCACCATTTAGTGGAACTATTTGAGTTGGAAGGGACCTCTAAGCATCATCTAATTCAGCTCCCCTGCAATGAACAGAGACACCTACAGGTCAGCCAAGGTGCAAATCATAGTATTCCATCTTTATGCAGAAGACTGACACTGTGAGGAACAGAAATGAAGGATCTTTCTTAAAATCACCTTTCCTGTTTGCCAAGAAGAAATGTTAAGTCTGTTATAATGAAATAGAAGTTTAAGACAAATCCCTGGTTGAAAGGTGGTTATTTACTAAATAAATTCTAGAACAGGAGAAGAGAACAAATAAGAGTCACATAGAGCAAATGTAAATCCAAGACTGGGATAAATATTTCAGAAGTAAACCTCACTTTACAAAACAACAGGTTTGTAGGAGCATTAGTTCCTTTGAGGCTTTTAAATCACTGAGAAATTTTGAAGATGTACTGTAAGTGAAAGAGGTAAGAAACAATCTAAAGAATAAATCTGAAATACGGTCTGTATGTAGGAGTGTCTGTTCTCCTGACATGCAGAATTTCAGCTGCAGTTGGTGAAGTCATAGGTACGTGGGAAGGCTGAAGAGCCTATATCCCAGCAGCACTTCTCAGCAAAGTAGACACTGTCACTTAGAAAATTTAGTAAACAATGCCGAATAATCTCAGTGGAAAAGGAGCTTAACTGTAACAAGTAAGAAGAAAAATTAAAATAAAATAAAAGTACACAGAAGCCCAAATTAAACCACCCTGGTAAGGCATTTTGATGGTAGCTAGCGACTGTACAAAATGTGGGACCTTGGAAATGTCAAATGTTATAATCCAATGAAAAGGGCATCAAATAAAATGAATTAGTTATTACAGATATTCTGGAAATGGAGCCAGAGTGAACAACAAATTATCAAACAAAAATAATGCTGAGATTTCTGCTAGTAGAAAATGAGATCATTGCTGTCCAACAGAACTCTCAAATAGCTCAAACAGCAGCAAACAGGGAGCAGATTGATAGTTTGTAAGTGCACAGCACAGATTTATTTTCTTAAACTAAGAGGTGATGTGATTTGTTGAGATGTACTTCTATCATTTACGGGAAGAAATCTTAAGTGCTGGTTTTGCTTCTCCTCCAGACCTGCTGTGGAGAAACCTAAAAGAGGTTGTGGTGAGTTAGGGATCAGCCTCTTCAAAGAGCATAACAGCGATAGGATGAGAGGGAATGTCTTTAAGTTGCTCCATGGGGAGTTCAGGTTGGATAGTAGGAAAAATTTCTTCTCAGAAAGAGCAATCAGACTCCGGAACCGGCTGCCCAGGGAGGTGGTGGAGTCAATGTCCCTGGAGGTGTTCAAGAATCATAGCATCGTAGATTCATAGAATCATAGAATCACCAAGACTGGCAAAGACCTACAAGATCTTCCATTCCAATCATCCATCTGTCACCAATAGTTTTCACTAAACCGCGTCCCTCAACACAACGCCTAAACATTCCTTGAACACATCCAGGGACAGTGATTTCCCAGTTTCGGGTTGAATTATGATTCTCTGTGTTGCTGGAGCATTGCCTTTACATTGTTGGTTTCAAAAAATTAAAGCTTTATTCCAAAGCCTCATTTGGGGGGAGATAATTAGCCTTCAGTGCTTTTCCTTCAGTAAGTGAGATTTTACACTCAATACTTGAATCATTAGTAACTTCAGTACATCATCCCATTGACCCAATCAAGGTATCTCATTGTTTGGAAGGAGGAATTATATTGTAGAGATCTGCTTTCATCAATCTTTTTGCAGACTGCAAAGTACTCAGAAACACATTTTAAACCTAATTCTCTTCACTGAAAGCCAGGAAAGAGGAACTAGCTATTTGAGGGACTGCACAGTCAGTGTGGAAAGTGATGAAAGTTTCACATACTGCAATAAAGAAGGCATGTATTTACCTAAGAGCTTCTACTAGACCTCAATTTTTACTCTTGTTAATTTAATATTCATTTACATTTAGCAGCTTCAATGATTATATAGGTCAAGAAAACTAAAATATCCTTATTCTCTGTTTTTTTTATCTCCTCAGAGTACGCTCGGTTTGAGGCAAAAATCCATGACCTGCGTGAGCAGATGATGAATCACAGCATGAGTTCTGGGTCCGGCTCCCTGAGGACTAATCAGAAGAGGTCACTGTATGTCAGGTGAGCAAGGATAGCTTTCTCCTGGGAACATGTCACCTGCTTTCTGGTCCGTTACTGACTTCTATGCTATGGGTTCAGCTTGGTACGGGAGGAAATTGAGGAGCAGAACTGAATTGAATTGAGAAATGCATCAATCTTACAAGTGCAGCATCATTAATGTGAAAATTGGATAAAGCCATATTGCTTAATCCTATCATTTCAAGCTGTTTTCAAAGAGCATTATACTTTTATAGTGATTTGGTTTTATGAGAAGATTTCTTAGCCGTTGTCAGCTCTTTTGATATCCAAGATGGATTTGGTGGTGTAGTGACGCACTGCAATTCTGCATGTGGCCTTAACCAGACTTAGAATTATTGTTCTCATAAGGAGCACTTTCTCTGCAAAACATTCTACAAATTAAAGGCTGTCATATACTATTCTAAATATGTGACAGCCTGATGCTGTCCCCTTGCTCATAGACTCATAGAATGATTAAGGTTGGAAAAGAACTCTGAGATTATCCATTCCAAACGTTGACCAACCACCGATATTGCCCACTAACTCATGCCCCTCAGGGCCACATCTATGTTTCTTGAACACCTCCAAAGATGGTGACTCCGTCACCTCCCTGAGCATCCTGTTCCAATGCCTCTCCACTCTTACTGAGAAAAGTTTTTCCTACTATACAACTGAACCTCCCTTGGCACAACTTGAGGCCATTCTCTCTTATCTGATTGTTACACAGGAGAATAGACTGAGCTCCACCTTACAACCTCCTTTCAGGGAGCTGTAGTGACTGATAAAGTCTCCCTTGAGCCTCATCTTCTCCAGACTACAATAAATTTGCCATCTACATTGTAAGTTCAGATATGCAGATTAGACACTTAACAGGATAACTTAGGTAGCTTAAAAGGGGCAGTGAACAACATAGAAAGTGCCTAACTGTGAGCCAGGCATAGCAGTTATAGTTTTGCTTGGACTGAGCAAGTCTATTGATGGAAATCATTTCTGGCTGAAAGGCCAAGAGTCGTGAAACTGGCCCTAGCAAAATTCTCGCTGTCATTCATGCCTTTTGTGACTCTGGGAAACCATAGGACTCAGTGCCAAATATTTTAATAATCTTAATAATTATGCTTCTCTAGGCTTTTCATTTCTGTTTTTTTTCCCTCACACTCAGCATATAATTTGAAATTCCTGACAATCATGAAGTAGAGGGAAGCAATTTGTCAGCCTCCAGGCAGTGATAATTATTCATGGGGGAGCTAATTCAAGTGATAACATTGCAGAGATCCAATTAAGGCTAAATTCTCCATTTTCTCATTATGCCCTCAACGTGCAGGGATAAAGTAGCACAGAAGGAAGGAAAGAAATATTAGTACTGATGGTCTTATTCTAGTGGACAGCAACCACAGTAAGACCTAATTGGTAGTGTTGCCAGAAAGTGTCAGAATTGACATGCTATGGATCACTCTTACCATAGGGCTATTGGACAAGGTCAGGTTGGAAGTGTCAAGAGTTTGATACATCTCTGA
Organism: Cyrtonyx montezumae; assembly: GCF_038088225.1. Lineage (NCBI taxonomy): Eukaryota > Metazoa > Chordata > Aves > Galliformes > Odontophoridae > Cyrtonyx > Cyrtonyx montezumae. Next base: position 4,732,032 of record NW_027071848.1, read on the forward strand.
CCTCTTCTGGACTCTCTAGCTTTTAGATGACTTCTGAACCTATTCCATCTTGAATGGATATTTTCCAGACCCAACAAGTGAGTTTGGGTCAAACACATGACATTGCATTTTCAGAAAAGCTGCAATTACTGGACAGGTTGGAACATATGAGGCTTAATTTGTTGTGAGGAAAACTTAGAAACCAAAATGTAAGGAACAATGGCATGAGAAATCCAAGCCAGTAACCACTAGTCAATTCAAATATATGCACAAGTGTCCAGTGTGGAGTCCTGAACAATTTGATGGTTTGTGCTGCATCAGAACTCGTTACTCCTCTATTGGCTGAGTAATGAGTTCTGATGCAGCTGAGAGTCAGGGCTAGTTAATTTCCACACAAAGCCAAGCTAATAAATCTCTGCAGCATCTGGAGTAGCCTGGTTCCTCTATCTGATATTGCTCTCTATGCATGAGAGCACTGTGTTTTCTACTAATTTATGAATTCTGGATGTGGGCTGTCTCACTAAGCTGATATGCCCTGGATCTTTACTACAGAAGTCTTTGTGGTCTTCACCACATATCTAAGTATCACTTACCAAATCATAAATGTAAATTTTGTTCTTTTATTCCAGACTTGTTAAAAAAAAATGCCCCAAACCTCTCAAGCAAAAAACCTCAAAAGTCTCAGTCACTTTTATTAACTTAAATTTGTGCAATCAAACCCACACAATTGGCTGTGTCCAACTCTGAGAAATCTACTTGGGAAACTCTATATTTTAAATATTATTATAATGTGTAGTGCAGCAGTGCCTGGAGCATTGAACTAAGTACTGCTAGTTCAAATCATACACTAATTAAAAAGGTAGCTTATGTCTACATTAAGCACTGCAGAAAAAATAAATGTGTGTTAAGATCTGTGCTTGTTTACTGAGATTAAAATTATCAGGGCACTTTACGGATAAACTCTTTCCAGCCAATGACTGTAAAAAGCCTGAGAGTCAGTGTTTTTTAGTATTCTTATAACTCAGGGCATTTCTACATCAGTGGATTATCCTGGACAGCATTTGCAAAAGAACTAGAGGCAAATTACCATATGTAGCAAATCTGCAGTTGTAAAGACAAGTTAATGATTTTCTTTCTTTCTTTCTGTTTTCATTTCTTTGGTATGTAGTGATTTTGCTGTCCTTCAGTGAACATAAGCAAAGTAATTTTTTAGCCAAAGAGCTTAATCAAAGGAAATACCATTGCAAGAAAATAAAGTTCCACATGGGTTGAAAATACCTATCATAATCTGCTCATAGAAAAGCCAACAGAAAAAGGGGTGAGAAAAACCAGTGCTCTGTGAGGAGACCTCCCAGTAGATACAGAGCTCATTGGGTGCAGTCTTCTTACTTTCCATGCAATCTCTGATTTCCCCCAATCCCAACATCTGCTGGGTGGTGGGTTTTGCCTCTGCTGTGAGAACCCCCATCTCAGCCCACAGGCACCTTCCTTCAGTCTCACTGCTGTCTCAGAAACATCTTTAGAAAACATAGCATGCCAGTGTACCAGTTTTAGATCCAGCACTTTGCTTGCTGTCCACTGTGCAAACCTTGTGTTCACTGCATTCATTATATTTCCCCTAACTCTTAATGACCACCTTATACATTTATATCTTAGCTAGTCACTCTGAGGTTCCCTTTGGATGGAAGGAGAAGGGAATCTTCAGGGAGGGAATCTGCCTGCATCTCATTCATCTAACCTGTTCTAGACATCTGTGATAGAAGTATTTTCTCCAATGAAGCTTATCTTTCTACATCTGTATCTAGAGTGCAATCCAGGCCTCAAATGTAATAGCACAGTATTTTTAATTGAGGTGTATAAAAGTAGTTACATGAAATGAACTGAGGTGAGAGTGTAATATGGAGATAATAGTTTCAGTGTAAGATTAGAATTAGTCTTTAAGAAATTAAAAAGTCACACGTAAATGTATATACGGCAGGAAAGCAATTGATAGTGATTTATTCCAGATAAACTGTATTGCCTTTTGACCTGGACTTTTTTCTCTGAATACTTCGGTGTTTCTGATTTTTTTTGTTTGTTTGTTTGTTATCATTCTTTATCACAGCCTGTCTTCAGACTTTCTGCTGCTGCTTAGAATATTTTCCAGAAATTTGCTGAAAAGTTTTCTGTGTACTCCCTGTTCTTTTTGTACCAGAAAAACTATGTCTCAATTTGAGGTGTTTTCAGAGAGATCACACCACTAATGACAAAGTATTAAGAGACATCAAGGGAGGACTGAGCAATGGGACATGCTGTTAGGAGCCCACATTCTGTTTGTCTCTTAATATCTCCAATGAGGAAAAAAAAAAAAACCTGAAACAGAAAGTATGAAACAGCAAGTTCTATTATTTATAGTTCATTTGTTGCTGGTGGTGAATGAACTTAATTTGAATTCAATACCTGACATAAGAGACTAAAAAATTCCACTGTTATCCTTTTTAATTCATTGGAATTCAGCTATCAGCTCATGATTAATGAGGAAAGCAAACAAACATCACCAGCTAAATGCTGCACTGGGCTATATACACACATAGGTTTTTTCAGTTTTTCATATGCAAATTCTTACCTTCCCTTTTTTTGTCTTTTAGTTCAAGTTATTTAAATCTGTTCCTGTAAGACTATGTATTTGGTTGCCTTAAAATAGGTATATGGTTTGCTTTGTCCTTCTAGATCCAGATCCGCAGCCAAATGTTTTCAGCCAGCATGTGGGGACTCTTAAGACATAGTAGATCACATTATTTAACCCAAGGACTATGAAAAATGTCAGTCTTTTGAAGAGTCAAACATTAGGAAAATGCAGTCCTTTACAAAGTTTGGTGGATGCAAACAGCCAATGAAACTTTCATATAAAATTATTGACCTCTGAAGGAACTGAGAGCTATATATGGTGAAGGGTTTTCCTTCTGTTGATTTACTGGATTACTTCTGAATACATGTTCTGTATAATCCCAATGGGCCAAAACCACAGTCAGGTGCTGTGGTGATGTATCACTCATTATCAACTAAAAAGCTTTATCAATACCCTAGTCCTCCCACTGCTGTTTTACTGTTTAAAACCTGTTTGATACGGTCAGTGCAAAATCACTGCACCTGGTGGTGGCTGTTTGCCCTATATAAAGGGACTGATTGAGGTCACTGAAATGCAGATATTTAAACTCCAATACTGCTTTAACTAAAAATCTATCAGTACAAAGCAAATTGTACTAATAGGTGTAAAGGTAGTTGTGGAAATCAGAGCTAAATCCAGCTGTAATTTGGGAAACTGGAATTTCTCCTAACTGGAATTAATGCTAAGCATTTTGTAGCTTTGATATGAATGTGCTGTGCAAACAAAGCATTATATATTAAAAATGAATGTGTTCTGGTTCATTATCGTTGAGCCCTAAGGAACAAAGTCTAAAGATTTGCCATAGCAACTTAGCAGCAGTTGAAAGGGAGTCAAGGCTGAGACACTTTGGGTTGTTTACACCAATTCCCAGCTCAATAAATTCTCCATTAGGTCTCAGACACCTTTATGTGCATTTCCTGAACTTCTTAGAAATCAGCATGATGCTTTATTGCTCTGAGAGAAGTTGGTTATCAACAAATCACAGAAATTCTGGCTTGGGAACTTTGCAGAGCTGTAACTGAAGAGTTTGGCTGGAGCAACATGAAGATCGCTTGTGGCATGCAGGGCTGGTTTTATGTGATGTCTGTTACAGCCTTCAATCTCTCTGTCTTTTTGGAGACAGTGAACCCCCATAGAACACTGAGCATCAGATCAAGGCTCTCCTGGGATAGCTGCACAGCAGGTTGTGATAAGAGCAGTCTGACGTCCTCATGATAAATATAAGCTTTGAAGACATCTCAGCACTGAAATCGTCACACATGAGAATATCAATATGGGTGATGGAAAGATTTACCAAGGGAAGCAGGGGAAGAGATATATGAAATGCTCATTCCTAAATATTGCAAGGAAATCATATATGTTTATATAACTATCTGTACAGATATATGTTAGTAGTAAATACATGCTGTATCCACATGTACCTTGTCTTCATTTAAGCTATTGGCCCAGTCTCTCTCTAGTCAGCAGTGTGCTCTTGGCACTTTCAGAGAACAATTCATCTAATTCAGAGACCAGTGGATTGCTCAGGTAAATCATGCTTTAAGAATATCTGTTTCTCACAGATGAGTAGAAGGCGCCTGAAGTGATTAGTTGAGATGTAAATATCTATATTAGAATCACTTAAAGCTTTGTGACTTGAATCCCACCCACACTGGCACACACAGACACACACACAGTGTGCATATATTGTAGAATCTTTAACCCTGTCAAAACTATAACATCATTTTCTACAGCTGTTTCTGCCATGAATTCTTATCCCTCCCATATTCCTTCTAAATTAGTTTGCCACTTGAATTAGCACTGCTGAAAGTGGCTGACAATAGCCAATAATATTTTGAGGTCATGGTCTTCAATCTGATTGAGTTTAGAATTCATACAATATTCTGAGTTGGAGAAACCCAAGAATGGCTTCACATCGTACATCTCTGTCAGGCTTCAGAGCTCTGTCGGTCAGTCTGAATAATTTCTGGGGACAGTGTGATTTTGACACGTAGGTACCACTGTTTCAATTTGATAGAGAAATAGCTAGAGCTTATGGAACTGTGCCTGTACTTGAATAAAATGATAGCAACTATTAGAATTCTCTTTACTGGAAGGCAACTGGTGATAATTGAAATTTTCGTACAATTTGTTCACTTTGGCTTATTCTTAGGTCCAAATTATAGAACAGAGTAGGGAGCTTAAAAATTAAATAGTACAGAAAGCTGGGTTTTATGATGGTGTATATCAGTCATGTTTGGAAATGATCAGATAAATACACACCAAACCTACACTTGTGAATGAGCTGTTGCAGTTGAAATGCCTTTTCAGACAGGAAGATTGAGACTGGTTTGGAAAGTTACTCATTTCACACGTACTGGTTTAGTATGAGTGTCTGAGTTTTTACTACTTTTTAGCTGTTCCTTCTCTGAGTGTGGGGTCTTCTCCAGATCCTACTGGCAGCAGTGAGCATTTTCATTGGCTTCAGTGACCAATACTCAGAGTCAGGACCAAGGACAAAATGCAATTCCTTATTTTTCAAAGAAGATCGGCTTGAGAGACCTTTTCCTCAGGTTTTGAATCAGTGCTAATAGAACACTCACTCAGATGTCTTTTTTGGTTATTAGAGATACTGAGGAACAGAGAAGGATGAAGGATATGATAGAAGATCACCTAAGATAACAAGCAATTCATCCAATACAGATATTGTTTTGAAGTTCATGTTTAGTATCTGGCTCACATAACTTATGAAGAAGAAAAAAAAAAGAATCAAGAAAATGAGACAACTCACTTATATAATAATGCAAATGCAATATTTTCTTAAGAACCTCAGACTGGTTATGTGCTTAGAAGATCATTTATTGGCATTTATGAAAACAACCATGTTTCTTCTTCCTGCTGTGCTACAGACTACATAAGAAATTTTAAACAATCAATTGAAAACTGAGAACAGGGAATGTCTGGAGATGAGCTGAATTTATTGAGGTGATCTCCTTGATGTCAGCAGGAACTTCAGGAATTTCACGCTTTGGATTGTCTGTGAAGTTTTCAGGGATCCTTAACTGAAATGCTATAACTAAGACACACAGTTGTGTTCACAAAATGACAGAATAGTTGGGTTTGGGAGGGCCCTCTGGATCTATCAGGGCCCAAGTCCTGCTCCAGCAGGGACACCCAGAGCAGGGTGCCCAGCACATTGTCCAGGCAGCTTTGGAGATCCCCAAAGTGGAGTCTCCACAGCCTCTCCAGGCAACCAGTGCCAGTACTTCATCACCCATTCAGCACAGAAATGCTTCCTCATGTTCAGACATAAACATGTTGAGAGAGTGTTGCCATTGAAATTTGAACATAAGAGTTTTAGTCTTAGAGTATTCACAACTTAGAAGCCTTCAGGCTTCTGTTTTGTATGTATGTTGGTGCTAACATGAGTCTGAAATGTGATGCTGCTGCAAACACAGTAATATGCTTCACCTAAGCCCTAGGACTATGGAAATCATACAATTATATGACCATAGAATTATTAAGGTTGGAAAAGACCTCTAAAATCCAACTGCCCACCACTATTGCCCACTGTCAGTGCACTTGATATATCTTCAGTTGAAACAGTGAGCAACCACAAAACTGCAGTAGTTTTTCCTGAAAATTATTATATTTCTTTTTATTTTGCTGTACAGATACTTGTGAACAGTTAAAGAAAAATGAGGTTAGTCTGCAATTTTTAATAACATGTCAAAGACAAAAAAGAAGTAGTTAATGGAGAGTGAAAACCGAACATGTAAACAAATCAGTCAAAACAGCCTCGCCTTGGCTTGACACCAGCTCTCTTCTTCATTTCTTCATCTTTATCAGATCTTTATGCTGATACTTTTCAGTATCCAGTGTGAAATGAATCCAACCGACTCCTCCCTGAGATGTGGTTCTGCATCTCACACACTTCTCACCCACCAACTCACCTTTTTGAAGTATAGGATGGGGTCTGGTGACCCTGGGCATGGAGCATGAAGTCCCAGAGATGCTAGGTACTTGAGCTACATTGCTGCTGCTGCTGCCCAGGGATACCACGAATCACTCCAGCCCAATGCACAGTGCCCAGCTGCAGTATGAAGTACCAACTCTGTCACTGAGGGTTGAATCTCCAGTAGTGACAAAAAGGGAAGAAAAACAGATTAATTTGCATTTATTTGTGGTTGTAGCTCTGCAAATTATGGAATTTCTGTTCAAGATGAAAAGCTAATGCACGTGGTACTAAGCACCTTGAGCCTCACATGAATACACTGCAGCCTACAGTAATCTCAGATAACTAGCTCTGCTTAAAGCTCAGAATATAAAGCAGCTCCTTATCAAAGCCTTCCTTGTCTAATTCATCTTATCTTTACATTATCAGTAAAACTTGTTAGATATGAAATAATTGGCTGAGATCTGAAACCATGTCCTTAGTGCTGAATTATTAATGCCTGCTTCGGTAGAAATAAATAGTGCATACTTCCGTCCATTTTCCTTATTTTTCTGTTTCATAAGTTATTAAAATAATCCAGTCCCAGGATAGGTACTGTGCTTGACATGTATTGCCTGTTCTAAAGAAGCAGCACACCTCTTTCTTTTCTTAAGAGATACTTTAATAGCTTTTCATTGCACATGCATTCTGCTTTCCAATTCCCTATTGGACTGACTGCTTTCTGGTTCAGAGACTCATTTGGCAGGAAAGCGTCAGCTAGAATCATTTTCAAGCCAGAAGATGATGATGAAGAACTTGGCCACGTGTAGAAATAGGATTTGTTTGTAATTTCTATAACCTAGATAGTCACAGCTTCAGACAGCCTCATTTCTAAGCAGAGACTCAGAACATGATCTGTCAGGGCAGAGGGGGAAAGTGACAATGGAAATAAACTGTCCATGGCTTAAAATGGCTGAAAGTGAGTCAGCAAAACGTGCAGTTAAGCTTTGTCTGTTCCATTTGAAAAAGCAGTCTACTCCGACAAACTGTTTCTATGATATTTCCATGCCAACAGCTATAATTGGGCACCACTGGTTTGTGTAGTTCTCAACTGGAAAAGTACAAGAGAGTAAGTTAAATTATGAACATAGGGAAAGAAACCTATTAAAACAGAAGCTCATGAAAATACAGTCAAAAAGATGGAAACAATATGTTCATTGGCACAGCACAAGTTAGTGGACAGTCTTAGAACAGTGTCCAATGTGAGAGAAAGAGAAGATTGCTTGGCCTTGTTAAAGAGTTCTCCACCTAGGCATCTTAAATGGAAAAGATATAAAGAGAAGAGGCTCTCCAAACTAGCTGTGTTGGTAGAAAGCTGACAACAGTGTTGGAACTGAATATAACTGCTGAACAGAGCAGTGGGAATTCTCATTTGAAGAGCCTCCCAATAAAGATGAATGAGAAGGAACTTTTGTCTCACTGCAGGGCAGTCCATCTGTGAGAAGAAATCCCAAACAAGTTAAATGTTGAGGATAAGGAAGAGATCAGTGAGCTTTCCAAACTCTTCTCTAGAGATACAAGAAGTAGAAATGACTGTGCCTACAGTCAAGCCTGGAAGGGACATGGGGAATTGCCTTCCAGAGATGGTGAACACAAGGAGCTCTTCAGCAACTCTGTCTGGTCATTCCCTGATACCCTACACTTGCAACTCAGAATAAAGTCTTTGAGCAGAAAATCTAGGACCTCCCAGGCCTCGCTGGCATCACACTGAACAGATCCTCCTGTAGCTATGATGCAAACTTTGCAGACAGTGGTCATTGTGTGACACTAGTCAATAAGCCTGGTAGGTAGGATCTAATCCTCTCTGAATTTCTTTTGCACTCAGAGCACACAGAATAGAAAAGCGTATCAGAGATCACCACATTTGTGTGTGTGTATATGCATAACATCAATCCAAAAGTAATACCTTCTATTTATTTCCATGGAAACAGCAACAGATACAAAGAGCACAGTAGTACTATTAGCTAAAGAAAATTCTCAGTTACAAATCACTGTTTTTCTACGCAGCTGATCCAGACACTAATGTGCTTGTGTAGAAATGCAGCAAGTAGAAGACTCGGAGCTATTTGATAAAGTCTGCCAGATGTTCTTCACTAAATAAGAGTGAAGATAATGAAAAATTCATATGCTTTCCATAAATACTACTTCTTTTTTTCTGATTTTTCCCAGTTGACCTTGCAGACAGTGCAATTCCTTCACCCAGGATATTGTGCTGCTGTAATTATCAGTACACTTGCTAGCACCACATATTATTTACCGCTATATAATTACTTACTACAAGAATGACAACGTTGCATTGCAGTTTCTACCCCTGCATCTTCCTCCTAGATATTCTGAAGGGTCCTGGCAGGGCAGGCAGCAGCTAAAAGCTTCATAAAATATTAAGAGGGAAGCAGTCACTTGAATGAATTGGAAGGATTTTTTTGACCTCATATTTCTAAGCACTTTAATTTTGTTTATGCCAGTTATGAATAGTTTTTACCTTAGCATGCTGATCATAAGTGTGTCCTTTCCATTTCCAAGAGGTGTATATGTTCCTCTTTTTCTGGGAATCAAAAAGGTCTGTAAGTGTTATCTCTGCAGCCATACAGTCTTTATTAATATGGTTGAGACACTTTAGAATCCAGGTAGAGGTTGCAGTCAGTAGCTGTTGTAATTGAAGACACCATAAGAGAATTTCCACAGATAAGTATCACAGGTTCTCTATCAGTCATGAAAAAGACCGAACTAATGGCCATCAAGCAGTATTTTGCTTCTTTCACAGGTAGTTTAAGATACATAATCACACACATTTCAGACTTCTCATCTGTTCCTCTCTGCACCCAGGCAGCCAGATTTGAATTTTTCAGGATTCATTATACTGAGAATACTGAGACAACTCTTCTTGTGTGAGAAGTGAAGCTGAGATTTGAAAAACGTCCATGCATTTCTGTAGGAGGAAACTGCTATCTATGTGAACTTATCTTGAAAACAACTTAACAGGGACTTTAAAGAGAATCAATAACATTTTCAGTGGAAGTGCAAGGGCCGTGAAGCGATGTTTCTAACATGAATCACAGGTTCAAAATGCAATTCCCTCTCCTGATATTACCACTGAAAGTGATTTTGTTATTCTAGTAAGGTAGTATTGCCATATCCACAGCAAGCAATTGCAACAAAAATACTCTGCTGCAGCAAGGAGCTGGGAATGCAATATCTCTTGAAATGCCCTGCAAAGGGCATTCACCTTCAGAGTGATTCTGCTGTGATATCTCTTCCAGACATGATGTTACAGGCAGATTTTTACAACATCCATTTTCTGTTAATTTAATTGCAAATTTATCACATTTTTAAATAACTAGATTTAAGGACAATTTCATTTTGTTATTTAGCACTCTTAGTGTATGGTCCTGATCTCACACTTACCCTTCTTTACAGACAAAATGATGATCTACACTGCCATTAATGTGGTCAGAAATAGGTTCCTTAAGCTGCTGATAGAGTTATTAGGAACTGCTTAATTTCAGCACACAGCTTTTCTTCAAATCTGATTCATATGGGTTTCACTCTGTCTGAAGTTAATCCCAGCTAAAGTGTAATTGCTTTCATCACTCTTCACTCTGGTTTCAAGTCAGAGTCATTCCAGGAGTGAAAACTTGAATTCATCATCAGTGATGTTTGCGAATGGATTCCTCTTCGAAAGCTCTTGAACTTCAGCTGAAATTTCAGCAAAACTGAGCTGGACCTGAATTTTGTGGCTGTCTCTTAAAACCTGATCATCTAATTAGGTTTGAATAATTTGGTAAAATAGCTGTAGCTGAATCCAAATCATAGAAATAAGGAAAACAAAATATGATTGAATACAAGCTGACTCACTATCAGGTTCTGCCTTGGGCTTACTTTCCAGCCAGACCCAGGAGTTGCTGTACAGGCTGACACATCAGATTGAAGCCCACAGCCCACACCACCTTCTGATGCAGGTGCAGTAACCATGAGCAGTTAGCATAGGTTGTAAACTTCCCTGCACAGCAGTAATGAACCCTGTCAGTCAGGCAAATTTCACTGATACTGAGGCAGAGACATGGATGGTTTGACCAGTTCTGTTCTTGCACATAAATCTGATCTCTTTCAGCAAGTACCTTAGAATTCATTACAATTGAATCACAGAACGGTTTGGATTGGAAGGGAGCTTTAAGATCATCTTGTTCCAACCCCCTGCTATAGGCAGGGACACTTTCCTCTAGACCAGGTTGCTCACAGCCCCATCCAGCCTGGCCTTGATTGCTTTCAGGGAGGGGACATCTTCAACCACACTGGTCAACCAGTCCAGAGGCACTGCAATGTATCTGAATAAGCTCTGTTTTTGCATATATGAGGAACAATGTATTTTTATTACAGAGGTTATGTTAATGCAATAAGCTTTTGATTACTTGATACCTTGAGGAATCTGTATATTTTTAGATTATTTCCAATTTGCTTTCATTCATATGTTTGTTTTGTGCCAAGATTCTGAAAATGCTTAAAAATAACATCATTAGGAATACAGTAATCAGTAAACAGTAATTGATGTATCTACTTTTGTCTGTGCTTTGTATGAGTAGTAGACAGTGATTCAGTTAGCAGTACTCAACTGTAGTCTCCCTTTAAGAATATCACAGCTATTTAAAAAGATTGGATAAAATTCAACAGACTGTTTTGCCCCAAAGGAGGATTTTTTTGCAGCTTTGGATATAAGAAGTCTGGTGAAAAAAGAAAAATGATGTAAATGAAATATCAATTGGTATTCAGGATATTTCTCACTGAAAGAATAATAGGGAATATGATGGAATTATGATTTGAACATTAGCCAGCTGAATGCAAGGATCATTTCTGAATTTAGTGTCTGGAAAACACAAGGCTGTTTTCCTCTTGGTCAAGTGTGAAAGAGCTGTACTGTTGGAGCTTTTTAAACTACTGTAGTATCATTATTTCTATATTAGCATTCCAAAGCCATCAGGCACTGTACAGAAAAAAAATATATATTACATATATATATATGCAGAAGGGTCAAAGTTTTCTTTCTCTAAACTTTGTAATTGCTTGGTTAATTTCAGCAGCTCTTGATTTACTGAATGATGACAAAAAGAAAAATCCCTATTTGCCTGATTAAATGTCCTTTTAAGAAAGGACATTTAAATTATCCTCAGATTTCAATACTGCTCTTTTAGGAAAATTTATCAGAATATTAAGTTGAGCTTTTAATGTTCCATCTATGGAAACGTGGTACATAGCCCAGCGTGCTACACTAAAGACTCATATTCATTTTTATTCCAGCTGCTTTGGTGTCTAAATATATTCAAGAGCTACAGCAGATGTGAATTTGAAATGGGATTTTGTTTTATTTAGAAAGAGTAGACAGATAAGTTTATGGAATATGAAAATAATTTCTAAAAGTGTATATTAAGAAATCAGTAGTAATTATGTCTCCTACAAACAGCAGTAAAATTCATCTGTAGAAAGTATAACTGATGGTTAATGGACTATGAATGAAGGAATCATACAACATTGTCATAACTCAGGCAGAATTCATGCTATGAAAAATTTTACTCCAAAAGATATCACTTAGAAGTGACCTGCCTGTTTAAAGAATACAAACAGTTTTCTATAATGTCTGAGCTCTTACTGGAAGAAGATAAATGGCATTATTCTGGAACAGAGGAGCTCAGATTCTGCATTAATTTAAGACCTAAAAATACACAGTTTTGTTATTAGAGAGAGATGGAGTGGTGCTGAAGCACTATGATGACTTGTTTGTTAATTGTAGGACGCCTACTTGTAGCTGTTGGAGATAAAACAGAGTTTGAATAAATCATCTAAGAGTCTTTCAGTCATAGAATGGCAAAGTTTGAGGCCAACATTTATCATAAATTTCTGAATTAGATGTGTGAAAAGAGTTTGGATTTTTTTTTGTTATCGCCACATTTTTTATTAGATCAGAAAGATGGTTCTAATGCTTAAAAAATAATGATGTGGCCTTAGCCCTTAACTATGAGGTGTCATAAGCAAGAAAATTGCAATAGATTTATGAAAAGGATAATCAAGTTTCTTCATTAATTCTATCCTATAGTTACAACGCTGGACCCACATGAATCATGAAGAAACTATGTTGACTCAAATAAACTCTTTTGAAAACATAACACCATATTCTTTCCTTTGAAGACATATCACATATCTGTCCTTCCACATATTTCTGTTACAGGAAACTGAACAAACAAAATCTGAAGCCTATGTAGTTTTAAATTTTCATATTTCTCTGTAGAGTTGCCATTCTGGAAATGAGATAGCAACAAACTGAGATTACCAGCATGTTATCTGTCTGAAATCTTATTCTAGAGGACTTCTAAGTTAAGGACTTCTTCTTTTAAATCAGCAAATACGAAATATTTGTTGTGTCTTCATTATATGTTGAAAGGGTACACCTATGAGAGAGGACCAGGAGTGCTGAGATGTGAGCAAGAACACTTTTCTTCTTTGATTATTTCTAGATATGATGTGTGGATGAGCTAACATGTAGGTGAAGTATGTCAGTAAGATCCTCTCTGAAAAATATTTATACCAGAAACGTTATCATCTCTTCTAGTCAAATACTGGATATGTTTTTCATGATGTGCTTCACCTCTGCTCAAACTGTGTACAGGACAATAGCACCTTATGGGGTAAAGATTATTTAAGAAATCAGCAATGCAGAGTATTTCTGGGAAAAATGAAGCACTGACAGAAGTAATTTAACCTAATCAGAGCTGGTGGGAGCTTGTGTGAAAATAGAAGTACTTTTGAAATAATCATAATGATCTGGGACTTCTGTATTTCTGTGAATGATTTTTTTCCCAGCGTGTGTACAGAATAATCTAATCATCCCCAATTATAAGAATAATTGAAAATTTGAGATGATTAACTAATTTTAGAATTTGTTTCCTGATATCTTAGCGTTTTTAACTGCATTCTGCTAGGAAAGCTTTCTCTGCCAATATTTTGTCTGACATAGATTTCCATAATAGACAATTAATTGGTAATTGTGATGCGTAAAATAAAAAATGATATGTTTATTTCCAGCTCTAGAGTAGTTCTGAGTTGATGTGGATCTTGCTCAGTAGAAGGGAACTATTCTTTCAATTTATCGAAGGCCTGTAAAATCCTATCTACTGCTTTAATCAAGGAAAAAACATTTACAATTTGTCTGCAGTGCATTTTCAGCTGAAAATCACCATTCATACTACTTCTCATATGAGCAAACAAAATTAATGTTGAAAGGATGTATTTCCTTTCTCTGTTCCCTTGTATGCTTCTGATGGGAATACCTTGTCTCCTAGGGCAGAAGTGGCTCATATAACCATTATACAAGGGTGAAATGCTGTTTGGAGCACAAGCCTCCAAAAGGGACTTGGAATAAGGAGCTTCCCACAGGGGAATGCATATCACATCTTCATGAGGATATTCCTGATGTAGAAAAGGATGGTAGACCTCTGAACCTGTCTGGAAAACTTCCATATAGTCACCACTACTGACATCTAACGATGCACAGTACTACAGTTGGATCAGTTAAATTTAGAAAGTTGAAGCTTGTTTTCCTGTTCTGCCAGGCAATTCCTGTGATGCCCAGTGGTGCTTCAGTTTGGATCAGGCAAGCACTGACCTTCCTTCAATTTTGCTGCAAGGGCACATGGCAGTCATGCCTAGCATGCCATCTGCCAGAACCCCAAGGACCTGAAGATCTTCTACAAAAGCTGTCTGTTCTCAACCCATACAATTAAGGGGATTAGTCTCAAATGCAAGATTTTATTGTCTTGATCTTGAAATTCATGAGATGCCTGCTGGACTCTTCCTCTATCTTACCTGTTATTCTTTGTGGCTACCCTGCTCTCAAGTGTACCAGCTGGACCCAGTGTAGTGCCATCAGCTCACTTTATGAGAGTTCACTTGTCACTTCCTCTAGGTCACTGGTCATATGCTATAGCACAAGCCTCAAAAACAGGTCCCTGTGGTATCTCACTTCATGCTGACTTTTAGGTAGATGCAGCTCACTAAGCACAATCCTCTGAGGCTGATATCCAGCTAATCTTTTACCTATCTAGTGTCCACTCATCAAGACCACAATATTTCTCAATCTTATGGGAAATAAGAAACAAAAGTCTTGCTAAGGTCAGGCTATATAACAGCTACTGCTCCACAAATGCAATCATTTTATCCTGCTATCAGGTTGCCCAGACATGGTTTATTCTTGGTCCGTAATTACTGTTTCTGGTCATACTCTTTTCCTTCACATGCTCAAAAATGTGATCTGAGTGGACTCGCTCCTCAGCTTTTTCAGGCACCAAAAGGAGTCTGACCAGCCTGTAGTTTCTCAAATACACCTTTGGCCCATTTTGAAGATGACTATATTTGCCAGTTCCAGACACTGGGCTCATACCCCAATCTCAGTGACCTTTCAAAGATGACGAAGGCCTGGTCCTGACCTTGGACAGTTCTCTCAGCCCATTCAGGCAGTCTGTATATTTCATGGATGTGTACGGATTGAGTCAGTCATCACCCACTTCTGGTCTCTCCTCTTCCTGAACCCCATTTCCAAGCACAGCACCCAGTTAGACCTTCTTGGTGAAGACTAAAAGCACTGAGCCACTCAGCCTTATCTGTGTTTGCTGTCACTAAATCAGTTCAAGCAGTTTCCATTGTTCTGCCTTTTACTGTCAATGCAGATATGGAAGATCTTATTGACCTTGGTGCCATGCATTCCTGGCACTATCCCCTGCTTCTACCCACATATACTGCATTTTGTGCATACAGCACAGGGTCTCAGTGATCAAGCATCAGAGAGTGGTATCTGCCTATCAGATCAAATTGGAAAAAATAACCAGATTGCATCTTTATTTTCCTCATGTTTTATCTGTTATCTCTGTGTTAAATCACTGTCCTCTCCAAGTTTTCTTCTTTCAGTAATTGTTTAGCATACATAAATAAATGTTTGAACTGAAATGGTCAGCACCACTCTGTTCTTCTTCTTGTTCTTGTTCTATCCTTCCCTAAGTTTCCTGATTTCCTCATCCTTCTCCATAGTACATAACAGGTACTTTGTGTAGATATCCATTGGTCCTTTGATGAACTATGATTATTTTGATCAATTATCTAAAAGATCATCAGTCGTGGTTTTCAGCTCTTCATTGCATCAATAGCACAGCTGTGGCTATTACATTTCACGTCTTTCAACCTTTGTCTCTGTGAAGTGATTTTGGATGTCTAGGACTCAAGATGTAATGCATAATCTTGGAGGATGTTCACTGTTACAGACATCTATTGCTTTTGAGGGCTGAGTTAGAAGCAAATTAGTGAGATTCCACTGTTCAGTTCTTGTTCCCCAGGGCAGTGTTTTGAGATTATAGTCCCTCCTCTGATATACCTTTCCATGCTTGAAATCCAGTTGAGTGTTCCACATGAATTTTTGTAGCTTAATTTGAAATTAGCCCTTCCTGGGTTTCAAGAAGAATAGGATTACACTCCTCTGGATTATTATTCCATTCAGTTTTTCTCATCTTACCATCCTTGCATCAATATGCAAATTAAGTGGTCATTGAAAAAATATACCTTTAATAGTGACATATTTTACTGTTTTAAGAATTCTACTCAGCTGAATAACATCACAATTCAGTTCACTCTAATGTGAGCATCACAATAAATTCTCATCCGTTCACCAATTTGACAGTTTTCTCAAATTTTGTAAGACATTTAAGCCATAATTAAACCATCATTAATGCATTCTACATCCAATCTGTCCTCTTCTCACACAAATCGCCCCTTATGATTAACTGAGATGAAGGAAACAGAATAATATTAACTACTTGAAAACATATTTTGACATCTAACACAACCATAAAAATAATGCTTTTCCAACAGCATTCCTTTCAGATTCATGTTAACTGGAAATGAAGAAATGCTTAAATTATAGGAAGCCAGGGTAGCAAGACAGTCTCCACATTTGGATGTTCTGATTTTTTTAGGCTCTCCCAGATCATTTGTAATAATGTAAAGCTTTTCATTGCTATCACATCGCTTCTGCCTCATTTTAAATCCTATTCTCATCCTTTTCCTTAAGCTATGTAGGCAGAAGATAATCTTATTTTATTTGGTAAACCTCTCGGTTTTGTTTAGTAAAACTGAGGGATGAGCTGCTTTTCTAAATGACAGGAAGCAAAGTATGTGAGCTTTGAGATAATCCCATTTGTTGACAGCCTGTGAAGGAGGTTAATGCATTTTTGTAAGACTTGCCAAGTATTTGGTTAATTGTGTTCACAGCTAATATTGCTCCTTACCTTCCATCTCTTATCTAAGATAAGGCCTACGAGACTTCTTCTCATCATTCTTCACCATTTGTAAAGTGATGTATTGATTTACTTTGATTGATCTCACTGTACAGTGTTTAAGGAATTGATGTTGATATTCAGCAGCATGGCATACTCTTGTCCTCCCTCAAGTCAATTCAAAATGGGTCAGACCTTGAATCACCACTCTCCATACTGAATAGCTTTCAGTGTTAGTCAAGGAAAAAAGACTTCTTGGTCAAAGTACAGGATCCTTTTAAATTCATCAGTTTGTATTAGATATAGTTACAGATTAGATGCATTGATAAATAGATATAGATGAGGTAGATGAGATGGAAATATTAGTACACTTGATAAGGAAAGAAGTTTGGAACTGGCTTTATTACAAGCATTTTCATAAGTAGCTTATAAGAGTAAGCATAGTGTCTCCAGTTATCACCTGTACATGTGATAGTAGCAAATGCAACTTTCAGGCCACATTACGAGCTACAGAAGCCCAGCTTTGGCATCACAGCATCATGTTAACAGATACGTGGTCTAGAGAGGGTGATCCAAGGTGCCTAACAGCTACATACAGTCTGCATGCAGGAAATGGAAGTGCTGTGTAGGGAATTCAGTTTTGCTGTGCTAAGCAGAGAGTTTAGCCAAATACATCTTTAATGCAGCTCCCTTACAGAGCACAGCACCACCTTAGGTTTGGGTTAGACTGAATAAATCTGCCCTTGGTTTAGCTCAGAGAGAAAATTGAATGCAGGCAAATGTCTATATTCTCATTCTTGCTGAAAGCTTTGCTTTCATCTCTATATTATGTTCCAAATATTCTGGGAACTTGAAAGCAAAGTTGTACATGTGAGGACAGCTACTTACTGAGCAGCAATCTCTGCTTAAGATTTAAAAGGAAGAGTGTTGATGATGGTACTTCTCACTTTCTGCAAAATATCCTGGCAGGTATATGCCCCTTTTCAGTGTATTGCTGTTTTAGTTAAAGCCAACGTGGAATCACAGGTGACTCAGGATTAGATGATTAGGGCATTTTATGAAGATAAGAGAGTTTTAAAAGAAAATAGCGTTTCTTATTGCATTATTACTGCATTCAATTTCCTATATGTTTCTTGGGCATGTTCTAAACATAATAAGATTGAGTCCTTTAAGGATAAATATAGTTTGGATATTTCTCTGCCTTAAATGTGAATTCCACAAATGCTTAAAGGAGAGAGAGAAAGACATTCTGGTTCTCATAAATATGTGAGAGGAAATGTACTCTAAAATGCTGGGTCTGGTGAATGGAGCAAGATTTCTGATTTTTGCAGTAAGACCTTGGCTCTTAAAATCATCTAAATCTATTTTAGACACCAAAAATAGTACGTCTGAACTTTACTCTAGCTTTGACTAACCTATCAGTGTCCAGAAAGATTTGTCATAGACTGTATTCAATATTGTTTTAGTCTGCTGCACTTGAAGCAACTATCAAAGAGGTAAGATTAGAAATGGCTCTGATTTTCAGGCTTGTCTGAAGCTTTCTGAATAGTGATCATCAAGAAAGTCCAAGGCAATTACAATCACAGACATGGTTATATCTAAAACAAAACACATGCCATCCTGGAATTTCATAGGGCTGTGTAGTCTCAGAGCTGCCACTTTCTCACAAAGAAACCAATAAACTAGCAGGCCATTTTAAAGACAATATCAATGATTAGCAAAGAAAACATCACATTTGATTTGTGAGACATGTTCATTTTAATGAACTCATTTCACTCCAAAATGGGAACTCCAGCTGCTGCAGTGTTTTATGTTGGATAAGGCTTGTTCTCACCAGCAGAACAGTGATTTCTTAAAATATGTTACTGTAGCACAAGTCTTTGGTAATGACTATGTATCCAGATAATCTAGCATCATAGTTCACACACAGAACCTTGATTGCAGAGACTTTACTGGTAGTTTATTCCCAAGCTCTCTTTTGGAGCAAAGTAACTAGTCCCCTCCAAGATCGAATATGGATGTGTTTTTTTTTGGGGGGGGCAGTTCACTCATGAGATTTCTCTGGGCAACATGGGTTTGTTTCTTGTTGCATTAAGGCATGAACATCTGTTTGTAATTAACTTTCGTTAGGAAAACCACTGAGATTAAAAACTTCTTGAAGACAAATATCTAAGTCTAGAGAAGAATGGGTATACAGTGAAAGCATATATCTAGATTGTGCTGACTCAGAAATGTCAGGATATTTTGCATAGGTGTCAAGAGTTAAAAGATCTTCCCCTTCACCAATACCATTGTTGCACATATGCTCAATGCTTTTGGTTTCATCTCTGTTTTGTGAGTGCCTGTTTCATGACATTTGCAGTAAAGATGTGATGTTGTTTTTAATCTTGCTTCTCTTTACATTCTACAGACATTGCAAAAAAAAAAAAAAAAAAAAAAGAAAGAAAAAAGAAAAAAGAAACCAGCAGCTGTTGCTTTAAAATGCAGATAAGTAGGACACTATGCCACTTGTGGGTGTCATCATCACAGATCCATGTTGCTGTTTTCTGTCAGCTAGAAGCTAATCACTTCATTTTTTAACCTGTCAATCATTTAGCAAGAAACAAGAACAAAGATGTCTTTAGGGAATAGTGGCATTGTTTGCATCAAAGGCATTTTTTGCACAAACTTTATGATGATATTTCTCTTATCTAGATTATTATGAGGTGAAGGATATAAAAATATATCTTAAAATATTCCTTCGGATTTTACTGCTTCAGTATTTACTTAGCATCCAATTTAATACCTTTTTTTTTTTCCCTGAAAATTGAAACATTTTTACTAATTATTTGAAAGGTATTTACTAATGATTTGAGAGACATTTTCCAGGAATTTACTCTTCTACTCATATTTTTCCCCAAAGGCAAAAGGATCTAGATTTGTAGTATTCTCACTAAAAATGAGGAACACTTGAATTAACTCCAAAAGAATTGTGGTGATGTATGAGGACATTAGATACATTCAGTAGTTTGATTAAAATCTGAATATTACTGTGCCAGGTTAGAAAGAACTGTGTGCATTCACTATCTTTCAAACTTCCATACTTGTATGAAATTGTATGTTGTATGCTGCACATCTTGTACCTGTGAAGTTCTGTAAAAATAAATTCACAGATTTTCATGACAATGGATAGTAAGTCAATAGAATTTATGTTTTGGGAAGACTGTTTAGATCTTTGTATTGAGGTACTCAACATTGGAAAACCAATGAAATAATATTCCATAAATGGATTTGAACTACTTTGGTTTAGAAAACTTAAAGCTATGTCAAGAATTTCAGTTCAAATTTAGGTACACCATCCTTTTTACACATAGCTATAGAAAAGGGAAGGGTCTTGTCTGAAAGAAATGTTTTGATAAGAACATAAAAATAGTCAAGTATCTTTTAATTAGTGCTCTTCATAGCTCAAAGCTTTCTCTGTAGGAATAAGTAAGTGAAGAAACAGAGATATGGACAATGATTGTTGGCCTTGGGGGTGGGTCCCAGTTTTGTGCAGGTCCTACTGTAATGTATTATTTATAGGCAGCTGCAATGCATATATACAAATGTGCAAATGGAGTTTTCAGCTTGAATTCCTTAGCTGGTTTCCACAGCTACAGCAGGACACTGACATAAAAGTAGACTTTCAGGTTTTCATACACCAAATAAGCCAAATTATGAAGATCAGACCCAAACCCCAGTGATGTAGAGTGAACATGTGAAGGTAAAACCAAGGCCCTTTCCACCCATTATGCTATGTCTAATAGTACCTGTAAATCAATCCTCTGACACTATGAAAATAGCCCTTGTTGGATTTTTTCTTGTTTGGAAGGATTTTGTTATGCCCATGTAAATTATCAGCTTCTACCACATCCAATGGTTCATTAAATCATACATATTATATCTTAGTCCTTAAATTATGATTCCTTCCTTTTTATATAGTGAGAATGGTGAAAAATAGAATTATCTTCCCAAAAAATCATAACATTATTCTCTTTGATCATACTCTGTTCTTGGACACTTTTTTTTATAGCTGAGAAGGCCTCATCTGCCATTTATTCATCTGAAAAGAATGTCTTTGTAGGCCTCTCTCTTCTCTTTCTGCCTTTCACAGATCCACTTTGGGATGAGGGGATCAGGACTACTGTTAGTAACAGAGTGGACATGAATGTGAATTATGGTATAATAGCAATTATTTCTGTTTGGTTGTTTACTCATTTCTTCAAACTCAAGGAACAAATTTGCCTTTTTCATGACTGTCATGTATTTAATTCACATTTTCTCAGAAAAATAGAGAAAAATTAAGAAAGTCTACAACACTAGTGCACATCAGTATGGTATTGGTGACCATAGGTATTCCCCATGCTTCACATTGCATTTATGGACACTGAATTTCATCAAGTATTTTGTCATCCAGTCACTTGATATTTTGAAATCCTTCTGTAAGTTTTCTTTTTAAGTTTTTAGGTTTGGTACACTTGATACTTCGGTGTTTCCTGTAATTATTATTGCTTCATTCTTTACAACTTTTTCTAGATCACTAATGGTAACTTCTTTGTTGATGAGCCCTGGTTTTTAATCTTTGTTCCCTATCCTTTAAGTAGTCAGTAATCCTTCATTCCTAGACCACTATAATATATATGTGTTATGGTTTTTTTGGTGAGGAAGTTACTTATAAGCTTTCTGGAATTTCAGATTTACTCTGTCAGCTAAATCAGGAGTTTTCTGATCCTCTAAAGAGGTTAAGTAGATCTACCTCTTACTCAGCACAGACTTTTTATTTGTGGTCTTCCTTCAAAAAATAGCTTTGCGTTTTACTCTTCCTCATCGTTGAGTCACTCATCTCACCCTAGTCATTTATTACTATTCACTTTATTGATTTGTTATTAAACTTTGTCTACTGACATATCAAGTGCAGACAGCTCAATTGATTTGACAAGTCTTAAAGGTTCTTCTGTGGGTTCATACTGAAACTCATCCTGGTGCTGATAGTAAATAATTCATTTGGCTTTATTGCTATGGCCTTTTCTTTTCCAAGCTTTCTTATTACACCCCAGTGCCTTGTATAATTGGTATTTAGTATCTGAATGGTGTACAATTCTTCCTGTAGTTATCTGTTCTCCTGTGAGACAGGCAAATGTCATCCATCCCTCCTTTATAGATGCAGATGCTGGGTCCTGGAGAATCATAGAATCATTAAGGTTCTAAAAGGTAACTAAGATCATCTGTTCCAACTGTTCACCTACCACCAACAGTACCACTAGACCATATCCCTAACTAGTACATTTACCATTTCCTTGAACACCTCCAGGGACAGTGACTCCACCCTCTCCCTGGGTAGCCATCTCACCACTCTTTCTGAGTATAAATTCTTCCTAATATCCAACCTGAAGCTCTTCTTGTGCAGCTTGAGTCCGTTACCTCTTGTCCTATCAGTTCACATTTGGTAAAGAATTCTGAGTAATAGAACATTCAGGTTTGCAAATCCTCCAATTTTCATCTCCTCTGAACACGAAAATCTCAGGGGATGATCTCAGTGCCTGAAAGGCATCAATGTGGAAGGGACAGAGGAATCGGGTGCCAAAGTTTGGATTAATGACAATAGGTACATTGAGGCTTGGGATACCTACAGTAGCAAACTGAAAAAGCTAAGACTCTAGCTAAAGTTGAGTACCCAAGTTCCTCAACACTGATCTTGCTTGAACAGCCATCAAGCAGTTGAGAAGAAATGGAAAATTATCTCTTTCACAACACTGAAAATAATGTCTTACAGCTCAGATAGCCTTTCTTCGTCCCATTTTTGAGGTTTGTATTTGAGAGGATAAAGGGGAGACATGCTCTTCTCCCCAGTGTTCCTACACACAGTTTGTCAATGCAAGGCCATGCCTGTCACTGAACACAGTGAATGAGCCTGGACATGGGCTGATCTCATCAGAGATCATCTGAAAGAACACACATCTCCACTGCTGCATGCAAGAGATCATTCAGCCTTGAATAAAGGGAGGAACATTAATAGAAACTAATAAAACAAATCAAGAAAAATCCCAACTCACCAAACAACAGTAACACAATGAGACTGATAAATCAGTGGCAATGTATTATTGCTGCAGCTGCAGGAGATATAAAGATTTTCAGTCTTGTCTCTCCTATTTGGGACACTTGAGAAGATTTTTTTGAAGTTAATTGTCAGAAGCAGCTGCATTCTGCAAGGAAGGCTCTCCAATAAATGACTTTCTGATAAAGGAAATAGTGCATGTATCTGTTATTTAAAGGAAGAGAGATCATAAAGCTAATGAACCTTTAAACTAAGTTTCATTTTATATAGTCTGTTTTTAAGGGCTTTTTTAATTTATTTTTATTTCACCATATTGTATCTTGTACTGACTTGTTTATATAGAAAAACTGAAAGTTGCTCTTTGCAATACGTGCTCATTAAACTGGTTTGCTTTACAGAGTAATGACAGAACTGCAGTGATAAATCATAGCTATGGAACAGAAACATTTCTGACTTTGCTAGAGAAACAGATATTTCTTCAGCTGATGCTTGATGAGAAATACTGAGTTCATGAGACAGAAAGAAAAGTGCAGAATAGATAGCACTTGCACTTACAGTCACAAGTAGACCTAAACAACAGAATGGAGTTTGAGCCTGTATGACCAGAGACAAGAATAATATACCTGAACATAAGAGAAATGCATTCATAGAGCTTTAAGAAAATTATTGAAGTGTCTGGGAACCAAGTGCTGTGTTATGGTTTAGAAATCCAAAGCACACATGCAAAGGGGGTTTTAAAATTATAAATTTAAAATTCAAAATATAATATAGCACTTTTTACTCTATAGCAGTCTTCAGGGTGCTAAAATAATTCTAAACATCAAACATAGATTCATAGATTCATAGAGTCATTTGAGTTGGAAGAGACCTTTAAGGGCCATAGATGTACTAGAGTACAACTCTCCTGCAATGAATAAGACCATCTACAGCTTGATCAGGTTGCTGAGAGCCCAGAAACACAGGCTAGTTGTGCGGTTAGATTCAATTTCCCACCTTTCAGATCTATTTTCCACCCTAAAAGTAACAGCAATTCGGTTTTGCAGCTATTTTGGCTCAGAAGAAAGGTCCATCTAGCCAACTGCCCTTTCCTTGAGATTTGTTAGTAGCAGATGTTTAGGGAACATATAGGAACAGAGCACATATGGTCTGATCCTCTCCCTGCTGTATACCACAGCTTTCTCCAAAGAGAGCATCCTTCCTCAGACCTTAAACCATCCAGAAAATGGCATCGCTCTTTTCATGCTGGATGAGAACATGCAAAATAATTTGTCCAGGCAAAAAAAAAAAACCCTTAAGGAATATTTCAATTAATTTTATCCTCATGAAGTGAAAGAAATATTTATCTTCAGTCAGAGACATTTGGTTATTCACTTTCTTGTTTGTTTTTCCACAACTCACTGGTATATCAGAATCAAAAAAGGACTTGCATTTTGAGGCTGTTATTCTGCAGGACTCAAATCATTGTAATGGAGTGATATTATATAAGCTATATATACTAAATGACAGTGTAATTTACACTGTAGGGTTTCCTGACAAATGCGTAGCTTCAATAGATGTCATTTCTATTGAAATCAAGATTTCACCCTCTACACGTAGTTTATACAGCCACTTCACAATACTCTCCTTATTTTACAAGTAGGAAATCAGCACACTGAATTAGGGAAATGTTCACACCTATCAGCCTATTTTTTTTTATTTAACTTCCGTGTTCTGAACGCGTCCCCATAGGCACTCATATGTACCCTTACTATGCAGGGAATTTAGATTCACTCAATCTCTGCGCTGCACCGAATTTGTCTTCCCAAAATAAGAGCAAAACCAACGAGTCTAAAGTCACACCAGCAGTGCCTACACTGCAAAGACAACTGAGCTACTGGACACAGTATAGTTCCCAAATGACTCCAGTGCAGCTGTATCAGCCATAGTGGAGTACAGCCTTAACCGTGGCTCTTGTGTTTTCAGGGTTGGGTTAGCAGAAGTGCACAGTCATGGAGATCAACTGGACTTGTACATAGCTTAGGTATTCCTATGCCATCCTCAGTTGCACATATTAGGAACTTCAATGAACGCAAATTATTTTTACCTATTATGATAAGTGACCAATACCTGACTTTCATTTTCTACAGGATATATATTGAAAATGAAAAGTCTTGATAGAACCAAAACTGATAAATATTATCTGAGATAAAATCCTGTTTGTTAGCATATTTCATATCTTGATGTTTCTGAATAGATCAAAGCAATTTAGCTTGGAAGTGAGCATCCTGAAGCTATTTGTCTAGGCCCCTTATAAAAGCAGTCTTAACTTCATTAACTTGCTCAGGGACTTATCCAGCTGCATTTTGAATGTCTTCCAGGACCACCCTGCCTACTAGTGCTTATAACCTTCCTAATGAGATTCTCTCATGCAATTGAAGCAGCTCCAACAGTGATCAATTGATATCTGTATGTACCTAAATGTGCTCTGGAGCTTGAGGACCACAGGGCCTGTTACATCAGGGAATGCACTATCAGAAAAGTTATCATCATACTGCCTACGTATTTCTCTACAGGAAGAGGGGGATTTGCTTCTTCTGACTGTGGCAGCAAGATGTCAGGCCTCTCACATCTTCCTTAATGACAAGGTTTGTTTTTCTTACAAAGGACTTTCCTCCACCAAAGTGTCTCATAGAGGTTATCAGCACCATGAAATGTGGACATTTTTGGACTATAAACATGCCACACAAGGACACATGTTACAATATCTGTACAACTTTCTCAGCTACAAAACCATATTTTAGAGGGAAATGTTCAGAGAAAATATGCCAGCATATCCAGTGAGCCATATGGAGGGAGTTACTGTTAATTTATAGCTTCTGGAGAGAGAAACTTGATTTTTATCATTTCTGTCTGTCTTATATTTCTTGCGCACACAAATCTAACATTAAGGTTTATCTAGGTTCTGGCATGGCATAACTACTTGATCCAGGCTTAAAAAGTGGTGGTAGTTTCAAACTGAGCCTTACATACTAAAATTTGAGTTCCTTTTATTTTTTTTTTAATAAAAAAAATTATATGCCTATGATCCACATTAGGAAAGCAACTGTATCCATGAATTATTTTCTATTACATTCAGTGTACCACACCACAGACAGGTCTCAATACATTACTTAAAATTTACGTAATCCTTTTGAAATTGGTCAGCTTACTTAAAAATAATTGCTAAAGAAAATGATTTTTCATGGCCTGATTCAGTAGAGTGCTGTTATTATTACTTTGCCTTAACTTAAAGACAGCTTTTTACAAACCTCTATCACCTAAAAAGTGCTAAGTAGAAGTGGGAGTTAGAGGCAAATCTCTCTTTTGCAGGAGAGAGGATGGCTTAAAATCAAAGTGCGCTTCTTAAACCAGTATAGAGGAAGAAAACAAGTAATTTTCCTGAACTATTTATTTTTTATGCTTATTATTGCCTCAAGATTCATTTTAAATAAAGATATTAAAAGGCAGGATCCCAGTTCTGTTGTTTAGTGTGCCTGCATAAATCAGAATTACATGTGGACAGAATAAGGAAATGTCATTACAGAAAAAAAAAACCATCAAAACTCATGGTCACAGAAAGACTGGCTTATCCCAGGCCCTAGTACCATCCACAAGAAAGGAACTGAAGAAGTCTTACTGCACCAGGCCTCCGTCCTCTCAGCCTTGGAGCAGCTTAAGGCAAATTCTGTCAATCTTCAAGCTGCTTATGGTAATGTTTGCAAAGCAACTTAGCAATTCAGAGCTTAATCTTCATTGAAAGTCAACAAAACCTTGGCTCAGATGTGCTTAATTTACCTTAAAAAACGGGATCTAGGAACTTTTGCTGTTAGCCTTAATCCTGCAGGCTTTCTAGTGAGTGAGAGCTGGGGCTCTGAGGAATGGAGTGTGTGGGGAATGCAGTGGAGTGAATGATGAGCTGCAAGGAGCTCCATTTCCTCAACATGAAGACCTGCAAGGGCTTAATTTCATTTTTAAAGGACAGAATCTAAGAAGTTTAGCATCATCCTCTTGCAACTTTATTTAAAAAATATTAAAATGCATGTAGTTGCTGTTAAATATTTTTTGTAACACTGATTGATCAGGACTTCTCTCTGTGAAGTCCATTCATAAAGGCTATTGACAACCATAAAAACAAGTAATATAATATTAATAAGAAGAATCAATAGGTTTTGCAATTTAAGAGGTGATACGAAGGACTATTCTTTTATTTGCACTTTTTGTTGGTTTAATTCTACTTTTGGGTATACTGGCATCTTATTTTCAATCTTTTCCACACAAGAAGGGAAAGTAGAAAAGATGGAGATTCATAGAAGACATTGTCTACCAAGAAAACATTTAACCCAATCATGGAATCAAATTTAGAGGGATAAACTCCTTTTGGATAGGTAAGAAGTGACAGATAAAAGTTCACAGAGTTCACAGAATGGGTTAAGCAAATAATACATCTCTTATATCCAGTACTGCTCTTTCAGGCAGACTTTCCCTGTTACTTTCATTACTGTTTAGAAGGTTTTAGCTGAGTTCAACACAAGCCTTCAGCATTGTTCCATAGCTACTGATTTCCAAATGGTTATACTCTGGTAATCTGATGCCTCTAGAGATTCTGTGTTTGGCTTCATGAACCAAAAATTATGTAGAGTTCCTTGACAATTGTTCCATAAAAATACAGCTTTAGCCTGATTTGTGTTTGGATTTTTGCAAAATCTTGCAAAGTCTTCTATAAAAGAGACAAAGTGAAAAATAAGTATGTATTGCATTGCTGCTGAACCATAAAGGACTCTATCAGCAACCTCTCATTGACTGAGTAAACTCTTAATGAGCACTCTTGAAGTTCTGGCCACAAGACAAAAGGATTTTATGATTTCTCAAACAGTTGCATCCAACTGAGTTTATGGAATTAGTACATTTCTTCACATTTGGCAGAAGAATTAATTTCCATAACAATTTTGATTAGCTTTACCAATCCGTGACAACACTTGATGTCAGAAGAGCCAGCCTGCCAGCACAACCGCAATGGAAATTCAACTTCTGACTCTTTCACTGTCAAAAGAAAACATTCAAAGACAGAAGAAAACATTACTAAAAGGTGCTGCCATAAACAAATATCTTGACTTTTCCTAAATGTCCTCTCTTGTCAGAGACAAAGTAGGCAATGTTCTGTCTCGTTAATGCATTCTCCTGGCTTTCCCTGTCTACATTTTTAATAGCTTGAGAACAATTCTTTTCCAAAAGCAATCTCTAAAGGTTACAGTGTATGAACAGATTTATTACGACATGAACAAAAGAGCACTCCCATACTAGAGAAGTTTGAAAAATTCAATGCTTCTTACACATATTGCACAGAAATAAGTGAGAATACTCTGACTGACAACACTCTAGCAATACATTTTGATTTTTGAAAAAAATAATCCCTATCATCTCATTTCACTGCCACAATTGTCTGGATTTTGTCTGGTGGAATGTTTTTCATCAATGGATTTATTGCATTAAGTCTATGTCTTACTACTCTCATTTTATTTTTTTATGCTTAAGTGACAAAAATCACAAATATGGATAATTTTTTCCATTTTTCTTTAGTTCTCTAGGAATCTAAAATCATTGTCAAAAAAAACCCAAGAAGTCATTATATATCTAGCTAGTGGTAATAATTATGTAATCAGTGGGGCTCTTTCCTGTGCTGAAAATTTCCCTTTGATTATAGCCTACTGAGAGCACAGTGAATTCTGTGGGCAGGCTGGCCACAATGTAATTTTAAAAGCTGTTAACAGACACAGGGTCATGATTAGGTCTGAGAGAAAGCAATTGCAAGCTACTGGGTGACTGAGACAACTACCTAAAAAACCAACTGCTCAAAACAGACCCTTGAGAGCTATTGTAATACTTAGAGCCATCACAGACCATTTATTTCACAAAACTAAATTCAGTGCTTTTATGCAGTGTATTTTGTGTTTGAGAGAAGACACATTTGGGATTGGGAAAAAATGGGGCGCTTACACACAGAGTCCCAGTGTTTCTATCTCATTGTCTTTAAAAAAAACATTTTATTTTCCCTGACTATATATACATATATCCTGAAATTAGTATTTTCAGCCAGTAAGTAAGTTCCCATTAGTTTAAAAGTAAAAATCAAAGAATGACTCTTTGACTCTTGTATCAAGCTGTGCAACCCACAGGCTGCAATTTCAGGTGAATTACCTGGTAGTTTAAGGTATCCCTGATTTGACATTCAGACACTTTTCTATTTCTTTGTGGATATGGATAATTTTAAATGTCACAACACAGGAATCCATGCTGCTAAACCACACAGATTCCTCAGGCTTAAATCTGAGATGCAATCAAGCAGCAGCCTCAACAAGTCTGAATGGGGTGAAGGAAGAACATTCGAATTTGGATGCAGAATCCTCAGGCCAGGTTAAAGTCAGTCAAAAATAATCTCATGTCTTGGAAATAAACCTTTAGGGGTAAAAAAACCAACAACAACAAAAGGCCTAGGTTTTCCATTTTATTATGCAACTCAAAACTCGCTTGTAAGTTGGGGGCTTCACTGTGAAACCTGTTCCTGAAGAATCACTCCTGAACAATAACACTATTTCAGATCTTCTCTGGAGTTCTTCAAAAAACCTTTTTATAAGTATCGTGGAAGGATCTGCAGAATGAACACAGTATTCCCCAAGGGGAAAAGGTAGTCCACTTTCTTGATGTGAACATGGAAAGAGAACCTCTCCCTTCTCTTAGTGAAATCTTTCTGGAACTAATGATGCTATCTCAAAGCCTCTTTTTATTTAAGTCCATAGCAAAGCTACCTTCCAAACTCCCACTAGGAGCAAAATGATAAAGAACAGGTTCGAGTGAATGGAGAAATTGCTGAATAAACTATAGAAATGACATGCAAGCAAGTGGAAGAGACTTGGGTATAAATGTGTGGGCAACTCCACTCTGTCAGGTTCTCCATCAGTGACAGCTTAGACCTATCAGCTTCGTTAGCATCCTAAACTACGTGTTCATGGTTGCCTACCCCAGATCCACGTCCCACGACATCATCTTCCTCTGTGTGTAGGACAAGGGGATATGGTTTGATAGGACAAGGAGCAAGTTTTCAGACTTAAAGAGAGTAGATTTAAATTGTGTGAAAGGAAAAGATTTTTAGGTAGTAAGCACTGGAACAATTTCCCCAGAGAGGTGGTAGATGCCCCATCCCTGGGGACATTCTGAGACAGGCTGGACTGGGCTCTGAGAACCTGATTGGGTTGTGGATGTCCCTATTCATTGCAGGAAAGTTGGACTACATGGCTTCTAAGGGTCCCTTCCAAATCAAATGATTCTACGATTCAGTGATTCTATGTATCCCTTCCCCTGTGTCCTTCTCTCTACCACAATAGAGATGTATCCAGACGTTTCTGGTCCCTGACTTCCCTTGCTGTGCTGACTTCCAAAGAACAAATAGAAACCATGCTGAAGTGCTCTGGCATGATTTAGTTCAACAACACACACCTATCCCTCTCAGACCAACTGTAGTAACTAAAGTTGAGCTTCATGAAAGGACCGTTAAGACAGAAAACATCCACAGGAAAGAAAAGAGATTGAAAACAAGAGAAAAACACCAAAGGAATCAGTTTCTTGGAGGTGAAGACCTGTCTCAAACTTCAGATTCTTTTATGTTGAAGCCACATTGTTGTAATACACTCCTAATGAAAAATGTTCTTTAAAACAATTCACTCCCACTCTTCTAGAGAAGGTGTCCATATCCAACTGGATCACTCCTAGCACTGGGGTGATCTGGCAGTCTGCAGATATTGTAGCTGCACCTCAGAGCTTCCTAAGCTCACAGGAAGAAAGCAATCTTTCCATATACACTACACACAGGTTTCACCTGTCCACCTTCTCCAAATGATAGTGAAGCTGAAAAGAGAAGGTGAAAGTCTTCACTGATATGCCAGTATGTGCAAATTCAACCCTTTTAATGGGATCTTAATTGCACTGCAGTGGTTATTTCTATCACAGCTGTAGCTATAGGAATGAATTACTCTAAGGTTTCTTTTATTTGTTTCTAATGTTTTCTTTAAGCTTAGCCTGCAAGTGAGTTGAAATACATCTATTACTGAGAGCGTAGAATAGACAATAAGGAAATGTGAAGTCTAATTATGGCTTTGACACTGAATTACTGTCCAAATTCATCCAAATGTTAAACCTCTATGCATTGTATTTCCCCATCTGTAGGGAAAAAAAAATGAGTGGGGGAATAGAGCAGATGCGAAGAAGAGAGACAATAATGTATCTCTCCCTAATGATGATGCTATGAAGTCTGATGCCTGAGAATCTCAACTAAGGAAATTTTCAGAGGAAATGGTGACATCCATAACTACTACATATGCAGATATACTGGCAGATTGAAGAAGAGTTAGGGCTGTTTACAGAAGCTGAGGTTCTCTCCTGCTAAATGTTGTTGTCATTTCATAATCAAGTAAATGGCAAAGAGCAGCCTGTAAATTTATGTGCAAACTCCCATCTGTGCTAGAAGAAGAAAGTAATTTCAGAGATGCAAATAAAACTGCCACACAGTACCTGAACTGTATCACATTGAGATCACTGGCTGTGGTACTGTGGCAAGGGAATAGAAGTTTGGGGTTTTTTGCACTGAACATACACGAGCATTCAGTAAAATATATTGCTGTGCTGTGAATGTATTAATATCACATGCCTTGTCAGGAAGATCATGAGGACTATTTACAAAGGATATTTATAGCCTCAGCAAAGGAATCTCAGTTTCTCTGTTAAATTTCCTTTTTTGCCACAGGCTATGAAGTCCAATTACTCTTTCTGTACCTTATTTTTTTAATTTTTAAAATGCTGTTAACAATACAGGCATTGTGGGTGCCAGTAGTGTGTAATACATGGGATTGCACCACGAATTGAGTGGCTGTTTCCTTAAAGATAATATGATTTACCCTATGACAAATATTTATTACTCTAGATGTAAGAAGAGCTGCTATTAGAAATGTGATTTTACTATGCAGTGGGATGCAGCTTTTGGATGTACTTCTAATGGCAAACTATTTGCACATAGTGGAATGTAGATGACTCACTGCAAATTTGGTAGCATATTATGACTTTGCAATGGCAGTATTTTCATATTTTCCTTTCAAACAATCTTTGAGCAAGGACTTTCGATGCTGTTTTGGAATGCTTGTCTCAAGTTTTATGTAGATGTGGGATCCAAAAAATGATTAAGAAGCACCCAAGCACAAAAATAAAATCTGTTAGTTTCTGTCCAAATTACTGCTGGGATTAGCTTAGCACAGTGATCACTTCTGAAGTCTGGAATAACATCAGAAACTCATGTAATCTTGAATATGTCTGATATAAGGTGTGTTCTAAATGTTTGCATCTTCTGTTTCACTTCTCAGAACTGCATTTCTTTATTTTCTACAAGTAGAAGACATTCACCAAGAAGACAACAGCAATATATAGCACTCAAATACCTATTTTTTATTTCATGATGTTGTAAGGATATTAAGCAATTTTCTCAAAACTCAAGCAAAAACTCTGAACTGAGGAGAAAAATGCATTAATGGAAATCTAGCGTATGTCCTTTATAATTTTGATAATCACACTCATTCCTATTATTTTTCTAATATGGGAACTAAAGTAGCCAAGTCGTGAGTTCACCACATTTGCTTAATTAGTTTTCAGTGAGCTCTGTTTTCTATTTCGGTGTTTTATCCACATCTCACAGTAATCACCGTGATTGTGATGCTGTGATTTGTAATCCAAAATGTCTTATCTACCCTGTATAACTTAGGAGCCTGTTGTGAAATGCCTTGTGCAGAAGTGACTAAATGGGAAAATTTCTGATGCAGATGTGTCCTAACAGAGATGTTGGTGATTGCTCTAAAATAAAAATTAAATAATTGAAACTCATTTCGTTGTCATAAAAAAAAATAAGAAAAAAAGAAAAGAAAAAAAAGACTATTGACCAGCAATGTTAAGAAAGCTTAAATGAAGTTATGATATAAACATAAACCTGGCTCTTAATCAGATATGTTTAGGAAAGAGTCAGCTGTTGTATCATTTTCATTTAGTAATGGGGTAATCAACATAGTTAGAGCATACATTCACAAATCCTTCACTCACTGAAAAGTGTGCTCAAATATTCTCTTGTCTTTCTAGAACTTCATCTTAATTAGTGTTGCACATTATTATTCCAATCAAACTAAGTCAATGCCAAACATTGCATTCTGCATTCATTGTTAATGCCAGCTATACTGTGATATTCTGTGATGTTAAGTTCTACTCTGTGGTGAAAGTATCTGTTCAAGGGCAAAGAAGATTGCCCTCATTTACTTCTCCTCCTTAGCTTTTCATACACACCCTTTATCTTGGAACTTACAAAATACAGAGTATTTCTAATTTGGCATGATGTTTACTGCTGGGAAGTGACAGTCTTGTGTGTTTTCTGCAACAGCAGATACTTTCATCTGTTTTGAGTGATTAAATAGTGTGTGGATCCAAAACTGTAATGTTCATCATGGAGCCAGCTCCGTGGTCAGACTTTCGAGATGCTGATAGGCTTTCACAGCAAGGCACACAATTACTCAGTGAATTTCTCAGGTGAAAACAGCTTAATACAGAGATAAAATTCAGAGCACTACATGCTGTTAAGGTGAATACCAGCAGGATGATATCTTGTAAGTCTGTATGTGCACTGTTTTTTCTTCAGAGATTGACTGTTATTAATTGGTTAAGGAGAGATGGCTGACAGTACTTAGCTGCCTCTGCATTTATGTCTCTTCATCATTTGTCATCGTAGAAGGTTTCTTTGAGAAAGCAGTAGATGACCTGCTACTAATAAGAATCCTTTATAAAGGTAAATTTTTACTTAGTTGTTGCCATGTTTTTTGAAGGATTTCCACTAATAAGCCACTAAAAATTTTTGCATTGCTTTCACTCCAAGAACATTTACCAAGAAAGGCACAAGCACTTCCAAGCTCATGGATTAAACAACAGGATTAGATATTGTCTTCCTCGTCTTGGGAGAGATTTATCTGAGCTTTTCTGAACCTGTTAGACTATAAACTCCTTGAGAGAAGGCATATTCCAAGTAACATTTTTTCTCTTCGTGATCCAAGTCCTCTGTGCAGAATGAGTACTTATGGGACCTTCTGAATGATTCTGGTTGCATAGTTATAACTCTGATAACTTTTTAAGTTATCTCCTCAGTAGAGGAGAGAGTGTTTTAAATCTACCCATAAATTTATTATCGTTCTTTCCAATTACATTACAATGCCCAACAATTAATTAAATCAAATCCTTCTCACAGAAATGTTTACAAGTGAACATCGCCTCAACTTTATTTCTTTCAATAAAAGCATAGGACTTATGTCCCTCTTGGTATTTCACTCATCTAGCCTTTCTGTAGTTAGGATTATAATCATATTATTTGTCCTATTGGAATTTCCCTATGGGAAAATAGACATCAATTCTCGTCAGCCATGATGTTTAAACTACATTTTGTTTGGGAAAAGTATTCCCACATATTTCCTAACCAAGATCTAAGATTTAGCAAGGTAACTTCAGCTTGCCTCCTTCACTCATGTTCAGGCTTTCTGGGATTCATGTGCAGGACCTTTCTGGATATGGAACCTGTATATACATATATATATTACTCTATGTCCTATTCATAGGACTTTTGCATAGGCACACTCCCTGACATCAAAGCAAGGAGCCAGGGCTACTTGAACAGCTGGTGCAGCACTGGGGAACTGAATGCAGGCAGCAAAACTGTTGGTACTGCATGCGGGGAAGGAATGTATGCTAAACTAGACCTACTCTGGTCAGGGAATTTTCAGTTTAGTTTTAAGTTTCAGGAGTCTAATTTGCACAGCATAACACATCTCCAGGACACAAACTAAAGCTCTATGAGTGGGAATATCAGATTCTTTTTGAAAACTCACTGCTGATCTGAAACAAATTCTAACTAACATAGACATGTCCACACACCTAAATAAATAATTACACTTAGGACAGTTTTGATCTTTCGTATTTATTTTTCATAATGCATCACTGTCTGGGCACATGGAGGTGTGGGGAAAGAACAATTTCAACAGAAACACTTGGTGCTGGCAAGGTCACAAAATCAGTTTCTGTTTATCAAACTTGTTTGCTGGATACTCTGAAATGATGATCTTTTTTATTGAATAAAACAGTACTTCAGTGTTCAATTTCTCTTAAACCAAATGCATTCCACAAATATAACCTTTAAAGTGGAAAGTTTTCCTCCAAGAGACACCTTTCCCTTTGAAAAGGAGAATTGGAACACAAAATGTGTGGAACACAAAATATGACAAATTGTTCTAAAGTATATGTTTGCTAGACTGATGTAATCATCTGTCTTCACATTTTTACTTCTTTTCATAGAGCCATGTTTGACTATGACAAGAGCAAAGACAGTGGCCTCCCAAGCCAAGGACTCAGTTTTAAGTATGGAGACATTCTTCACGTCATCAATGCCTCGGACGACGAATGGTGGCAGGCAAGGAGGGTCACTCTGGAGGGAGACAGTGAGGAGATGGGAGTTATACCCAGCAAGAGAAGGTGAGTGCTGCTTCCTCCTCCTGCCTCCTTGGCCATGATGTTAAAATATTCAATTTTATTACAAAAACAGTTAGTGTCAATCTACTGAAAAATTGGGGAAGTAGAAGAAAATCAGTCATTATTTCATGACCTGGATGACTGTGAGATTTAAAGAATTTAGGCTGTTTAATGGTAAAGAAGGGAAACTGAAATGTTGACTTGATTATAGTGGACTAACATCTACACAGAGAAAGACAGGGTGGGAAACAAAAAGCGAGAGCACCATCTAATAAAGAGCTGCAGCACATAAAGAAAAAACAGAATGCAAGTCTGGGAATTAGCTCCAAATCTGAGGTGGAGCACATGTTTTAATATCGGGGTGATTAGCCATTACATCAAACTGCTGAGGGATGTGATGAATGTCTTGACATTTTCAAGTCAAGGCTGTACGTCTTTCTTTTCTGAGAGTAATAGAATTAAACTGCTGAGCCTCTGTGATGTAAAGAACAAAGCTAAATTACATAATGATCCTCTTTGACTTCAAAATCTGTTAATTTAATCTCTGCCTGCCTGGAAACTGATGGATAATCAATATTGGAGTATGTTTTTCATGTAATGTAAATGAAGGCACTTTTATCCATTCTCCAAACTAAATCTAAATCTTTCTTTAGCTGTGATGGATTCATGCTGACTAGAAGAGAGAAAATAGACATCTGAGTCTTACCCTTTCTTTCCATTGTTTACTCTGTTTAGGTGCTTTTGTAAAATTGTCCACAGGTCTCTGATAGTATCAGGACTGTGGCACAAATAAGTATTACTTTGTGCCTTTGTTGATAGTTGCTACAGAAAGGTCAAGAACCAAAAGAGTTGGAGGAAAATGAAATCTGTCAAACTACATTACATTTCTCTTCTGCAGCAATGCTCCCATACTGCATAAAACTTTCTATTCCTAGCCATTTCAGCTTTAGCATTAGTATATAAATGATTGCGCCCATTTTATATGATGGGAAAATGCAATGTCTGGTGCTTTACAGAGCACCTGCTGGCGTTTCAAGGAGAGCTTTCCTGGGTGCAAATAGAGCTCGTGGTAGCCCTTGTTCTAAATTACATAAAAGTGAATTGAAAGACCTTCAGAAAACCTTATTGACATGAGCTCTGCAAGGACCTTATTTTCTCTAATCATTACCATGTTTGAATAGCAACCACTAGGATTTTCAGAAAAGGCAATTTTGTAGTTGTATGATAGACAGAAATAAAAGATACATTATAATTTTTAAGATGGGGAAAATGTGCCCATTAAACAAACATACATAATCTCTAGAGATTGAAAAAGAAATGCTTGCCTACTATTAATTGATGCAGTAAATGCTGTTGTAATGACATGATTGCATGACAAATGGGAAAAGGGGAAAGTCTGTTCAATTATTACCAAGAGAGATAGTGCACAGAGCTCTCTCACAGTGTGGTATACACTTTGAAATGCTACAAATAACTACCAAACCTAATAAAATACCTATAGGGGAAAGAATGAGAAGGCAAAGCAACTGATTCAGATGTGGAGTTGCATCTTCTATATGATGGAGAGGATGTAAGTGCCTAAGGCTTATTGGCTAAACTGCATTCAAGAAGGACCGAAAACAGAGGCTTTCTAGTCAAGGTCAGACATATGATATGGCTTGGAGAAAGGATGTGACTTAGAAACATTGGGAGAAAAAAAAATGAGAAAGATTCAAATAGATTGTTTAGGATCTAAAAATAAGGGGCTAAAATTTGAAAAGATGCAGGTCCAGTTGCCATGCTATCTGCTTGTCATCCTGATTCTTCACTAGTGAATTTCAGCAGCCTGGAAAAATCAATGACATCTGATTTCCTGTCTGCACTAATATAGTGAAGTGATAAACCTGAGCATGGAGGTTGCTATTGTTTCATAAAAGTTTTCAGTTATACAAGGTTATTTTTGCCAATGCACTGAAAAGTGGATATGACTTCCAGGATGCTGTATGATCCCTCAGTGCCACTGAGACCTATAAGCTCTTGCCAGCAATTTCTGTGGTCATTTACACCGCCCAGGGTGAGGATGAGCAATCAATCAGATAAAACTCATCAGACTTGCCAGAATATACTAATTCAGAGTTAAATTTCCTCTGCGTGTGTTGGTTATTGAGAATGAGAGGCTCAGTCCAGGGGTAGTCCTGGAATTCATTCATCTGACTGAATACAGACATGTAAGCTGGTTTCTCCAGGCTGCTGTTATATGTCTTGTTATTTATATGGGACTATTGCTATAAGCAGTGCATTATGTGTAATAGGACATCTTTAATAACAAATTGTAAGATATATGATGTGGTAAAAAGGAGGAGAAGAGCATCTGTGGCTGCTCACTGAGTTGTGACTTCCCCTGCAAGCCCACCTTTGTATGGTGCTTTAGGTTGAAGATGTTTTAGATTTCTTCTGTTCTTTTTTAGGGTTCTTCATTTCTGTTCATTTTCTTTAGAATTTGTTGCTTGTGATTTTTAAAAAATATACATTTTATTTCTTCTGTATGCGTATCCATGTACATGTGATTTGTGTTTGATCTCCTTCCTTTGCCTATTCATTTATCCTTTGGAACTGCAGCAATGTTTTGCACTTTGGACTGGGGGGAGGCTATACAGATCCAGGGGCTATTAGTGCCAGAGTTGATCTTTTAGCATACTGGTTTGCTCCCTGTCTCTAGCCCAACAATAGCTAATATATAATCTCTGCATTTTTCATAAGTTAAATCATTATAGAATAGCTCTGAAAGCCACTTACCTCTTCGGTTCCATTTTAGTATGTACATATATAGACATGTATACAAATATAAAAGTATATGTATATATACACAGAAAAGCATAACCCATACAATATATTATTTCTTTAAGGCACCGTGTAATGGTAATTGCTTTCCATGCATTTACTCTTACCTTTTTTTTATATTTTTTTTCCAAGAGAGACCTTCAAACAATGACATTGCAACATGAGCTGAAAAGAGAAATTTTGCATAATAAATCAGGACTCTAAAGCTCTTTCTCTTCTCTATGATGTATGTGATATATCAGAATTAATCATAATTTATAATTGCGGGGGAGCTGCCACTCACTATTCTCTCCAGGATGTTATGTATATTACCAGCCTTTATCTCTTAGTGATTCAATAGTTTGAAAGCTATTTGCCTTCAGATTTCAGTGCCGCTGTCAATGTGTGGTCTTGGTGCTGTGTTGACTGTTAAATTATAAAGTCAAACTTCAAGAGGGAGTTTTGGAGAGTAGCATGGCAGCTAAAGGAGGGTCCCTGAAAGAGGCAATACAGAAATGGCAATGGCCTTGTATTTCTCCACTGATCTGTGCAGAGACCAAATCTCACAAACTGTGAGGTGATGATCTCACTGAGGATCAGCAAAATCTAATCGTCCTTCAGTGCTAAAGTATTGCTGTAACCCTTTCTTCATCTGGAGACAACATTTTGTCCATTTGTTATGGACATTTGTACGTATTTGCTGTTGTTCTGCACCATGGGACTGAGGCAGAAACTAAATACAGTGCTATAAAAGTGTTCTGATTTTGGATACTGATGTTGGCAATGATAAGACTTTAGCACAGGAGTCTAAATGACTTAAGTTGTGTTTTAACTGTAACCAAATAGTTCTTTTCATATAGTATTAATAAACGAACATAACAGACCAAATATGTCCTGGTTCCACATCCATCACAAAGATTTATCCAAGTTACAGCAGGAAGCTCTTGTGCGAGGGAGCATTTCCCAGGTTCATAGGTTCATAGGTACATTAGGTTGGAAAGGACCTATAAGATCATCTACCTGCAGGTCCTATACCAATGTCTCAGCAGACTATGGTCCTATTTGAGCACTACATTTAATTATATGAATTACTACGCGATCACCAAAAATTAACGTTTCATACTAGAATGACCAGTGGAATTAGATTTACATTGGATTTTTATTAGATTTAGATGTACCAGTTTAGATTTAGATTTTAATTTCTACATATATATCACAATAATGTTTTGTTTGCTTACTGTCCTGTCCCTTGTCAGGATAAGTAAATGGATTCAACTTCCCATAATGGGCAGTAGCAGGCAGAGCAACCTTTTTTCTCGCAATGAAAATTCTCACATTCAGAAAGGTCAATCAACAAAAAGCATGAAACCAATGTGCATACGTTAGAGTGTATTGAAGTTCTCCATAGATGCTTTAATTCAAGAGCTATGACAATTTTCTGTAGCACTGATTTTACACCTCCCTTTTTTTTTTTTTAATTGTAATCTTCATACAATAACAACCTCCAAATTCATGAATGGCAGACTTCAGTATTTTACATGTTGTGGCACTTCTGTTTTTGTTGGGTCTGTGGATCCAAAAGTAATTTAGTCTGCACTTTCACACAGATTGCCCCCAGAACAGTCTAGTCTAAATTCTCCTCATCTGTACATTTGCTCCCTCTGTAGGCACCGCGGATTTGGTCCTATAACACTAAAGCATTCACATAATTCTGTTGTTTATAGGAGAAAACCACTTGTGTGATACATCATTCCAAGATTTCCATTCTCAGGTAGCTGCAATACATATGACTGCAAAAAGTTATGTAACTCATATCTCTGTTATATATCAAACAAATATGCGTGATGGCACTACACAGTTGTGTTGACAGCATTCTCCCTACAAACACATGTAACCACACTTTCCTTTGAGAAAAAAAATGAGAGGAAAAAACATTAAAAAACAATGTTTCACAAACATTTTTAAGGACAAGGAACAAGAGGTTTCCTCAGCACAGAAGTCCCTGTGGGCAAAAAGCCAGTTCAAATTTGTTATTTTGCTCAGCTTGGCAGAAGGGCATGTTTATCCACTCAACTGAATTTTATTTTTAATGGTCTCCTACAGACTGTCCACCTTTCTAAACATCCCTTAAGACTTTAATCCTTAGATGATAAAACTTTTTTACATGGCATGATCTTGTAAGCTTTGTCTAAAATAAGTTACCTGACTATACTTACTAACCTAATGGGAAAAAATAAATAGAGTATTGAGTAAAATTGTTATGTATGTGTATCTATAACTCTCTTCTTGTTCACTAGCAATGATAAGATAAAAGGAAAACAGCCTCTAGCTTTTAAAGATAATAAGGGTGTTCAACATTTTTATGAGAAGTCACTTCCTAATGGAATTAGTCTACCATTTTCATAAAACATTGACCAAATGCCAATCTGCTTTCTATAAGCAAGTGGCTTTCCTAGGTGAAGGTGGAGATCTGTAAGAGAACTTGTTTTCTCCTTGTGAAAAATATATGTTCTATTGCAAAATATACCACTTCAGGAATACTCAAAAATAATTTAGAGAATGAGACCTTATTGGTACAGTGAAGCTTCACACAAGCAAAACTAAGAAGTGTGAAGAATAGAAGTAATGGAAAACTATGCATTCAGTCAACATATTTGGACTACAAATGGTGATCTGCATTGTCTGTTATCCTTCACTTGATGGAATACAACAAATGTATATTTGTTGCAGGCACAACAAATCTAAAACAGATATCGTGGAAGCAAGACATGAAGAAGTACATTGGCAAAGATGCAAAATATAGCAAGTTCTTTCAAGAACCCATTTTATGTTGTATTCTTCTACATGATAACTCTCCTTTCTTCAGTTCTCATGCTGGATTTGAAAATTGCTTTAATTCTGCAAAATACTTCAGAGCCAAATTCATGCAAATTAGGTTACTGTAACCATTTTATTTGATTCCAGACACCAGTTTCTTATTTGCATCCCTACTCTGCATCAGTGATTAATCAGTTATTAAAGATTAAAGCATGTCTCACTTGATATTTTACAGCTCTACTGAGACGACTGATTAGTGCTTTTACAAAGGCACTGACAAAATTCCTAGTGGTCCATTAACCTCCAACAGTGGGGGTTCACAGGTTCATGTCAGATTTGAGTTGTACTCAATTTCTTCTTGCTTTCGGTGTACAAAAAAAAAAAAAAAAAGAGCTAAAAATCTCATTTTGAAAAATCCCAAAGACTTATTTTCAATGAACAGAATGGTAGTTAGAAATTACTACACCTTTAGGTGCTTCATTACAGTAGTAAGTTCCTATTCTTCAGAAGATGAGTCAGAAGCAAACAGCAACCAAAAGAACTGAAGTTTGGAACATGCTACTGAGGAAACACTGAAGTCTTTTCCATTCTGTTGACCATACATGGGAGAAAAAAATCTTGATCTTCTTTGAAAAAAGTGCTGCAAAGTCTCTACTACCAAGAAAGACTACAAGGTTGGGAATCTAGCTAGAAATCTGTGTCTAACCCTGATAGAATCATAGATCACCCATCCTAGTTCATCCATATGAGACAATAACTCTCTGTTTCCATCACACAAGGATCCTAGGCACACAGAGCAGAAATACACATTCTTCTGTGAGTACAGATGCCATGGAATTGAATGTTGCCACAACAGACAGTGATGCTATATTTCACACTTTTTATTTCTCAAGAATTTACCTCCTCTTGAGATCTAACTCTCCCTGCAGTTGCACAGTTGTAACTTGGGACAGCCAGAAAGTTTTTCTTCCCAATTAGGTACACGAAGAAACTTGTCATGAATAAGCATCAATGTAGGAGATGACTACACAAGATGTACTTCTCTGGTCCCAGATCTCAGATCGTCTTAGACTATTTCACTCTACAATGTAATGTTTCTGCAGGGAACAACAGTTGGAGAGCAAGTGGAAAGTGGGTCATGAAATCCACATTAGTTGTGCTTGATGAGAGGTTTTCATTTCCAAAGTCACATTAGGGGAAGGCTGAGAGGTGATCTTATCAGTGTTTTTAAATATCTAAAATGTGGGAGTCAGTGTTGTCCGGAAACAGGACAAGGGGCAATAGGCACAAGCTGGAACATCGGAGGTAACAGTGAGAGCACTGGAACAGGCTGCCCAGAGAGGAGTGGAGTCTCCTCCTGTGAACACATTTGAAAACTGCCTGGACTCTTTCCTGCTCAACATACTGTAGGGAACCTATGAGTCTGGACTCAATGATCTCAAATGTCACTTCCAACCTTTATGACTTTTATGTTTCTATGATTCTATTATTTGAATGCTGGAAGTCTTTGAACATTTTTTGAAAGCTCATTGAACCTCAGTGATCCTCATAACTTTTGCAAATGAGACTCGAGCCATGAAGTAGTTTTGGAAATTGCACCTGTATTTTTCTTAAACTCCTAAGCATTAATCTACTGAGCAGATTTATAACCAGAAAGGAGCATGTGAAGAATGTGTATATTAGGCAATCCTTGGTTGCAAATTTTAGTCTTTGCATAATTTGGCAGATGAGAACCATTCCCCTTCAGTTAATCTTTTGGACAACCAGTTTATAATCCTACTTTGTGCAGCAATGGTAAATAAAATATGGATACCATTCTAAATGAAACATTTCTTCCTTTAAAAGTGTTTTTCTCAGATGATTGTTGAAAATGTTGCCTAAGGGATGGTGATTTTTCTAGCAGACAAAGGAATGGA
Organism: Cyrtonyx montezumae; assembly: GCF_038088225.1. Classification (NCBI taxonomy): domain Eukaryota; kingdom Metazoa; phylum Chordata; class Aves; order Galliformes; family Odontophoridae; genus Cyrtonyx; species Cyrtonyx montezumae. The sequence goes on from NW_027071848.1 coordinate 4,775,149, forward strand.
GGAGTATGAAGAATTTTCACTCCTCTGTTATTTAGACATTCACAATGTTAGCTGCTGTGAAAAATTTTCATGCCTAACCCTGCTTTGTCCTGGTGATAAGGGGAGTCATTATTATTTTTTGTTAAAATGAAGCAATTGCTAAACTGAAGATACATGCTAAAAATGTTCAAAGTACTGTTTCTTTTAAATATTTATTAAGATCTATTTTTAAGAGCTAGATCAAATAAAAATAAACACACACACACACACATACATATATATATTAAAAAACTGATATTCTTTTTTTTTTTTTTTTTTCATAATTCCCAACATTTTTAGCTCACATTTTGACTCTGGCAAAAATGTCCCAGTAGCTGGAAGAAGAAATTAGAGAAACAACTTCAGTTCACTGCAATCTACGCTGTAGTCACTCAACAAAGACAAAATCTTTAGAGAACCAATTTCTATCAGATTTCTGCAGAACATGCATAGAAACAAAGCTTTTAAGACATTTGCGTGGTGAGATGATTCAGAAAGTAGGGAAGTGCATTCCTGATACCAGAGCAACCTCCTGTCATACTTCAAGTCCCTCACTCATTAAATGAACCTATTCCTGTAGTGAGGCCCTGGCACAGGCTGCCCAGAGAAGCTGTGGATGCCCCATCTCTGGAGGTGTTGGCCAGGTTGGGTGGGGTCCTGGGCAGCCTGAGCTGGGGGGGGGCAACTCTGCTCATGGAAGGGAATTGGAACTGGATGGACTTCAAGGTCCCGTACAACCCAACAAGTCAATCTATGATTCTAGGAAAGCAGTAGAGCACCTGAGTCAAAGTGCTTTAGGAGAATTTTATATCCTGGGTGCAACCATCTATTATATCTGAGCCTTTCCTCAACAGTTAACCCATTTCAATGACACTTTGGGCAGCAGCAGTATTGTAATTGCCCTGAGACACATGAAATTTCAGCTTGGAAGTTTCTGTCTTAGCTAAATAATGAAACACTTGTATTGTAGAAAGTGTCAGAAAAATTGTAATGAAGAACAAAACTGTGTGCATTCTTCAACAGAGATGAACATTATGAAATGCTTGAAATATTCAGCAGACATTATAAGCATGTATGAACACTGTTAATACATTTGCCTGGAGGATTAGCGGCACTTAATGATGTTATTTATGGACTATTCAAAGCAGTGCAGAACATTTCTGTCATTCCTCATCTGTCTTCTCTGCCTGTAGAGTGCAGCCATTCCCGCCATCGCTCCTAACTCAGTTATGAATTTCATAAATAAGGTCCACTCTTCAGGGTTAATTTTCAACTTTCTTTATGTGATGAATAAGAAATGAAGTTAAAATCAGATGTTTTAGGAAGTTAGAAAGGATTGGGATGAGTTTAAATGTTAACACAGATTAATAAGTTGAATACTGTGTTCATTTGAGGCAGTCACTTTCTCAGAAGGCATCCATCCTATTTAGGCAATTATACAGCCTCAAGTCTTCATTTCTTACTGATATCAGGGGACTTCATCTGCTAGTTTGAGTTTAAAACTGTCCATGTGTTTTTAATAACAGAGATTTAATTTAAAAGCTGCATTTGAGCTGTTTCTGTGTGAATATTCCACACATACAGAGAAATGCATTTATTCTAAATTTAAACTGTAACTATAGTAACCAGCACTCACTCTGTTTCAGTAGGAAATATATAAGCCCACTCAGGCAGAAGGAAACATGTTGTGCTAATTATCATTCTATCATAAGAATAGAGTTTGTATTTAAAAAAAAAAATGATTACCAAAAACTAAGCAAACTTCTTATCCAGACTTAGAAACCAAGAACTTTAAGAGAAGATATTTCATTACAATTTGTGTAAAACTGTGAAAGTTATAAACAGAGATATATTTGGACCGATTTGGAGGATATAATAAACTTCATTTTTCTCTCCAGATAATATTTATTGTCTAATAAAAATACTTCATCAAGCTATTACAATCTAGCTTTGCAGGACTGAACTTAGATTTCCTAGAAAAATTCATGATCTTAGACAGTGTTACTGTTTCAATTATAGGTGACTTGAGCCAATAGATCCTGTAGATGATTTTGCAAAGGTGGCATTACCTATAGTAATGAAAGTATTAGTCAGGGTCCACCCTTAGCAAGTTTGCTGATGATACAAAGCTGGGAGGAATGGCTGACACACTGTAAGGCTGTGCTGCCATTCAGCAAGACCTGGACAGCCTGGAGAGTTGGGCAGAGAGGAACCAGATGAGGTTTAACAAGAGCAAGTGTAGAGTCTTGCGCCTAGGGAGGAATAACTGCATGCATCGGTACAGGTTGAGGGATGAGCTGCTGGAGAGGAGCTCTGAGGAGAATGACCTGGGTGTCCTGGTGGATGACAGGTTGACCAGCAGTGTGCCCTGGTGGCCAAGAAGACCAATGGGATTCTGGGGTGCATTAAAAAGAGCGTGGCCAGCATGTCAAGGGAGGTGATCCTCCCCCTCTACTCTGCCCTGGTCAGGCCTCACCTGGAGTATAGTGTCCAGTTCTGGGCTGTCTGGTACAAAAAAGACAGGGATCTCCTGGAAAGAGTCCATCGTAGGGCTACAAAGATGATAAGGTATGTGGAACACCTCCCTTATGAGGAAATGCTGAGAAACCTGAGGATGTTCAGCCTTGAGAAAAGAACACTCAGAGGGGATCTGACACACATCTATAAATATCTAAGGAGCAGGAGGCAAAGGGATGAGGTTGGACTCTTGTCAGTGTGGTGGTAGGACAAGGGGAAATGGCCGCAAACTGAAGCATAGGAACTTCTACACAAATGCGTGTGGGAACTTCTTCACAGTGCAGTGACGGAGCACTGGCACAGCTGCACAGAGAGGTGGTGGAGTCTCCTTCTCTGGAGACATTCAAGACCCACCTGAACTCCTACCTGTGCAACCTGGGCTAGGGAGCTGCTTTGACAGGGGAGTTGTACTCGGTGATCTCTAGAAGTCCCTTCCAACCCCTACAATTCTGTGTTTCTGTGATTCTGTAAGGTCAAGAATAGCTTTTCCTTTCAGCAGATTTCCTTTGCAGTAGATTTGTCTCTCAGCTTGAGGTTTTCATGGAGTTTCACTGCATTTAGGGGAGAGCTCACACTTTCTGAGATCATTTTTAGAGTTACTGGTGATATTATTCAAGCATATTGTGTTAAAAGGTTAAATATAGACCATGTATAAATCTTGTAGTTGGGGTGAACTTTCAAAATCTACTATATCATTCTCCTGCAGGTAAAACGTGTACTGTACATATCTCCCTGTGTTAATAGATTTTAATATTTTCAAACATTTTTAAAATAATACCCACTCACTGAATAATGGGAACTCAGAATATTGATCCATGGTATTTAGGGACAGAAAAGGAACACTGCTCGATCTCCTTTATAAACCTACCTTGTGTGTCTTTTTTTACTCTACACTGGTGACTGGAATTTGTGTTTTTCCTGTCAAGATTCTAAGATGTGAATGCCAGATACACCTCTTCTGTGCTATTTTGATGGCTAAACTTCTTAACCGTTAAAAAGTAAACCTTGTGTTTTTCTTAATCTGAATTTGCCAGTCTTTAGCTTATTGCCAATGACATTTTTCTCTCTTAATTTCCCAAACTATATTTATTGAAGCAATGGATATTAGGATCAAATAATTGTTGAGGCTTTTCATTCAACTTCCTTTAAAAATACAGTTACCAGAATGGTGCAGACTGAACCAAGGTGTTGTACCGCACTATAGTCTGGACTCTTCACTCCCACAAAGTGGGCACATGTGGGCTGTCTGCTCTGGTTTCCCAGTTCAGGCCATGAGGGAGCTGACAAAACAAATGTCCTTTTTGCCTTCCGTTTCTGCACTTTGGTTCATTTTGTGCAGCTGCCTTGATTCTTGACACTAGATTCATTTTCAGTAAACTGATCTTGAAGATAAGCTCACCCAATGTGTCTATCTATTAATGAGTGATCAGTTCCTGGTACCAAACTGGAAACAGACCAAGGAAACTGAAATATATAATTTATGTTCTTTTCTTATATGGCTACACTGTTTCCCTATGAGTACCTGCACATATTTGTCTTCAGAGTTCATCCACTTCACTGAAATAAATCGGGAAAAAAAATATTTCCATACTGCTTCCATGGAGATAATAGTTTAAAAAAAGACCACCCACCTATTTCACAGTGTTTTAGGGTGGCTGAAAATAGTTATTCTGCCCTGGAGCATTTGCATCGCTCCTCAGATATCCTCATTTGGGAAAAACTGTAGTTTTAAATAAGCAAAACCTGAAGCAAGCTTCTCTGCACTCGAATATTGTAAGAAATAGCATACGTCCATCTTTCAGAAGACAAATTTAGAATTCATTTCAAAAATCTGAAAAAAAAAGTTCCAGGGACAGCATGTTCAGATTTACTGCAGTGAACCAGCATTCACTCTCCAAAACGAGCTGAGGGCAAGACCTTTAAAAAATCTGTGATGTTGGTTAAAACAGGTTGAAGAACTTCATATTTAAACAGTGAAAAGATTTGAGGACATGAAAAGGGCTTTACAAAGCTATGGTCAAGCCATCTGCCTGTGTGGTGGATGCTGTTTTTTGCTGAGTTTTCATTCATTTGCTTGTTTTTGAGAATCAAGGCTAAGTTTGCTCTGAAACATAAGGAAGGGAGCATCTTCTTCCAGTCTACTCTGTTCAGACCAGCTGCATTGTATGTCTGACCATCTCAGTTGGCTAATTCAACTCATTAAAACCACTAAAACCTATTCACTTTTACTATTGAACTACTTTTCAACAAGGCAGCATTAAGGGGCACTGCTGGAAGCAGTTGGAAAATGGGGTAAAGGGAGAGAAAAATGCTAAGGTTCTTCTTTCCAACATCTGCAGTGCCTTAGATTTTAACTCATTCAGGTGAAACTTTGTTTAGTTTGCATGTTTGTTGGAAGGAAGTGCTGTTCTGTTGGTGTAAGGAAGACAAAACTTGGAGCCAGTCCCCTGGCTGCCTGAGGGGCATGGTAGTGATGGGTTGATGGTTGGACTAGATGATCTTAGTGCTCTTTACCAAAGTTAATGATTCTGTGATTCTGCGATTGGCTGAGGAAGTGACCTGACATCTCTAACTATTTGTAAAAATTTGCTTTAGATGTTCACTTCATGTACCACTGGGAGTCTTAACAGATTGAATATCAAACACATCATGGAAAGCATGGCTCCAACCAACATGAGATTCTTTATTTCTGTTTTCCTCAGAGTGGAAAGAAAGGAGCGTGCCCGTTTGAAGACGGTGAAGTTCAATGCAAAGCCTGGTGTCATTGATGCAAAAGGGGTATGTAAATAATGAAAGCTTTTGAAGTTGCACTTTTTAATCATTTTGTATGTTTCTGAGTAAAGAAAATTTTAGCAGCTTAAGCAGTATGGTATGATGATCTTCTAAATATTTATTCTTTTCAGAACAATACTGTCTGACAATGCCTCCTAATTGGAAGATGCAGTTCTAGTTAAATGGTGGTTAGAGAAGAAAAGACTTTAAAAAGCAGTGCACATTGATGTATGTTTAACAGAACAGAGAAAGCAATGTAAATTCCTTGACTTGAAAAGGTATTACATCTAAAATGAAAGGCTGACTATTAGAGTTCTGGATGCAAAATTTAGCTCTGGGGACTCACTGCTTTGACAGTTGTGACAGACATTGAACGCAGGTGTGTTTCACAATGGACCAGCCAGCACCAAATCTGCTAGTTCCCTTCCAGCAGCACTATGCATTCAGAGCAGCATTTCTGCTGTTATCATTCTGCAACAATGCTTTAATGTGCCCAACAATCAGTGGTGCTCACTGCTCTGATGCCCAACACCTTATGCATTGCTGTCTGGCTGGCAAGAGTCTGAACATGAGAAATACCTACAGTCCTGACTGTGGAGGTACTTTTCTCTGCAGAAGTGTAGCAGTAGTTAATACTTGACATCAATATTTGCTTTTGAAAACAGTCCAGTTGATGTGCATGGATTTACAAGTGAGGGTTTCAGTAGCAAAACAGGAGAATGTGGGTGAAGTCACCAGCAAAGAAGGTTCCATTTGGCTTTAGAAAACAGGGAAGTGCCAACACTGCATGAGATTATCAAGTCATAGGTAGGGGCTAGCAAAGGGGCAAAGCATTGATTCAGCAAATTCCTTTCAGACCCACAGTTCTTGAGGTCCCCTGCTCATTTGAAATTCTTGTTCTTAATGTCTTCTTACTTCATTTTTCCATTGTAATGGGAATAGACATACTTCCTTTATCCTACTTTATCCTCTCCTTTTACTTCACCGTGTAACAGATTAGCAGAATTAAAAGTTCATCTTGTTGGAATACAGTTCCTAGAGTAGAGGGTACCCAGCCTCGGCATGCCAGCAAAATAATATTTGCAAATAGTTGCAAATACTTCTCTTACTGCCATAAGAAACAATTCTTGAGTTCACTGCAAACATAAAATAAGTGCACTGACTGCAACAAGATTTCCAGATTTATGAAGTATGTGGAATCAGAGTTCAGCCTCTGATCATTATTTGCATGTGCAGGTATCCTGGTACAAAATACATAATAAACAGCACTGTGAAATCTTTATCTCCTTGTGTTTCTTAAGGAATCAGTTCTACATATTGAAATTTGAAATGCCCACTCTCTGCAAGCCTTCAAATTAACTTTGCCATTTATCTGGGGAGATAATATGCTTTATATTGCCAATGAAATTACTTGTTAAATGCCCATTTCCTGTATATAATCAAAGCCTCAGGGGAATAATTCATTCATATAACTAATGGTCCTTATTCAAGTGAGTCTGTCAAGAATTTAATTACCTCTTGATTCCCCAAATTGTTTTTCCATTTTTGTCATCAGCATAACATTAATCTTCCAGCTACTCATGCCAATGTTTGTTTCACTATGGCGGAAATAGCATAATTACAGACTGAGATGTTGTATCCATTTGGGAACACATTTTCTATCATTTGTGTTTGCTAAAAACCTACATTGGTCCACTAAAAAAAAAAAAAGAGAGAATTCACAACTTTTTGGGGAAAAGATAATGTAAAGGTGTATTTAAAGGAGCATAAAAGGAAAAACTGTTCACACTGAGGTTAAATGACATGATGTAAAATGTGACAGTTGAGTACATTTAAACATATGTATATTTTAGTGATCAGCAATTCAATTTAGTCTTCCAGTGTTCAAAAAGAAGCAGTGAAGCTGTCTAACACTAAGTTTTACTGTTTTTTAACTGAAAGAAATTCAGTCCAGGTTAACAGGTATGCAGTATTCCCAGCAGAACTCTTCTGTTTGGAAACCAAACTTCAATTCAGATAGGAATTAGTCTGTTACACCTTTGAGCTCATATGTGTGTGGACATGTGGACAAGTGAGAGAGATTTGATTTTTTCTTATTTTGTCCTAAAGATAAACTGCGAGAATAGCCAGGTAAAAGATACAGAGTCAGTATTATAGGTGATGTGACATTTGTAGTTGGCCAGGTTCTTGTGTCTCACTGAAAAAGTGCTTACAAACACGCTCCAATACAGTTAATCTGTTAGTGTGGATAGCTAAAGGATAGTTCTACAAAGGCTCCAAATCTTCTCTTCAAATCAAATCTGGATGTGTTATCTTATCTGACTGGCATTTTTTTAATAGTATTTCAGATATTTAGAGCACTTTCAGTTTATTTCCTTAGACTCCTCCAATCCCTGGTTTGTGAATCAAATAGATATATAAAATCAGGATGGTTTCAAAGACAGGGAATGAGAAACTCTGTTAGGGAGCACTAGTTAAATCTTACAGGCTTGAGTTTAAAGCAGGCAGTGGATAGTATCCTCCTGTAGAATGCATAATTTAATTATGGTGCTCATCATAACAGGATATTATATAAAACATAAATTGGTTAAAAAGGAATTCAATTTTCAAGCAGTGGATCTAGTGGAACTAGATCTCTAGCTTAACCCTACAGTTCTACTTTTCATAGAATCATCTAGGTTGGAAAAGATCTTCAGGATCACCAAGTCCAACCTCAACCTGACCTACCAAGTCCCATCACTGTTCAAATCATGCTCCATAGTTCCATGTCCACACATCTCTTAAATATCTCCCCCTTGGAAGCATTCAAGGCCAGGCTGGATGGGGCTGTGAGCAACCTGGTCTAGATGGAGGTGTCTCTGCCTGAGCAGGGGGGTTGGGACAAGTTGATCTTAGAGGCCCCTTCCAACCCAAACAATTCTACAATTCTATGATCTCTGGAGATAGGTCCTCCATCACTGCCCTGGACAGCCCATTACAGTGCATGAGCACACTCTCTATGAAGAATTTCTTTCAGGTGTCTAATCTAAATCTCCTTTAGTGCTACTTCCAATCATTTCCTTACTCTATCACTTATTACCTGAGAAAAGAAGCTGACACTTACTTCAATTCTTCCTTCCAGGAAGTTGTCGAGAGCAATGGAGTCTCCCTTCAGCCTCCTCCAGACAAAAAAAATCCCTCAGTTGCTCTTCATAATTTTCATTTTCTTGTCCCTTCACCTTGAGTAAAAGAAGTTTATTAGTTCCATTTCAGAGGTGTAATTTATAATTTAAGCAGCAAATGAAACATTAGTAAAGCTTATGACAAAATAAAAAAAAATCATCAGAATTCTAGATCTCATTAACATTTTTAAAGACACTGAAACAGCCAGTAAAGCTAATTCCTATGCGTTTTGGAAAAAGATACAGTACTGTTTATGAACAGCTGCACAGCTTCATTTCATCACTGGTTATGCTTCAGTTGATCTGACAGATTTCAGTCTCTAAATTCATCTATTTAATCATTATAATGCTGTTCATGAGTTCTAATTGTTAATTAATATGGGTATCAAAGCAACATGTCCCTCCTTCTGGTTCCCTAAGGCTGTTCTGTGCTACTGCAGCAAAGGGCAGCATTTTCAGGACACTGGCATCTGTAATGATTCAGACTTGAAAAGGACAGATGAAGTTAAAACATTTAGATATCCTAAACATTTGCTCTCTCAGTCTTGGGCCCTCCAGTCTTTGCAGAACTAGTGGAAAATTGGGCAGCTCAGAGGTTTATATTAAATGTTTATGTTGGAGAAAGCTACTGGTATTATATGCGAGCAAACCAATAAAAAGTATTTATGCTATGTTGAGCTCAAGGTCATCTCCCAGGCATTGAAACATAAAATCATTAAGGTTAGAAATGACCACTAAGATCATCTAGTCCAACCATTAACCCATCACCACCGTGCCCATTAACTATGTCACTCAGTGACATGCATCTTCAGATGTTCACCTTTCACCAGGAGCAGCCCAGTAACTGTAGTGAGCATTATGTATCTACCAAAGTGGCATACTGAACTCATGGCAGTTCTGCCCACTGCAAGCTTCAGGGTTTGCTATATTAACCCTAAAACACACAGTGGCTGAGGGCTATTCAGATTTTTACTGTCTCAAATGCCGACCAATTATGGTTGAGGCACCATCCCTAGCGCTGTTCAAGAAGCGTTTAGATGAGGTGCTAAAGGACTTAATTTAGTAGTTGGGTAGAGATAGTGATAGGAGGATGGTTGGACTAGATGATCTTATAGGTCCTTTCCAACCTTATGAACTTATGAACTTATGAACTTATGAAATATTACAGAGGAGAAGGAAGCAAGCCAATAGTCTCTTTTCTGAATCAGTCTTTCAGGCAACAGAAATAGCTTCTTTTGTGCTTTCCTCATTGTCAGACTAGGGTGTAACCACAACATATTGTACCATCCATATCCATAAGTTTTTCCCATTCAGTTAACTTGTTGTCCATAGTGCTTTTCATATTTCAGTCAGATACCTACATTACACTCACCCTGCCCTTTCAAACACCACTGAATATACTTATTGTGATGGACAGAAGCTTGACAGCATTTAATAATGTTTCTTATGAGCAGATTCTGTTTACAGATCCCACAGCCCTGCCTGTAATGTAAGGCCATCCTCTAACTTTATTGTCATTTTAGTAATGCTGCACTGAGGCCTGAAATTGAAAATCTAAGCTCAGCCAAGATAACAAATTCAGTACTGTGATGTGAAGTAAAACCCTCTGCACCCTCAATGCATCTTTCTTCCAAATGTCAAAAGCTACTTTGAGTACTGGAAGGCTGCAAAAAGGTCTCACCAGAGCCTTCTCTTCTCCAGGTGGAACAAGCCCAACTCCTTCAGCTTGTCTTCATAGGAGGGGTGCAGCTGTACACTGATTATCTTCATGGCCCTCCTCTGGATCCACTCTACAGCTCTACATCTGACTGAAAAAGAGTAGTTAGAATCATGGAATCATAGAATTTTTTGAGTTGGAAAAGGTCATCTATTCAAACTCCCCTGCAATGAGCAGGGACACCTAAAACTTGATCAAATTGCTCAGACCCCATCCAGACTGACCTTGAATGTCTCCAGGGGCAGGGCATTCACCAGCTCTCTGGACAACCTGTTCCAATGCTTCACCACCCTTATAATAAAAAACTTTTTCCTTATGTCCAGTCTAAATCTCCCCTTTTAGTTGGAAAATATCTCTCCTTGTCCTGTCACAGCAGGTCCTGGTGAAGTCTGTCCCCTACTTTCTTATACCCCTTTTTTAGATACTGGCCACTAAGTTCCTCCAACAAGTCCAAAAAATTGTATGCACTCACCCATGTGTAAGTTTTCCTTATAAATATCTACCCAGTTGCTTACTCATTTAAGTTTCTGATTACCCTCCCAGTCAACAGCTGAGGTAGTGAAAGGAGAGATGCTGAACTGGCAATAGAATTTCTGTGCATATTGGTGAGCATTTGTACATCTGAATGTAAAAGAAGAATGAAAAGAGAAGAGGAAGGAATTTCTGCTCTTTTTTTTCCTCCTCTATATTTGACAGTCAGAATATAGCAGCAAAGGCTGAGTAAGAGATAATGGACATGCCAAACACCAAAAGGTGTGGGATCATAATCTAAGAGATTTACTAAGAAAAAGAGGGGTTGCACATAAATGAAGAATACACCTACCCACGAGGATGACTTGAAGGAGGGTTACTGAAGGTGGCGTGGGCACTAATGCACAATTAAATACTCTTTATTCCTAGTCTCAGCCCGACTTATCACTCCTCACCAATCCAGCCTGACTTCTCTTGTTTCTTTTCATTGGGAATGGCTGCCTGTGCTCTTCAAAGGCATTTGAGCACTCTTCCTGGAATAGATGTTCAGTTTGGATAAAAATTGGTCTCCGAATGATATTCCAGCTATTGCTTAGGAAAATGAGGTATACATGCCTAAGAGCAATATGCCTAGCATCAATCCATCTATGCGTACTAGCCTGCACAATCCAACACTATATCTTTTCTATCCTGCCACTACTGTAGCTTTTGGGAAGCAGTCAGTGAATACTGCATCTCCACCATTGTTCTATTTCTATACTTACTGCTATTTTTAAAACTGTTGCACTAAAGAGGACAGAGTGAGCTGCAGTCACATCTTGGGTACCCTGGAAGGCAAATGGAGAACAAAATCCTGAATGTAATAGAAGTCTACACCCAGCACAGTCCTAGGGCATGAACATCAAATGCGTTGGTAACAACTCAGGTTGCTCCCCAGTCTGGTGGTTCTCAGAAAGTATATAGTGACAAATTACATCCAGAATCAAGCCCAGACTCCAGGTCAGCAACGCAGATTAGAGTGGACACAGACAAATCTGCAGCATAGGCAAGGCAAGGAGCTGGGGCTGTGGGCATTACTGGACCTTGTTGTCCTGTTGATGTGATCAGAGATGAGATCATAAGAATCCAGGATTCTCCTGTTTGCTATGCTCTGTGACTTTAGTTTGCACCTTAGTTTGGTCCAGAAGTTTTAACTAGCTTTTGTTATAATTTAGAACAGCATTTGTTAGCAGAAGGCTTTGGATTACATTCAGACTAATTCTGAGTATTTGAAATGAGATGTCCAGCTTTTCTGTGTAATCAAATTTTAGTTTAAGAATCTTCTTCCATTCCATGGTGCCACTTCTGCTTGCAGCATAACTGATTCAGTTTTCGCTTCTGCTACCATTACATCATGTTTCTAAACTGCTGAAGGCAACGAGCTTTCCCATTAAATGCAGGAGAAAGTCTGCCCCTGGTATGTTCTTTTTGCTAAGGACTGCTACATTGCTTCAGTTGCATTAAAGATAGCAGATATAAACTACAATTAAAAAAAAAATACATGAATTTAGTCCCCAGCTTGAAGTCATTCAAGTGAAACTTTGGTTTAGTCCCGTAAAAAAAAAAAAAGGAGTATTTCAACTGTGAACTGATCTGATTCCTAACATACTTTTAGTGATCCTAATTCCATTTAGTATGCAGAGTAGTACACAGTGTAGCCCTGGCTGTATAAACAAAATGAGTCTTCAATAATACTCTATCAACACATTGCAATTTTCCAAAAACAAAATGTTTTATTGTCTCAATGCCAAACAATTATTGGACTCCTACTGGCATTAAAAATAATTTGCTTAGAGTAATAATGTCTAGCTAAAATATGCTTCCATTAGGCATTTGTTTATAAGCTTCTGGAAATTGCATGAAGGAGTACACACATAGATGGGTCATGATATTCTATTTTGGCTTTACCCATGAAACAACTTTACCTGTTTGTCCAGAAAGCCTGAAATACAACTTTCTGCAGCAATACTACTTACACGTAGTGTTGGGACAATTATGTAAACATTGTAAAAGACTAATATTTATAAAATATTTTTTTTGTCTCCTGAGCTAGTATTTCTCCTCTTCAAAAATCCCAAAATGAAGAGCTTATTCTTTCTTTGTGATCCAGAGCCCCAGCCTATCACTGCTGCCAGAAGAGATGTGAATTCTGCACTGCCTGCAGTGAGCCTGAGTTCACTGTGGCCTTTGCCACAGGCACCTATAGTGTACATGTCCCAAGTCAGATGCAAGGAATCCCATTTCTGTTAGCCTTAGCAGGGTGCACCTTCTGAAAACTCACACCAGCCATTATAATGCACAGTGAGACAGAGTTATGACTCCTCACACAACATTTTGAGGATTTCCTTATCTATTTAATCTCGAGCAGGTACAAGAATCTCAGCTTTAGCAACGACAGGACCGTATCCAGACTGCATAGTTTCAGAGCTAACTTTGCCATCTTAATTATGTCTCCAAACTGATCCTTGAGCTAGTTGTTACAGCAAAAAAAAAAATGAACACTAGTAACAGGTACTGTGCATAAATTCTTCTGGTGCCACTTTGCCAAGAGTAAAATATAAATGCTTGGGTGTACTGGGTTCTATTAGAATCATAGAATCATTAAGGTTGGAAAAAACCTTTAAGATTACCTAGTCCAACCATCGACCCATTCCTATCATGGCCATTAACCATATACTTCAGTGCCCCCATGGTTCTTGAACACGTCCAGGGACAGTGACTCCACCACCTCCCTGAGCAGCCTGTTCCAATGCATCTCCACTCCTTCTGAGAAGAAATTTCTCCTACTATTCAACCTGAACCATCTTTGGCACAGATTAAAAGAGATTAGAACAAGAGGCAGGCCATTATAGGAAATCCTTGTGTGTGTAATTTCTCTCCAAGAAATGCGAATTGTTGTTTTGCTGTACACACTCCCATCTCAGAATTATTTAAATTTTCTTTGCTGTAAGAAGAGAATAGGAACAAATGCTCATGTCTGTATCTTAAAATAAGCTTTGAAAAATCAGTCACATCATACATTTTCTAGTTTTGTATCTCCATTACTAATTGACATAAAATCTTTTACAAAACCATTGTTTCTGCATTATTGGATTTTAGCTGTTACTCTTCAGCAAGCATTCAAGAATGTCTCCTCTGTGATAAAATGGAAATTAATGACAAGAATTAAAAATTCATGTGAAGCCATGCTGCAAGGATTCCTCATGCAGCACATAAGACCTATACGTAGGTCATTATATGAAGTCAAAAAAGCTGACAAAAAATATTAGAAGGAAATTCCTTATCAGTTACACAAGGTGTCTTTGTTGGCATAGGGCATGAGTAGGTCTGAAGCTGCTCTCCAGAAATGTAGTGTGAAACTGCCAATGCAGGGAGGAGGAGTAAATTACTCCTCTCTGTTCCTCTTATGCTCTTTTGCTTCCAGCCTTCTCTTCATTGTATTTCACTGCACAACCTCATAAAGGTGGGTAGCAGTGGGGTCACTGGACACAGGGGGCAACACCATTCCTACCCCTGCAGCCCATATCCTGGAGAAGACTTCTTCTCCCCATAGCAGAGGAAAGTGGAATCTCATTGGTCTCACTGCATGTTTCACACATTTTCATCTCTTCCACAGTCCTGCCTTCACATTTCATGACTGGTGCTAGGAATTGGACTCTGCACATCCATTTTCATCTGATCCCGTATTATTGGGCTGCTCTGATCATTCCCCTTGAGCCAAACACATTTGCTCAGCATTGTTGCAAGGGACATTAGAAATACTGCTGTCTTCAGCACCTAGCTCACTCATGTGCTGAAGTCACCAAATGAAATTCAGCTGATACAGTGAATAGCCAGGAGAATTTAACTATGCAGTGTCTCATTGCTCCAGGATATCTTGAGGCACTCAACAAAGACATGTAAAAATTTAATAATAGTGCCCACTGGGACCTGGTCAAATAATAATGCCTGTCGGGTCTATTGACAAAAGTAAGGGAAAACATTTGAGTCTTCAGATTTTTATTTATGCCACTGTTGACTGTAGCAGGCAACTGGAATGCTTTAAAGAACCTGTGGGGTTTTTTTAAGTGATTGAACCGGACTAGAAACTGTGGAAAATACTGTCAGGCTAAATGTCTGAAATTTGCAAACATAACAGAACAGACTTTAAATAGACCTTAAAGGTCCCTTCCAACCCAAACCATTCTATGATTATACAATTCCATGTTTATCAAATACAAGAAATAATGGTACTGGGGGTTAGATTTAATCCAAATGTTCAAGAATATTGGTGCCAGTTTCTCAAGTCAAAGAAAATACTGGTAGTCATTTCTGCAGTTAATGAGCAGTTTGAATACATGAACGTAGATTTTTGGCCTGATAATTGTGTTGAGTTTATATGTGGGATAATACTGCTTCTTAGGCAATCATAGCGTTAGGAACAAGACTATCAACCAGAATTTTCTTTGCCATTACAAGTCTGTGCCAACCCTGCTGAGGTAAGAAGAAAGTGAAAAAATTGCTGAGGTAAAGATACATATTGTAATATTTAAATTGGACACAGATTAAATAGAAGAGGGTGAAGATTTGCTAGCACAGGTAAAATGCCTAAGTTTACAGCTTAGAGTTAATCGTCTTTCTTCTAAGTTTTTCCAGCAGAAATTTATGCTGAGTTTAAATTCATGTGTGTGTTATTTTTACAACTTGTTGTCTAAATGCTCTGAATCAAGTGGTTGGAGATTTGCATCTATGTAAATGTAATTCCATGGTTATTTGACTGTTCTAAAAAGCAGCTGTAGTGGTTGGAAAAAAAAATGTATAGTGTTGACAATAGCAATGTTCAAATAATTAACAAAAGAACAAAGTTTTCTTTTAGCAAGATTAGACACAGAGCTCCAGAAGAGCGGAGTATGACACAGATGACACAGTCTCTATATTTCGCATCTTTATTTCAGGCTCACTCAAATTCAAGCCGTTCTGTGATGATTGACTTTGTGACTCACAGGCCGTGTTTGGAAGGTTACAAGAACACAGGAACTGCCAAACTGGGTCAAATCCAAAGTCCATCTGATCTGATATCCTGTCTGTGAGACTGGCAGTATGGAGTGCGTGGTTGGAAGGCATAGAAATTGTATCTCTTACACAAACCTTACACCAGTCCCTTAGAGTGACTTCTTGCTGCTCCATGCCTTTAATTTTTTTGGTTTTAGCTGTAAGGCCTAAGTATGTGAAAGTTTTAAATGAAATTTATGAGCCTGATGTGATTCACAGTCTCCTGAGCCAGATCTTTCTGATCATTCAATCAGCTGTCCCAGTGATCTGTCTTCCTTTTAACTCAAAAGAGCAGTTCCAAAGATAAGTCTGATCTGATTGTCTTTCAGTGAACAGTTTGAAGGCATATAGGTATTGTAAATCTTTCTCCGTTACTACTTTAGGAAATAAATGTAATAAAGGTCTTTATGAAGTATATATATATTTTTAAATGTAGAGGAATGTTTTATGTAGTAGTTTACACACACACAAATGCATAGCACGCAATCACTGAATCATAGAATCATAGAATTTGTTAGGTTGTAATGGTCCTTAAAGACTATCTTGTTCTAACACTCTGCCATGAGTTGGTAAAGGTCCTGCAGTGTGCACTGTGGAAGCTCTGGGCCTGGAAAAGAGATCAGACTGTCCCAGAAACTTACCGAGTCCAAACCAACACTCAGTTGATCTCTGAGGATCTTTCATCTTCACTGCTGTTGCATGAAAGGTGCTGAGAGAAACTGGCATGCACCAAGATTTATGGCTGACGGATTGCTTCAACTCTAACAGGAAAGTTACTTTGGTTAAGAAAATAAATAAAAGAGTAGAGGAAGAACTAGGACACTGCCAAACATCAAATGCACTAACTCCAGAGCCAGCCGTGCCTCAGTACTGCCCACATGACAGCAGTGAGCCAGGACAGGTGAAAGCCCATACGCCATTGCAAAGTACTGGAGCTGGTGGAGTCTTAGTATCTGGCTCTCCTTCCTCCAGCCTCCTTTCTCTCCAGCATTGCAGTTATTCCCCGTAGTACTTAAGGTTGGTAGATTTGTTTTAAATGTGAAAAACGATCTCAACTTCTCCACTTCCCTTGGGGCAGATTATTCTACACCCAGATTGATTGTACTGTCAAAGAACTTTGCCCTTTCTTATTTTCACACTATTAATTTCAGTATTGTTGCTTGAACATATTCTTTGCATCCTCTCTGTGTACAGCCTTCAGGTGCTTGTACATGACCTTGCCTGTGTATGCAGGCTTTGTATGTTGGCGTTTTTTTCCTGGCAACAACTGCAATATAAATTACCACAGATGAGCACTCCATTTTGAATGCAGTTCCAACCTTGCACGAAGATAAAAACATGTTTGCAGAATTGGAAATTCTGTTTTTACATGCTTTCTTGAAAGTCTATTAGTGTTTTTGTTCCCCTGGTAGTCAGCGTTGTTTTTAACCTTTGTTTTGGTAGCAATTAAAATTCAGTTGCCGACTAACAAGAGACATTAAGTCAGTGTTAAGAAAGATTAGTAAAATTTTGTATTTATGAATATTCAGCAGTGCTACCCTTGCCTTTTGAAGCTAAGCAGCATGTAGTTTTTAACAAGGCTTGTACTTTTCCATTTTGAATTCCCAAGATCCGTATCTCCCTGCAGCTACACAGGGAAGCTAAGCAAGCAGAGGTATCTTCTTCTGACCCAGAGTTTGTTCTCACTTAGAATCATAGAATCAACGAGTCACAGAATCACAGGATGGTTTGGGCTGGAAGATCATCTAGATCATCTGGTTCCGTCCCCTGATGTAGGCAGGGTTGCCAAACACTAAAGCAGGCACCAGGTCAGGCTGCCAGGGCCCCATCCAACCTGGCCTTGAACACCTCCAAGAAAAGGGCATCCAGAGCTCCTCTGAGCAATTATCAAAGCAGATCATGGTGCAAATATGTCTTTATGCCAGGCATTTCTACTTGAAATCTCTTGCAAAGTCTAAGAAAATTTATAGCTGACTTTATCAGAATAAGGGTATCCTTCGCCCTGTGAGTGATAGACATGGAGAAGTTGGTTTCTTGCCAGCATATAACTGCATGGTCAGACTGATAGATGTCTTAAGGAATATCCTGTGTGAAAACCATACAAACAGACTTATGGTTTCTTCTAACACCTTCTTAGCTTATGTTTCTGCTTGTCTGTACAGATGTCATTAATAGTTTTCTGTGATTGTGAGCCAAGAAATGTCTCATTTTCCATGGAAAATGAGTACACTTCAGAAAGTTGTTCTGGAGACTTCATATCCATACTTTGGTATGCTAGGAAAAAAAGCTCACTGTAAAAACAGAGGTTATATTGTGTACTTGAAAGGAGAAATGACACTGAGTGTCTGTTTCAGTCACAAACTTTTCCTTCTGGTATCAGTGTACTTTGTGGTACTGTGAGAGCTACCAGTTCGTGTAGATAGTTCACGTAGCAGTGCTTCAGTGCCTAAAACTTCATTAAAGCCAGTGCTGCTCAAAGAAAAGGAATGTCCCTAACATGAAAAGTGTGCTTAAAATGCCTAGAGAAAAAGACTGTAGTCAGTGATAGATCATGTAGATTTTTGTGGAATACTGTATAAATGGGCTTTTCATTTTTGCCAAAAGCAGATATTAGGATAAAAGTTAAAAAATAAAAAAGGCAGTTGAGAAGCAGTAAAACGAGTGAACATTCTGATAGATTCTCATTCGTGCTCTGTACACAAGAATTTTACAGCCAGTGCTCTGGAGCAGCCATTCTTCTGGTGATCCCCTAATGCCAGTGCAGAGCTTGTGAGCAGAAATCAGCACTGGTTGAATGAAATAGCAAAATAAGGCATTCCCAGTACATTCCAGTGGCTTTTATACTACATAACTGCATTTTAGAGCATCAAAAGCAATCTTTTTCCAAGATATTATACTGTTCTGCAAAACACAAAGAGGACAGTCTTTATCAAGAACACATCTGCATGAACACAGTATGGGCTGGATCAGCTGCACTGGAAAAAATACTGAGAAAGGGCTCAAATAAGCAAGGGAATGGTTGACTATTGCAGTGTGCTACACCCGTCATGTTACGGATGCACTATTCTTTGCTATGTTTACCACTATAAAGCAAATTCTGAAATTGGATTGTTCCATTTTACATGAAATTTTCCTTTTAAACACACTATCCTATTAGCTGATAAGTAATATTTTATGGCTGCTGCCCCTAGAGAAAAGCATTTACAATACAAAAATGTTGTTGAAGAAAAAGTACCAAACGGAGTTCATAAGAACAAGAAACACCCAGTGTCTCAATGTCTGTCATAACCAGAGAGAGTTGTACATGTAAATAAGACATATATAAATAGCACTGTGGGATATTTGGCCAAGGAAGAGTGCAGATTGCATATTTTACTTGATTCTTTGGAGTACAGCTCTGTGCCTAAGTAGTGCCAAAATAAGAATGTAAGCTACGATGTTTGTGAAAGCTTTTCTCCCCTTCTTTTTTTTTTTCTGCAAAAATACTTTTTTTCATCACAGTTCAAGTGCTGTGAACAATGACCTCCCCGTTCAGCTGTCAAACAGCACTTGAAAATATCATCTACTTTTTTTTTATTATCTATATAAAGTGCCTACTAATGCCAGCTCCTGGCTTATGGGTGGGCTGTGTGAACTGATGGCAGTGAGGTAAAGAAGCTGTCTATTATACAGGTTTTCACTGTGACTGAAATACCCCAGTTATTTGCCACTACAGAATGTTGCAATATTTATGCAAAGAAATTGCAATTTGCACAGGAATTCATTTTCAGGTACTTTCAGTGACATTCAGAAACTCTGCCTGCGTAAGTTCTGTTGGATCAAGCCTGAGCTTTGTATCACAATTTCAATTCCAGTTGCACGCAGCTTCTATATCAGGCTGAGAGATGTAGACAAATACCTCTCTCATTTATTTGTACATCAGCCATGTAAGGAGACTCTGTGAAAAATTCAGACTATTTAACTCAAAGATTCCATTTCACAGAAATAAAACCTCTGAAAAGCATACATTTAATTACTGTTGTTTAACCCTACCACCATTCTTCACATGCATCTAGAAAAGAAAATATGCATCCGAGTGATGCATGTGGCAGATGATGGTGCCGATCTCTATTCCTCCACCAGCAAACTAAAATCTTCATCTAAAACAGTGTGTATGAAAAAACACAGTTTTATTCCATATGTCTTCCTCTTCTCCACCACCCCCTATCTCTATACTTTACACAGTCTCTGCAAGGACATTTTGATGGTTGTCTGTAGGATTTCATATCCTTGAGGTGGAGGCAATCAGCCTGATTTCAATCACATTCATACTGTATGCAAAAACAAAACTAAGACTCCTTGTTTTGCTTTCTTATATGAAAAGCATGCCAATAATGTACAATAAAATAATTGTTCAGTTAAAACCAAAGATGAATTATTTCAGTACGTTTTCTGTACCAGACTCAGTTTAGTCTATTATATTTTAATATGGCTATCCTGTGGTAGTATATGTGGCAATTAACATGATTAATTTATATAAATATTTACACGTGCATAAGCTAATTTGCTTATGGATATTAATAAACTAAGCATCAGATTTACTTCAGAAATGAATGATTGTACTGGTATGAGCTATCAACACATCTGAACATAACAGTCACCTGCTATGAACTGCCAGGTTTTGATTTGTCCAAATCAAAGTGGAACAATACCTTATTTAAAAAGAAACCCAACTGCATGAGGAAAGGGAAGTGTGTAGAATTCTATGGGATATATGTGTAATTTGGAATATTCTACTAGATCATGCATAAGCTTGAAAAACAATATATGCTCTTCTGATGCAAATGTGTTTTCTGAAGCTTTTGCTGCTGTTGGGGAAAAAAGTTGAGTGAGAATATTTAAAAGTGGTTATTTATCATAGAATCTCTGTGAAACAGCATATTTATATGTCCCTTTGATAACATTCTCTTTAATTCTGAAGTGAAATGTCATTTGGTAAAGAAGTGATTTTCACTTTAAAACCACTTTGTTTTCTGAGGTACTATTGTGTATTCTTTTTTTTTTTTTCCTTTTTAAGTGCAAAGCCTGTAGTGTTAGTATATAAAGCCCAGATGAAGCGTGTCAAACAACATTTTCACAACTTGGGAAATGTTAACATGCTGCATTCTTTTCTTTGGAAAAAAAAATGGTCACAGAAAACACTTTTTAATTTAATTACGTCCTTCAGGTCATTAATGTGATGTAATGTGCATGTCAGTCCTCTTTTCATCCACAGGTTACTTTGATCCTTCCTACCCATTACTTTTAATGCTGGCTTTCTTTCATATTTGCTTTGTTTTGAAGTTGCATGCAGTCTAGATTATTTGTGCATGACTTCCACGTTAATTTCACATTGAATGTTTACATACTCAGAGATTTTCATGGATCATTTATTCTACATGTGCATTTTTTCCTTTGGTTTTCGTTACTGAACTTTAAATATGCTTGAAATGTAAAAGTGGCATGAAACTTTTGTGACACAAGTAGACAACTGGTTTAATCAAGTTTTTCAGTACCTAACTTGACATCTATCAGAAATATACATTCTAAACCACATTTTACGCTGTTCTTCCAAAATCTGTTCCATTTCAGATCTGTAGGCAAATACTTGTTATATTTTCATTCAAGCAACAACAAACACATGAGATTGTCTCTTTAAATGAGATAAGAAGATCTCTGTTCTCTTGGATGCACAACTCTGGGCTTTACCCACATTCTGTCCAGTAAACAGCACAGGGCATTGCCTGATGGACAATACAGATCAGTTAAGCACTATCTACAACACAGCATAGGTGCCCTCTGGAAGCACCAGCTTTTCTCAGTTGACTGCACAGAGACCTTGATTCCTCATTTAGTACCTAGAATAGGTGTCTCAAGTAGGTATACCCTGCTTTTACATAGTACCATACCCTAAAGCCCTTACAGCTGCCTATAAAGCCAAAGTGACACATAAAAAAAAAAAAAAGAAAGAAAAAAACCTATATTTATTCCCCATTTGAAGACAGATATTGTTCAATATGCAATGAAATACTGCTTCACAGCAGAATCTCATCTCTAAATCACATAAAACTAAAGGCATATCCAGAGGAACCCAGTAAATTAATATAGATGTGTAACACAAAGAAAAACGAATTTTCTTAAGTGATGCAAAAAAAGACATTAAAACATACATAAGAAGTTGTCAGTGAATTGGACAAGTAAAGCACTATGAAGAAAGCAATAGTTACCAGAAAAAAAAACCCATATAATTTTAATTGGCACAGAGCTGAATCCACACACCTACCAGAAGAAAATCAAAGGCTTCCTCTTTCCTCTTTTCAGCCTATTCTTTATCAGAAAATTAATTATTTTTGTGCACAGTCTGCTGTCATTAAAGATGAGTGGCTAGATCTCAAAGCATGCTGAGCCATCTGTGGCCCCTTATCTGAGCAAGCCAAACATGATAGTTCCAAAATAAGGAGCTGAAGTTTGTAGTTTGAGACTCCTGTCATTAAATCGATCCAGTCTCCAGGAGTTCTGCCTTCAGCTTGTACACATCACCACAACCACCTGTGATTCTTCCCAGCCGCTTGTTTTGGGCTGATTTGAGTCACTACAGTTCTCTCCACTTTTACAAACTAGTTGTTTTGTCAGCATGAGTGTGACAACAATTAGACGTCCCTGTTTTTGCCCCATGCCTTTTCTCCTTCACAGTCATTCAATGACAAGCGTAAAAAGAACTTCATCTTTTCACGAAAATTCCCATTCTACAAGAGCAAGGAGCAGAGTGAGCAGGAAACAAGTGATCCAGAACGTAAGTAACCTCTCGGAGATGATGTCACATGCAGCACAAAAAGTGGGTGACACGCATGATATCAGTATCCCACACATCTAGGCAAATACATGTCATAGGCAGGCAGGCAAGGTATTACTACTGTGACCAATGTGTGACTGCAATTTGGATCCAGCTGGTCCTTCCTTCCTTGGAAACATCATTTTTCTGAAGAATGAAACAGTGACCTTAACTTTTGGAAGAGCATTTCTTCACTTTCTTTAAAAAAAAATGTGGCTCCTCAGTATCATTGTGGCACCTGTCCTAAACACAGATTTGGCTCTGATTAAATACTCCCTGGCTCAAAATTATGCAAACATCATTTCTTTTAGAATGCAGAAATAATTTGTTTTAAAGCTCTGTGCCGATCTCATTATTTTTGCCTCTGACATTCTCAAGTTAATTGCCATGGACAGCTTCACTGAAAGTTCAACAGTTAAATGAAGCATCCACGCTAACAACTTGAATAAGCACATCAGATCTTGGGATGTGTACCTCTCCAGGCACTTACTGCTTGTTTAAACTGTATGTGTGAACAACTGACATTATTACAAACAAAATGATGACTCTGAGCCCAAAGAATTTGCATTTTTTCTTATTAATTCTCTCCTTCATAATTTATGTGGTGAGGACCGTTTCTGGGACTTTATTTATTGTATTGTTCCTTCTTTGTCACAACTACAAAGCCATGTAGAATGGTCACTGCCTCTTTCATTGGCTGCATTCCCATAGAATATGGGTTTAAAGTTGTTTCAGAGAGAAAAAGCAGGGATCCAGATTGCTCAATCAACATGGTCAGTCATGGTAGTATCCATTTCAACTCCACTGACTTCTTCCTTCCTCTTCTGCGGCTGTTCTTCCTTTCTCATTGCTCTCTCTGGGGACTTCCGTGCAGGACATCCCCGGATTAGGTGACGACGGTTATGGAACAAAGACTCTGAGTAAGTTCCCAGGAATGGTCACTGTAAATCTTTTTTTGTTTTGTTTTGTTTTGGCTTCTGTTCCTTCTCTGAGGACCCTCCACTCCTAGCATGCACAAGATAGAGTTTTATTTGTTACCCAGCTGTGAATGCATTAAAAATGTTTCAATTGTTTTGTTCTGCATGACAGTATAAAATAACATACAGTGTATCAAGCAGACACTTTCACTTCTTTTGTAATAACACCTTTTGTTTCTGACAGTATGTTATTGTTCTCATCATGCCAGTTCCGTAGTGTAGCATACCTAGAACTTGTTTTGCTGCTAGAATGTACTTCTCAGCAACAATCCCTCCCTCTCCATCAAAAGGGAAACTTAAACATCTCAACTAGATCACATCCTGAGGAGATCAATAGAAAACTGTTTCCTGCTGTTGCTTCTGCATTTTCAGCTTTTTGCATGGGAGTGTTCGTTTCTTTGCTGGATTTCAGATTAGCATTTGTTATTAATGGAAGAAGTCATTTGCAGCCTAGAGAAGACACGCCTTCTCCCAAACTGATTTTGGACCCATTTCACCATTACCAACCTATTCCCTGTCATACAACCTTAATCAACTTCTTTTTCTGATGCAGTAATCCTGTCTCAAGACTTGTCATTGCAGAATGTATCATGTGTCAGATAATTGTTTGGGAACGATTTTGCTTCCTTGAAAGTCAGACCAGAAATACTGTACAGAATGAAGCATACTATAGAAATGGCTGTGTATCCAGACCTAAATAATTTAAGCAAAATGGCACTTGCATGTGTTTGGCTGCTTCTTCATTTAGTTCTTAAGTGCCAAGTAATTGTAGTTAAATGTATGTGGATGTTGACACTGCATCACCTACTGTTTTCTATATGCTTTTTAATTACAGGAATGTGCAATTTTACAGATTATTCAGTTTCTGATTTATTTTTAAGGGTCATTTTAATGGTTTTATTTTAATCCATACAGTACCTTTCCATTTAAAGATGAAAGCTTCATCTCTTTAATGAAGAACAGCTCTCCAAGACCAATTTTCAGTGCCACTGCCACATGAATTTTAACCATTTTGTTACTTGAAGTTCACTAGGAACAAACACAGATTCTTCACTGCCTAAAAAAAAAACATTCATACATCTGATTTGATGAATTCTCCTGCATATCTGTGTCCTTAAAAAGACAAATCCCTGTAACATTCAATCTGAAAGGAGATAACTAAATCCTGCAAATTGCTAGGAGAAAAGTGGCACAAAGGTATTGTTCAGGGTCTAGTTTCTCTAATATTACACCCAGCTTTAAATTACTGGCACACCTCTAGGCATTTCAGCTCCATTCAGATTTCACTAATATTAATCTAAGATATACTTGTTACTTCAGTAATAATTATGAAGGATATTTGTTCTTGTTTAATAAAATATTCAGGGTCTTGAATAGCATCATGGCTGGAGACAGCAGCTGTTAAATGCCCAAGACTCAATACACAGTTTTGTTCAAAACATGAATCTAATATTTTGAAGCTTGTTAATAAGTCCAAGACCAAAGTTTTTCAAGTACTTATCAGATATCAACCTCTCCCATTCCTGCTGCTCCACCAGCTCTACCATTACCACTCAATGAACCCCAGCCATGAGGTGAGCAGGTGGGGGAACATGGCACCTCAGAGAAAAGAGGTGGCATTGACACAGTTCCTATACTCATCCTCCTTATGGGCTACTCTGGGTTCATCCCGGTGGATCCTTAATTTTTATTATTCTTCCACTGGGTATATGAGGCAGTTGCAGGTGGTGGTTGCAGGTCACCAACATCCTAACCTGCACAGTGGATTAATGACAGTTAGATCCGTTTTGGCTTCTGGTGTTTGTCATTAAGTGAGTTATTTGTGCTCATTGTCCATTCAACAATCTGTACTTCATTCTATTTAACCCAGGGTTGCTTCTTGCTATATAACCATTGTAACATTCATTTTTAAAAGATCTGGTTCATTTGAAAACCTTCAAGTGTGTGTCACATCTGCAAAGTTATTAGCATTTCTACCAGAGATGCTATTAAAACAGCCATTAAATGTGGTTTCACAGACCTCTTGGGGACCACTAAGCATGATCTGACTGATGGTAGTCAGCCTGCTGACTACAGTTTGGGAACAATCACTTCACATGATATAGACCACACCTTTCTGACCCCAAACTTTTCAAACCAGAAGTCTATCCCATGATATTTCTTTGGACCCTGTTCACATATCCAAACAGGTCTGAGAAAGATTTTTATGCTCTACCTCAAATCCTGAAGCTAGATCTTGTCTGAAAAGATTTCTTCTGTTTTCTTTCTATATTTTTTTACCTTAAACATTGACTTTGTCTTTTTTCTTTTGCACACATTAAAAGATTTTTGCAATATTTGATATCAAAACCACTTTCATATTAATTTGTTAACCCATGGGACAGTAGGAAGTGATGACTGCTGAGCACAGAACTCTAAGTTTTGAAGAATATGAGCAGAAACTCAGGTTTCATGAAATCAGTCATTCACTGAGATGCAAGTGGCCCATACAGTATTTTGAAATTAATTTATCTGAGATGTCATTAACTATCTTATCAAAAAATGACACAACTTTGCTATAATGTATATCAATGTCTTTTCTACAATGTACATCACTGGATGTGTGTAGTCTCTTTCTGAAATACCTCAAGAGAGAAAGCTTTCATTTTTACCATGAAAATTATCTAAAACCTTCAGGCGATGTCACTTCTGTAGTTTTTATTTCCTCTCTGCTCAACTACCTTTGCATGGCTGTGGCAGTTCTTTTGAGTTTCTGCAGCTCTGTGGTGCTTGGTTATGTTCTTTAATTTGCTGTACTGTTCTTGCAGAACATGTTTCTTCTAATGCCAGCGATAGTGAAAGTAGCTACAGTAAGTTACTGCTTTCATTAGAGTCTTTTTACTTTGCATTGCTTGTTCTGTTCGTTTCTGTTATTTTGGTTCTCTTCTTGCTATTCTTTTGTTAATATTAAAAAAAATGGTTGGAGCAAATGGCTTGGAATTCAGATTTACAACCATCTCTTGAGTACAAAGCTATAAAAGAAAACTGTAACCTTTAGAAAATGAAGGAAGGTTTTCTATTTGAAGTCTATTCTGGGTTATAAAATCAAACTTGGCTTTGGGTAATCTTTGAGAGTCAGAATTACTTGATTCAGTAAAAGAAAGTCTATTCAGAAGGAAGAAGGATAATTTCTTGATGGTCTTTTAAAAGTAAAATTGCTTCAAAAATGCAGTCAAAATTGCAAAAGATCCTCTTTACTATGTCACAATTTTTACTTGCATTTTTGCATACCTGCATGAACATATAAATGGCCCCAAAACTCTGCTGAGTCTTTAATTTTGTCAGTACAGGTTTCCTAATACATAATGAAGTCTTTAAAAAACGTGAGAGACCTTCACCCTTTAGACACTGCCACTGAATGACATGCATTTCCTCTAAGTGATGGTCCCGACCTAACCTGGTCGGAATTACAGAACTACTGTCAAATAGCCTAGAGGATAGGTCATAAATTGTGGAAATTTATCTGGAAGTTCTGAAAAGAAGAAACAGTGTCATGAAAATAGATGAATGGAAAAGTAATAAAAGGTAGTAAAAGAGAGAGATTGATCACTAAATTACCCACTTGTTTAATTTTCTCAAGCCATTTGCTTAGCAAATCAAGTTTTCCACCAGTCACTCAGCACTTGCGCTAAGTACCCGCATACATTCAGGTAATCATTGGTATCATACCTCATACTTTCTAGTCTTTGTAGAGTGCATAGCCGTCAAGCTCTGTTAATAAATATTGGTTTGTTTCAGTAAAACAGCTAACCTTATACAATTCAGAAATGGTAAATTAGTTTGTATTCTCTTGTATTGCAAATATTTATTTGGAAAGCAATTGCCAGAGTCACAAGAAAACAGTAGGCACTTTTGAACTGCTGAGAAGCAATTCTGAACCACATTATTTTTTCTGTGTCCTCTACTGAGGGGAAAAAAGGATTTTACGTTTGACATATAAGATGCTCTTTCACCAGATTGACTTCACAGTCATGACAGAATCATTAGGATAAATTTTCAAATTTTCATGAGTCGAATCTCTTTCAGGTGTGTTAATTTCAGGGTGAGTATGTTCATGCCTAAGAAATCAAGGCTTAACATATCCCATGGCTGATGTCCCAAACAGGAGAATTAAGATGGGAACCCAACTACATGTCAAGATCTTGGACAAGTCCACAAAAGCTAATTCCCAAAATGCATCATAAGTCTGAAAGGTAGCCAGTTGGCTGTGCAATAGCTTGAAATAAGGCATTTGTTCTGAGGATCCAGAGAAAGGGATAGGAAATATTGGGGGTAGTTAGCCGGGACACGTTTAGAATAAAAAGTAGTGCTGAGGTAACAATTGCACGCAGCAGGGTAGTTTCAATCTGGGCAAGCTCCTATCTCATCCCAGCAGTACTCAGCATCATCTTGGCTGGAACTCACCACATATTCCTGGGGTGTCCAAAAACTGCTGCCTGGCAGAGGAAATGCTGGGAAGGTTTCCTTTTCTGCTCAGGGCAAAGCTATGACATTCAGAAGCAAAGGAAGCCAGTCTCGCGTTACGCAAAGTGAAAGTGGCTTTAAAATCCAGGAGCTGGTGTCCAAAGGGTCTGATTTCATTTGCTAATGATTCATTGCTATGTGCTGACATGACACTTGAAGCCATGACCTTGGGCAGCCAGCAATTTTAGACACCAGCTTTTGGAAATGACTGTTTCATTTGGCTACAATGACATGTCAGCTCTAGCCTGACCCTGCATTCAATTACTATATGGCCATGGAATACAAGCATGTCTCCTGTGGAGACTCACAGCACTCCTGAGTCCGGATGGTTACTCCCTGAATCTCTAGGCTACTCTAAGTCAGCATCACATCCCATCACACAACTCACTGCAGCAAATCCCCTCTAGAAAAATTATAACTCAGGATAAAAATCAGAAAACAGAGAAGAGCAAGTGAAAAGTGGCCAGAGAGAGCAGCTGTGAGGATATGGAAATAGGAATGATGGGGTCTGCCATGAAGCAGTTGTCTTATAAAGCTCACTCCTGATGGAATAAGACAGTATGCACAGCACCTTTTTCTCTTCTGTTTCCCGAGGAAATGAGCAGGAGGAAAAAGGGGTTGCCTGTTGCCTGTCCCATGAATTTCTGAACTGTGGGAAATCAGCAGTTCACTCCTTGTCCAATATAAAGTGTGTGAGTAAGAAATGACTGGCAAATAGCACATGCTCTCCTGCAGATGTTTGTATTTGTTCCTGTAAAAATAGTCCAGTTGTAGTTCAGATTGAAGCATTCTGCATTGTTTCTCATGGGTCTGGCAATTGCTTTGACATGTTTCTCTAACTATTGCTTCTAATGAAGAGCATCTAGTGAAAAGTAGCTAGTGTTAAAACCTGTATTACTTCATCATGCCTTGAACCATTCCAATTCAGGGGTACAGCTGCACAAAGTGACTTTGAAGGATTCTGAGAGCTGACCACACTGTGCCTTGTACAGTGATTAATAGAAAGTTTACAAAGGAACTGGGCTTTTTCTGGGAGATATTCTGATGAATTCTTATTTATTTAGATGAATATATTGCTGAATACCTGAGTATTTGGCTGAAGTATTACACTGCTTATGCGTTGGGCTTGGAGTCTAAAAATTAAAGACGATATTTTTACTTTCAAAATAATAATTAAAGTGAATTTGCTCATGTGTGGTATAAGGAGAAAATTCTTGGACACTCCTTAGCAACAAGGCTGCTGCAGATAGTAAACATAAGTCTGTATTGAGAAAAAGACCTTAAGCCAACAGTGAGATACCCTTGATCAATATGTATCCCAAAAACAGTCATCACTTTCTCAGATTTTGCGCTAGATTCAGTATGAAGTTAATGGAGATATATATTGATATCCAGAAAACGATTTATTTTGTCTTTAAGCAGATAGCTAAACCAGACTAGCAGAGCATTCTCCTGAACATGCCCATGCCATGTTGGCTGCACAGTGCTCACCTTGTCTTGCAGGGAGGTGAGGTGGCAGCCTCTCCAAATCCCAGCTGATAATTTTCTCAATCCCAACAGATAACCCATTAACTTTGCGGGGAACCACAAACAGAAGAATCTGGTTTTAAAGTAGTGCAAAAATGAAGGCTATAAGCATGTTTATTTATTTGCACCTGCCCATAGCAGAAAAATCAAGTATGCAGAGTGGTATATTTTCCTTCTTAAGTACACAAGAAGCCAACTTTGGCTTATTCCTGGACCAGCTAATTAAATGATTGGAAGGTTACTCTGAGTTCTGTAACTTAAAAAGTTCTAATTTTCTATTTCAAACCAAGTTTGAAAGAATGTATTTTTTTACCATGGACTCATCAGTTTTTATTTTCCTACACATGATTTTCAAAATTACCATGACTTTTAAGTCTCTCCACTGCACATATGTGGTAATGTGTGGTAATGCTCTCTAGTATAGTTCCGTAGAGGTTTTTACAGCTGTCATCAAAATTACAGAAACATTAACCCATCTACTTAGTCTAATTGCATAATTGATTATGATTGCGCCAATAATTTAGAGAGGCAATTAGTAAAAGTTAAAAGTAAGAAAAAGTGTTACAAACAAAAATTTTTACCTTCTGTACTTGGTCAATATTTCATTCAGTAATGATATTTGAAATTTCAGAACAAGGTTTCAGAGTCCTGATTGTTCTGTTAGGCCAGTGATTAGTTAACAATTGCTCTTACTCTCCCTATGGATTTGTATATTAGTACTTAAATTTTCACAACCACTAAATTCTCTACATATGGTATCTTATTGTTATTAAGATCAATATTGATCTTAAGCATGCAGTGCTGATAGACCACTTTTCAGATAAGTTCATCCTCAGACTTCTGATGACCTTTTTTCCATTTACAGCCATTAATAGGATGCCAGCATCCATGGATTCATAAGGTACCTGACAAAGGTGGCCCTTTGGTTGCATGGTGGCTGCACCATCCAGCTCACAGCAGCTCTCCTGCCCAATTACTCACATGCTGGTTGCAGTTACACCAGCACTGTGGAAGCTCTGGATGGCAAGACAGTAGGAAATGGGACGTTTTTTGAGCTAAATGAAAAATGCCTGAACTGACAAATATGTACGCTGTTATCACCACAGACCCAACTAGCTAAAGAGGGAAAATAAAGACAACCCTTTAAATCCACTTTAGGGTTACTCCGTAAAAATCCCATAAAATCCTTTAAAAACTGAAAATGAGTAGTCCTTATGAAATTCTTCCAACCTCATAGGACCTCTCTGCTCAGGTTTTAGAGGCAGTGAGTTCTAAAAAACTCTGGGCTATTCTCTTCCTGAGCATGGGAACTCACCAATGCACAAACCAAGAACACAGGGAACAGAAGCCATAGCAATTCTGAAAAAGACCTCCAGTAATTCTGATCACAGTAAACTAGATTTAATAAATCTTTCAATTTCTTCTCTTTCCTTATCTTCTTTCTTTTCTTGTCTTTTTGACTTATAGAATTTTACTGAACAACAGAGGATCATGCCAAAATCCTACAGATGTTTTCTTTTTCTGTTTTGTCTGATATATTTCACAACAATTTTCCAGATCATTATAGCAAACCTGTGCTAATTAAGCTGTTAATGCGAGTGGTAAATGAGGCTTACTGAAATGATAAATAAGCCTGTGTCCCGCTGAATGTTATTCTGTGTCACACCTCAAAACTACCATGAGGTTATGGCAACCTGATTATTTATTGATTCTAAAGCTCTTCATTATACTTAATACTTTGTGCAGTACCAATTGAGAAGAGATCATTAAAGACCACCATCTGGTACTGTTTGTTAACAGCATATCAGCCTCTGAAAACTTGCAAGATTTTGAGTGGGCAGTGCTTGAAAGGATTTTATTCACATGGAAACTTGAGCTTCCTGAGCTCATTTTCCCCAAAAGCCAAATAGTGGAAACAGTGATTTCCACCATGCTCACACCCCATGTGACTTTGAAGCTCAGTGCTGAAGAGCTTTCATTCAGGAAGATGAATATCTTTTAAGTCCCTATGCATCACGGTTAGCCCTAAAGCTATTCCTTGTTTGCTTCAACCCTTTCCAGAGACTTGGGCTTCAGCACTGAGTTGGAATAATTTCATTGCCTTCAGTCTGGCCACAATTTCACAAGACTTCTGTCAAATGACAAGTTCATTTGTCTCCATAGCCCAAATCAAACAGATAGATACTCATCCCCACATCTAAAATAGATCAGATGACTCAAGTCTTAGAATAGGCACTTGCCTATTTGTAGGCACCCATTGATTTTTAAGAGCATCTAGGGACTAGCTCAGACGTAAGCACTCATAATATGGCTTTCTGCACTCAGCTAAATGAATCCCCCTCTGCAGAAAGCTACATGCCATTGAAACAAGTAGTCTCAAATTTAAGACTGATCATGCAAACAAGATCTCCTCCCCATGTTCAGTACACAGTGGCTTCAACAACTATCCCAAGACATTCTCGGTTGTTTAAAGCTTAACATTGGCTCCTGAGGGCTGGAGGGCAGGCAGTGCAGGAGCATCCTCGTCCAGCTGGAGCGTGAAACTCTTCATCTCCAAGGATGTGGGAAATCCTGATTACTGTATCACACAAAATTTCTCTTAAGTAACTTGTTATTTTCCAGTAGTAAATCTGATGCAAGAAACCTGTTTAGAATTCAAGATTTTTAACCTTGCAAAGAATCAAAGTTAAGCAAGATTACAGTATCAAACACTCACAGAATAGAACAGAATCAATTATCCACATTCCACCTATGTTATACTGCTTTGTCCTTAAAAGCTAATCTCTTCCTTTTATTAAAAATCAAGCTTTCTCCTCAATTGCTTCAGCACCATTGCTAACTTGGAATTGGCCCTGTCTATTCTCCCTCCTTACACAGTAGCACTTTTTTAATTTGCTTTTTCTTTCATCATGCCTAATTAAATTCTTTTTACTTGGAAGGTTTTCCTACACATTTCTCACAGCTGTCTAGGTAATATAACAGGAACAATTCCCTCTGAACATATTAGATTCGTGGAGTGGGAGTCAGTTTAAACCACCAAAATCATAGTTATAGAATCATAGAGTGACTTAGGTTGGAAGAGACCTTAAAGACCATCCAGTTCCAACCCCTTCTGTGGGCAGGGTTGCCACCCACTGGCTGCCCACGACCCATCCAACTGGCCTTTGTAACCACTTGTGAACTAGATACTGCATTCTAATGAAGCCTTGTTAATATATTGAGCTTCAAATGCGACCTGAATATCAGTCAGAAAGCCTCAGTGTGAGCTGTACACACCCTAAATCCTACCAATATCATCAAGAGCAGCACTCTTGATGTATATATGCACAATTTGCTTTGACAGAAGCCCATCAGAATAATGTCATATAGACTCACATGTACAAGCAAATAACACAAGGGCAATTCTACCTTTTTTGTAAAAGCCCAGATACTGTGATGACAGTCTTTCTTCCTTAGTATCTAAATGAGATGCAGAATTCCAAGTGTAGATCTTCTCAAAGGTAAACCCAGAGCTGAGTAAAAATAAAGTTGGAATATTAAGATTTGATACACCAAAGTCATATTTAAAGCCTACCAGAGCCTTTATATGGTGTCAAGTATGTAACAATGACCCGGAAAGAGATCTGCAGTAATTATTCATGCAGTAGATTGAAGAATCATCCCAGCTCTCCTTTTACATTCTTCTGGAAGACAGAGATGCATTAGGGCTGTACATCCACACCTAAGTCCTGGACCATGTTTCAACATTTGAGAATCATGTCAAAGTTCTCTGCATTGGTTCCCTACATGTCACAATTGTAACATCACAGTCCTAGCACCTGGAGAGAATAAGGGCATAAAATACAATGCTTTTGTAATATTTGTATTCAGATAAGAGATAAGGGTCAGAAAAGAGCTCAGAGCTAGATATCAGGCTGTAAATAAACTAGGGAGCTTAAGCACAAGGAGGATGATCAGACAAAATGTACTTATTCTGAAGGTAAAAACAGTTCAGTTTATGTAGTAAGTAGATTTTCCCTGCAGCAGCATGTTAGTGCTGTAGCAAGAGGTGCATAAATGAATTGTATCTGAAATTTCTATCCTTGTAAACAGCCTTGTCCATAAATGAGGCCTTACTGTCTCCAATATTGTGAACCATTGAAGAAACCCAGTTTCAGAGAACAGAATTGAAATATGTGGCACAGGTCAAAGGGGAAAGGAAAAAGGTGATCTCTGCAGCTTGAAGATATTAAGGTTTTGGAATGGTTCAGGTGAGCGCATTACAGAGAAGTGCTGAACCCGATCTGCCTGTGTGAAGCATTTTATCAAGCTATGGTGAAGTGTTGTGTGTCAGATTCAAACCATTCTCTTTCTTCTCTCATCAGGAGGCCAAGAAGACTGCATCCTTTCTTATGAACCTGTCACAAGACAGGAAAGTAAGTTCCAACTGCTTTTCTGTCTCTGTTCCTTACATTTTTCATTTTGTTTCTGGGAGGTCAGCAGAGCAGTAATGTGTGTCATCTCTGTGCTTCCTTCTTGGACACTTGCATACATAAGAAATGATATAAGGGTTCCTAGCTTTCACCTGCTTCCTGATGTTTCCAGGAGTCTCTGCAGTATGTTCCCATGGCCTTTAGTAATATTATTTTACTACATCTGCATACACCATCAATAAGATACGGCAAATGAGTAGCACTAGTTCCATTTTCCTTAGCCACATCAATTTAAAAATCATCAATCAATTATAGGTAGACCTAAGATTTCACTTACAATCATAGAATTATTAAGGTTGATAAAGACCACTAATGTCATCTAATCAACCATCAACCCACCAACTTGATACTTAAAGACAGCAACTCTGGCTAGTGCAGCTTAGAGAATATTTACCATTATTTCCAGTAACAGCATCAAAATGTGCCTCTCTTTTTGTTTGCCAGTTAATTACACCAGGCCAGTTATTATTCTGGGTCCTATGAAAGATCGGATCAATGATGATTTGATATCTGAATTCCCTGATAAGTTTGGGTCATGTGTACCACGTAAGTACAATTTTATTCTTATTCATAGATACATTAGGTTGGAAAGGACCTACAAGACCTCATCTAGTCCAACCATTCTCCTACCTCCTCCTATCCTCCACCTCTTCATTCTGCAGCAGTCATTGTATCCCTTGCTGTCATTCATTAAGTGAATTGTGGTGAAAATAGCGTATGTGAACTTTATGTAGCTGAGTTTCACAAAAAACATTTTTATACTGGAGAGAAAAAAAAGATCAAAGGAACAAACAACCAAAGATTGTGAGTGTTAGTTTTATGTGTCAGCGTTTGGAAGCAGGGGCAGCCCTGTGAGCAAAGTCCAGAAGCTGCACATCTAATCAAGGTGTCTTTAAGCCACAAACTCAGTTGACTAACCAATGATTCTGTAATTTCATAAAGAAAAATAAAATTTTGAAATATTGATAAAACGTAAAATGTTTCAACTCAGCTGAACAGTATCGACTAACAAAATTATGGAGTGACCTGAGATTTCTGTGTGATCTAGCTTGGCTCCTCTGAAAGCAATATTGGACACTAAATTAAGCAGAATGTTTGTATCTTGGATTGTTAGAGTTTGTTCAGTGTTCATTGCAGACCCTTATTGCAGTCTTGCTTCTTTATTAAACTGTTGTCTCTACAAACACACCAGTCTGCTAGGAGATGAGATCAGAATCAGTCTTATAATTTAGTTTAAATTAAATTAATGAGATTGCTATTCATTCTTACCTCTGCAACAGGATTGGCTTTATAATCTGCAATGTGTTTGTATATTATTCTAATATCTGTTATTCTAACTCCATTAAAAGAATATATACATTAGCCAAAGACTACTCCAAGATGTGGAGCACCTCCCTAACAGCACTGTCCACTGGAAATGTTAGTGCATTTTTGCATGAATTGTTTTTACAGTCTTCTTGATCCTCTGTCTTTGTTTTGTGCAGATACCACACGACCAAAGCGTGACTATGAAGTGGATGGAAGAGATTATCATTTTGTCATTTCAAGAGAACAAATGGAAAAAGATATCCAAGAGCACAAATTTATAGAAGCTGGGCAGTACAATGATAATTTATATGGAACTAGTGTCCAGTCTGTGAGATTTGTGGCAGAAAGGGTAAGTTGGTGCCAGTTTCACTGCACATGCAACAGGTTTTTAGTCGCATTGTATCTAAGTCATGCTCCTGCCAAAAATATGAAATATATGCAAAATGTCATCCTAATGTCTACAGGCTTTATAATGACACCATTTGTAGAGTCTATAACTTTGAATGTAAACGTTCTTGGCACTTCCAATACCTGGACGTAGTGTCATGGATTCGACAATTTAACACAGCACCTCAAATATGCCCGAAACAGCCCTACCTCTACCTTCTATAA
This sequence comes from Cyrtonyx montezumae, assembly GCF_038088225.1. Taxonomy (NCBI): domain Eukaryota; kingdom Metazoa; phylum Chordata; class Aves; order Galliformes; family Odontophoridae; genus Cyrtonyx; species Cyrtonyx montezumae. The sequence continues at coordinate 4,811,124 of NW_027071848.1, forward strand.
AACAGATGAATAAACGTATCTTGCTCTCACAGAGGTAAAAGAATGAAGCCCAGAGAGATTAGACGTTTTGCCTCAAGTGACACCCAGAGTCTTTGACACAAACAAGAATTAAATTAAACAATAGAGAATTTAGCTATGCTATTATTTTTATGAAGTGATTTTCTTCATCTCTGAAGAAAATCCATCACCACCCCCAGAGTTCATGCCAGTAAAAAATAAAAACCATTTTCTTCCATATCTTCAAGTGTTTATTTTATACTAGGACTAAATCAGAGGCAGAGCAGTGGAGCGCATGCCCTGGGGTTCCCTTCCCTTGGTGTCAGTCATGGCCATGTTCCAGGGCACTGCCTTGCAGAATTGCTTCTCTCTTTTGGCTGATCTTCAGCAAACTGAAGAAATGAAGACATCCTCATCTCTTTCCAACAGGGCAAGCACTGTATTCTTGATGTGTCTGGAAATGCGATCAAACGACTACAAGTTGCACAACTCTATCCCATCGCTATCTTCATTAAACCTAAATCATGGGAGCCCCTGATGTAAGTATAAACTCCTTCAAGTGTTTCATTTTGTGTTGTCTTTTTTTCAGATTGTATCCTCAGCAAATCTTTAGTCTGTCCTCTAAAATCAGTAATAACAAAAGGATGGGTTGAACAGCAAAGACTTGCTCTTCATGCATGTCAGCCACTGTAAGAAGACCAGTGAGTGAGCCAAAGCTGCTTTTGAACCTTTCCCACTGGGACCTATGGGCTTAGGTGCTAGTCCATGAAGGTCTTCCCACCAGTGTTCAATGCACTTGTTCCAACCTGGACAGCAAATTCATCAAGGATTCTTGGGTCCTGCCTTGCCCCCTTCGGCCTGGGGGTGTAGTTTGATCAGTATACACAGTGGCAAACAGGAGGGTAAAACTGCCAGATTCACTGCTATTGCTTCTTCATCAGTCTTTCATTTGTTTGAAGATCTGTAAGAGGATAGGTAAGGACCTGTAGGACTGGAGTGGGGAAAAAAGTCCTTAAAAGAAGGCAAAGAGAAGGCACCGATTTAACCAGTCACCAGACAGCCTAATTTCAATATTCAAAAACATATTGGGATCCAGGGAATAGTAAAATAGCTCAAGTAAATATCTGGAAGGGTAAAATTTTATGAGAGGCAGCCAATGTATATGCATCAAGAGCAAATGAAATCAACCTTATCTCCTTGTGTCTGGGGATGAGTATCAATAATTGCTTTGTGTCTTGATTTCTGTTCTGGCTTTTGACACGTCTCCAAGGGATATTCTCAGCAGCAGTCCAGAGGGAATCATTAGGAAGTATGTGCACAACTGTACTCAGACAGTCATTGAAAATGACACTGGGAGGATAACAGATATCCTGAAAGTGTATTTCCTGAGCTGTGAGACTAGTTGTTATTTTTATGAATTACTTGGGCAACGAATTGGGCAGTACTCTTGTAAAGTTTGTGACTGACTCAAGGCTGAGAGAGGTAGAAAGAACTTTAGAGAATAAGATTAAAATTCACTGTAAAATTAGTAAGATGAAATTCAGCACAGACAAAGGAGAGAAAATGAAATGCACAAGTACAAGCAGGGAATAATCAAGAAATAGCACTGCAGAAAAGCATCTGGCAGTTGGAATGGATCACACAGGAATATGAATGGTTGAATAATGCAGTTGCAAAATCAGAAACTGCTGCTGTGGGCTGCATTAATATTGGTGTTGTGTAAGGACACAATAGATCGTTATTTTGTTTTACTTGATATGGATGAGGCACCAGCTAGAGTGCTGCCTGTCTTCTGGGTACCATCCTGGAAATGGAAAAGGAATGGAAGGAGATGGCAGTGATCTTCATGTTGGTTAAAACTCAGGATAAAATACATGTTTTCCATGTTCATATATGTTACTGAAAAAAAATATCAATTTAATTTGCTGTTATATGACTAAACATGCATCCTCTCTGGCCCTGACATTTGGTGATAAGGTTGCTTCGTGTCCATGTGCATTACAAAGAATGATGTGCTATATGTGGCATTTGCATAGCCTCATTCTGAACAAAGACATCTCGGGTTGGATGACTTCTTGACATTTCTTCCAGCCCTTCAATTCAGTTATGTTCTGATTATCTTGCTATATAGAAGGGTCAGGGAAATCTGAAATCCTGCCATCTCCATTGATTGTTTTAAGATAGATCTTCACTTACAGCTTTCCTGTCCACAAAATATTTCCATTACTTGTTTAATGCTGAGTTTGCACCTAGAGTGATAAAAAGGTAGTAAATAAATGCAGTCCTTCCTCTGAAAATGCATTAGACATACAACCAAAAATGTGGCAATAACATAAAGGCTTAGTTGTTGTGGTGTGAGAACAGCGAATCCTCAAAGAGACTGACTGAAAAGAGTTATGAAGATGCAAAATATGGCAAGCATCCTGTTGGTAAACCAGTCCTGCACAGTTTGTAGAATTTTGTTTAGTAATATGCATCAAAAGAAATTCTTCTTCGCTCTCCAAACCTGAACCCCCATTGGTGTTGATGGTACGGTAGGAACAAGTAAAGTTAAATCTGTTATGTGACCTAATTCTTTTTTCAACAAATACTCCACAAAAGATCCCCATACTTAGAAATCCAAACTTTCACGGGGCAGCAAAAGTCCATTTGCATTGGTACTAGTTTGGGATCTTTCACAGGAAAATATATTATATAAACAAATTACATATAACTAATAAAACAAATCCTGAAAAAAATAAGAAAAAGAAAGATAATTCATTCGAGCACTCTAAATTACAGTATCCCCTGCAGCTTGTTTTCTACAAGTAATGTTTTTAGTGACTTAATCTATCTAATGTGTATTTTTCTTATTCAACAATACCTGAAAATAGCTTCTATCAGAAATAAAGACTTTTAATACAAGTGTATCATTCTCTTTTAAGAATTGTTTTGAGAATAATTGCACAGTTCTGAGCCCTCCGCTCATAAAAATCGTTTATTTAGTAATGAAACTGTATCATTTAGGTTTAGGTAAACATATACATACTCTAATGCAAGTGGTACTGGCAATTTACAGTGCATGGCCACTTCACAGATAGAGGCTGTACACTTGTTCCTGCTGCCCAGAAGGTGCAGGGCAGCTTTTCAAACTGTCATGGTGGGTCAAACTGTCTCATTTGTACCCTGAGATAAGGAGTAGCACATGAGCAATTCCCACAGATAAGCTGTAAATCCCCACCATAATTTTTCTCATGACAATTTGTTTGTGCAGCCCTCCCTTTGTACTACTGTCATTACAGCTACACAAAAGTTATCCTACCTGTATAAAATCTCCTTTTAAGAATAGATTTATCTGCCATAACTACTACACTTGAACATGCAAAACAAAAGTTAATGTAAGGGCAAAGTGAAACTACAAAAGACATAAACATAGATTGCTGTTCAGGATTTTCCTAAACATACCCATTGCCAAAAATGAAAATCATTTCAAGAGAGCTTGCATATGCACTTGAAGCTTGGTTATTGGTGATTTTCTCTTTTCCTTTCCCTCCTTTCCTTCCTCCCTCCCTTTCCTTCCTCCCTCCCTCCCTCCCTCACTCACTCACTCCCTCCATCCCTTCCTCCCTCCCTTTCCTTCCTCCCTCCCTTCCCTCCCTCCCTCCCTCCCTCCCTCCCTCCCTCCCTCCCTCCCTCCCTTCCTTCCTTCCTTCCTTCCTTCCTTCCTTCCTTCCTTCCTTCCTTCCTTCCTTCCTTCCTTCCTTCCTTCCTTCCTTCCTTCCTTCCTTCCTTCCTTCCTTCCTTCCTTCCTTCCTTCCTTCCTTCCTTCCTTCCTTCCTTCCTTCCTTCCTTCCTTCCTTCCTTCCTTCCTCCCTTCCTCCCTTCCTCCCTTCCTCCCTTCCTCCCTTCCTCCCTTCCTCCCTTCCTCCCTTCCTCCCTTCCTCCCTTCCTCCCTTCCTCCCTTCCTCCCTTCCTCCCTTCCTCCCTTCCTCCCTTCCTCCCTTCCTCCCTTCCTCCCTTCCTCCCTTCCTCCCTTCCTCCCTTCCTCCCTTCCTCCCTTCCTCCCTTCCTCTCTTCCTCCCTCCCTTCCTCCCTTCCTTCCTCCCTCCCTTCCTCTCTTCCTTCCTCCCTCCCTTCCTCCCTTCCTCCCTCCCTTCCTCCCTTCCTCCCTTCCTTCCTCCCTCTCTTCCTCCCTCCCTTCCTCCCTTCCTTCCTCCCTCCCTTCCTCCCTTCCTCCCTTCCTTCCTTCCTTCTTCCTTCCTTCCTTCCTTCACTCCATATCACACATTAAATCCCAGAGGGGCCCCTGTTGACACCTTCCAATTAGCTTCTCTCTTTAGAAGAGGGATGATAGTGGTTGGATCACAGGGATGAGAACTAGAAGTAATGAAGAGGCTTCCTGGGCAAGTGCTTCACTCAGAGAGGAGGAAATCCCTAGGAAAGCTGCCTGGAGGGACAGCTCTTTGCAGGCATTTTTAATTCACCATCTGTGCAGATCCCTGGCTAAAAAGAAAAAAAAAAATAGAACAGACCATTGTTTGACAGCTTTTTTAATTTATCATGAACAATGGACATCAGAGTCCTCCTACGTCCACTCCTGAGGGGAGAAGACTGGCAGTGGCATGAATACAACTAGAACAGTTTTACACCACAGGCAATTTTATGTCCTCCAAATATAATCCATATTTCTACTTATTTCAAAGCATTTATTACCTTAGGTGCCTGTTTATATCTTTATTTATATTTTTTCTTCTGATTATCAAATCTTGAAGAAGACTTCTCAGAAATTTACCAGATCTGGATGAAGGAGGATGTTGTTAGCATTAAAATAAAGGCTAAGGGAGATCAAATGTTCAATGTTCAATTAACATACAAATGTTCAATGTTATGTCCTGCTTCAAGACAGAGTTTCAGTTCAGTCACTGAAAGATGTTTTCAGGTAGGCACAGATGAGAAGCCTGCCTGAACTCAATTAAATAGCCATCTTTCCAATAAATAGAACTAGCAGTATTACAAATTTAGCAACATAACACAGTTTAAACCTATAATTTATACAATCCACAAATGACTGTTTCACTATAAATTTCATTAAAATCTTTCTTATTCTTCATTTATAAATCAGCTCTCTGAATTGCATTGGTACTTCCAGAGGGATTTACTAAGCAGTGTTCCCAGTTGTCGTTTATATGGACAGACAACTAACAGTCATTTCTAGAAAAATGCTACTGCATCCTGAAGAACTTATATGGTGTATTTCAGAAGCTGGGTAGGAGGTAGCTGTAGCAAGTTCACACTGTTGTGCGCTTCATAGATCATTTTTTATGCACCATCATGCACATAATTTCCTACATGCATCACACATGTCATACTGTATACAGCTCATTACCACAGTCATATGATTCAGTGCAAGACATTAAATCAGATTTATGTAGGGCACAAGATGCTCACTTCTCTTGCTCTACTAGTTGCCTCAGAAAATTTCCTTCATGTTTTAAGAAAAATGAATCAATCCTGTAAAAATGCAAGAGCAAGCAATTGCTATTTATTGTTAGTAATTAATTTGTCAGTCTGCAGGCATGTATGTGTAAGGCACTAAGGATTATGGGCTTGATTCTTTGCATGTATATTAACAACTGAGCATGTATGAACAAGACAACCCATTTCTTATAGCTATTATATAATGCATCTGTTGAAATAGAAATGCTTCATCAAATAACAAAAACATTGCAATAATACAATGTTACTGTCATTTCTACATTTCCACATTTATTGGTACTCATTTTTAGAGTCTACCAGACACACTGGGAATCTCTGTATTTAATCAGAATGAACTGAATCAGAGAAGAATATAAATAAGTAACTCATCCTAACTCTAACTGCTAGACATCTTGGTTTGATTTCCTGTGACTATCTGGAACACATGCCCACACTTGAACCAGGGAAGTCTTTCCCTCGGGTCCATCTAGGACCTGTAAAACCCTACAGGGTTTACAATGACTCTGGGATTCCTCCTGCAGTCACAACTTCTTCTGTGCTCAATCCCATCTTCAATCATGATTTCAGTCAAGCTGCAGTTTCCATTTCAGCAGTTTGGACAATCCCATTCAGCCAAGACAGGCAGCTGAAGGCCTGGATGATAGGAGGGTTGTGAAGGATCTTTATCTTTGGAGGCAAGAGTATCCCAAGTGCTCAGACCTTGAGACCTCCCTGTCTCCCAGCCTAAGCCAGAGAATCCTGATGCCACAAGTCCAGTTCAGGCCTCGTAGGAACTATAGGTTCCTATGTTTAGGAACATAGTGGTGGTGAACCCAAAATAAAAATTGGAAATTGGAAATAGAGGAAAAATCTGGAAATGTAGGTTTATACTACATAAAAGTAGAAGTAAATATAAAATACCAGAACTGACTGTGAACTGATGAAAGAATTTCACCTCTTGGTTCTTGTACCAATCTTAGTCCAGTGATGAATTGAGTGCATCTTTTAGAAAATTGAATAAAAATACAATCTGCTTGATGACTTCCTTTGTGTTTCTAGGGAAATGAATAAACGTCTTACAGAGGAGCAAGCCAAGAAAACCTATGATCGTGCAATTAAGTTAGAACAAGAATTTGGAGAATATTTTACAGGTATGTTTTTAAAAATCAGGTATATATTTTATTAAAATATCAAATTAGCTCTTCCTCTGGAATAAATTTCTTATCTGTTTAGTGTGTCCATAGTAAGGACTCCTGGCTTGGGACTATTGCTTCCCATTAAACTCACGATCAGTCAAGGCGTTCAGTACCTCAGATGTCTGATGCCCTATGGGATGCCTATGCATTAATTTAATTCCCTCCCTGACCCAAATTTGCTTTTGCTGAAGTGAATAAAATTGTTGCATCATTGCACTTATGCAGAACAAAGCAGAATTCCTCTGGCTCAATGGAATCATGGACTCATGGAATTATAGAATAACCCAAGTTGGAAGAGACCCACACCTTTCATGAGAGGGCAAGACAAAGGCACCTCCTTCTTGACCTGGAGAAGAGCAGGATTTAAGACCTGCTCTGGGTTCCAGCCCCATTGGACTGAACTAGGCAGCTCCCTGCTCAGTGGAAAAGACTTCCTTTTTCTAAGACTTTTCCTTCAGAGGAAAGGGAGTTTAAGAATATAGGCACAGCTTTGTGTTACTTTTTTTGTGTTTGCTTTATCTTCAGTCACTTTGGGCCTGATCTAATTTCCTTTTGCAGGCAAAAGTGAGTTTATTCCAACAGGTGAGGAAAATAACAGGTTGTAAACCTGCTGCTACTCACAGGCTTCTAAATCACATGAAATGCTAAGTCAGACTTCCTACCACACTATTCCTCTCCTGAGACAGAGCTGCTAGTTCTTGAAATCAACAATCTAGCTCAGACACTTTACCATAAGCAAAGGAGAAGGTGCCATTGGTTTGAACTCTGTTACTATCTGCAAGGTGTATGACTTCCCCGTAATCAATAACACCGAAGTATAATACAATAGTATTTCTTCTAATGTCATCAATGTCTATAAGTACATTGAAAATCTGCTGACACTAAATGCTGTAGAATGTATCAATTAAAAGATATATTGATATGTTTTCTTACCACAGCTATTGTCCAAGGAGATAGCTTAGAAGATATATATAATCAATGCAAACTTGTAATCGAAGAACAATCTGGGCCTTTCATCTGGATTCCTTCCAAGGAAAAATTATAAATTAGTCACTGCACCTCTGATTACGACGGGAGAATATTTAGAAGAAAACTATAATATACTATTTGGAGGCTTTCCTGTTTTTGTTGCATTTATGTTCTTTGCAGTCAATGTGAATTTTGATGAATGTACAACACAAAGTGTTAGAAGCCATGAAGGACACTGATGGGTCAAAGGGTAGGAACAAAAAGACTTCTACCATATAAAGCAAATCTGTTGTGTGCTGAAAGCACCAGTTGTAGGTATAAACTTTTGACATGGAGACCCTCTGTCAAGGGGAGCTAGCCACCTCTTGTGCCCATGCGGACATTTTGATCAATTTCAATGGCTGAGCTCAGTGTGTTGATTGCTTTAAAGAGAAGTTCCCAGCTCTTGAACCTCATATAGGGCTTGATTCTGCAAGGCGCTCAGCACTTGACCCCAATTCATACACATGTGAGTAGCCCGCTGACTTGGAGTTACTTGTGATCTTTCCCTATGCCATTCAGTCTCATCAGTTCCAGTAGGACTATTCATGTGCTTAAAGCTAAGCACGGGCTTAAGCATTCTGCTATATCAGGGCCACACGCACCTTGCAAAATCAAGCTCAGAGTTTTTGGTCCACTTCCTACTGGAGTCATTGGTGGGACTGTCTTTGACTTGACTGGGAGGTGGATCCTGTTCTAAGCTTGTCATTGCACATTTGTAGTTGGTACACCTCGACTTTGGTAACTATGCACATCTTTTGATTTCTGAAACCAAGTCAAGCATTTCTTTTTTCCCCTCTGGAAACACTACTGCATCAGGAACTAATAACAATATAGTTTATTTTAATGGATTTTGGGGGTGAGAGAGGATGGAAGTATTTCACAACACACATATGTGCACACAAATACATTCCCATGTGGACACACACAAGTATGAGGATTCACAGCACCTATGTTGACGAGGAGGGATACAACTGGGAAACGCTTTAAATTTTTTGATTGTCTATTTTATCATTTATATTGATAGAAGGCACTTAAAGATGGAATAATTTATAAAAATAAAAATATATTGATGTATAGAAACTAATTTCTATAGGTAAAAATGTTTTTGTGAGATATTTTGTAAAGATTAATTAACTGAAAGATTAAATATTTACACCCTTGTGTGACTGTAAAATGTAAAGAGGACCATCAAGTTGCATTATCCCTTTTCTGTAACAGATTCTCTATTACTAATGGCAAGCAAGATAATTCCTTAAATTGTAGTTGTCTGATTGTTTATCTCTCAATCTAATCCTCTCCCTTGCCTCTATTAAATCACAATGAACTCCTGTGGAAAGATCTCTTGAACTGACTGCCTTCAGGACCTTTTCTGAACACAGAAGGATAATGCATCTTTAAATTGAAATGGTTGACTTCTCAGAAGCAAAATGTCAGTGCTTGAGTGCAGTTACTACACTTCACCCCAAAAAAATGTTTTGATTCTTCCTGTTTCTTAAAGGAAATACCAAACATTATTGATCTTTCCTCTGTTAGTAGGCAGGCAGGTCACCAACTAACTTGTATCTTCATTCATTTCACAGTCAACAAGGGTCTTAAAAGCAAAAACTGAGGCAATGGTCATTGCAAGGCCAATGATTGGGGAAAGTCTGTGGAATTGCAGTTTAGGGTGCAGAGAAGAGGAGGTATTTTTAATTTGTTTCGCATTGCCCTTCTTTTCTATACTGATGCCATTCTTCATTCTCACAAGGTGACAACTGCAAGAGATAACGACAATAAGCTGAATTGCCTTCACTGCTGCTGGACCAAGTCTTAAAGAAAGCCCACAGTCTCCTGTCTGCCATGCTGCAGCAGTCTAACACTTATTAGCTGGTGGCTTCAGCAACCTTAATGTTTAAGGACATTTTAAGGGCAAATGCTAAACATTCCTCAGTCACCCGTCTCTTTGAAGCCGACATTTCTGAACCTGTCCAGCTGACAGGTATACCCAGCCAACCTCTCCAGAGGATGCCATGAGCTGGGTGTTTGTAACACAGCCACCAGTGGTGACAGAGGTAAACATGTGGGCATTTTGGTGGCCCTGCAGTGGCCCCTCACGTACTGCCCAGCTATGGTAACTTTGAGGAGTTCACACTTCTGTTACTACTATTTCTCTTGCCTGGCCAGCGCAGATTTATGAACAAGGAATTCAGTTAAGTCTCCAAAAGAGCTTTGTAACCAGAAGGGCTAGAAACATTTTTTACACCATAAAAATAAACGAAAGCTTAGATTTTGGATAATTCTGCAGAAATCCACAGAGTGACCCCAGATCTTTGATCGCCATGCATTTTTCCATGCTGGCAAAGTACTATTGCCCCAGGTTGGGAAATAGCCCACTGGACCTGAAATCCAAGTATCCAAGCAGGAACTTCATTCTAATTTTCAGCTCTGTTTTTAAGCAATCTATCACACCTGCTTATTTGTTTCTTAGTTCAGCATGCAGCCTTTTATGGTACTATCTTTCTAGTAACTGTTTTGCTTTGTCATGTGCTGTGCTTTACGGTGAACGATAACACTATGGCTGAGTACAATCAATTTTTCCATCAGTCCTTGGTTACTGTAGTAACATTATTTATTTTTCCCTGTCTGTTGTTTGTGCTTCCAATTTAGAGTTGCCATTGCACTTCTCCTTTTTTTTTTTTTCTTTTTTTTTTTTTAAATAAAACTTATATTTAAAAACAATTCACCAAGAGAAGCAGTAAGAGGTCTTATTTCCCTTAGGACTTGTTCTCCCATTTGTTTTGTGTGTTGGCGTTTTGCATTTCACGTTTCAGCATCCTCAGAGCTGCAGTTCATTTTTGCATTGCAGCTGTTCAGATCATACTGGGTGGTAGTGGGAGGAGGAAGAGAAACACAAGATTCAAGCAAAATTACATCTGGTGCAAAAAAATAAAAAATAAAATGTCCAAACTCACAGCCCACAGCAATCAGCACCTGAGACCAAATTGGAGCTAACACAGCTTAGAGTAATCAGATTCCTTTTCTGTCCATGTAAAAGACTAGCCAGTGTCTAAACATGAGACAAATGCAAATGCTGGACCCTTTAGGAAAAGTGCCAGATCACATCCCTGGTGCTATTTCTCATGTTCTGGCACAGTGTGTAGCACCATAGGGTCTAAGCAGAACCAAAATTATGGCATCTTTTTGTCCACCCATGAATGATCACAATGATGTCTTGCTAGATTTGTGCAGATGTGCAATATTACAACCTATTTATTTCTCCTTGCCACAAAGCATCTTCCATGCACTGACTCATTGAGAGCTTGCTAACAGGGCTCAGTGAAAAGGCTTTCTTTATTGGTCTTGTGGTATGGCCACAAACCAGTGTAAGAGCCTCTTCCTTGCTTAATTCCCCTTCCTACAGAGGTACCCTGTCCACGCTAGCGCTTTGTTATTTCTTTGGTAGTAAAGGTTGTTTCTAGAATAATATTCTGTGATGTAATTGTGTTTGTAGCTAGCATGGTTTGATGCTCCGGTGTGGATAGGGTCCTAGGAACCACTCTGTGAAAGTCAAGGACAAGAAATCTCTCCGTTGCACTGAAACTTCAAATCCTCACCCTGGAGAGCAGTGTTGAACCTGAGCTAACAGCCACTACGAGCCAGTGACAGTGTTATAGCTATACAACATCCACCTACCTATTTACATCAGTTTGTATGGAGAAATTGTTGGTGTCACACCTTCACTGTTACTTGCTCATCAGCAGTCAGTCAAATTCTATTTTTGCTTTGGTTTTCCCTATTTGTTTTCTTTTTTTTCCCTTACCAGAGGATTCAGTGAGTGACAACACAAGAGGACACTTGTAGAGAAAACAGCGTTAATGCACAAAAGTCTTGGTTTATTTTTAAGCTGCAGATTTAAAGCCATATCTCCCATGTTCACAGAAAACTGATCTTTTATTGTTCATAGCATTTAATCTCAGCATTTCTTCTCTTGAGCATTTTGTCTGCCATGTCATGCATGCAGTTCACTGTACAACTGCATCCATGTGCTCAGGCCTATGCATGCCTTGGTGAAATAAATGTATTTTCCTGTTCCATCAAAACACAAGAAATCTTGTCAACTAGCTCAGATAAGAATGAGGTTGTCATTATATTAAAAACAAAGGGACTGTTCCCTTGCAGGATATTTTAAAGCATAAATCTGCATCAAAGTTAACAGTAAACAACAGCTAAAACCTACTAGATAGCCTAGATCCTCAGCCAGTGGAATTATGGTCACTCCATCAATTTTACTGAATCACAGAATTGTTTGAGTTGGATGTGACCCTTAAAGGCCATCTAGTTCAAATCTCCACAATGAACAGGGACACATACAGTTCCATCATGTTGTTCAGAGCCCCATCTAGCCTTACCTTGAATGTGTCCAGGGACAAGTTCATCCCATTTATACCACCTGAAGTTACACATCCATCCTCTCCGTTATATCAATTTTTTAGCACTACTCTAAAGCACCAAGGCCCCATCACTAGCAGAAACTCAGCATTTTGCACCTTTATTTACTGCCTATATTACTGTAGCACCTGGGGGGCTATGTCCTGGACCAGTATCCCTTGGTGGCAGGTGCAGTGAAACTGCTGAACACAAAGACACCCCATGGGCCAAGCACCGTGGCAAGATTTTCAGAAGGCTTCAGCCCCACCAACATCTCACCAAGAGCAATAGGAACTGGTGCCCCGTTGGCTCTTTTGAGAATCTGTCTGTAAGGTGAGGAGTGTGAGACACGAGCCATCATCCCTCACCCTGTGTTAGCAGCTTACACCTCTGGCCCTGACCTACAGCCCACGTACCTCGTTCTGGTGTAAAGCAGTGTTTCCAGTGATGGGCGGTAGCCAACATCCTAGGCAAGCTCGTTGGAAAAATAAGAACAAAAAGAATAATCAGTTTTTAAAAAGCAACACTGTTGGCTCTTAGTGGGATAGCAACTTTTTCATTTCTGGATTTGTATTCCTAAATTTGATTTGGTCAGCTTGAACTTCCGAGTGCAACAGGCTGCACGCAGCATGCCGCTCTGTCCAGCATGCTGGCCAACGTGCATCTCTTTGGCAGGATGTTTCTCAGTCCAGCTGTTGTGTGGAGTACTCAGAATCTGGAGTTTACAAAATACCCTGTCCAGCTTACACTCCTGTTAGGTGTAAATACTCTGCGCATCCATTCCATTTGTGTAAAGAATAAAGCACACACAATTACAAATTCAAGATGTATATTTCATACTAGCCGTGTCCTTGCTTATTTATTCCACTCCAAGCTCTCAGCTGTGGTTCAGTTGTAAATGCTTGATAGAGTGTTTATAAATATGTCATGAATTTTATTATAAAATATTAATATTAAAGCATTTTTACACTTTATAGCAAATGGCTTCCTCACAAGGCATAATTTGTCTTTTTTCCTTAAAGCAGAATAGCAAAAAAAAAGAAAGAATATGATCTTATTATATCTCGAGACCCTAACACAGTCACCACACATGAAAGGCAGAAACCTGGAAGTGGGATTTCAAGAATAGTTGAAGATAAATAAACTTTTCTTTCTTGCACTGTTTTCTTTTTTTGACTTGGCAGCAATGTGAGAGTTACCACCGAGAAGATGCACTCTGGTGAACTAATGTTGCTGTTACCTTATCACATTTCTTCATCCTGGAAAATTATTAACACATTTTTTTTCTTTTAATTCACAAGTTTTTGCCATGTTTCTGACACCACAGCCATCGTGCTAAGCACTGCAATTAACTTCACAGACCGTAAGCATCAGTTGTGCAATGGGGTTCCAACAGCCCAAGAACCTTGGCTGTTGGCCATCCCAGGAGAGTCTTTGCAGATGTCTTGTGGGCTCTGGGGAGGCCATGTGACATTGTGAATTTTCAGTACAAACAGAAACAGGACAGGGACACTGCTTTTGACACACAGACGGTGCTAAATTCAGCCTGCAGAGGACCACAGAGCTTCCATATGGCTCTGGGAGCTATGACTGGCACGGCGAGGTGAAAAATTCTGCCCGTGAGGTTTTACGTGCATAACAACAAAGATGGTTAATCACCTGAACATTCGCTGTGATGTTTTGGAGTTCTCAAATAGATTCAGAAGAGTGGAGAAAATCTAAACAACAGTTCACATTGGTATGTAGATGAGTGTAACTTAGAAGAAAAAAAAAATAAAATAGTGAGTTGTTTTTGAGATGGCAGCCTGTTTACTGAGAGATTTTTCACAGCAGTACGTTACTGCTCCAACAATCATAGCAACAAAGAGAAGTCACTTTCCTGAGCAGCACTGTACAAAGCAGTTCGTAGGTGGGCTCTTCGTTACAGAGCAGCCTCTCTTGAAGTACTTTCTTCTTCCCTGTTTCTGGGCAGACCTGAACTAATTTCCCAGACTAGATTTTGCAGTGGAAAACAAGCTTTGTAAAATGCCTGGGAAACAGGAAATACTTGAAATTGCAGGAACCTATGCATTTTGTGACAGTGGTGCCAAGCCTTGCCAGGCATGGAGCATGTCCTGAATGGGGACCTTCTCTCATCTGTCCGCTGGCTTTTAACGGTCACTTCACACAGCCGGCCAAGTATCTCGACTCACTTGTCCAATCACATCCCTGTGGATTGAAAGATGTGATGTCCCATTTTGAAAAAAGATTTGGGATAAGTTACTGGGGATCTGGGCAGTACTTCTACATGCAGACACAACAAAGTGCCTAGTTTGTCATGGGACAGTCACTTCTCAGTGATTTCCAAAGGAGTTCGGCTGCCCACCCAGCATAAGTGATTCATTTCACTAGGATCATCTCACTTTGTCACACAGTAAGGCAGTGACACCTGGGTCTCCACGTTACCTGTGAGAGAGCAGGAAAATGAAGCTTCAGTTCCTAAATCCCTGGGCACTTAGCAAATCCTCTTCCCCACCCCACAGCAATCTTTGCTATCAGAAATTTTGTATTACCCAAGAATAGTAATAAACCTACCAGAGAGGGACTCATCTACAGAGCTACTGCAATGCCTGCTCTTGTGAGGAAGATGACAGCACAGATGCAAAGCAGCACTGAGTTGGGTGATTGGCCACCAGTGCAACATCCTGGACTGAACTGTTCAAACCTGTTTGGAAAGCTGTGTGCCAGAGCAGAGCTCCCTTGTTCTATGAAGGAGGGTTGTTCTGGTTAGCATTGACCACCACAGTCACTTGCTGATGGAGACATTTCCTGACACACTGAGCTGTTAATGGTGTTGAATATCCCAAGGAAGCAGAGGAAGGTGCCTAGAAGAGATACCTAATTGTATTCAGTGAAAAAATTGAAACGCTTGTTGCAGAAGCTCATTAACTGCTGTCAACTGCTCATTAGCTATCCATCTAAGCAGAAGCAGGTCTTGGCAGCAGGGAAAATGAGCTAGATCTAATATATTGTTATCATAATAGTAATAGGGCTGCTACAGCACCAGCAGAAAAGCAGTACACAACTCACTCCTACACTACACCAGCTCATTAGCTAAGTCCTGAGCTGAATAACAAGCCTGGATTTTGCGTTTGCTATGCTAAATACAGAAGGTAAAGAACTTTAATCTAAGTCTCATGGCTTTGCTTCCACACACTAATTCTTTGACACTTCCAAAGACCTTTCCTTGCAAGCAGCAAGCTAACTGCAAAACTGAACCAGCTGTAAATTGCAATTTGCATGTCCTTAAGCTGCAAAAGGGGCTTAAACATGAAAGAAAAGCACAAAGATGTTGGAAACCTGTTCACTATCTTGAATGTCAAAGCACAGGGCTAAAATAGCAGAGTTTTCACCATGCTTAAGTACTAACAGTGTCAAACTGATGTCAAACAACCATTTATTTCTTTTCCTAATAGAGTTTTGAATGCTGTATATCTGTTGACTCAAAGAACAAATCTAAAGGATCTGAGAGTAGATGTTTGTCTTGTATTCCTCTCATTGTCTATGTGAAATAGTGGTCTTGGACAGGCTTTGCAAGGTGCAGGAAAGCACCCATTTACCCCCTCTGGTTGTGTATTTACTGGCAGTTTCTGCCAGCTTGGATGTGATCTGCTGGGATTCAGTTGCTGAACAACGGCAAATATTTTCCAAGCATTCAACTCCTAATCTGTATGTAATCCTGCTTAATAAAGCTAGCTTTTGCCATAGGTAAGCACATGCTACAAGATAATTCCACAGGCAGAATATCCAGAGCCTCTTTTTTTAATGGCAACCACATTGTCATGTTTTAAAGATCCTAAATGAAAAGGGAAGCAATATTCTGAGGCTTTGTCCACTAAGCAGGGGAAAGCTCTGCAGATCCCCATCTCCAATGCAATCATCAGAAGGAGCATTCCCAACTAAACAAGCATAGGTTCTCACCTGAGCTTAGCTCACAGAAGGACTGGATTTGGAATGCATGTGCAGAGAGAGTATGGAGGTAAGTTACTTTGGGGTGGGAAGGGGGGTAGTAATCTCACCAACTACAGCAGATCTATCTGATGTGTGATAAGAGCTGTGATGCAGGATGTCTCCCATTAATCAGCAGAGTTACAGATAGAGACTGAAGGGTCTCTGAGTACATTTAGCAGGATGACAACTCATTTTCAAGGCAATAAAGAACCTGAAATAAAACACCAGGCAACAGGCAAGTGGTAATTCATAGCCTTATGAAAGAAGCCAGTTCTTAATGGAGCTTTTGCCCATGGAGACAAGTCCCTATTGATCACAAATTTCAGCCCTAGTTATAGCAACTATTTTCCTTTGCACAGGAATTGAAGCCTGGATGCATCACAGTGTGTGTCTAATGACTTTGTGCAGCCAAGACATGATTTCACCGCTTACAAATGCTTCTTGAAGAGCCCATCCATACAGGCATACCAAACCCATCTCCCTTAGACAGCTACACTGACTGTGATGAAGGCTTGCACTTCCCCATAGGCACACACATGCGCACACGTGCATACAGAATGGCAGAATGGTTGGGTTATAAGGGACCAGAAACTGCAATATTTTGACATGAAGGGAGAGTACACATCTCCACCTCATGGAGGGTTTGCCACCTTGACTGGTGCAGAGATGCTGGTTGCTGGAGGACTGCCTAGCAATCAGTTATCTTGAAAGCAGTTAGAGCTGAGTCTTCCCAAGCTTTCCACAGAAAGACAGCCAAAGATTTATATTTGCTCTCGGTGACTCTTGCCACCCATTTGGTATGTGGCAGTGACATTAGTAGCTAGAACTGGGGAACGAGAACTACTTTTTTAAGTCAGTATTTTCTTGACTTCAGGAAAGAAAAAAATAAAAACAAAATAAAAATAAAAGCACTGATTAGTGTAGAATAAGAAATAAACCGTGTTGGCTTTTCTTCTTTTCCAGCTTTCAAATAAGAAAAATGACTCTATATTTTCCTTATACTGCAGTGTGGACCTGGCTATTGCCAAAGGAGGAGGCAGGCATAGCAACCAGAACAGCCCTCTGGGTAGGAGTAGGAGAGGTTATAAAGCCTGTGTTATGAATCTACCACTCCTAGCTCTCTCTGAACTGCAGCTGAGATGCTTGTGCTCAGTTCCAGGGCTCCCCTGCTCAAGAGATCTGTCAGCCTCCTCAGCCTGGCTTGCTCTCTGATGCTGCGGGGGATAGAGTTCACACATCTGTTAGCAGTATGTGTGCTATCCCCACAAGCAGTGACCCTACTGTGGTGACCATTTGCCATCAGTAAAGAAGAGGTCATAGTTAAGAGTTGAATTACGTATATGTGTTCTGAATGCAGTCACTGGGCAACATTGTGGGAACTGGACAAAAGGAGGAAAGGGGCCATCACAGGCTCCCTGATTTTGCTCTATCCCAGCATCTTCTACTGGAAGTTCTTTGAAAATAATTCATTTTCCCTTTCAAGTGAGTGAAGCATTACAGGCACTTCATTAATGTATTCAATTACAGACATGTTGGAATTCATCCAGGATAACGTGCCAGACACCCCTGCTATTACTAACTCAGTCAAGAGACCAATCTTGACCTCAAAATACAGAGATGGATGCAGCAATACACAGCTCTCAGCATTCCATGTTATTTCCATAGGCTTAGGAGCAACAGGGTGGGTCAGTGCTCTATTAAACACCTTGCTGCCCTAGAGATGTCTCCTGTTTGGTGGGGATGAGAACAAAAGCACTGAAGGAAAAAAGCAGCACTGAAAACAGAAGAGTTGGCATGGCTATGAAAACCTGACTTGCATCAGGGTTGCAATGAGTGTTATCCTAAATATGACTTTTCAGTCACTTACAGTAATGTCTTCACTGGCTACTGATCTGGCTGGGTATGGGACACGTGTGAAACACACAGACAGGAAAAAGAAAATGATCAGGATAATAAGAATGATGATAGCAAAAACAATAGAAACAACAAAAATACTTTCTGCACAGTTAGAAATTTCAGGGTTTTGTCTACATGCCAAAAAGAGAAAGAAAGTTGAATGTGGTTGAATTTTTCATGAAGAAATAATACCCTGAAAATGTCAGTCTAAAAACATTACATATTTTGATATTTGGGATTTAGAATATATCATTTTGCACTGACAGACCACAACAAACCCTTATCACCTGGGGTTTCCATTTTCAACATAAAAACACCCTTAAAAACTTATCTTTTGGTTCTCACTAAGTTTGGCTTATGTATAAAGCCATCATCTAATGGAAAGAAAAAAAAAATTGTTCCAGATAAATGAACTTTACCCAGACCCCTGAGAAGTTTCTACTGTTGGATATGAAGTTTATTATGTGATATGGGCACTCACTTGACAGAGGCAGAGATTTGTGAGCCATTAGTAAGAGACCGTATCACACACTCAACACAGAACAATTCCCTTCCAACAGTGAAAATAGGAAATAAATGACAAATGTGTGATAAGAGCAGAGGCTAGAGATTTAACTGCTCAAATGGTAATGTGCACTTGAAAAGTATATGGAAGGAAGCATATCTGAGAAATACCAAGCATCCAAAAATCTTCCTCTTTCTCAAATCTATTGAAGGACAGTTTTGTTAATTTATTCCCATGAAAGAATAATTTAATTGTATATTTTTAAACAATATGTTTATACCAGAAAACATTAAGTGACGAAGGAAGAGAAGATAGTTTAGATTAAAGTGTTTAAATATGTTTCAAGTTGTAGGAAAATCAGACTTCAGGTGATGAAGCAAAGGGACAGAAGGAAAGCAGCTGTCCACAGTGCCATGATTACAGAGAGATTGTAAGAGATACAGATGAATTATGACACAGCAAATATCAGGCAGGTGAAAGGGAGATTAATAATGAAACAGATAAGAGTAAAAATAATTTGATGGAGATCAGAATGGTCATAAGAAAAAGAATGGAAAATTAGTCTGCTCAGAAGTGAGTGTAATTCATTGGAAAATTTGTCACCAAAACGTGGTGTAGGTAGAGGACTGATTACATGTACAGCATGCTGTTATCCCAGTGCCTTCAAGATCTTCAGAGGACATCCCACATGAATGCTTCATTGTCTGGTAATAAACTCCAAAAATTTTTTGGAGTTATGAATCTTCACTTTTCTATTTTTATCCATCCAAGGATCCAGCAGGTCTTCCCACAACCCTCTTTTAACAAGCAATACATCTAAGATCACACTATGGATACCAAAATCTGATCTGATTGAAGATGCTTACAGCAGCCACACATCTCTTTTTTTTTTTTTTTTCCTCTGTCACTCTCCATCTGAGACTCTGACCTCTTACTAGTACTGCAATTGATATTACATGCATCATTTGCATAACCAGACTAAAGCATTCAGACGCCAAAACGTTTCTTCCAAACAGCCAAAGGATCTTGCTTTAGATGGACATGTGTATTTGAAATATCCATCTCTACCACTCTGAGTATTTACAATGGCAACTAAGCATTAATCACTGATTAATAATCTATAACGTTTAGACATTGTGTTGAGGAACATGGTTTAGTGAGAATGATTGGTGATAGGTGGATGGTTGGACTGGATGATCTCATAGGTCTTTTCCAACCTTGGTGATTCAATGATTCTATGATCTCATAACTTAAAGACTATGATGAAAATGATCCACACCTCTAACACAAGAACTAAATCCAGTCATGTTTTCTTGGATGGTTTTTCTTATTCTTGCGCTATAGTCACCACGAAGAAGAAAAAGTAATTGAGAAGGACCCTTAAACATCTTATTTCAGCTTTGTCATCTAAGATCTACAGGGGACAATACCATAAATTTTGACCTCAGCATTTTCCAGACATAAAGATGGATAGAAGAATGTAAAAGGCAAAATAATGGTAGTACTGCCAGCCAAGCCCCATAGACTATAAGAGTGTGAGAGACGCTGGTGTGGTTTCAGAAGCTTTAAAAGAAGTCTCATAAAATGTCAGGAAAATGTTTTAAAAAAGAAAAGAAATGATGACAGTCATAAAAACCTAGTAAGATATAGATCAGTCAAAATAAAAAACGCATTTTTTCATCAGAGATCGGGCTAAGCTTAGTCTACATGTGTTTTTCTTACAACAGCACAACTACTGTTTCTCACTTGGTTTGCAAGTGCAATACTTATTTTACATAGTTTTCTGCCAAAAAAATTGCCCAGCAAGCTGCTTTTTCAACTTGGGACTGCAACTGCAACTATCACACATTTTTAAACTGTTGAGTTCTTTAACTTATATTAAAAAGTGTCAACTATATTTTCAGCTGAGGGAACATGGTCCTGACCCCATTCAGGTTATCTCTTCTGTCAGCTACTGCTCTCTGTCAGTGACACATTAGTGCCAGAGCTGGGGGCAAATTTCAAGTTCACTTAAGTTCACTCAGGAATTGTAAGACTAGAAGTGGTTAGAATTCTAGTTGCAGGCTAAGAACTCAGGGCACCAATTTTTTTTTTTAAAGAACCAATTATTTTAAAAACAATTTCTGCTTTTCAACCGAGAGATCTAACAGTATGTGAGGCCCAAAGTTCATCAGGCAAAAGGAAAGCACTTCCCAGACCTCCCACATGGTCTCATGCTGGCAGAGTGGTTTGAGGTAATATTGTCAGACTTCCCAGGAACTGGTTTGCTCTAGACATTGGCAGTGATTTCCAGAAGAACTGATAAATTCTTAAAACTCTGCTGAAGATGAATGACCACCTACTAGCACCAATGAGAGGTTGCATGGTTTGAACTACATCCATGAACGTGATGACTGCTATATGCAGAAGTTTACACAACCCTGATAAATTATAGGACTCAAATGGATTTTCCAGACACTTACCAAGAGGTATGTGTCCATTCAGACCTGAATTGAGTACACAAATGGGTTTTGTCTCCCAATTATAACTGCAACCACATAGCAGGCAGAGCATGTGTTAGCTATGTGAGTGTGTTGTGTGAATACACAGTCTACTATTAGTAATAACAGCTTGATTCTGCTAACTAAACAGATTATATCTAAGAAATACTAGTTGTTAACTGCTCCAACACAGTCCTCTGCAAGGAAAAATGGGATTTACAACTGTACGAACTGCTGTGGCAAATTCTCTGTTCCTAGGAGGTGATGTTTGTGCTTTATCAATTCCAAGTGTTTGCATTGCAGTAACACCTAGAAGCCACAGCCAACATAATGTTCTGGTATGCCTAGCAGGCAGCATAAAACAATTACATAATCTCTCCTGAAAATATTATGTTTAACAGCAAATGAGATCATTAAAAGGTAGGAGTATACAACACAATGAAAGGTCTGATCAAAAAAACATGACTGAAACGTCAGATTATTGAAGAAATTTTGATCCCTACCTATCCATGCCCATCTTTGCTTACTAATATCTAACAGTGAAGATTATCGAAATTTCAGGACTGTTCTTCCAATTTCATTTCCATCAGTGAGAGCATCAGCTGACACACAATCATAATTAACATGAATAAGCTCTCTGGAATGGTTCACTACATGGGCAGAAGTTGAGGTAGCCTTTAGATGCTCTTCAGACATCCACAAGTGATGACAAGATCCACCTCTGGATTCAGATATGCCAGAGAATGTGAGCATCCAAAATATATGGTTAATGCCCTTTCTCAGGGCCGAGCCACACACTCAAAACTTTTTCTTTCTTTTTTTCAGAAATAAACAACTGGTCAGTACTTGGTGGATCTAACCAAAAGCATCCAATCTCCTGTTACACCCGACAAGTACAAGAACTTACAAAATGCCACTAGATGCACATCTGTGCTGAAACCCGTGGAAAACCAGATCATCTACAGATGACAAACAAAAGATTCTCATTGGGGCTGAGCTGCAAACTGAATCTAATCTTATTCTTGTATCTAATCTAATCTTATTCTTGTAGTTTTCAGACATCCCTCTTCATTATTTGCAGATTAAACTACATGATGAATGAAGTGGAACTGACATCTCCTAAATGTTCCTTTCTCACTATGTCTTTCAGAAAATAAGGAGTACTCATTAGGTCCATGTTTTCCTACCTGTGCAGGGTTTCAGAGCCAAAGGCAAATTCTCTCATCCTAAAGTTTTAAAAGTTGTTGGACACAGGGTTATTGGTGAAGAAGCAGTATCTAATCAGGAGGATAAAAATATAGTATACTTATATCTCTGTGTAAATTAATAGCAATCATAAGTCAACTTATACAAAGAATCTTCTTGGTTTCTGTATTCACATGAATTTTTAATATTCCTTGTAGCTTGGCAAATCTCATTTGAATGACATTATCCTTGCACAGGCTGTCTGCTTTGTAAAGTCTCTAAAAACCTAGTACTTCCATGGGGACAAAAGTAATTAAAAATTAAAGAATAGGTCACAATATATATCTGTAACCTGATCCTGAAAGATAGTTTTTGTGCAGCTTTTATACTGATACAAGTGCCCTTGTAACTTAAGATCCTCAAATTTATGCATGTCACCAGATATCCTAGCCTGTTTTTCCTAGTACCAGTGGAGCTCTTCATTTGACAGGTATCTCTTACTGACAGTTTTCTCAAAATCAATACCACATGCTCAGCAACTTCATTCCCCAGTGACCTCAGCAGCATATAGCATCTCAAGGACTAGTTGTCTTTGCAGCCCAATTCCATCTTTGTGGCAAAGATATAATTATGTTCAGTAGGAAACATGGCAGATATATCAAATATTGGCAGTGATGACTCAAAATGTAAAACATGGGCATTCAGAGAAAAAAACAGTGTCGTGGGAGGGCTATATGTGTATCACTGCTTTGGAAATATTTTCACTTCATAAGGATGTTAACATATAAGTTTTCTCAGCCACTGAACTTGCTACTTCTTCTTTGTCTGTTGAGTGCACACAAGCATTAAAAATCCATAGGCATTATCTTCTCTTGTAGCAGACTTGATCTGCAGATAGACCATCCAATGAGCACACATTTAATTATTAATTCAGTTGAGGTGCCTATGGTCTAGGAGGAGGTGAAGACTGCTTTGTCTTGCCCAGTCCTGGCTCTGCATCTCTCCATCACTGATGTTCCACCACAAAAATCATGACACTAATGGGTGTGAGAATCAACAAGGATGGTCAAGAGCTTGCACTGGTGGCCCTAACACACCATTTCTTAGGTTTATTGAGTGCGTTTCAAAGAAAGTTAACACAATACAACCTGTATTAGCGACAATTGAGAATAATAAACAAGCAGTTCATGTTGTTGCTTTGGGGAGAGTGGGAACGGTTGTGATTGGTGGCACAGAGTCCAGTTGGAGGCCTGTACACAGCAGTGTTACTCAAGGGTCGCTACTGAGTCTGGTCCTGTTCAGTATATTCAACAATGACCTTGATGAGGGGATAGAGTCCACCCTCAGCAAGTTTGCTGATGATACAAAGCTGGGAGGAATGGCTGACACACTGTAAGGCTGTGCTGCCATTCAGCAAGACCTGGACAGCCTGGAGAGTTGGGCAGAGAGGAACCAGATGAGGTTTAACAAGAGCAAGTGAAGAGTCTTGCACCTACAGAGGAATAACTGCATGCACCAGTAGAGGCTATGGGATGACCTGCTGGAGAGGAGCTCTGAGAAGAGGGACCTGGGTGTTCTGGTGGACAACAGGTTGACCATGAGCCAGCAGTGTGCCCCGGTGGCCAAGAAGGCCAATGGGATTCTGGGGTGCATTAAAAAGAGCGTGGCCAGCAGGTCAAGGGAGGTGATCCCCCCCCTCTACTCTGTCCTGGTCAGGACTCACTTGTGTCCAGTTCTGGGCTGTCTGCTACAAAAAAGACAGGGATCTCCTGAAGAGTCCAGCGGAAGGCCACAAAGATGATAAAGTATGTGGTACACCTCCCTTGTGAAGAAATGCTGAGAGACTGGGGTCTGTTCAGGCTTGAAAAAAGAAGACTCAGAGGGGATCTGATACACATCTGTAAATATCTAAAGAGCGGGAGGCAAAGGGACGAGGTTCTCGGCTTGGTGGTAGGACAAGAAGAAATGGCCACAAAGTGAAGCATAGGAGGTTCTGCACAAATGTACATGGGAACTTCTTCACAGTGCAGTGACGGAGCACTGGCACAGCTGCACAGAGAGCTGGTGGAGTCTCCTTCTCTGGAGATGTTCAAGACCCACCTGGACACCTACCTGTGCAACGTGATCTAAGGAACTGCTTTGGCAGGGGGTTGGACTCAATGATCTCTAGAGGTCCCTTCCAACCCCTATGATTCTGAGATTCTGTGATAATATGTTTTCTCAGTTACTAACATGCAGGTTGCAGGACAATGTCAAGTACATGGGTATAGCCAGTAGCAAAGAATGCTTGCATATTATCCTGCCATATGTATTCGATAGAAAGCATTTTTCAGCTTATTACAGCTATTTTTCAGTACTAATCTTCCATGTTAGCAGGTGCTGCCCCCATCACTGGAAGAGTGGCCAGGAGATTGGCAAACAGCTGTAACTGGAAAAGGGGGGAAGTCCTGTAAGCTGCTTCCTCTATCTGTAGTTTTGCTCCAGATTCAGGAGACACCAGTGTTTTATAGAAATCCTTTCAAGTCTTTGTGACTCTCATTTCAATATCTTGTTGATTTCATTCGTGAAAGGTTAAAAAAATAAAAAATAAAAAGACCAGCCTTCATTTTGACTTCAAATGCCACAAGTAATGCAATGTGACATTTTTGGCTTTACATCTGACTTCATCCATTTCATACCCATTGCACTGTCTGATTTTCAAATCCTTCCTCATGTAAGTAGAATTTTATGAAATTAATGTAATGCCATTGATCTAATCTTTGAAACTAAATAGTGACTCACCCATCCCTCCTTAACCCCTGTTCCTCATCACTACTAAGCAATGTATGGCCATCAGTACAGTTGTGTTCTAGTCCCCAGATGGATTTTAGAGGGATTTATGCCACTTGTTGGGATTTTCCATGCCTTGTTTACTCCACCTACATCCTGTAAAATGATGACAGCAACACTGAAATGGCTTAAATCTCTCATTTCCTAATAAGCGCACAAACACTCTGAAATAAATACAGACCTTAAGTATATGTTTCCACAGCTCCAAGAAGATGAGGCCATGATCTCCACTGGAGCCTGGAGGCATTGCTGTTATAGAAATGATAATGTTATTGCACTGCCTGTGGGGGTGTTATTTCTCACTGAGAGGTAAAAGACTTATGAAAACTGCCTGGATTATGTTGTTTTCTTTGTCTGCACATTGCACAACTACCTCTTCACAATGTGTAAATACATTCCAAATATAATATTTCCAGGCACAAATGACTAATAAATTCTGTGAGCATACTAACCTTTGATCTGCAGCTCTTCATTTCTCCTCTACACTCATCACTCCTCAAGGTCTGGTAGGTAAGCACTCCTTACAGGTACATCACTGATTAAACCAATGCTGCTGCGCTCCTATGAAACTGAAATTGGTACTAGTGAAGCAGCAAGTGGAAGCAACAAGAGAAAAATTCTGCTGCATACTGAGTTTCTTTGGGCTATGAATTAATATCCAGATGTTACAGGAGATCACTCGCTTGACTTATTGAAAAATTGGGCTGGATAATCAAGTCATGGAAAATGCATCAGAGAACTCTGTTCCTAGAGGATGGACCACGTCTTCATGAACTCTGATCCTTGCTGATCACTTCCTTCTTTCTCTCTCCAAAAACAGGAGATTGTGCCATGCTTTTCAGAGTAAGACTAAGAAGGAAAAAAAATAGTCAGTATCATGGAAATCTCTTTTTACTGTAACAAGAAAAAGCTGCCCAGTAAGCAACTGGGAAGAAAATGTTTCTGAGAGTGACATGAACAATAATAAGATAAGTGTGTATCCACTTGAATCATCTACTACATTTACTTACTTATGATTCCACTGTCTACCATGTTCCTAGTTTACCTCCAGCATAATTTAAAAGACTCAATGACAAAGATAATGAGCCTTGGAGACAGTTACCTACACAGAATCTATATGCCATTTTCTGATCTTGCTACTCATACTTAATGGCATACATAAAACCAAAGAGGGGATTAAAGGCTGGACCTTATTTAAAACAAAAATAATCAAATCCCTACCTTGGTATCTCTCTTTGGTGTTGTGAATAAAGATACTGCTCCTCAGTTAGACATGTATGATATGAGCAGGAAGAGCAATGCTTGCCTCATCCAAAGCAAACTTCAGACCCAATGTTGTGCAAACTGAGCTATATTGCCTCCAAAGCAAAACTGGAATCCAGTGTGTTCCTAAACTGAAGAGCAATGGAGAATGCACTGTACAGTTATTTTAGTGACTTTGTGTGCATGCTGGAAGCTCCATTCCACAGAAATTTGCTACAGAGAAGTATGAAGATCAAGCAAGCTGTTTCCCAGTGCATTCTACAGTGCTTCCTTGGGAGGGATGGGGAGGTTGGATGCTCAGATAAACTCAGATGCACCTAACTAAAACTTAATTCAATAAAATTATTATTATCGGTCCAACTGCAAACATGCATGTAAGAGGTTTGCAGTAATGCAACAGAAGCTTTCAGCTAGCACTAAGGAGAACTGAAGTAAAGGAGACACCTGGTTCAAAGAAAGCTTTGCTTCCATTCAGGGAGCAGAGAAGGGAGAAGTTTAGGAAGGGGCTTTCAATTTGGCCAACTATAAGTTTTTAATTCTCTTTGAAATTAAACCCTATAGATAAGCGTTTGTCCTCTTAAAATCCCTGAGGCCATTCTTGCTATTTAAAAGTTTTCCCCAGGTTCTCCAGAAGAATTTATAATTGGGATCTCAGTTTAACCAGTTTCCTCAGATCTGCCAGAATCTCCCAATACCTTTTCATTGGAAAAAGTTTTTTGTTGGAAAGAGTGCAATGTAACAGTTGCATCAGAATCACTGAGAGGTGCTGACACTTGGCTGGGGAAAGGTACTGACAGAAAGAAGTTGTTGAAGAGGACTCAGGTGCATCAAAGCCACAGTAGTATGCAATCATAGAATCATATGCAGTGTCAGAGTAGGGGTCATTTAAGTTTCATCAGTTGTAGAGATCTACCACATTTCTTGACTCTTCATATAATTTCCAAGTGCAGGGCTCTTTTCCATGTGTGTGCAGTATGGTTCTCCCATCAGTATCATAGATGAGATCCTACAGGGCACAGATAAACAGAGAAGCTATCTGCTTCCTATTCCTCCACAAGCCATGTATGAGCAGAAGTCTACTTTAAACTCTAGTGTGACAAAGATTTCACCCAGGCAGCTCTACAGTGCATTTCATGTGTGGGAGGTAAAGCCATCTCCTGCTCTTCTCAGCTTCTCATGAGCTCAGAATGACGACTCAGTTCTCGACCTTCAGTCGGCAGATGAGAAGTGAAAAGTAGGTGACAATAAGCAGAATTGCCTGCACAAGAGCATTTCCTTAAATAGGATTTCTCTTCAGAAACAAAGGGTTCCTTCAAAAATAGACACCTTCTGCCCGAAGATACTCTTCAGTATCACTAAATAATTCCTTGAGGTCAGCAAAGTTCAATATTTTTCAAACTAGCCAGCAGAAGTAGTCCCTATTCTTAGAGATGTACAAATAGCAAATAGAAAAAATGTAGACAAGATGAAGCTATACTCTTCTAAGATATGAAGAATGATAGGACAAAAGGCAATGGACTCAAGTTTCACCATGGGGATCCCCCGTTACATATGTGGGATTCTTTTTTAAACCACAAAGACAGTAAATAACTGGTACCAGGACCCAAATAAATGGCAAAATCTCCATGCTTGGAGATTTCACAGCTCAACTGATTTGGCTGATTTACATGCTCTGAGTGGGAGGACAAGACTCAGTGACCTCCAGACATTCCTTCTAACCCAAATTATTCTACAATCCTGTGATACTTAGAGTCACGTACCTTGAAGTCTGGACTTTTTTTTCTTGCTGCAAGGTAGTATGGAAGTTTGTAACTTGAAATTCAAACTGTGTAATTACTCTTTGCAAGGATCTGCAAAACTACCTGATTATTGTGTGACAGAGCACTACTAATTCTTTTACGTGCATCACTATAGTACATATATATTATGGATTGCCATGTAGTTTGGGGAAATACACTTCCACTCCAAATTACTCCTAGCTAGGGTAAAGGAAAATAACAAGAAACCAAAGTAAATTCTCCACAGCATGCAGCATGTGAATAGGGCTCTCGGTCTGTAGCGTCTATCCTTTAGATGTTTAAATACAGAATATCAGAAATCAAACATAACATACATATCTGCAAAAAACTATCCTTTATTTTCACATTTACTCTTGGCAAAGCACTGAGTACCGTCCAGAGATTCTCAAGATTTAAAAGGCAACTAATGCAAATTACTGTGTAAAAATCAGTAAAGATGGTACAGACTTTGAAGAAAGGGAAGTCAGTGTGCCTTGTGACCCTTCACTGACTGGAGGCCACACTTTCTGGGGAAAGGAAAGAGTGGACATAAGCCTAGCCTGAGGATCCTGTTGCTCCTGGTCTGGCTGAGCTTGGTGATGTTAAATGCATCTATTTCTATACCTCTTACACTTTGCCTCCTCTAGTACGGCTTTGGCTGGAAACCAGGACACCCTCCTTGACTCTAGACAAATAAAACAGACTCTATATGGGGAACCTTCATATCTAATACTTCCACATCCTCAAAATCTGTCGCTTTCAGCCATCCCTAGGCCTGGTGCTGCAAATTTAAATGTGTCATTTTGACCTTTATTCCCTTATTGTGACAGAAAACTAAATTTCTTACACACCACTCTGAATAGGAGCATGGTCTGCAAGGCTGTTTATGCATTTTGCTGGACAACTTCTGTAAAGAGATAGTAATTAAGGTTTGCCACTGAGTTTCAATGCAGGGAGGTAGGTAGGAGGTAGAGGTGGAAATGGCTGATCTGATTGGGAACTTTGGGTATTAGCATCTTTGAATTACCATGGACATCACTACTGTGTGGCCATTGAAGCAATAAGACAAGTGTCTGGGTACTTCTGTGGCAAAAAAGCAGACAAGAAGACTACACATAAACATCTCTCAAATGTTCCATTGCTGAAGCAACTGTGGTTCTCCAGACCCAGTCCCCTCCAACATGTGCAGAGGAGAAAATGAACCACCTAGGCCTCCCCGCGGTTTCCACCCAACTCTTTGCTGTGACATTCCAGGCTTCAGGCTGCTCAAAAGCACTGCTCAAACTGACTCCAGTCCAAGGCACCCAAATCTAATGGCACTCTGGTGTTAATTGCAGCATTTGTTAAGCACCTAAACATGTTTAATCAATGAAGTGAGAACCTCCCACAAGAACTCTGTAACATCTCAAGGCAAGAAGTGACCCCATGAGAACTGCAATCTATTTAGAGTACCTGGAGGATGCTTGCTGTACTTAAATAGCACTGGCCAAAGGCCATCATCTTTCACACTGCAGCTGAAGGATGAGAACTGCCAATGGGTTTTGTTTGAACCTACAATGGCAGTGATGTGCCAGAGAAACAAGTCTCAAGAAACGAGAAACATAAATGCACTTGTTCATTATTAACTGCAATACAAATATTAGAGAATGAGAAGGAAATTATCTACTACATGTGAAAAATATTTACAAAAACGCTTTTTAGCTTTACATTCTTATGAAAACTTCAGCAAGATAGGGAGAATGTTACTGCCAACTTAGCTAATTTCAGGGAGCACTCAGAAAGGGTCAGGGTATTTCCCACTGATTACTCCAGAAATAACAGTCATGTGGATGGATGGACTCACAAAACTTTATGGTAATAGCACTAATAACTCAGCTAGTTGTGGTAAAATTTTACTACAGAACATTTCCAGCTAATAAGTAAATCATTTGAACAAATGTAAATGTTAGAGGATCTTTACCAGCCCTCTGGAGATACAGAAGTATGATGGGCAACAGAGAAGTTATTGTTGGAGGTACCCTACTACTGCTTCCTCTGAAATTAGTCCAAAGTTTCCTTCTAGCTTTCCAGGGAGCAGCACTACCACATGCTAGTCTCCTGTTTGATAACCCTAGAAAGTCCAGCAGCCTGCAAATGCTGCTTACCAGCTTCTGACAAGAAGCTTCAATTCAGAGCAATCAGGAAGCATTTCTAGGAAATGCAAAGGTTCTAGCTGATGGTTGCTCCCACAGATTGTTGAAAGGGTTGGGAAACTTTGTGACCAGTAATATTTAAATGTATAAGGGCTACTTCAAAAGTAATGCCTCCTATTTTTGGTGGATGCCCTATCCCTGGAGACATTCAAGGTCAGGCTGGACCAGGCTCTAAGCAATCTGATCTAGCTGTAGGTGTCCCTGTTCATTGCAGGGGAGTTGGACGAGATGACCCTTAAGAGTGCCCTCCAACTCAAACAATTCTCTGATTCTATGATTTTACAGTGTCAGAGTCAGATGGTGATGGTTTGGTTGTAGAGGTTGTTGTAGATTCTCTGGAGATAAATAGGAGGCATTATTTTTGGAGTGACCTATGAACATTATAACAAGGCCAAATCTCTTCCTTTGGATTATTCTGAAATTGGGAAGAAAACTCTTTCCACTTACCACTTATTACCACATACCTGGCTACACATCAGGGAGATTCTTCAGTATCTAGAACAGTAATCTACTACTAGGTTTGATGAACTGGTCAAGGACACCAAAACATATTTTCCCATTCATCAACATACACTGTTGTAAAATGTGCAAGATGAGTCTACATCATTAATGAAAAAAACCTTAGGAAACATGACAGTCCTGCTAGCAAAGGCAGTCCTCATGTCTCCTCCTATTAAAGACTCTGTTCATTCATTCCTAGTACTGCAAAGATTAATCTGTCTCTTGAAAAAAGCAGATTGCACAGATTCTCACTGGTAGCACACAGGAAAGCACTGTAATCTATTGGGTCTATTCATATATAGAAATTCCTATACATTGTTAACAAAATAGCATGCATTTTATTTTGCCTACAAACTGCCAATTATGTGATTCGTGGGATTATTGTGTATCACAGAGTCTTTCTGTACAAAAATAGTTTTTCATTCAATGTGTCTTTCCAGATTCCACATGTTGCGAGTGCTTAAGCCAACAGATATTCTCCAGTGCTAAGTAATGACCTATATGCCTTTATCTGCTGTGTTTTAAAATGCACTTAGATTGAATATAAGCAAAATTTGATATTTGGTGTCTCAGCAACTTGGGCAGCAGAGGTAGAGTTGGATTCTGTCCATGACCTCCTCTGGGAACACAAAGGTTTTCCAAGCATCTGGGTCATGCTTCTGCTCATGACCAATTTGGTGTGTATGTATTGTATAAAGGAGGTTGGGAGAGGTGAGGCAGAAGGAGTTAAAACGCCAAGAAAAGCAGAAGAGATATTTAAATTTACAGTAAAATCTAGGGCTTCTTCTTAATAGAAAAGTAGAGAATTTCACAAAAAGTCTGCAGCTCTAAAACTACAGTAAAAATACTGTAGCAAGGCAAGGATACAGTACAGAGCAGTACCATTCTGTCTGTTACCACCCCAGACACATTAGGACACATCATCACCAAGAATCAGAAATCTACAGTGCAATCCAGGCTAGTCATGAATCACAGCACTGATATAAACATCTTTTCAGTTTCCAGCCCCTTGACAACTCTCCTTCTCCAGAGGGCAATAGAGAATTTTCATCATTTTTTGACTGAAAAAAAAACCCTATTTCTGTATAATCTAAGATTTTGGTGAGCTTTCAATTTCTCACTGAGATCACTGGTGTTGAACGTGTTATTTTGCAATCTCTGGCTGCCTGAACTGCTGCAGTATCTCTTGAAAGACGCAGTGCAGCTGAATTACCCCGCAGGGTGGATTATGGTGTTCATAATTTAGCAATGCCTGAGCTTAGGCTGGAGCACGATGACACATCCAGGACATGGATCTAAAGGAACCATTACTCCCAACCAACATATTTTCTCCCCTGGAAAGTACTCATCTATTGAAAACCAGTGAAAGCAAAAACAAAATAATGAAATATCGACAGCATGATTCCAAATACAAATTATCAAAATATTTGCATTCCCAGTGGAACTGATAACGAAGTCCAGTGACTGAAACTTTAACAAAAATGAGATCTTCTGGGGAAACAAAACAAACAATATCAAGTTCAAACACAAGCAGCTCATTAACAAACCATTTCACTACAGCGAGTCGAAGCAGGGAAATTTGTATTATAACCCAGTGGAGATATTTTACCAAAGTTCTCATACCACAATATGAGAAGCCATGAGCAAGGGGAATATTACGAAGCTAAAGTGGCAGAGAGACTCAAGCAGACACTTTCTTCTTCAGTACCCAAACTGTGATCAAAGCCTTTTTTTTATTTATTTTTTTTTAATGATGAAGAAGAATTGAATCAAGTCTGAGAGAAAGGAGAGAGTTGGCAGCACATCAAGTCTGGGCAATACTCACAAATAGTCACAGGAGATAACTGCACATACAGTCATCTGTTTTGCCATCCAGGAAGATATTTGATATATTGTATTCTACATTGATAGTTCTAACAGACCCTGAAGTGCTGTCATTTATACATTTTGGCAAAACTTGTGTCACTTGCCATGTTAATAAAGTATAAATGAGTTAGAAAGAACAGAATTTTTCCAACTTCTCTCTCTCATGAGCCATCACATCCATATATTGGCTATGTACACTTTTACAAACTTTATTGGCTAAAGTCACAAAACAAACCAAAGAGATATTAGTAAATATATCTGCTTTCATTCTACAGGAGAGTATCTAGGGCTAAGAGATGGCTGATGGATGTTTTCCAGACACAGCAGTCTTAAGCGAATCTGGAAGAGCTCTGAGAGGGCTTTAGACAGCAGAAGTCAGCTAAAATCAATCCCAATCCATGAAAACAACAGGGATAAGTGAGAATGTCAAAGAACCTGTGAGTATCTACAGGGACAGACTGACTCCACTATGTTATTTCTCATCATCACTGCAGTACTGAAACACGTCAGCAAGAACAAATAGACCATTAAGGTGAAGATCATATAAAGAAAGCCCAGTATAAGTAAGGAGAGAAAAGTGTAAAGATTTGTTACATCTGTCTGTTGTGGTTCAGCCCAACAGATGGCTGAGCACCACAGTCATTCATACACTCCCCATTTTCCCAGTGGGTTGGAGGAGAGAACTGGGGAAAAAGAAAAAAAAACCCACAAAGTAGAACTCATGGATCAAGAACAAAACTATTCACTAAGATAGAGAAAAAGAAAAGGAAAATAAAAATGACAAATATATACATATATGCATCTAATAAGTGATGCATAAGCAATTGCTAACCACCTCTCAGCAGATGTCCAGCTAGTCCCTGAGCAGCAGAAGAGAGTGAGATGAACTCCCACCCCCTTCTAAACTCTTTCCTCATATGTCATATGATATGGAATATCCCTTTGGCCAGTTTAAATCAACTGTCCTAATACTGCTCCTTCCCAGCTCCCTGGGCTCTTTGTTGTGCATAGCCTTGGCTCTGGATAACACTCCTTAGCAGCAACTATAAACTTTGTGTTATCAATATTGTTCCTCTCCTGGAACCAAAACATAGCATCATACCAGACATCCTGAAGAAAACAATTCCAACCCAGCTAAAACTCAGACACTGTCTTTTAGGGAAGGATTAAAACATCTGTATATATCCATTTGAGCAGCTGTACTTACACAGTTGCCTGTATATAGGAATCCAGAATATTTTAAGACACTTTAAGGTACTTCATCTGCTGGTTACCTTCAGTTATTGGTTCAGAAGGGCATCTGTAGGTCCTGAGTCGTATTTGCCAAGCTGATGCAGATGTCTCAGATACCCTAGAGCCCACCAGAGACTACAAACATATATATATTTATATACATACACATGCAGACAAGTGACTTGATTCCTGGATTTTTAAATTTCCCAGCTAAAGATTAATTCATCCATCCAGCAAATGGGTATCTGCTTTAAGGTGAGTTGACATATTGACTAGGGCCAGAATGTCATCTATTTGATATACAATAGGGTGTCCAAGGCATCCCATGGTATGATGCAGGATTTACACATTTCTGGAGCAGCAATTGGCAGAATAAGGGTGACATCTCAAATGATTCTGCATGCCTACATGTGGCCTATGTGACCTCTTACAATTCTCAATGGGTGCTTAGAGATTATAGTGACATGCCTTCTATCTGACAATGCCTTCTACAAATGCCTTAGTTTAGAGCAATACACCGCCCAATGGGCCCTATTTAGTTTCTAGCAAACAGCATTTAGTACCATATGAGACATCCCCTGCAACCTGGTCTCCATCTGCCACTCTCGAAAGACATGTGTCTTCCGTTGGCCTCGTGTCATTCCTGCCAACCCATGCAGATGTTTCAAGTCCCAAGAACATCTCAGATTACACTAAAAGCCTCCATCTCATTAGCTGAGTTGAGGTAATGCCTGTAATACGGTTGCTTACACCAACAGCGTTGATGATTCAAGGTGTATTTTATAACCAACAGAATTAAATTTGGGTTTAGGATAGATTCCAGTTGGCTTCTTTTAGAGATTTACTTTAAAATGAGACACAGCATAACCAGAGGAGCCAATTTGTCTCCATTCATAATGAATGAAAGAGAACTTCTTCAGAACAGACACCTACACTTTGTCAGCTGAGTCACACCACTCAAGAATTACCAAAGCCATAAAGGATGCTGTGAGGTGAGTTCAGATCCACTGCAGTCACATAGACACATCATCAGCATTTCATAGGCTCCTGGGTGTCTCAGACAAACAGCACAACTGTCAGTGGTTGGGCTTTAGTTCTGAGACAAATTCACATTGAAACCTCAGGGTGAGAGGTCTATGGTGATAAGTTTTAACATACACTGTGGTGGATTAAGAGAACAATCAGAGCCATGGGCACTTCAGTGCATGGTCAGCTGAGGTATAGCAAGGGTGTGCCTGAACCCAGAGCTGCAATTCTTGCCTAAACCCATCACCACCATTTCTCTGATCATACTGCTAAGCTTCTCCAAGAGGTGCCATGGTAACAAGCACCTTGGAATTACTTCACAGATTATATAGTGTGCTATGCAAAAGGGCCTGGCAGGTTTTCTGCTTTAATATTCAAAGGATTATCTTTGAGGTTGCCCATACATTTTCAAATCCTTAAATCCCCTGACACCTGGACACTTTGTATGTAGCTCCAAACACACCACAATTTTGCTCTCAGACTTCAGAAAATGACTTAAAAGTAGAGCAGGTGTGAACAGCACAAGACACTTCTAAGAGCTTCTCTGGCAGATAGATAAGGAGTACAGATGAAGATAAAGGAGGAAAAATAAGCAGAATCTGCTCAAGATAAAGAATGGCTAAACTGAGGCATCAAGTCAACAGAGGAAAGTTAGTGGCTTATTATGAGAATAATGAATGCTGTTTCTAGCTGTGCTTGCTGCTGGTCAGCCTTGTTTCAGTTAGATGGGTTTTCTTGTGCTGTGCTTTCTCAGGGACCACTTTCACCTCTCCAACATGCCCTGCCCCCCTTTCACCTCCTCCATGTACTGTTCACTCCCTCTGCTGCTCTTCATCCACACGTAGGTTCAGAGAGCATGAATGAGAGTCCCAATAAATTAGACAAAACATCCCCCAGAGGGTGTTATAAAAGAAATGATGATTTATGCAAGCCTAACAAACAGGCACTTGGGTACCATGGTGATTAGCACTGTGAAAAGGAAAAAAAAAAAAAAAAACCACATTTTCTTACCTCTTTTTCCTGCAAATTGTCTGCAGAATATGTATTTTGCATAAGCACATATCATAAGGACAGGCAAGGCAAGGGCATGGCCTTACTGAAATCCCTAGAGATCACCTTCCTTTCCATTTCCTATGCCTTCACAAAAGCTTTGTATGTGTTTGGACAGATATTTGCTGGGCACAAAGGGAGGACTATAGCAATACTAATTGCAAGCCACCAGCTTGAAGGTAACGTTTTTAGCATAACCAGCAGTACCAGCAGTAACGTTTCCATCTTGGGAAAATAAATTTTAGGTGTATCTGCACAAAAATACTGATTTTTTGTCTGTTGATGTCCCTGTCCATTGCAGAAGGACAAGGTTTCTTCCAGTGATTCTATGATTCTATGATTTTAAAAGGGGAAGATCTACTAAAATCAATCAATGGGTGCAGACTGGGTGTTACCAGAGCTGCATCATACATGTGGCAGTGACACAGAATGGCTATAAATCATACAGAGAACTGTTGCCATTTCTTCATATTCCATCCCAGAACCATCAAACCCTTTTTGCACTTCAGGGTAACCAAAGGGATTATCCTGGGAAATAAAGAATGGTTGGCTGAACAAAACTGACTTGCTGCAATGCTCCTGCTATCCCCACAGCAGAGGATATGCATCTTCTCAAGTACTGGCTTAGGGACCCTCTCCTGTCTGCCACTGACATCTAAACTCGAAACATCCAGACACCAGAACAAACTGATAAATAAACCAAACAAAACCACGGTGTTTCAGTGGGTTTCAGTGTAATTTTTTCCTTAGGGAAAACTGCTCAGAACTCTTTGGAAAAGAATATACTGCTGAATTTCACTAGATGGGATCGTAGTGTCTGAGAAGGAAGAACAGAGATGGAGACAAAAATGATACTTCGATTATGATAATCAGCCCTACCTCTCTCTTTCAGGCACTCTCAGCTATTTTCCCACTTCTTAGCTTCCCCAGGCATCCCAACTCTTGTGCCCAACTTTAGATCAAGCCTAGAAAGTGCCCACAACTGAAGGACTATATTGCCATAAGCCTATTCCACCTGCATACAATAACCCAAAAGTAGGTGTTGAAAAAATCTCAAGACATCTCAAATGGACAGAAAGGTCAAATCTAAATGCTTTTCTTTGCAGCAGATTTCCCTTTCTTCACGCCCACTTTCTAGTTGTAAGTAATCTTGTGAAGCATGACTTCAATTTTCAATTTTGATGGTATTGACAAGCAGTTTCTGAAACTGCAGATTATGCACAGTCCATGCACAGATAACTCTGGTAATAGCAAAAGGATTATGTGGGAAAATGAAACACTGAGTAAATAAATGGTTCCTGAGAAAAAATCTGAGCCTCTCACTGGCTCTAATGCAAACATTTGCCTTTCAGTGTGTATCCACTTGGATCACCTGTCTCTCTCAGGAAGCAATTTTTTGCAGTTAAACTGTCCTCAGAGGAGCAAAACATGGCAATGATTTATACATCCATGCACATGTGTCTGTGTATAAAAGCATCCTCTACACATACATGTTTGTTGGCAGAAAGAACCAGATGAGTTCTGAAGAGCTTTTCCAGAACTACTTCCCTGTGATTCAGTGAGAACCTATATATAAAATATATATTTTTGCAGCACTGTATTTATTTTTCTTCATTTATTTACTTTTTCCTGAACAGATTGAAGGCAATGCAATGCACCATATGTACAGAGATAGATATGTTTTTCACATGTCATGTAACACATTTCTATTTCTGAGCTGTAACACAATAACCTACTAGAATCGACGGAAAGCCATTCTAGCTTGAATCACATGGAGCTTTTCCAAAATCTAAATCAAGGCACCTACTTGAACACTCTTGAGGAGGAAATGAATCAATTGGCTGCAATAACTCTCAGTTGCATCTGCAATGCCACATCAGAAGGTGCTGTGTCATTAGAAGAACGCTGGTCAGAAGTCAACTGACAGCCCCTTAAAACAGATGAGGAGATACTGTTGTCTTGCAAAACAACCTGGTAGAACATCTCAGGATGGAAACTAATTGTACATTAGTTAGTCTTTTTGAGTGTTTATTACACTGTGAACTTTACCAGGCATAGGAGATTCTGGTTTTCAAGATGTGGTCTAAGAACGACTACTGAAGAATGTGGGAGGAAGGCAGCCTGCCAGATTGGTTAGTTTGTTGTTCCAGGATACAAACGCCAAATTTCAAGGGGTTTATGAGTCAAAAGGAGGTACAGAGCTACTTCTAAATTGTTTGATGCATTCAGTTTACTTCTGCAGGAGTTTAAGTAAGAAACTAGACTCGAGCTGTAATTACAGCACTACAGAATAGTTCAGCTGTTACATAGACCAATACTTATACAAAGACAGAAAATGCCAATTCTACTCCAGCTGCAAAACTGACATTAGGCGTGAGAAAAAGCTCCCAAGAGTCTCCCAAAGCATCTTCCAGACTACCAGAAGTTGCTGGCCTATCAGAACTGTGAAGAAATTCCAGTTTGAAAAGAATAAGCTAATTAGGTCCCCATTTTCACTGAGTACCTCCAGCTGCCTCCAAAAGGAACAGCTTACTTAGAGAACAGCTTATCTGAAAATCCTCATCTTGAGGCTTCTCTCCCCAGGAAAAGTGCGGTGGTTTACAATGAAGCTGTTTAAAAACAATGCAGTGCTCACATATTTTGCTGAACAGTGGGTTAGATTGCTCTAATTTGTGTTACTAAGGGTCTGACCAAGACCAGTGTAAGCTGCTCTCTAATGATTAATAATCTTTCCTATTAAAAGCATACCTTTTTTAATGTCCATTGAAGTATCTTGTATGTATCAGACCTTAGAGCCTCTAAAGGTCTCTAAGACACACAAAGGAAAGGAAACATTTTTATTTCCTGTTTTTTCCACAGTAAGTTACTCAACAGCACATTGACCTATCTTATGCAGCACTATTTCTGCAATCTCTGTGCATCTCACAATGCACGTGGGAAGCAGAAAGCAATTTTCTTTGGCATTTACCTACAGAGCAGTGAGCTGAAGATTAGCACTAAACCCATGCTGTACCAAAACTGAGCCCTGCATTCAGCTCACCAGCCACTAACCAAAAAACCACTCTTCTCACCATATGAACTCTCTCCTCATCTCAATAATGCACCTGGCTTAGCCCTAAAATAGACAGAGTCTCTGACACCCACAGATCTCTCCCACAAAGCTGAGAACAGGCCAGAGCACTCTCTGCTCCTTCTATCTTCCAAAGAAGTAAAAGGGCCATGGCATCCCTGAGTCTGCGTTTGATTTGCAGTTCAGAGACCACTCCAAGGACCTGGAAGAAGATGGATGCTCTTGGACGCAGACAGCTTGAGTATAACCTAGAATCACTTGTGCAAACCTATTTTTGTCCAAGTTTCACCCATCTACACAATGCTGCATTAAGACAGATGCAGTTTATGTTTCATGGGGCCTAAGTGCTAATGCAGTCTGAGTGGTGAGAACTCCTCCTGTGGTTGCCAAAGGGGTTGAGTGAAAACCACCACAGCAGAAGAAATGCATTGAATGCAGCAGGGAGCAGGAAAGATGAAAGTGAAGTTAAAAATAAGAGGAAGTGTTTCATTGCCAGATTTTAAACTGCACATGGAGCATTTACTCTCCAATTTTCTTCTTTTGAGATCTCATAAAAAATAACTTCTGTTGTTGTTGTTGTTAAGTGTCATGCATGAAAGGAGGTTTGACTTTACCAATTTAACAGCTGTCCAGAATCACACACACACACACACACATATATATATATATACACACAGATAGTGTATGTCAAGTATATTTCTTGCTAGTATTTGGAATTAAAACCAATGTGTAATAGTGTGAAGCAAAAAAGCACTCATCTGGAGATGCAGTTGGGAAAGAAAAAGAAGGGGGAATCTGTAGGTCAATTCCTGACAAAACCTGCTGTTTATATCCAGACAAGGCTAGGAAGGGATGGCCAAGATTCCTGAAAGATTTTCCAAACTTGGTGCTTTCAGCTTGGCTTCCACATCCATCATTTGGCACCTTTTTGGAAGCACAGAGCAGCCCAGCCACACTCTCTGAAATGTGCAGAGATGAGGCAGCTGATGCTTGCTGGAAACCTCCCCGGACACGTGCATCCCTCTGTCACTGTCTCACACAGATGTTCTTCATTTTGATGTAGGGGCAGATGGCATGAATTCATTTACTTTTACGGCATAAACAGAGTGAAAGTCAAAATGGGAGGAACAAGAAGAGGGTGTATGCTGTGTCCTGAACAAAACATTCATACAAATACAGTTCAGTCCTTCAGGATGTTAGCAGATGGAGACTATGGTAATTTTAAGGAAAAAAAATACAAGCATCATTTTGCAAGTGGGATGTGTACATTTAAGTTTTCATTTGGCAGAGAAACAGATCTTATCTGTCTAAAATACTCCACCTGGAGTGGTACCCCTCAAAAATAAGCCTTTGCTTCTACTTCCCACTCTTTCACTAGAGCTTAGAGTATGTGTGGGGCTTGGGGTGGTGGAGATATCCACCTTCTGCAACATGCAGAATTTCAACAGAAAGGAAATTCAAGAAGGCTGACAGGAATACAGAACTCTGAGCCACCTTCCCACCTAGCTAACTCAGTGTTTTCCATGTCTGGTCTTGTTTAACAATCCGTAACACTTTTGTTGGTTTAAAACAGACGATAAACCTCTTCTTCTTCATATCAAAGATGATATCAGGCTGTAACAGAAATAGTCACCATGTTGCCTGTTTCACATTCTCCACTGGCTCTGTATTTCCCCCCTCCTATTCTGTGTCCCAGCAACAACAGATCCCCCCTGTGTCCACCGGTCTGCTCCAAAGCCCTCTGGTGCACTTATAAGTTCATAAGTTCATAAGGTTGGAAAGGACCTATAAGATCATCTAGTCCAACCATCCTCCTATCACTATCTCTACCCAACTACTAAATTAAGTCCTTTAGCACCTCATCTAAACGCTTCTTGAACAGCGCTAGGGATGGTGCCTCAACCACCTCCCTAGGCAGGCCATTCCAGTGCCTGACCACTCTTTCAGAAAAGAAATGCTTCCTGAGGTCTAATCTAAATCTTCCCTGGCGCAACTTGTGACCATTCCCTCTCGTCCTGTCATTATTTATCAGGGAGAAGAGGCCCACCCCCTCCTCACCACAACCCCCCTTCAGGAAGTGGTAGAGTGCAATAAGGTCTCCTCTGAGCCTCCTCTTCTCCAGACTAAACAATCCCAGCTCCCTCAGCCGCTCCTCATAAGACTTGTGCTCCAGGCCCCTCACCAGTTTTGTTGCCCTTCTCTGAACACGCTCCAGGGCCTCAATGTCCTTCTTGTAGTGAGGGGCCCAAAACTGAACACAGTACTCGAGGTGCGGCCGTACCAGAGCTGAGTACAGGGGGATGATCACCTCCCTGCTCCTGCTGGCAAGTGTTGGCCTGGAGCAGACAAAGGTGGTTTTGATGAGCAAGATCATAGATTCACAGAATCATAGAATGGCTTGAGTTGGAAGGGACTTTAAAGCCCATCCAGTTCCAACCCCCTGCCATGTGCTGGTTGCCACCCACCAGATCAGTCTTCCCAGGGCCCCATCCAACCTGGCTTTGAGCCCCTCCAGGTATGGTGGGGCATTCACAGCTCCTATGGCAGCCTGTGCTGGGGCATCACCACACTCCAACTAAAGAATTTATTTCTAGCAGCCAACATAAATTTCCCCTCTTTTACTTAAAACCCGTTCATATTGTTCTATCACTATTAGACAGTGTAATAAGTCACTTTCCTTCCTGCATATAAGCTCCCTTCAAGTACTGGAAGGTTGCAATGATGTCTCCCTGGAGAGATATCCAGACCAAACAAGACCAGTTCCCTCAATCTTTTTTCATAAGAGAGGTGCACCACCAGCCCTGTGATCATCTCCATGGCCCTCCTCTGGACCAACTCCAACAGCTCCACATCCTTCCTGTGCTGGGGTCCCCAGGCCTGGACAGAAGTACTCCAGATGTAGACTTTCAAGGGCAGAGCAGATGGGGACAATCACCTCTCTCTCCCTGCTGACCACCAAGGGAGCTGTCCAACCCATTTTAAAACCAGAAAACAATCACATAGAGGGGAATACACTTCCATTTCCCTCCCCACACTCTCTGAGACTTTCACGCTTGCCACTGTGTCAACTGTCTTCCTTCTGAACTGTAAGAAGATGTCATTTTAGTGAGTCTTTATCACTGCCCCAGTAGGGAAGAAGATCTCTATCTACATCAATATTTTCTCTGTTCCCCTCACCGCACTCAGGGAACACTGTGGTTCCTCAGGTAAGGACTCAGACAATAAACTGACTCCTTCAGTCAACAGCTTAAAGCTCACAGTGCAGGAGATGCACAGATCTCCCCCCCAAAACTGAAATCAGAATCTCTCTGAACTGGAATCAACTTTCTAAGAGTAAAAGAAACTTTCTTTTGCCACATTTTAAAATATAAGTATATACATTCTGACATGTTTTGTCCAGCTGCATTAGCTCACTGTAATTCTTTAAGCTCTGCAGCTTGCTACGCCCAGGAGTTGGCTGTTTGGCTCTGCGTGAAAGCAAATATCAACATGGACAGCTCTAAAGCAGTGCTTCTGCATAACACTTTCACCTAGCCATTTTCCACCCCAGAGGAAAATGTTTCTAAGTAAAGAGTGTTACAGCATGAGACACAAACTGTGATCTCTGGAATTAAACGTTACATTTTATTAACCTCAAACATAAAGCCTTCTTGTGTTGGCAAAGAAATGATCATGTTCCAACCAAAAGGAGTTTTTAATCATTGTTGTCAGAGAGGCAGTAGCTGTAGGAAAGTGAAATAACCTCCTAATAAAACTCTGCCAGTGCTAATGAATTGTAAATTAGATACTGTAAGCACCTGCTCACTGCTGTAAGTTGTTTACCTTGGAAACTGTCTGGACATTCTTCCTCTGGGTTAAAAGGATAATGAGACATCACACTGTAGCCTCATTACAAGAAAAAGAAGGGTCTAATCAAATAATTGCATGAAACTGGAAAGGGATGTCATGGCAATGGCCATAAGGTAATAGGTTCAGAGGGTGCAGTACGGGTTACCTTCAGTAAGGACTGACCTCACTGTTCAGCAATGTGACACCATCTGAGGCTCTTGTACCTGGCAGAGGGCAATGCCAGTGAGCTGCTCGTACAGCACATGGGAAGGTGTGAGGATGCCCAGGAAAAGGCCTGGGGACAGAAGCCATCAGCTCAGGAACAAAGCAAAGGTCCCACTGGATGGACACACAGTGCTGCAGACAGAGAGCCAAAGGGCAGTGCAGTAAAGGCAGGGACTTCACAGGCAAATGGTGCTCTGAGTTACACTGCTGGGCTATAACTCAACCACTTCAAAGAGCACTGCTGCAGATACTACACCAGGTACACGGCAGTAGACAAAAGAAAGTAAACAAAATTTAGAGCTGAATCAATAAATAGCAGAAAAATCTATAAATTCCTTTATATAATTCAGTGCACAATCTCACCTGAAATGCTCTGTTCTTTTCCATCTCTGCTATTGCAGAGGATACAATGGAAAGCAAAGCAATTGGAGACAAGCAGTGCAAATGCTTAATGGCATGTAAGAAGAGAGATGGGAAGACAGGGCTGGTTGGGCTACAGAGAAGACAGTGTGTACACAACATGATGTTAATGAAATGATGACTCAGATAGAGCAGGTAAATGTATCCCAAATGTGCCATAAACTGGAACAAGGGAATTTCTGATGACATTTATGGAGCACATATGAGGAATAGGCTCATAGTGGTACAAAACAAAATTACCACTGAGTACCCTGAGAATATCGTATGCCATTAACCACACCCACATGTGCACTTATATTCAATTATAAAATTGAAAATAGAAGACTAGAAGATAAAAATAGAAGACAAAATAATAAAAGGAGTTAAAAGTTTAAATAAGTAATTAAAAAAAAAAAGAAATAAGAAGAGGAAAAGAAGAAAAGATACCTTGTCCATTTATGGTACAAGCCTCTCTCAGGGTGAAAAGCTGTGGTGGAAATCAGTGCATCAAGCAATTATTTCCATGTTTTCCTATAACAGAGTACAGTGATAAACTCAAGGAGAAATTTTCTTCCAGAAAAAAGTAATTGCAACATGCAAGATCATTGCTAGTAAACTGCTCTACCAAACTTGGCTACAGAAGCTAGTGCTGGGCAGTTCACTAAGGTGCACTGCCCTTAGAGGATGTCATTATCAAGCAGTCATTTTCCTGCTTTTACTGCCAGAGTCTCTCTGACTACAGTTCTTTTCTATGTAAAAGCAGATGCAATCGGGATACCCAGATGACAGAAAAGAACCTCTCATATAAGATGATTTCTTGAGATGCAATGAGTTGTACTCAAAATAACTGTTTTGTATCTCTATTCCACTACCTGAAAGCTCAGCAAGTGCCAGTAGGCCCAGAATCCTACCCCAGAGCACCAGCACTCATAAAGACATACCCCTTGTGCCCCTGGTAATTACTTCTCATGCAGACAATGCTGTCCCTCCTATGATCAGAGTAATGTCCATCAGCCTCGTCACGGCTGAGTTTCCAAGCTGTGACCTGTGTCCTTGCACACTTTTCAGCTTTTAGAATCATAGAATCTTAGAATATCCTGAGTTGGATGGGACCCGTGGGGATTGTTGAGTCAAGCTCTTAGATGATGTCTTAGATGATTGCGTAGATGAAACCACTCTGGAGAGCCAACAGATGGAAACTAATAGCAAGAAAGCTAAAGGCAACTGCTGTTACAAATACAGACTATCAGTATATCAAAGTGCAA
Source organism: Cyrtonyx montezumae (assembly GCF_038088225.1). Lineage (NCBI taxonomy): Eukaryota > Metazoa > Chordata > Aves > Galliformes > Odontophoridae > Cyrtonyx > Cyrtonyx montezumae. Next base: position 4,855,770 of record NW_027071848.1, read on the forward strand.
GCAGCCACACTCATCAGAGCAACAAGCAATCAAGATGCTGATGCATAATGAGCTGCTGCTTGTGACTCAGACATAGGGTGATGGATGGCTCTCAGCCTATGGATAATATTAAGTCAAAAGTGTTTGTTTCAACCCCCATAAAGGTGTTCTCTCAAATAAAAGCAGGTGCTTTGTGTTAATATATTTTATTTCTCATTCACACTGGCCTAAGAGTACCTACTTTCTACAACTAATTAGATGAGCAATACCTTGGTAAATCAAAGTCACCCAGAGCTTTGTGACAGCCGAGGCAGTGCAGATCCAGACCTGGCTCTGGGGTTTAGACATCCCAAAGTCCCCTGATGGCTCACTCTACGTTTTAGTTTGGTTCCAACATAAAATCAAGTAAAACTCAGTTCTGATTTGAACTGAACATTCCTCCATCCCTGCTTTTGTAGATGTTCAGATCCAAGGTGCTGGTTTAGGCCCATTTGGAAGAAAACATAAGGAAGGATTTATTGAGAACTGCTATTAAAGGAACTGGCAGCAAGACTAGCAGGATCCTTCTGCTGTCACTGTGCTTTGACAAGCTGGCAGGAAGCAAATGTAGCTGTGATCAAATGACAAAACAGAGAACCTCTCTTTTTTTTAATCACTGTATTTTTTACTATAGGCCTGAAAGGCATTCAAGGAACAGTTTCCCTCTGAAGACCACTGCTTTTAACAAATTTGTCCCTGTAGAGGCTTCAGTAAGAAGTTCGACCCCACTGCAGCCTACCCTACCCCATCCCAATGCCACAGAGCTTTTGAGGATAGATGATGTATGAATGTTTGGAAATCAAACACCTCAACAGGAAACCCCAAACTTGGTCTTTCTCATGCAGGGCAAGGAAGATGGTGAGAAACGCTCTCTGGGGCTCCACTGTAAGAGTTAACCCCAGCTCCAGGGGCAGGTTGGTCTCTCTGCCTTCCAGCAGCAAAAGTCACCAGCTTGGAAAAACTCTTTGGGAGCATACAGGTTTTCTATCCTCATCCTGTCCAAACTGTTTCACCCCAACTTTCACATTTTCTCAAATCTGCACATCCCTTAGCTCCTCTTTCCCCTTTCCCAGTTCCTTCCCCTTTTCTGTACAATCTTCTGTTTTTTATGGGTTCTTCTCAGTAGCATGGAAAAAAAAACATGAATTTTTGAGCAGCAAAACAGCCTAGTTCCTGGGTTCTATTCTTACTTGTGTGGTGGCTTATCTACATTTGCTCCACCACATAACTGTGTAGTCACAACACAACAGAAATCCCTTCCACAAGTAAGCAAGTACCAAAGTTTGATAGCCTCTACCTGTGATAAGTTGGATGAGTTGTTCCCTTCCACTGTATTTTGGACTCCCATACCACAATTTAGAGGAGCTATTCTTTAACTCCCACATACTCCTGTTCCTTTTCTTGTCCTTTAATAATTCTAACCACGACCTCTTAGTGTTCTCCCCTCTCTGCTCTACATCTCCAGGTGGCTGAGAAGTTAACTGTTGTGCCAGAGGCTTCAGAATCTGCTTTTTCTCACTTTAACCTCTGCAGCAATGCACATATTCATCACCTTTGTGAGACAGTATAGAGCCCCAGGGTTGAAACCAGTGTTGACTTTTCTATTCAAACCATGAAGAGAAGCACTGCTGTGCACAGAGAAGCATTTTCTTTGGGCTTACCTGACATTTCAGACAAGAAAATGTATAAAGAGAAGTCTGCCTTTAGCTTACTTTTCTCTTTCAGGTGATCTAACCTTGTCCTTGCCAGTGCTCCCTACTCAGCCCCCTCCTACCTCTTCCTATGCCTCTGTCTTTTAAATGTAAATCCTTTGCAGATTGAGATTTGCCTTCAGTAAGTGCTGCCCAGCAAGAAGTGCTCGACCTTAGGAAGGCCCTTGAGACATAGCTGTGAATAAGCAACACATTAGCCTGAGAAAATAGCACAGTTTATCAAAAAGTGCTAAATTACAAAGGACCAGTGAGCCAGCTCAGACTCCAGATGCCCAATTCTCCCTACTGCCCTGGCCTTGCTTAGCACCATCCCTGCAAGCTGTCTCCAGGACAGATCTCCTCTAGACAGCCACTAAAATGTGGAGCCTGTTTTATAACCTGGATCATGCTCAGGATGCCTTTGCTCAGCCAGAATGTCCTCTCGGGAGCCATGAGTCTTCCAAAAGCTACAATCTGCAATGGGGATGGACAAATTACTGGTCTAGGCTTAAACAAACAGAACACAGTTGTTTAAATATGTATAAAAATGGTTGGAATAGAAAAAGTTTCTACAGAGAGGCAGACAGTCACAAAGTGATTATTATGGTGACATTTCTTACTCCAACAGAGTACCTCACTCAACACAATTCTTTCCTTGATCTGCTGTCATTGCTACCAGACAGTGGTGACATTGCTTTAAAGTTGCCACCTTAAAACACATGCAGCTGCTGTCTGAGGGAGATAATAGCTCGAATCTGATCAGATGTGATTACAGTACCTATCTCTAACTTAGTAGCAGAGGCTACTAAGATCAGAGGGATTAGGAAATTCATAGCAAATTTGCACCACAGTTTCTATGCAGCATTGGAGAGCTGCCTTCAATTAATTACATAAACATCAGCTGGCAACCCCACTCTTCTGTAGGCAGCAGCACACACCTTCCAGGATAATACTGAGTAAGAAACAACATAAAATCGCATTCTGCTCTGAATATTAATTAATGTATATGTATTATACTGGATGATTGCCATGATTTGTTTCCTTTGCCACCACTTTCTCTCTCATGTGATGTATTTTGTTTTGTGCCTCACAGTGGCATGTAGTAAGCCTTAAAAGCCCCCAGTGAATACAAGCTGACTGGGTAGGTGGAACAAGATGGTTACACAAGGACTGGTTGAAGTTTAGGTCATAACTGCTACGTAGATGGCACCTGTCTCTGAAAAACTGTATGGAAAGCAATGAGGAATAAATAAATATATCTGACAAATAAGAAGCTCATGTCTGTTTGTGTCTCACATTAATAAGTGTTACAGTATGGAGATATACAAAAATTGAAGAGGTTTAATGAACTATGAGCTACTTCTTGAACAACATACTGCAGCCCTCTAGCTCTGGAAGAATATTCAGTTGGAGACCAGACTCAGCTAGAAATGCAAGCTGAATTTCTTCAGAAACAGCTCTGATTGATTTTGAGTGATATTATATCTAGTGCTGAGGGTGAGGGGAAAGGAGGCAGAACAATATATTTATGTTTCCTATTCTACAAGGTCAATTGCTTGGTCAAAATTGGAAGGTCTGCAACAGCAGCACTGTGTTGGCACAGCCAGTTCTGGAAAGCCTTCCTGCTAGCTCACTTCACTGAAGGATTCAGTCATGGACACAGCGGTTGAAACCTTTGGTGAACACTTTCAGCAGAGATGTAGACTTCCAGGCCATCCATGAATTTGCAAAGCCTAGGAGTGTGTGCTCGCTGTCTGCCTGTCTTCATACAGATATAGCACAGACTATCATGCTCTAATCACTTCTGTAATTATTAGGTATGCATGAACGCTGCTAATGCCTTCTTCCCATGAGGTAATTATCTCTTGGAATTGTCTTTTTGCTTATGCAACTAACATTACGTTCAGTAAGAAGAGGGCTAATTTCTTTTGTGCTTAAATAAATGACATCTGCCATTCAGCATGCTAAGCACCAGCCCTGGAATGAAACGGATCTGTGATTTACATCAATTTCTCTATTTCTTCCAAGTTAGTCCATGTCTCTGCATAAGATATCTTGTAATCTATTGCATTTTTTAATAATTTTTATAATATGATTATTCCCACTGAGTTAGAAGTTCCCTTGCAGTTTTATACTCTGCTTATTGCCAAGGAATAAGCATCAGGAAAATATGTGAGTCTTAAAGGGAGTGAGGGAAAATGTAAAAGTAGCTGTAGCCAGCTACTTCGGATCCAGACTTTCAACAGCTTGAAATCCAAGCATATTTGGATTCAAGATTTTCATTTGTGCTCATCCTATGTAGGCAGTATTTCTCTATTTGAAGAAGAACAGAAGCAATTTGGACTAGAATATGCCTTCTTAGAAGCTATTTTTAAAATGACCCTGAAGGAAGAGTGAGTTCTTGCTGCGCAATCTGCAAGATGAATGCATCTGAAGCAATTCACTGATAAAAAAGCATGATGAAAGTTGGCATTGAGTGATTGTCTTCATGCTAGCTCATAAAGTCCAAAGCTCAGGTAGCTATAAATATATTATTCTAGAAGAATAAATACAAGAGATAACTAATTTGCAGAGACACCACTGCTTCTCCAGTTGTGCACATGCACGCACAGATGAGAAACACTGAAGAGAAAGAGCAGAGAGGATAACTCCCCCAGGGCAGAACTGTTCCCACGAAACCAAGCCCAAGCCACTTCACTTAGGGCAAGCTGGGAGCAGTCAGCAGAGGGACCACAAGAGACAGCACAAACAAGGGCTGGTGCACATGGCTCAGCTCACTGCTTTGATGGATGGGTTCCAGCTGCACAGCAGCTCCTGAGGCAGGGCAGCCCCACAGCTGGGCAGGCCACACTGGACATAAGTCTAGAAGAATGGTGCAAGGTTTACTGCTGACCGTGTAGGAAGCAGGGAGGTTTTCAGGTGGAAGATTTCTGCAAGGAATCAGTAGGGCCATTGCTGCTCACCAGCTGCCAGAGCCAAGTTGCCACCAGAACAGGAAACATGGCACTCTCTTAAAGCCAGAAAGCCAATTATCTAAATCCAAATTTCTTTTAGGATTGACTTTCCCTGATGAGGATTTGTTTAGCCATGCCACTCTTGTCCAGTGGGCCCCTTGAAGAGTTAATCATGCCAACAGGTGATCTGCAGAAGTGTCACAGACCACAGATGAAGACTAAATAGCTGGGACACAGAATAGTCACTCTTTCTCACAGATGAAAGTCATGGCATCCACTTTCCTGCTATTATATAAGGAAACCAAGATTTGATGTGCTCTGCTTTCGTGCCATCCTCACAAGGTCACTCTTCATTCTGACTCAGTGAACTTCTGGAACCAATTGATTTTTCTAAAGTGCAGTCTTGAGTAAGCAGGCTGTTTTAATTTTGTTTAGTTGGGGCTTTTTTGTATTTGAGAGTTGCCTCCATTCAAGTTTCTCCTTAGTGACCTTTAAAAACACCAGATGGTACGCAGAATGATATCTCTGCTTTTTCTCTACAGTGCCTTCATGGAGACACATCTTTTTTTTTTCTTCAGTGCCATTGCTGGTCTGAACACAGTCTGATCCTGACTGCTCATTCACATCTGCAAGACACCTCTTTGTCTGTACCAATACACCAAGTAAGAACAGCCTGAGAGATCCAGCCAGCAAGCTGAACTCACTCCACTGAAGTTCTGTGGCCCTTCAGATGCAGAGATGAGGCTGGGGGTAGGATCTAGTTCTGCTTGCATGGCAGTTCCAAAAACTGCCATAGAAATGGGTCCTGAGAGATGAAAGGTTTTTTTCTGTGCTTTTCAGGTATAACATCATATGCCATACTGCGTGTGCCAGACTTAAAACACATCATCACTGCCCATCAAATGGATAAACCCTATTGAATTCCAATTTTACATCACCAGAAGATATGTTGCTGAGTTACTGGTTTATTAAAACCAAAGAGCTTGCCAAATTTCATAGAATCATAGAACTATTGAGGAAGGAAAAACCACTAAGATCATGTAGTCCAACTGTCAGCCCATCCCCTCCATGCCCATTAACCGTGTCCCTCAGTGCCACCTCTCCATGGTTCTTGATCAATATCCCTTCCAGGGACATTGACTCCACCACCGTCCTGGGCAGCCTGTTCCCAATGCCAATCCCAACCACTCTTTCTGAGAAGAAATTTTTCCTTATTTTTCTCTCTGCCAAAGATTGTCATGTTTATAATTCCTTAGAGTTTCAGGCCAGTATAGGAAGTATGAGGGCAGCAGACAGTCCTGTGCACCAAATGGAGTTATGTAGTCTGCCACAGACATGGAGAGAAAAAATCCTATGTTCGAAAGAAAAAATAAGTTTTATGCAGACAGCCCAAAAATTGTCATATAAGTTAGAGGAGCTTTTCTATTTGACTAGATTTCCACAGTCACAAAGCAAAGCTCTGATTCTACACTGGAAGATTTCTTCAAAAGACAAAGAATGTCAAAAGAGAATTAGCACATTGTAGATTAATGGATGGAGGAGTTCATCAACCAGACAAGGGGAAAAAACACATTGCTGGAGGAGTCCTTTCTTGCACCAAGAACTGGAAGAACTACAGACCTTGCAGCTATTATCATCTCCTTTAAGTACAAATACTTCAGTGTCTAGACATGCGAGCAGAGCAGTTTTCAGATATAAACCTCTCTGGAGAATTGAAGCTGTTGTTAGGAGATAACTAAAACTCATCTTTGAGATTATCAAACACAACAGAACATAGAATAAATAGAATCATAAAAGTTTTCAACAGGAGATTAGTTATATATAACACCTTCCAGCCTACTGTGAGCATCAGCAATTTTTCCTTATAAATTCCTACTTTCATACTTTCTAATGATCATTTTCTATTTTTTACCACCTATGCCTTTGCAAGTTTGTGTGAACTGATTATACACACACACACATTTGTATAGAGGAAAACTTCTTACTCACCATACTGTGATGAAATAGCAAAAAGTAAATCATAATCGTGAAAACAGTTTCCAAACATGCATATGAATGACAAGAACATGACTGGGTGTGGTCAGCATAGATTTACAAAGAGGAATTGATGCTTGACAAATATGATAGTCTTCTGCAATGAGATGACAAGCTTCGTGGATGTGGTGAGAGAAGTTGCTCTTATGGACTGAAAACTGGTGAAGAACGTGGCTCAAAGTCCAGCTGGAGGTCAGCCACTGGGGGTGTACCACAAAGGATGCCACTGGGGACCAAATTATTTGACATCTTCATCATCAACCTAGATGCTGAAAAAGGCTGTACCCTCAGTAATTTGCCATTGATACAGAACTGGGTGAAATGTTTGATAATATCTGATGATTGCGCTGCCATTCAGAGGGAACTCAACAGGATAGGGAAATAGGGCAGCAGGAACCTCATCAAGTTCAACAGAAGGAAACAGTCTTGCTCCAACAGAGGAAGAATCTCAACCCGCAGTACATGCTGGAAAACAGCTTGTCAGAAAAAAAAGACAAAAAAAAATTGTCCATAATACAGTATGTTGCAAAGAAAGACAACAACATCCTGATCTTCACTAAGGCACAGCGTAGCCAGAAGGTCAAGAGGAGTGATCTTTTCTCTCTACCCAATACTGATGAGACACTCCTGCAGTGCTGTGTCAAGTGTCCTGAAAGAAGAAAGAGAAGGACTTACTCAGGCAAGCTCAGCAAAGGGCCACAAGGATGACTAAGGGCTTGGAGTACATGACATATGAAGAGAGCATGAAAGAAATGGAATTATTCAGCCAGGAAATAAAACGGCTTGAGTGTTTGGTTTTTTTTTTCCAATTTGTATGCATACTTGATTGGAAGGAACAAAGAAGGAGCAAGACCATTCTCACTTAAGCCCAAGACGCAATGAGCACAAACTGAAATATTAGAAATGTTATTTAAACATAAGAAATTTCTTTTTCACCACAAGGGTGGTCAAACACTGGAACAGGTTGCCCACAGAGGCTCCGAAGTCTCCAGTATTAGGAATTCAAAACACAACTAGTCACAGCTCCCTTATTTGATCAGGCAGTTGGAGTAGGTGGTCTCCTGAGGTCATTTCCAACCTTATTCGATGTGTGATATGTATTGGTAGGTCTCTCCTGTCAAATCTCAAAATATTTTAAAAGTATTAATGAATTCAGCTTTATAACACTCCTGAAAGGTGATTGAGTATTATGCCCATAGTAAAGATGCCCATATAAAATGTGAAGCAGAACAAAGGAGGGTTAAAATGTATCTGAAGTCTCCTAAACAGACAAGCCTTGACACTCCTGCTTTAATAACTAGACTGAACTGGGTTTTAAAAAGACTTCTATTTTCTTTTCTTTAAATGTGTTATCTAATGAGTAAAAGAAAGAATGGCAGTGACTGCTTAAAAAGTCTAAAACAGACTGTCGTGGATGAGATGGGGAGATGACCTGAATTTTTTGCTGAATCCATTGGTCTCTCCAAGGACATTAATACCATATTTCCTCCCTTGCTATCAATTTGACTTTTCCTATTGACTCTGTTCTGACTGAGCCATTTTAATTAGCAAGCCTCCTTTCTTCTTCCTTTTCCTATTGATGAAGACTGAGATACATCACAAAGGACATTTCACACGGACAAGGGAAGCATTCAGATTAATAATTTTATTTCTGTTAATGAAAACAATTACAATCTTTTTCACTTTTGAAATGAATCATTGTGATGCACAAGCTTAATTTGAGAGTATTTGGCTTCTGCTTCCTATGGTATTGAGTTTACTCAAGAGATGGCTATTACAGCTTAGATTAGAGAAACATTAACAGAGTCAATGTCATCCAAGTGGCTAATTTCTTTCTGAGAAAACAATCGATTTTACTTGAACTATCAAGAATCCAGCTGTAACTTGCATGTTCCTAATTTTGTTTGCACTTCAAAGGAAGCTAGGGCAAGTCCCTGAGGTCTATTTTAAACAAGAAAAAATCAGCACAGCAAACTTATAGTTACATAAAGTACACATAAACTCAAATATTTGACTTTAACTGGTAGAGGGACCCATTTCGTAAGACTCTTTGAGCAAGATCATGGAGTAAACCCTCCAGAACACTATGCTGAGGCACAAGAAAAACAGAGGTGAAGGATGATGACCAACATGGCTCCACTAAAGGCAAATTGTGCTTGACAAATAGGGGGCCTTCTATCTGGACTTGTGCAGTGCATTTGATATTGTCCCACAGAACACCCTCGTCTTCAAAATGGAGAGACATGGATTTGTCAGATGGACTACTCAGTGGCTAAGGAATTGGTTGGACAGTCACACTCATAGAGTTGTAGTCAACAGTTCAATGTTCCACTGGAGACCAGCGATGAATGGCATTCCTCAAAAATCAGCACTAGCACCAGTATTATTTATCATCTTTGCCAACAACATGGACAATGGGATTGTTAGCACCTTCACCAAGTCTACAGATAACACCAAGCCACGTGGTGTAGTTGACATGAAGGGATGACATCTAGAGGGAACTTGACAGGCTTGAGAGGTGAGCCCACGCAAATCTCACGAAGTTCAACAAGGCCAAGTGCACAGTCCAACACATGGGTTATGGCAAACCCAAGCACAGACACAGCTGTGATTATGCATGGACTGAGAGCAGCAATGTGGAGGGTTTTGAAGTAGTGTAGGAGAAAAAACTAAACATAAGCAGACAAGTATGTGCTCATAGCCCAGAAAGCCAATCACATCCTGGGCTGCATCAAAAGAAATATGTCCAGCAGGGCAAGGGAGGTGATTCTCCCCCTCTACTCTGCCCTTGTGAGATCCCACTTGTAGTACTGCATTCAACTCTGGAGCTCCTAGCACAAAAACATGGATTTGTTGGAGCAGGTCCAAAGGAAACCATGAGGACAGTCAGAGTGCAGGAGCACCTCTCCTATGAAGTTAGGCTGAGAGAGCTAGGAAGAAGGGAAGAATCTAGAAAAGGGAAGGCTCTGGGGAGATGTTACAGCAGACTTTCTATACCTAAAGGGGACCCATAGGAAAGCTGGAGAGATACTCTTATAAAGACAATGTAGTCATAGGTCAAGGGGTAATGGCTTTAAAATAAAAGAGGGAAGACTTAGATGAAATATTAGAAAGAAATTCTTTACTCAGAGGCTGGTGAGGTACTGGAACAAGCTGTCCAGGGAGGCTGTGGATGCCCCATATCTGGAGGAGTTCATAGCCATATAGGATGTGGCTTTGGGTGGGTGACCCTGCCCATAGCATGGAGATTTGAACTAGGCAATCTTTAAGGTTCCTTCCAAACCAAACCACTTTATGATTCTATGATTTGCTAGAGTAAACCTGTAACTGACAGTATTTAAGTGGCCAGCATGTATAAAGCAGTAGAGTAATAACCATTATAGATGGGTTTAATTTCTCTCTTGCTATGGCCCTCTGAGCTTTGTTATTATTCTGCATGTTTTCCCATTTGCTTCAGTCTCTGAAAAACTGGAGAATCCATCTTCCCCTATAAAAAACCACAGTGCTAGAGCAGTGGGGCAATGCTATTTAGCCTTTTCACTTTGACAGGACATGGAATTTAATGGTTTGCGTAACACTTCCCCCAAAGCCTCTGAGCATCAGCCTGATGTTGCTCTGGATCACAGAGGACTCAGCAGGCACAGAAGGTCTGTGCAAGCTTCTGCTTCACTAACAGCCTCCAGCAGGCAAGTCTCAAGAGATCCTTCAAGCCATGAGCCAGATGCTTAAAGAAAGGAGGGGATGGGAGAAGTGAAATCCACCTGAGCCTACAGCCCCAGTCAGAAGCACTTTCTCTATGAAAGAGGGCTTAATTTGTGCACAAGCAGACCAGCAAACGGAAAGCTAATGGTTGCAAAAGGGAGGAGAAGGTTTTCTGTAGCATCTTCAGATCTGAAGATTCTGAAGCATCTTCAGATCAATAAACATAGTGGTGTTCCTGGTCTCACTAGGACCCACAGTCATAAAACATTGCACCTTTTTGTTTGTAAGAAATTGTATGAACAACACGTCTCTGCCTTGAATGTTATTCTATGTATTTCTGTTCCAAATGTAGTTGACTAGTGAAAAGGCTTAAGGGTCCTTTAGGAACTTGTCCTTGTTGGTTTTGCAGAGAAATAGAACGAGAGATTTCATGCAACTGTTCTGAGTGCAGATTTTCCTCAATACTGTGATATGGTCAATTAATTTTTAAAGCAGCCACTAATAGAGCTTGTATGTAAACTAGATGTTCATCTGAGGAGAATAAACAGTGACAGATTTTTTTCAATTAACTCAGGAGCAACACAGCAATTAGTGTATCAGTATTTGCTGTTGTATTGTGCATTCTCTGATGTCTGACTCATTTTTCTGCTTTTCAGTTTGCATGTCTGCAAGACTTCCAAGCACTAGCTGCTCCATATAATAAACAGAACATTAGCTTGGAAGGAAGAGATGGATGTTATTCAGTTTGATGTCTGCCCTATTGTGTTGCTAAGCTCTCCTCCTCCTTGAGTTTTCAAAGATACATCTTGCTAATGGACATTATTATCTGCTGACATTTGTTAATAAGACATATTTTTATTTAAAAAAAAAAGGCTGTTACAGCAAGTGCAGGAAAATATATTGATTAAGATTATCTTCTGTAGATCCAAGATATAAGGGTGCTGGTAAGAAAACTACATGGTGATTTAGCCAGTTCTCAGTGTCATTCCCAGCAGTGTTATTGCAAAAAAAAAAAAAAAAAAAACTAGCCCAATTAAGAGCCTATCAGTTCAGAAGAAATAAAAAGAGTCTAATTCTGATCTAGTAAACACAGCTTTGCATTCGCATGATTCTATCAATTTAATTGTTGCTATCACTTACTTAGCATATGCTAGTGGTAAGAAAATTATGAGTATAATGTTATCTGCCATGTACAATGCTGCTTTGAGAAGGTTGCTAAATCACAGATAAGAGGGTGAAGGGAATAAGGTTATAGACGTAGAGATGCCCCTGTTGCACTCACTACAATGAACACAGAAGACGTAGTAAACATAAACAAAGAATTGATATAACCATTAGTATATAAGTATTGCATCTCTGCAAAGAGTCTTTCACTTTTGGAAGAAATGCATCTCTTTATGAAAAATTCATGATAGCCATTTCTGCTCAGATAAGAAAATCATGAAAAGAAACCTAAGCAGTGAATCTCAGTTCCAGAGATCTTGACAAACATTGCCAGGACAGGTCCTAAGATCTTCATTTCACCCTGAACATCCACAGCATCAATCCGTATCTGAAATACTGCCCATACAGTTCCTTTCTACTCAACAAGGAGAAACAGTCACTTTTAAGTTGTAAAACATCTGGCATGTATTCAGTGACTATTCTGAGTGAGATAAGATGATCATTACTCCCCTGCTGATTATTAAAGCAGATCAGATGATGAGATCATCACAGAGGTGTCTCCATTTGGTCAGACAAGGCCTACATTTTAATCCTACTTTGAAAAATACATGTGGAGAAGTAACAGCAGCAAATTTGCCTGATGTTATACTATTGACAAACTCATTATCACAGGGATGAGAGCAACCTGCTGTAGGTAGCTCTGCTTGGGCAGAAGCAGGGGAGTTGGACCAGTTGACTTCTTTCCAATCTTAATCATTCCTTAATTCTCCAGGAGTAATCTAAGTTCTCCCACACCACGAAGCGTCAGCCAAAACTGTTCTGCACAAATATAAGGACTTTTGGACAGTGTTTTCCACTAGTCTACCAATGTCTCCCTCAACAGGAATACATATCTGCTCCTCCACTTACAATATAGGACTGCCAAGATGCAGCAGAGAAGGTACACTGCATCCACGTCAGTGCCATTCCAGGGTAACAAATAGCCCAGAGCAAAGAATTACGAATCACTTACAAGTTCAGAAATACAACCAAGTGGTTGAGAGTCAGCAATGGGCGTGCAGCTTTGGGCAATTCCCATGTACACAAAAGTATTTTCAGGAGAGCTTGATGGCTACCACATACAACAGCTGCTCCAAAAGTAAAGCCTCCTATTTTAGCCCACAAGGGCAGAGTTGGATGTTGGTGGTATGGCAGTAGAGGATGAAATCTTCCCTCCAATGTTCCATTACATTCTGTTGCCGTGCGATGGATGGCAGCAGAGGGGCAGTCTGACAGAACAGCATCTGACATGGAAGCGTATATGAAGCAAAAGTGTGTACTTAAATTCCTCTATACAGGAAAAAATTCACCCACTGACATTCATTAATACGTGCTGAAAGTTTATGGAGACCAAACAGTGGATGTGAGCACAGTGGGGCTGCGGGTGGAGCGTTTCAGAGGTGGCCACAGCAACAGTGGGTCACTGGCGCAGACTTTTACAGGTACAGCATACAGGCTCTTGTTCATGGATGCAAAAATGATGATGACTATGTTAAAAACTAGTGATTATTCGCTGAGAATTTGCTCTATCAAATAGTGTTATTGTGTTCTATCCACTGTTGCTTACATAGAAACAAACAGGAGGCATTACAATCTGAGCAACCCATGTAAGACTACCAGATAGCCTCAAACATCCAGCCCTACCACATCCTATGCTGCCCTGGAGATAACAGATTTAGGAACAAGTCCTGCATCAGCAACAACACAAGGTTTAGTACCTTGTGATTCTATTGGACTAGGAAGATGAGATTGCAGCTCACAAACTGGGAATTGATCAATTCTTTCTAACACTGTGACATTAAAAACGTGGCACTGTAGATGGAATTTCTATTTTAGGCTCTTTTTCACATGTTTCTAAAATGTGTTAGTTACAAATTATCACTTCCTCGATGGCTTGCACAGCTAAACCCATGGTGCTGAAGGCAATCACAGTACCAGCAAAGGACAGAATCTTACAACTTTTAGACATTTCCTGTTCAAATATATAGCACAGTGTGACATGTTCAGAGTACTCCCGGAGTTTCATCTTCTATGCCTACTCTCTAGCTAAGAGTTGCAGCTGAGAAACGACAAGGGAAATGATTTGCTCCAGATTTTGCACCAGACTGTAAACCTACAGCCAAGCCCTCCAGCACTGCTGAAGGACAACCAGCAAGACTAAAAGATGATGAGCACTACACACCAGAGTAATCCTGTTCTCACTAACAGTTTTCATCCTTTGGTAGCAGTGGTGCCCCCTTATTTTAACCAGGTCCCTAAGTATTACTGAGACGAGATTTAGGGTTAAAGAATGCATCTTACTCTATTAACCAGAAGATTAAAATGAATTCAAATTGCCATAATTGTAAGAATTATAAAGGAAAAAAGAAATCCTAGATGGCTCACTTTAGAAGGTTATTAGACATACCTTGTTTCTTCTGTAATCTATCTCTATCTTATGCTGGAGATACTGTAGTGGTACAGGCCAAGAACTGCAATTTCCTAAATTGGCAGGGGTCTCTAATTTCCACTGACTTCTCATTTCTAAATAGTCCTAACCACTGATTTTCCAAAGAAATACTACATGGGAGTGAGTAACACGCAAGATTAGTTCTTTTCCTCATCTTCAACCTTTCTTCATTAACACTTTGATCTTTTGCTATAGCTTTGTGAAGGAAAAGTGGTATAAATTTGCTTTTCAAGGAAGACATCAGTTTATACCCACTTGAAGCTGAGAATGAAATGCTTCAATTCAGTTTCAGTTCCTACCTTCATCTCCCTTTGGAATACAATTAACCCGAGGGTGGGAGGGAAGATTGTGAATAATATGGGGCTGATTCACCCTTCCACATGCAGGAGCAAAAATAAAAGAGTATTACCATATGCATCAGTGGAATTAAAGAAGACAAGATTTGTCTGGGAGCATTTATAAACAGATCCAGTCAGACACGATTGTTCTGTGAATGGGAATGCATAGATTAAGCTGTGCTAAAAGTTATCGATAATTTATAGTTTAGACTTTTTGGAAGCACGATGCAATTTTCTTGCATTGTTTATTGAATGAGTATGCTTATAGGACAATCACAATATCTAAATGCTACCTTGCCTTTCAAAGAGATCTTGATTGATGAGCAACTCTAAAATGTCAAAGGCCAAACACTGCCTTTGAAGTTGGAAAACATCTATAGATTGATGCTTGTCTGAAGAACTGTCACCGGAAACATGGAAGAATAATCAAGTGTCATAACATGCTTAATATTGAAATGTGATGTCTTTCTTTTCTATCATTTCCAAAACAGAGTAAACTGAAGAATGCTTGATGACAACACATTTAAATATGTATAGACTTCTTAGGCATGTGTACAGAAATGACTGATGACTTCATATCAGTAACCCTTTTCTAAATAAATAAAAGAAGTAAAAGAACTAATAGAAGTCAAAGAAACATAAAACAAATATGTTTTTCTCCCTCTGATTCCCTGCATTGTCTGGGGAATTCCACGGTTCTGCTCAGTACAGAGAGCTGATTAAGACAGCTTTAATTGTTCCTTGAAATTGAAGTTTTATTATGTTGGAGCGTGATCTTTTTCATAAGTTTACCAAACCAAAAACATTATTTCATACAGGAGCTGGATGGAAGACATGCTTAGTGGAAGCAGTAGCTTAGATTGGAAAGATGGCATTCCTCCCTCACAGCTACAAGTGCCTCAGCTTTGTGCTAGGGAAGTCCTCCTAAGAAGAAGAAACAAATTCTGATCATATGTTAACTCTACCAAGCCTTTTTCTGACACAGCTGCGTGAAGATCAGCCCTCTTCCATTCTGAATAATTACAATGACCTTGTTTCAAAAGGATGTTAAGTTTGTCTCTGAATTTCCCTTCTGATCTCTGTTTACTGTTTCCAAACACCTCCTTCCCTCCTCTCAATTGCTGTTTCATTGACTCGATGACCTTCACGCCATCAAGGCTTTTCTTGACTGTTTCACTGTTTACTTTGATTTCACTACATTATTAACCCCTTTGCCATGAGAGTGCACTTTGCATGGAACTGTCTCACCCCATCTTTATTTGACCCTGCTTGTTTTGGGCTCTCCTTTGATTACTGGGCACTCACCAACCGTATGTAGTTAAATGAGAACAAGTGCTGGATTCTGCCCCTGGGAGGAGGTGACCCTGGCTATAGGTACATGCTGAGGGTTAGAAGGCTGGAAAGCAGCCCTGCAGAAAGGGATCTGGGGGTTCTGCTCTCTGTGAGAGCAACAGGGCCTAAGGGAATGGCACGGAGCTGCATCATGGGAGGAGTGGGAGGGTTAAGGAAAGGCTCTGCCCCAGAGGGCAGTAGGCATGGAACAGGCAGCCCAGGGCAGCAGGCACAGCTCTGAGCTGCTGGAGCTCAGGGAGCATTGGGACAATGCTCTCTGATACAGGGTTTGAATTTGGGGTGACAGTTGAAAAGATCCATGTGTGAAGACACTTGACTTGCAGCTACCTGCTGCAGAGAGTAAGTCAGAGGAGAACATCAGCAAGCCATTGTGGGACAGCACAATGAAAAGTATGACGGAAACATATTAGAGTAGGAGATATCTGTTGGCTAAGTAAATGAAGCTCCTTGACCCAAGTGAGAAGAAGAGCTGGCAGCACCCCAGCTACATGGATGCCTTTTGTCTGTGAATCCAAATTAAACCCTGTAAGATTTTTCAGAGCATAAATTTTTGCCTGAAGAGACTGAATGTCCACTGTCCCACAGCTTCTCTGTCACATTTACCAGCACAAACTGGAGGTTATGGGTCAGAAACCTTCTCTGCTCCTGTCACAGCTGCTGCCACATTACTGAACACATCAGTGGCAAATGGAAGACAAAACTGATGTGCTGTTTTACGTAAAGCTCATCGCCTCACACTAAACGAGGGCCATGTCTCTGATGAGATCATTTTTTCTGTCTCTAATAGCAGGAGAAACACACTGCTGAAAACATCCTCATAAATCTACATGCAGTTGTTAGGGAATGAGAGCTGATGTCACGTTGGGCTGAATGCTTTCAGTCACACAAACAACAGGATGTGCCTTATCTTGGGGCACAGAATTGAATTCAACCCTGACATTCATATTTGCAATCCCAAGCCTAAGAAAGCCATGCATGATCTGAGATCCTCAAAATCCAGTTTAAGAGATAAGTATGTTGTCCTGGGATTTGGTAGTGAGGATGACTCTTACTTTAATTAAGTTGTCAGCGCTGCAGTTCAGTTGTTATTGACTAATTTGCTCTGTGTGTGGACAAGCAGTGCTTATGAAAGAAAGGATGGGGTGAGGGTTAAGGAGAAGGTGAGGCAGAGATGCTACAGAAAGCTCAACAGGGATGAGTGCCTCTTCTCCATGTGCACTATGAATAACCTGGCATCAGTGATGCAGCTTAGAACAACACTGGCTTCAAAACAAGATGCACATTCAGGCTTCTTAAAACAATCTGAAATGTTCTACATCTTTCCCGTGTTATTATTTAGAAAGTAAAAATGTTTGTTGCACCCAGCCTGGAGATGTCTACAGCCTTTCTGCAGCTGGCTGCTCAGCACACTATGGGATGCAAAATAACAGCTCCAGGAGCAGATGGGAGGAGCTGCTTCCTCTATTGTTTTTGACTGCTCTGAAAATAGCTGCCGCAAGCTGTGCATCCCCAGGGGAGGCATTGCCTCCCACACACTGTTCACTCGTGCACACGTCTGTGGCAACACACGTTAGGTTGGGAGACTCAAAGTTCAGCTTGTAAAAGCCTTCTGAAATGAAATTCCTCCCAGAAGTCCCCATGGGAAGCCTCAGTGCCCACAGGGCATGTGTGCAAGGTCACTTCAGTTCTTCACTCCTGAGCAATGGGCATGAAGGGCAAAGTCCTCCCCTCCTGGGGGTCTTGGTCTTCCATTGGCTACGTCAGACCAAACCAGAGATGCACCTTTGAAGAAGCTGATACTGAGGCTGAAAATGAAAATTCAGTGCACTCAAAGTGAAAGGGACAGAAAACGTGCAATCAGGATGCTGTTCATCTGCAGCACAGTTAAAATTAATCATGTATAAATTGGGCAACACAGCACCTCTTAGCTATAATGGGTGCTCTCCAGTACAGCTAAGATCCAGAGGACTCTGTTAGAACCTTTAAATTAAATGTATTCTTCAATCGAGGAGCACAATTATCCTATTAAACACATCCAATAAAAGAGCAAGCCAACCACATGCCATGCACACCTGTTTAAACTCTCATCCATTGGTCACATCCTGGAGGCACAATGAGATCTCCGCCAACTAATTACAGGCCAAAAATCACTCTAGAATTATATATCTACTGATTTTAAATATGGAATGAACTCTGAGAAAAATGCCAATGACTTAAAACAGTGAAGTCCACTGAATAAATCATTTCTAATTTATTTCTTAATTAAAAAAAAAAACAGCAAGAAATTACGTGCAAAGGATGAATGTTTGAAAATTGGAAATAAGCAGTGAGGAACTTTAGGATAAAAATAATTACCTGAAAACTATTTTGGAGTTTCTTAACCATAGGTCTGTCCGGGGAATGGATCTTGCTAAGAATGCTTTGAGAGAACTTTGATTTTTATTGCATTCTAATGTGATTTTAAAGCTCATTAGAGCAACTCCTTCTGTGCTGCCAGCAATGAAAGCCTTAATGCTGAGAGTCCCCTGGAGTCCACAGCACAGATAAGCACCGTTGTTTTTCACTGAGCTCAGCCTCTTAAGCTGCCAGCTTACAGAATAAAGCAGAAGCTTGCTGCCAGCAGCAGCCTGGAAGCCAGATTTCTAGATAATGTGCTTGCAGCAAAGATATGGCTCCTTCTACACAAAATGCTTTAGTCGCAGAAAATAAGCAGCTGTGCTTTGCACGCTGGCCAGGACAGAATACACACCGAGATTTCCTGAAATCACCTTTTCTTTATCACAGGTTTAGATAAGAAACATCTGGATAAAGTTACAGTTGCTTACATATTTACAATGCAACAATGAGTGCATTTGAAAGGACATAATTGACTTTCACACATAATTCCTCTCTTACAAATAAAATAAAATGAAATAAATGCTCTGACTTTATGAGATCAATGTTTCTACATCAAATTTAACCAATTTGCAAGTTAAATTGATTGGGAGTTATTCCCAACTGAGAGCATGTTCAGCAGAAGATCAGGAAGTCAAGTTGGCTGGGTTTTATTGACTTGCAAATCACCCACCAGTAATAACGATTTTGTGATACAAAAACTAAAACAGATTGCAGTGCATTCTCCTGTAGCTTATGAGCTTTCCACAGAAATTAACAGAATTCAACTTCAGGACTTGATTTATCAATTTAAAATACATCAGCATACATGAGGAGATCTGTTGAGTCAGTAAGGGTGTGGGTTGGGTCAGTAACAGCTCGAATAAGAACAAGTTTAACTACTGAAGAAACTGTTCAAATCATAATTTAACTTTTTAGTTAAAACGTCTAATGAATGCCTGAAAAAGGTTTTCAGGTCAAATTTAAGGAGAGAATTTTCGAAGGTGAAGTTGGAAAGTCTTACAGCTCTTGTTTCTAGATTCAAATGAGATATCCACACTCACTTCTGCAATTCTGCAAGACCTCATATCTTGCCTTTACTATTAGACCCAGCAGACACCAATTCTCCTTTAACCTTTGTGGGTGGGAAGGAGTGCTTGATTTGGCAAGAGCATGAAATTAACGAGAGATCATCCTTTCATTGGTGACGTTGCAAACTACCCTTAATCCAAATGGATTGAGCTGGAAGTTAAAATAAGGATTTTAACTTCCACCTCCACAAGGTGTGACAACTTCTGTGATGTGCACACAAGCTGGCTACTAGCCATGCTGCACTGGCTCTGTCCTGCCACGGCAGTCGGGACACCTCAGCTTACCTTCAGTTATCCTGCTGGAAAAAAAGCACATAGGCTCTGGGCTGTGAAACAATATCCTCTGCACTCCTGACATGTGGACACAGAGCCTGGCTTGCTTTTGACCATGGTCAGGTAGTCCTTGGGGTTTCTGTATCAGTCCATATTTTAGAAATCATTCCAGACTTCACCTTAAGAAGAGAGTGCATAGGAGACACCACATCCATCAAGAGAAGAAGGCAGTTTAGTACCCAAAAATCTAGTGAACCTCTTCAGGACACAAATAGCTGGTGAAAGCTGTGATGATTTATTGGCTGCATATAGCTGTAAGGAGATATTTTAGTCTGAAGAATGGCTTCAGAGTGTCTTTCCCTGCTCATCGTATTGGATTCTCATAATTTATGGGTGACTCTAAAGACCACAGTGACAAGATCCTCGACTTCTGACTGACTACAGCACATCAAAACAACCCTCTTATCCCTTTACTGTACGCTGTGCCACCAGGCAATCCCCGGGGCACTGGGTCTGGGAGCTCTTATTACCAGTGTCATTCCAAGGAAGAGTCTTGGCATAACTCATCATCTTCCAGTAGGCAGCTGAAGTGCAGAACAACAGCGAGGACATTTTCTACTCTCAGAATTGCCATTGACTTCTCTGGAAATGTTCAGGGCAGATCAATGTAGGCGTGCCCTTTCCCACCAGCTATTGGACAATAAACTTGTTACTGTTCCCCGATTGCTCCTTGCAGTTATGTTCCTGAGCATTCAAAAGAGACATTTAGATAGCTTCCAAACAAAGAGAGACTCCAGTCGAATTTCATAAATGAAAATGTCAGTGTTCCAGTAGTGAGCAATATTGTAGAATGACTATCCCCACTGTAAAGCTAAAGCAAGAAACAGCTAACAACTAGCATTAGCGATGTCTTTCACCAAATCATTTTATTATTCCCCACAGGGCAGTTCTCGTTATGACTCTATTGGAGAGATGCAGCTCATCAAAGGTCCCCAGGTGCACAGAGCTCTGTGTTTGCCCCACACTCACCCCTCTGAGCAGTCTGGCACCTAATTCTACACAAGCCTGATCCAAAAATTAAGACGGAGGAGCACAGGGAGCCCTGAGAGCCCTAATTAGGTCAGCACGTGTTCTCGCAGCGTGCCCTAACACCGTGACAGCCAGCTCATAAAGCACAGACATAAACACTGCTTAAAACTAGGGAGAAAATGGGGCCAGAATCAGCAAACCTATTACATTTTACGCAGAAGCCTTGTGTTACGGAATCATAGAATCATTAAGGTTGGAGAAGACCTCTAGGTTCATCTAGTTCAACCATCAACCCATCCCACCATGCCCACATGTCCCTCAGTGTCCCTTCTCCACGCTTCTTGAACCCCTCCAGGGACAGTAACTGCACCTCCCTGGGCAGCTGTGCCAATGCATTAATCCTTCTGAGAAAAATTTTTTCCTAGGATCCAACTTGAAGCTCCCACAATACAACTCAAGGCCATTGAGGTCTTTTGTATTGCCTGCAGTGTTGCCACCTTCAACCAAGAGATGAGAGACCCCAAAATGTTCTCCCTGATGAGGTTGGGAAAAGCACTCTCTTGTGAGTTGGGCTTTTGAGCCCCTTTGGTTGACCTGCACTCGGACCTGCATCTCTTCTGTAAGAAGAAAAGCAGTGAGCACTCCCTCACTCTGTGAAACAACAGCTGTAGGGACACAGCATCAGCTGAGGACCCCATTAGCCAGAACCGGTAACAGAGGTAGCTGCCCTGAGCCCTGACCCACACACACACTGAAACATGAGGTGTCTCCATCCTCGGTTTCAAACACAGGAAAAAATTGAAGGAAAGGACTCAGAGCAGAATCCAACAGGGCATCCTCAGGTGTAATGTTCAGTATATGAGAAAACATGAATGATGACAAAGTATTTTTATTATTTCTAGTTCTTTTTACACTTGTAATTATGGGAATATACATCATACGCACAAAACTGTTGGAACATAAATAAATGTAAGACCTTGGACATAAGTGCATAATGAGAAAGCATATATTTTTCTTAATTGAGTAATAGGACCATTAGTGTTAATAACAGCATTACTGCCAACATTAATGTGATAAGGTTTAAAATGTCCCTATACTAAATCACAAAGGTATTTCAGATTAAGCTGTGCTTGTCAGACCGTAAGCCTTGCAATTGCCTGCACTTGTGACTGGTGCTAATTGTAACAAGGGATCAATGTGAGCACACCAACAGCTACTGCAGCGTGAGCTTCAGAGAATAGGCCACATTAAACAAAGGAGCACGTAACTGCTGGATCCATATTACAAATTCAGAGGCAAAATGTATTGTTTATGATAAAAATAATATCTGAAAAGCTTAGAGGGAAGCGATTGCCCAGTCTGAGATTTCTGATATTTGTCATTTGAGACTGTACGTACAGTAACCAGAAGGATTTTACTTGGTTAATGTGCTTGGTTAATGATGCTAGTGCTAAACCTCTATCCAGCTTCTACTTGGTAGATGCACATTTTTTCTACGTTCTCATAGGATTGCCGAGAGCAAACCTAATTTTAAAAGTAAATTATTACTCTATTCCTTATCAATTAGCTACTTATTTCTTAAAAAATGGTCAAGAAAAAAAGGAAAACTGGAATCTTCGTAACATTGCCTAGACTTTGTTCATTATGGAAGAAGAAATATGTCTAATATTTCAATCTGCTGTCCTAGTGAATCTGATTGTTCTTACTCAGTGCCTTGCTTATATAATATATGAGATAAACTAATCTGTTTATCACTACTGGAGAATCATACTTGCAATAACTCTTCCACTGAAAGTCATTTATATGCATAGATGTCTCAGTGTGCCTTTCCAATAACTCCCGGGCTGCAGCCAACATAAATATATAAGCTTCCCTTGCTTGTTTTTGCTGTCAGCAATGAAAAATTGGTGACAACGACCATTTAGAAAGAACTTTTTCCTTCACGCATGCTACAAAGTTTGTTGTCTGAGGGGGTCAATAAAAACCTCCTCACATCCGTTTTTATTCTCAGAATCGAGGGTGGGTTTTGTGTTCGTTAATTTAACTTCTTGCATTCTTTCTCTGCAACTTACCCTTCAATTCCTGACATGTCCCACACTCTCAGTTCAACAGGATCCTACACTAATGTGGTAATGAGGTTTATAGTGAAACAAGAATAGATCAGAATCAGTCCCCCAGAGGAAAACAGTCACAGTTTTTTAAGAAAAGGAAAAATCATGAAGATATCTATGTACAAAAAGTCCACCACAGCTCTGCTAGACAAAGAAGAAAAAGTTAGAACAAAGCTACACAAAGCTCCCTATGTGGTAACCAATACAGCATTGTAAGTGTAACAGAGACTTGGTGAGATGCTCACACACCTGGAATGCTGCCACAGAAAGGATGTGTAGGAGGAGTGAGAATGGAGATTGCCTGCTGTGTGAAGAAGCAGCTCAGGGAGCTCCTTTACAGGATGGACAGTAGTCAGGTTGAAAGTCTACAGGTCAAACTCTGAAAAGAGGCCACTACAAGCAGTGATGACTGGGGAATGGCAAATTCTGCAGCTGTCTTCAAAAAATAGTCCAGAAGGCTGACTCGGGGATCAACAGGCCAGGTCAGCTTCTCTTTGATCCCTGGGAAACTGATGGAGTGAATTTGCTGGAGTCACATCCAGACATATGAAGGAAAAAAAGATGAGTAGGAACAATCACCATGGTCTGACCATGGGTAAATCACACCTGACCAACCTGACTGCCTTCTAGGATAAAATGACTCATGGTTCTGCAGATCGGAGAGAACAGTGGATATCATACACACTGCTTGTAGCCAGGCTGTCATCACTTTCTGTCACAACTGTCTTGCACCCACTGGGAGGAGCATTTCAAACTCTTAAGGATAGAGCTACGATCCAGAAAGATCTAGATAGGCTGGAGGAAGAGCCCTACAGGAACTTAATGAAATTAAAAATTAGAAAAAAAGAAAAAAAAAGACAGATATACAAATATGAGATACTAAAAATACCCAGTGCTGTGGTAACAAAGAGATCAACAGCTTTAGCCTCTTGGGCCAAACAAATGGGACCAGAGTCAGAAGATCCAGGGAAGTAATCAGCACCCATCTGGACAGCACTTGTTGATCATATCTTGATCATAATGTTCAGTTTTACAAAAAAGCAATAAATGAATGACACTGATAAAGGAAAAGGAAACTTCCCATGAGGACAACTGAGCCCTGGGACAGGCTGCCACGAGAGGTAATGCAGTCACTGCCCTTGGAGGTTTTCATGATCCAACGATATAAAGTTCTGAGAAACCTGGTTGGATAGCTGGGTTACCATGCTTTGAGCAAGAGATTGAACTTTTCAAAGTCCCTTCCAACTTGATTGATTTTGTGATGTGAAAGAAAGAGAGAGAATCTCAAATGATGTCCATTGCATACACTAATCCACCTGACAACAATAGATGTGTGTACATTCTGCTGTATCACAGAATCATGGAATGGCCTGGGTCAAAAGGGACCATCATGATCATCTAGTTTCAACCCCCCCACCATGTGCAGGGCCACCAACTACTAGAGCAGGCTGCCCAGAGTCACATCCAGCCTGGCCCCAAGTGCCTCCAGGGATGGGGCATCCACAACCTCCCTGGGCAACCTGTTCCAGTGCAATATTATAATAATCCATCTCAGCCCTTCTTAACCTGTTGCCTGGAATACTCTTCCAGCAGGGAGCTGAATATACCCTGTACCCATCAGCCCTCCCCAGACAAAAGAAAGTGAAGGAGAATCTCACACAACACTGAGGATGTGCTCTATGCTTCCAATCACAGTTCTAAATTCAGAAGTCTGTCTTCTGTGCTTTGTTCTTGCTGCTAGATTTATTATTATTTTTCCATTTCCTCCTTCTCTCTCCCAGTTTCAAACTGATCTTTAGAACACCAACCATTTAGCCAAAAAAGTTAGTTCCCTATCCACAGGCTTTTCCCAGAGTTAAGGCATAAGTTTAACATTAATATAATGGTTACAAATCAACAAATATAGTATTTGCCATTCTGCTTGAATTTATCTATGCAATGAGAATTTCCATTATGATCCATGCAGCAACTGAAATTGGAACTTTTTTCTGTGAGTATATCAGCACATCAATTTAACGGTCTTTAGTAGAGATACTTAATTCTTATGAGCAATACACGCATTTGCAAGGGGACAGTTAGAGCACCCATGGAAGTTACTGCTGCTAGATGAACCATAGCTACTTGAAATTCTCAACACAAACTCCATTAGCAATATATGCAAGTAGGGGTTGCAGAAAATATATCTTTCTCTCTTTTACTGGCATTTAATCAGCATTCCCGAGGCTGATTTAAATAAGTCACAGTTACAAGGCATTCAGTTTAATAGCATGAGAAAAAATATCTACTTTTTATATTGGAAAACAGAATATTATTTTATATTTTCCCCTCCAAAGTAGGAAGAAACCTTCAAGTCAGTGGTAACAAAGGCCGCTGAAAACTGCAGGGTGAAAAGATAAGAACATCAACTGGTCTTAGAGTTGGTACTTGAAAGACCATGCAGTCAGTGCATAGGCATGAACTGTTTTACTCCACATTACCTAGCAGTGATGTCTACAAGCTACCCCTTATATTAAATAAGAAAAGTATGGTGCATGTTTTCACACTTTCTCTGCAAGCTCAAAGAAGGGAGACACAGCTTGCATACTCAACCTTTAGCTTTATCCAAAGAGCACATAATGAAAATTGTATAAATGTCACTTTCATAATCCTTCATATATAGAGAGCAGATGTGCACTCAGCTCATCCACTGAAATCTGAAGTCTCCTACGAATTGTGCCATCCAGTAATTCCAAAGAACCTAAATCAGAGAGGTGTGGTGGGAAACAGGGAAGACAACCCAGAAGCAGAAGCTGAGCTGTTGTGCCAGGAGGTGTGAGGATGGCTCGTGAGTTCAAGACTTCTGAGCAGAACAGTGCAAAATGATTATGCCACATCAAAAAGCATGGTTTGCTGCATCCAGATCTATTTGGAGGAAAAGTTCAAATGTTCATTATATCCAGGTATTCACAGAATACCTATAATAAATTCATAGAATCATTTGAGTTGGAAGGCACCCCTCGAAGGGTGTCCAGAGTCCAACAGCCCTGCAATGAACAGGGACACCTACAGCTCCATCAGGTTACTCAGAGCCCCAGCCCGACCTTGAATGCCTCCAGGGATGGGGCAACCTCCACCTTACAGGGCAAGCTGTGACAGTGTCTCACCACCCTTGCCATTAAGAACTTCTTCCTTATAGCCAGTCTGAGTCTCCCCACTTTCAGCTGGAAACCATTTCCCCTTGTCCTGTCACAACAGACTCTGCTAAAGCTCACCTTGGCCCACAAGTCCCCGAGCCCACATGTCCCTTTTTGTACTGTTCAAGAATTTTTGTGATTGCATTTAACCTGATAGACAGGAATTGTTCTTCTGTTCAAGGAGCATGACATTTTCTCTTTCCATGAATAGTAAGATCTGCTTTGGAACAATTCATGAGCAGACATTACTGATTCTTTAACAAGTGCATTTGGCCCAAAGTGATGACTCCGGAAAAAACACTCAACACATGTTCCCTGCTGCACAGTACCACTCTTCTCCATTTCAGAAGCTGAACACTGCCATGCCATAATTTATCTCATCAAGTGTGAGCTCAACTGCTGCTGAGCTCCTTCATTATGCACAACACCCACTTCAGTGCCAGCTCGGAGCAGCTACACTCGATGCACACAGACCCCAGGAAAGAGCTGATTAGGAGGCCCTGGCATATCTTCAGGGAAAAAGAATGGCATACTCATGTTAGGCTGCTCAAATCAGTCTGACTTTAGGCTTTGGAACTCACAACTCACTGCCTTTAATTGGTCCACTAGTTTAATGGAGTACTGTAACAAGTGAGTGAGGAGCACTGATTTCATTGTTGCTGGGTGCTGCACTGCTCTGCTCACATTCTGATGGGAGAAAACTGACTTCAGCCCCAAGCATCCATCACATCTAGATTACCTGTTTCCTCAAAATAGGATTTCATAATTTGGGTATTTTTACATAATCTTAGCATTGTTTTAATTTTCATTAAAAATACCCTTTAAAAATGTTACACTTTTTGTTTCCTGTGTGGTAAATTCAAAGCTGAGAAAAATCTCATCTTTCCAGGCCTTCCTTTCTTATTGATGCTAAGCTCTTATTGGAGGGGATCTTACCTATGGATTTTGTCCAGATATGATTTGCTAAAACAATTGCTTTGGGTATAACTTAAAATGTAAACTCATCTAAAAGCAACGCCCTGTGTGACAGTTTTGAGTTCTTTATGGAGAAAGCCCTCTCCTAACAACTCTGGAGCTAAATTAATGAATTGATCTGCAGAAGGGACAGGTGGTTCAGCTGTTAAGAAAGCACACCTCATTCAGTTGGCCCCATCTCTTCCTTTGCAGGCAGATAGGAAGACACTGATGCCAAACAAAAATATTGAAGGACCCTACCTCAAACTGTCAAGGCAGATTAAAGAGGCAAGGCTGAAGAAAAGTGGTGTGAGTACTGAGCTGGGTATCTTAACTGTCTTCACTCTGCTCCTATCCTGCACTTGTCCTGGGGAGTTCTTCAGACTCTAAATATCTGAACAATGTGTGGTGCAAGTTACCCACGTTGGTAAAGGTGTATAGGTACAGAGATCCTTCTATCTGTGAAACGAAGGTGAAAAACATTTGCACAATCTTAATTCTGCCAATGAAGATCTCTTTTCTGATAACCATGACGGAGTACAGGACCAGGCCTTTGCTTTTGAGGTGTTATGCCTCACTTCAAACTAGCCAATCCATCTCCATTTGGATGTGCAGGAGACAGTAAAATGGCACATGTCTTCTTTCAACAAGATCAGTAGAAACCTCTCTGAACTGCACAGTCTAGAACTTTTTATTTCTGAGAGCAAATCAAAAGTGATTATATGTGGCCTGCAAATGTGATAAAGGAAACTCCGTTAACTTTAGACTAATACACTGGCATCTCTAATTATTCATTAAAAGAAGTTTTGGAAGCATTTTACATGCTTTTTTACAACAGTGACTGTGTCCTTCTGGAATAGGGCCTTCAATGAAGGGCAAAGATGCTCAAGTATGCTGACAAGTTGTTAAGGATAACCTCCTCCAGGCAGAATAAATGTCCATCCAAAGTCAGAAAAATAAGCAGATGTATTTCAAGGCCTGTCAGACAAATCAGGAACTCGTGACTGGGCTTCACTGTAGAAGGAACACATACTAGAGATGGGTGTACAGATAGGCTACAAAGGAAAAATACCATCAGTCTTTAGATGATGTCTAGGTATTGCATCCAGTTTTGGGATGGTAAAAGAAAAATAATCTTCCAGGGAAGATTTAGATTAGATTTGAGGAAACATTTTTTCTCTGAAAGAGTGGTCAGGCACTGGAATGGCCTGCCTAGGGAGGTGGTTGAGGCACCATCCCTAGCGCTGTTCAAGAAGCGTTTAGATGAGGTGCTGAGGGATTTGATTTAGTAGTTCAGTGGGTAGGGATGGTGATAGGAGGATGGTTGGACTAGATGATCTTGTAGGTCCTTTCCAACTTAATGTATCTATGAATCTATGAACCTATGAAAAAACAGGGAAGACATTGATAAACTGGAGCAAGTTGAGGGGAGATGATTGGGGTTGGAGAACCTGTCCTGTAAGGAAAAGATGGGGAAGCTGGGGTTGTTCAGTCTGGAAAAGAGAAGGTTTCTAGTCAGCCCTCAATGCTGAATGAAGCATTGGTTATGAAGTAGGTAAGAGTCAAACCCTTCACAGCAGAACATGGTAAGAGGATGGCAGACAACATAAATTTAAGGAAGAGAAATTCAGACTGGATTCAGACAAGTTGCACAGGGATTGTACAGTCTCTGCCCTGCAGTTTTCAAGACTCAACTGGATAACTGCCTGAGTAACCTGGCCTCACCTCATAGCTGACCACGCTGCAAGCAGGAGCTTCAACTGGAGACCTACCGGTGTTCCTTCCAGCTCTCATCACCCTGTGATCCTGTAGCAATGTGATCAAATACAGCAGCCCCAGTATTCCCTGTCTATACCTAGGGTACATGAGTTATCACAGGAGACTGGAAGGAGTATCAGGAAGTCTCTAGTTGGATCTCTTGTTCACAGACAGCCCAGACAGTTTAAGATAATTGACAGCAAGGGAATGCTCTTGTGCTGAAGTGTTCACAGGAACAGGAAAACAGAAATTCAACAGAAGAGCAGATTTGGACAGTCTCACTCAATACAGGTGAAGACACAACTGCAAGCACACTTAGAAACTTTCACTAATTTATAAACACCCATCAGCATGCTTTAAATGTGACAGCAAAACCTGGCAGCCCTGGCACAGACTTGCACTTCTGTCCTGCCTACCTCTGCCAAGTGCCACTGCTTGGATGACAACGCCACAAGGAAATCCCCTTGCTCTGCTGCCAGCACACACTCATCATTCAGAAATCTCTGTCTCCATTCTGCTAGAGCTTTTACTTTCATGCACATTATCCTTCTCCACTTGTGGGATGGAAGATTGTTTTAAAGTGTCTGTTTCATTTTGCTGTTGGATTTTTTTTCTCTTCCGTTACTTCCAATCAAATCCAAGTAAATTAATTTTAGTGTTTCCAATTAAGATCACGGATAAAAAAAAATTAAAAAAAAAGCAGTTCACACAGTTCTGTCCCTCAGGACAGCAAGAATAGTTTCCTTCTATAGCAAGGACTGACCACAAAATTTTCACACTCCAGTTAATTCCTACCAAAGTTAAATGAAAATTGATTTTCTCTTGCACTGCTGCCTTTCCATGCTACTCTTCTGGATTTGCTTGGTGGCATAAAGAAGCAGCTGAAACGTTGCTGCTATTGGTGACTTAGAAATACTTAAAAGTCTGCCTACAGAACTACTCTGATTTGAGTGACCTACCCAGCCCTCACACCTGCAAAGATAGAACAAACATATTTGGGCTCTGAATGATGGAAATTGAAATGACATTTCATTTTATATTTGACAAGCAGAATCTTGGACAGTGGCTCTGCTGCTGTACCGGTCTCAGAGCTTTGCTTCTCAAGACCTCCCAGGTTAGGAAACACTTCCGTATTTTCTGACAGATTCACAGAGAAATGGAGGTTCTTATGGAATGGAACCTTGCTCATGTTGCATCGGCTACTTAATATTTTAAGACGAGAGTGGCTGAAGAAATGTTTGGTTCTGAACAGTGCTGGGCAGCACATCACACCCCTTTGAGTTGTTCCCTGCCCCCTAATGTTCCCTGCTTGCTGCATTTGATCAGATTTACAAGTGGTCTGCCTGCATGGCTGAGGGCTGGGCAGTAGTTGTCACATCCAGCCCTACAAATGTATTAATCATAGAAACACCAATATCCACACACCCCTCCTAATGCCTGAGTGTGCTTAAGGCTTGCTGAAGAAGGCAGGTGATAGGATCAGTGTATAAAACGGGAGGCCCTTCTTATTCTCCCAGAAAGGGAGAAAATGGAAAAAAAGATGGAAGCTGCACATAAGCAGAACCTCACAGTTTTTACCAGCTTGAAGCCCTTGGCATGGGATTGGCTTAGTGATGGGAGGAAGTTTTGAGTATAGAGCTGACAAATTCACATAACTTGTTCTACTGCCATACCACCAACATCCTCCTCTGATGTCATGGGCCAACATAAAACAGGAGGCATTTCTTTCAGAGCAGCCCTCATACATCTACCATTGAATAATATAATTCTTAGCCCATGGATGCAAAGGGGAAAACTGATCTTTGGTTAAGATACCAAGCCACATTTTATGGGATTTTAGAGCAGGCCATTTAACCATCATGGCTGTGCATAACTGATAGCCTGAGTGCATGCTCTCCTGGAATCCAAATTCATCCAATAAGAAATACACTCAACAAGTATCATTTTCTAGCACATTGCAGGAAAAAAAAAAAAAGTGTTTAGCCTATTTCTACTTGCCGATGAGAGCCCATTCACATCCTCTCTCATTGTGTGGATGCCCATCAGGGCCCTAGGCATGATGAGACCTCATCTGCCCACATGTTGGCGTACAAAGCAGGCAGCACAGTGCTCAGGAGAGGAGGACACAGCAGCGTGTTCTCTCACTCCAGGTGTTTCTGAGGACAAAAGAAATTATTCAACTTTTCCATCTGTGTATGCTGTCTATAAACCTCATCTTAAATTCCTCCAGGGAGAAAGCTGGCAGACAGGAGGGAAATATCCCATACGCTGCCAGCTGAGCACAAGTCTGATTTAGGCCTTATATTTCTGGAGGTGCATTAACCTTTTCCTGTGTGTCTTGTCTAGATAATTTCAGTTGGAACTTCTGTTATGCAAACAAGTAGCCACAAAACACTACCTCTATCAGTAACATGAGAATGGCTGTTTAAAAGAGTTTTTCAGCTGAATCATCCACACACACATCTCCTTTCTCTCCTTTTCAAGGAGGTAATGTGTAAATAACTGCACGTATTTCAAAGGCGTTTGAAATTACAAAGATTGGCCTCAGTTGAAAACAGATCTATTGAATAGCAGCCAGAAATTCTTGGAAATCTAGGCCCTTTTTCTCTCCCCCCTCTAAATCTGAGTCACTCACATCAGCATTCAGGCAATGCTTGGCTCCAGTCTCTCCTTCAAATCACTTTGTTCAGCGACAGAAGAAGCCCACCTCCTCTCCCGCAGGGTGATTTATAAGAGTCAACCTGCAACAGTGTTTGTTCTCCTTAGCTGTTTTCTCCATCCTAAACTACACCAGTCTGCAAAAAGAGGAATCATTTCAACTCCCAGATAGATATGAGGCATCTGATTAATCCTCTCCTGTATCAAATTCCTGTACAGTACATTTCCTAAGTGATTCAATGTCAGGTTATGAGATCTATTTGTCATGTTAGCTGAGTCTCTGCATCAAGGAATTTCTTTCTTATTGAAGTTTCATTTGGCATCCTCTAATTTAATCTTATTACTCCTTGATATATAATCATATTGAGACTAACTTGTTGCCAGTAGCCATGTCCACACATCAGCAGAGAAATGGAGAGTTACTCTAAAATGTGGAAACACACATCATTTCATTACAGCTCCCAGTTTCTAGGTGGGCTTTTCTCCAGTGATAGTTCTTCTCGTGCATGGAGGGGATGTCACACTGATGCTTGTTTACCTATGCCAGTTAATTGGTGTTCATTAAATAAGACCGTGTATGCAATTATCCCGAGCACAGAGGAGCAAACATACTCGGTACACAAAATAAAGCAAGAATTGCTTCTCTGCACTCCTCCTGGATATTTCAGAAATTCCCCATGGGCTCTGAGGTATGCTCCCAGGTTAATAGTTTAGATTAAAGCCAAGGAGGAAAAGAAAATGGGAATGAGAACAGAAGTAATATCTCCCAACAAAACAATCCCTCCTTCAGCTTTATTTTAGTGTTCTGTATAATGTGTTATACACCTGCTATTGAAACAGAGGTTGGGTGCTTCTCAACAGTACAGCTTTAATACACATACTGTGTGTATACAGAGACTCCACATGTTTTATACACACACTATTAGAACTGCAATACTAAGCATACTCAATAACGAGATAATGGAGACAGCAAAGGCTTTAACCCAGCATCATGCCCTGCTAAAATCCTCATGTTGCTTCAAGATGTGGCAGTACCAGAGCTGCCTGCTCAGGGAGACCTGAACCAACCTTCCTGATTTTATTTTTTTTTCTAATTCAGCCTTTTCCATACTCCAAATTTGGAACATTTCAGCCCAAATGATAGAACTGTAGAAAGGAAACAGATTTTACACCAGGAAGTGCCTAGAGCCTGGGATCAGAGCCAGAGGGCTCTGTGCTGCTCCTGCCTTTGCCACTGTGCAAGCACAGAGCTCTGAGCAGTGTCGCCATGTGGTTTCCTCAGTTGCTCCCTCTGTACATGGCACCAGTAGGCAGCGTTCACATTCTGCTCCTGATAAAAAGACCTCATCTGTTGGACAGAGCCATGCTCTGTTATGAGTTTCTAATTTTAATGTAAAGCAGTCTGAACTTCACCTCAAGCCCTCCCCAAGCCAGCTTTCCCTCGGCATTCCCCTCATTTGATCTTTTTGCTCTTTTGATCTCTAGCATCATTTCTCTAACAGACTTAGGTTGGAAATGATGAGTTACCAGAGTTAGTTCAGAAGTAATTCTCCTGCTGCATCAGATCTGGAAGGTTGATGTAAGTTTTAATTAGAATTGTCTGCTCTGGCAGGAGAGAGCTCGGTTTTGTATGCTCAGTGTCCTGTAGGCACTGAGAAGCATTTCATTTTTTCAGGAAGGGAAAACAGGTATCTTAAGGGAGTCTGAAACCCTGACTCAGCTCCAACCTTGTGCTGGCAGCTGGGAAACCTGCTTCTGCATGATAGAAGGGTCCTTTCAGGTTGGACATTAGGATAAATTTCTTCTCAGAAAGAGTGGTCAAGCACTGGCACAGGCTGTCCAGGGAGGGGGTGCAGTCACCATCCCTGGAGGTGTTCAAGAAACATGCAGACGCAGGGAAATGATTTAGTGGGACTGGTGGTGATAAGCTGATAGTTGGACTAGACTGTCTTAAAGGTCCCTCCCAACCTTAATGATTCTATGAATCTTCATGTCCCTGTGCATGCTTACATGGTACTGATGCAGAATTAATGTACCTCTTCCAAAGTAACTGTTTCATACAGTTCCAATGTCATACGTGTATCTTAAAGCTCTTCTTCACAACTCTCAGAATTGTACTTTCTCATTTTAAAAGGAGTTTGATATGGCAAACACATAACTCCATTGCAAGAACTGAAAAGGGTAAATCACTGTACATTCAAATTTCCAGAACTATGCTTTAATTCATCCTGGAGAGGGATGCTGAAATAAATACAACCTGGTTATTAAAAAGACTTATCACTAGCACCCATAAATCTTATACACTGTTAGAACAACCCTATTGGCCCTACCAAGCAGAACAGCCTGGTCAGGCAGGTGGCTTACATTTTCTGCATCTGGGTTACCTGAAGTCTGTAATGCTAATGGAAAAGAACACTGCAATGTCAAATGGGATTGTTTGTTGGGGAATCAGTGTAACATCTGAGCAGTGAACTTCTGCTTCTTTAGTAGGATAACAAAATTACATCTGAACTATTTGCTCATTCATTCCCATTTACAATCACAAGCCAACCTGGAGGTCACCCATGCAGAAATATTTTGCTAGCACTGCTTGTGTGCTCTTGGCCTCTAACGAAGACTATTCATGAATTGTAACAAAGGAGGGACTAAATGATGAGAGCTTAAAAGATATGTAAAGGTTTTTGAGCATCAACAATGAATTTCAACTACCACAAAACACATCTTAGATTGCCAGCATATGAGTCTAACAGTTCTGCAGTGAATCCATGCTTGATTTCTAAGCTTGCAACTGTGAACCAAACTTACCTAAACGTGTGCGTGTTTGCAATACCAGGTCTGTAAGCCTGTAATTCGGTTAGCTACTAAGACTGGCTCCTGGGGACTGAATGTCTGGTGTGGGATCTCTTATTTTGGTGTTTTAGGTACTTCATATATAATTAACATTTGTGCAAGATGACAAAGGTCTGCAGTACCTGGAACAAGGGAGAAGAACGGCCTCATTTAACTCTGTTATGCAACTGCACATATGACTCGCTGCAGTCACGTCTGAAGGTCTGTGCCATTTTGCAGTCGGTGGTGGCACCATTACGGCACTGCTCAGAAGATAAATGTCCTTAAAAGCAAATGTAGTTAGCAGCACGATGGGCTGCCAGGCAGACTGATGAAATGAGCAACTAGAAATGAGGAGCTGCTGCAGTGACACGTCCCCCTTGACACAGCCTTTCCAGCTCAGGATGAGTGTACCCTCCCTGCACGCTGAGGGAGCTCTAAATGGAGATATCTCCACGTCTCCACTTGTCTTGATGCAAGAAGAGTACATTTTAGAAGCTTGTCTGTTAAATTTTTTAAGATCCCAGCTGGATTCACATTAACTTGCAAAGAAATATATTTGCCATGTTTCCAGTCTCATAAATAGTTGACCACTTTGTGAAAAGCTCTTAGTTTCACTATAATCTATTCAAGCAATAAGATCTGTGAAAACAACGGTCTGCAAGCTGCTCCCATCACACAGAGCACTGTGGCTAAGTGGGTGCTGTTTGTGCCTACATGGAAACACAGCAACCCCTGTGTGGTCTCAAAACAGTACAAGTGCACCGTGAAAGGCAAGGCAAAGTATTACAAATTCCATTAGAATTTCTAGCAACTTCAGGAGCCATTAAAATACATCTCCTTGGGAAATAATGGGAGCTGACATCCATCTCCATAATGGCTTGTAAACAAGAACACAACTTCTCTGAGCACATTTATGAATTTCTGCCAGCTCCTCCAGACTATCTGGGTTCTTTGGGATCTTGCTAGGCAGGTGTACTAGGTCTGGCTGGGAAGAAGTTAACTTTCTCCACAGGAGCCCATCTGGTGCTGCGCTTTAGATCTGTGGTTGAACAGTGCTGTTAACACATCAGTGTCTTGGCTGTTGCTGAGCTGAGATTGCATAGCACCAAGGTTTCTCTCTTTCCTACTCTGCTCACCTCAGGCCGTGAGTTGGCTGTGGGTGGTGGGCAAGGGGCTGGGAGGGGACACAGACACCCCAGCAGTGTAGAGGGATACACCATACCATACAGTGCAGGAGGAAAAGGAAGAAGGGATGTTTATAATTATGACATCTGTCTTCCCAAGCAACCATTATGCATGCTGAGGCCCTGCTGTCCAGGAAGTGGATAAACACCTTCCAACCAATGCGAAGTAATGAATAAACTCATTTTATTTCTTTGTCTTTGCTAGTAGTTTTTCCTTTCCCTACTAAGCCATTGTTATCTTGATCCATGAGTCTCACCTTCCTTGTGTTTTCTCTCCCCCCGTGGCAAGCAGAGTGAGCAAGCAGCTAAGTGGAAGCCCGGCTGCTATGGCCATGCACTAGGGCTGCCTTATGGCCCTGGCATTGATGGTTTTCCTGTGCTGCGTGAGATACCTTACAGAGAAAATGAGAGACAGAAAAGGAATAAAGTAACAGTAATGATAATTATATATACATATATTTACAAACAAGTGATGTAGAATGCAACTGCTCTTCACCTGCAGACCAATGCCCAACCAGTCCTCAAGCAGCAGCTGCCCGCCAGCCAACTCCCCCTCAGCTGTACAGTTTATTCACATGGTATGAAATACTCTATCGATCAGTTGAGGCCAACTATCTTACTTCTGTTCCTCCCAGCTCCTCATGCTCCCAGCTCCCTCGCTGGCAGGACAGTACATGAAGCTGAAAATCTGAAAAGTCCTTGGCTCTGTACAGCACCACTCAGCAACAACTAAAATGTTGGTGTGTTATCAGCGTCGTTCTTCCCCTAAAGAAAGATGGTCTGCCTAACCCAGTGAGACCCAGCAACCACTACCAATGCTCTGGGGCTTGGTCTGTGCCTGCCGAGCCTCTCTGTCCAGCACCAATAGAAGCAGGAGGAAGAAGGGACAGAAGTCACTCAGAAGGGAAAAAAACACTCAGGTCCTAAACCTAAAGGAGCTGCAAGTTGTGCAGAAAGATTACAGCCACAATCCAGGCGCGTGAATTGCTGCCTGGATGCTCCAGTGTTGGGATACTGCAGTCAACTGTCAAGAGTGAGAAAGCAGGGAAGTCTGGGAGCAAGGATCCCTAAGCAGCACT
Organism: Cyrtonyx montezumae; assembly: GCF_038088225.1. Classification (NCBI taxonomy): domain Eukaryota; kingdom Metazoa; phylum Chordata; class Aves; order Galliformes; family Odontophoridae; genus Cyrtonyx; species Cyrtonyx montezumae. Next base: position 4,892,027 of record NW_027071848.1, read on the forward strand.
GAGACTGACAAAACAGTTGAAAAGGGAAGGAGAACCCACAGCCTTTGGATGTGCTCCTGTTGACTGTGAAAGCCAGTTACCCACTGCCCAGGTAAGCAGACTGATACTCATGCATCTCATGCTTGAGGGAATAAATTATGGCAGAGGTAGTCAACAGTTCACTGGAAATAAACCAGGCTGCCAAAGACCTGGATGCTGCCTGGTGCACCCAATCCACATGGCAGAAGATGATGCATAATACAACAACTTGATATGCCAACATCCTAGTAATGATGCACTAGCCAGGCTGAGCCAGTAACCATGCAACAACAGTCCTAATGGCTCCAGCGGTTCAAAGGGATAGAGGGTGCAAAGAGGAGGGAGCAAGGCTTCCTTCAGTGGTGCCCAGTGCCAGGACAAGAAGTATTGGGCACAAACTGGAACGCATGAGGTTCTGCCTGATCATCAGAAAACACTTATTTGCTATGCACTGGAACAGGTTGCAGAGAGAAGTTGTGGAGTTTCCTCCTTGGAGGTTTGAATGTGGTGCCACTGTGGTCTGGGTGTCCCTGCTGGAGCAGGGGTTGGACCAGACAGACCCAGAGGTCTTTTCCAGCCTCCACCACTCCAAGATTTTGTGAACCCAGCACTGAAGTTTTCTTCCCTACTTTCTGTACTAGAATGGCACTTCCTTCCACCATAAGCAGAATCTACATACTGACTTTTCACAATCGAGAGATGTTCACACAGGATTTGGACTCTGAGTACTACAGGAATGCCAAGAAGAACAACAGCTCCTGTCGATACAAGTCAGTATGGTTACATTGGCTGCAGCAACTCCACTGACCTAGGGCAATGCATGGGAAACGGGAAACAGGGGCTGTGGGCAATCCACAACATTTAATCTCTGCCACTTCTTCCTGGTCACTCTGCCCCTGCACCACACAGGTCTCTCCCTCGGGATGCCATCTGATCCTACGTGGGCTTCCCACAGGCTCTCCAAACACTGCTGCAACACAGGGCTCACCCTTCAGGCACTGCTCTGCATGGTTCCCAAGTGCTGCACGGGGACAGCCTGCTCCACCATGGGCCTCTCCGGGTTGGCAAGGAAGCTCTGTACCGTACCTGCAGCATCTCCTGCCCTCCTTCTGCACTGACCTTGGGAGCTGCAGGGCTGCTTCTCTCCAATTTTTCACCCCCCACACCCAGTTGTTGCACAGCATTGCTCCTCTCCCTTCCACCCAGTCTCCCAGAGGTGCATCCAGGTTTCTCATGGCTCAGCTCTGCCCAGAGCTGGGTCCCTGTCGAAACAGCCGGAGCTGCTCTGTTCTGACACCAGGCAATGCTCACAGAGTTCACACCTGGAGCTCCCATGCTACCAAAACCTTGCCACATAAACCTAATACAGTCTCAAACAATGTTATTCCAGATACAAAGTAAGTCAACAGAGTGTCACTAATGCCAACCAGAGCATCATAGGCTGCCTGTCCACTGCCCACACTCCATCTACATAAATGAAATTCAGTTAGATTGATCTAAGCCTCATGTAACTAAATTAATCACAAAGAAGAGTGATCTAGCCTACCAGAGGCTCCTTTTGCCCCTGCTTGTGTATTTATTCCAGAGTAATCTCATTTGCTGGAAATTCGCTTATCTAGCTGTAAAAATGACCGATCAATACTCAAGAAGGAAGAAAGCTTCCCATAAAGTATGGCTCCGTGAACTCCTTTATATGAGGAATATAGACTCCATCTTGTTGTTGATGACAGTTCTGCACTGGCATTATTCTGGCACTCAGCTCTTAATCGCAGTATATTTCTGAATTATAATTTGGTTCATAAGCTCCAGTGAGTTCAAAACCGAATGGAATGCACAAGCCCTTCCCTGTGGGTTTTCAGCAGAGCTTAAGCTGCCCTGGAGAGCTGCTAGGTTGAAACAACCTGCCTGTAAAGTACCTTGGGCAGATGAGAATGAAATTCTGTCAGATGTCTGATAGCAAAACGCTGAAGCACAGCAGCCCATTTAGCAGCCAGCAGTGGTGCAGCTGCCTGTGCAACACAAGACAGAGGCAGAGCAAGATGTTGCCCTGAGTTGCGATGGGAAAAGAGACTGATGCTGTGAAAATCACATGTTCCTAAATATACACAATACCAACCAGTGCTGATGTGATTAGAGGACAAGACGACAGCAAGTGTCGTCCAGGCACCAGCTGTCTGCTTGTCCCACTTACCTTTGCCTCCCAAGCTGTGTCTTGCACACTGGTTTTGTTCCAGCAGCACAGCAAGGGAGACATCAGAGCCCGTTCTTCTACGAGCGCAGTTCCCAGCAATACTCTCCTTTCCCCACGCGAGGTGGTTTGGGCTGAACGCACAGCCCCTGTCTGCTTGTAGGCTGCTGCCCTCCCATGGAAAGCTGCGGCAGCTTCACTTATTTCCAAAGCAGCTGCGCATTACTAAACAGAACTGAGTTCAGTTCTCAGTACGTGCTGTCAGAAATTACAGCTTCCAAACGCACAATTTGCAGGTTCACGGTCTGCCTGAAGTAGAAAGGTGGACTCAGCAGAAACGCACTCAGCCTTTCTGTCCTGAGAGATGGAAAAGCGCTGTTTGCTGCCGAAGGAGTGGCTGCCAGCTTGAGCGTTGGTGTGACATTGGTAGTGCTGAGCAATGATGTCCCCACGGAGAGATCGCTGATTCAGGGCTCCTCTCCTTTAGTGACAGCTTTTTGTTGCTATTGTTCTTCTTTCTAACGTCTGTATCTTGACAGCACAGAGAGCTGTTGACTTGGAAACTCGGTGTCTAGGCTTGTTGGAGCATTTCTGCTGAATCCTGCATCTGTTACCATGGCAGAATGGCAGAGTTAAACCTCAGCACAGGTAGCACATGCTTGCTTTCCTCCTCTCACCATTTCCTTGGCTGCATGCCTTCTTTATTACCCTTAGTTTAAACAAGTGCTGCCAATGGCAGTGCTTCCTACTCCAGCTATCCCACAGACATCTTATTTCCATCCTCATTATCATCCTCAAAGTCCTCCAAATGAAAGTCACACAGCAAAAGTGGAAATGCCTCTGGATACATTAAGATTGACCCATCTGGCTCTTACAAAAGAGGGAAACATAGCAGGATCCAACTGCCCCGTAACAGTCCACTGAAACAACCCCTGTCACTGAACAGAGACGAACAGCTCATGAAGTCAACTAACAGCAAAGGGGACCTTTGAGTGACTGGAAACCAAGAGGTCATTTATTTAAAATGCTTTTTACCACCAGGGAGATTTTTCTGCCCTGACAGCCCAAATGCATATGTGCACTGCACTGTAACGTGTGTGAGAGCATCAGGCCTCTGGAAAAGCACAGAAGGAGAGTTCAGACATCCCACAGTTGCTGATGGCTACTCTAAAATACATCTTTTTTTATCCAACTTATATAGTGGTTCTCAAAGTTTACTATTTCAGATAGAAGCTTTGTTAAAAGTACCATAAGCAATCTTGTTTTATTGGTCAGCATATTTATTTTAAGATGTGCCTTCAGCATCCTTGGGTTTCTACAACAGATGCCTGAGAGCATCTAAAGCATTTTATTGCATGTGGTACAAGCTGAAAGAGAATTCCATTTTGCAAATATACTCTGAGGCTGTGAAATCTGGATTTTGCTCCAATAGGGAGTAAAACGAGAACAGGCTGCAGTTTGAAAGCTTCAGAGTTCAAATGCACAAGGACCCTGAGTTACAGTTTCACCTTTCAGAAGAACTGGAGTCTTGTTTTGCATGTGAAGTTGGGGATGTTTGGAGGAAAGCAGAGCCTGGTTTACCTAGGCTGGCTATGGCAGTGCTCTGAGGCTAGAGTAAGTGCAGGTTAGAGAACAGGGGAAAGCAGGCTAAGCTGAGGGTCGGACTAGATGATGTCCACAGGTCCCTTTCAACCCCTGTGATTCTGCTTCTGAGAAATCAGGAGCATTTCACATCATCTAAATGCAGCTGGGAGAAAATAATGGCCCCTCAGCTTCTGCACAGACCTCTCCATCACAAGTCTTAACTCGAACTCTGTACATGAGCATTAAAGCCCACATGTATGAGACATTCTGGGCCGCTTTCTTCTCCCAAAGTCTATCTAGTGATTGTGTGTACAGTTAACATTCAGCTTTCATGTCACTACATCCCATATTTTCAGTAGATGGAAAAGCAGCCTGCAGAGCTGATCTTGGCCTGTGAGCACTTCTTGTACAGATGTTTCATGCCTGAATGCACACAAATCTGAACTGCTCTGTGCTGCACACAGCCTGCCTTTCCTCTGGGTTCTGCCTACCCACAAGCACTTGTGGGCTGAAGGCAGGCAGTATAGGGATGACAGCAAACCGCGCAGTGCCATGGACACATCTGAGGGACAGGATGCCACCCAGAATCTCATGAGGTTCAACAGATCCAAGTCTTGCAGCTGGGTGCCAGCAAGCCCTACTGTTGGTACAAATGGGGGGATGAAGGCATAGCGCACTGCCCTGCTTAAAAGGCTGTGGAGGTGCTGGAGGATGGGAAGCTGGACATGAGCCACTCAAGGCCAGGCTGGATGGGGCCCTAACAACTGGGATGGGATGCAGCAGTCCCAACCCACTGAGGCCGAGTTGCTACAGCTGACAGCAAACTCCAGCGTCCTGAACACCTGCGCTCAGAACCATTTGCTGCCGTTAATGAGAACCTCGAAATAAGGACGAAGGGCCGCACAGCCCCACTTTCAGTGCGGCGTCCCCCAGGCCAATATGGCGACGGCGAGGAGACGTCGAGGCGCATGCCTACAAGCCGCCCCGTCTCTTCCATTAAGAACTACGCTTCCCGACATCCTCCGCGGGCTCGGCCGGAAGAGAGCGCATGAGTAGTGGGTGAGGCGTGCTGGGTCTGACCGGAAGTGGCATGCTGGCTCTAACCGGAAGTGGTGTGGTGGCGCCGCGCGGAGGGATGCGTGGTGTTGTCCGCTCGTGGCCGCGGCCGCTCCCTGCGTGGGTCCCGCGGCCGCCTCGGGCCCTGCTGCCTCCGGCTCCTCGGAGAGGTGAGAGCCTGCTGCGAAGCGAGGAAGGGTTTCCAAGTGAAGGCCTCGGTAAGGTAGGAGGCTGAGGGTTGAGGAGAGCCGGCGGTGAGGGAGGCTCCAAGCAAGCGTGGCCTGAGGAGTGACGGCTCGTAGGTAACAGCGATGCTGTCGGGCGGAGTGCGGGGCCGCGCGGAGCTAACGCAGTGCAGGTGTGGTGCTTTGTGCGTGCCACGTGAAAAAAGCACTGGAGGTTTGTCCTCACGCGTGGCACTTTCTCCTTAGTAGCATTTAGAAGGCTGCGTAACCAGAGTACTGCTGAGGGGTTGTGTGAGGAGCCAGATGGATGTGAGCTGACCGTCAGCAAGGGCTTTTTGTTGCCGTTTCCCTGCGGTTTTGCTGCGATGAAGGAAAGTGAAGTTACCGGGTCGGGCGCTGAGCTGTCTGTGTTAAGCTTAAAGCACGTGTTGTTGCTTCCAGGTCTCGCTGCCACGCTCCCTAGGACTTCGTATGATGTCAGGAGAGTTGAAATCACTCCCCTGGAGCAGAGGAAGGTAACTTTTGACACTCATGCCTTAGTGCGGGATCTGGAAACCCACGGTAAGTGGAAACTGTGAAGGCATCCAAAGGAAAGCTTTAAGTGCTATTGCTTGGAGTGTGATCAGTTCTCCCCACACCACTGCTGTGTGTTTTGGAAGCCTCTAGCAGAGAGAAGCATGTGCTCTGTAACCGTACAGACTGTTAGGGTAGCTCTGCCTCTTTTGTAGCTGTAGGTTACACTTACATAGCATCTTCCCCTCAGGGAACATAATACATTTAACATCCTTTCCATGTTAATGCAGTCCCTGAAGAGCTGTGGGTTGGCTGGTTAGCACCAAGTCCATCCTTTCTGATGGAGCTTCACTAACAGTGTAGAAGAATATTTGTTTATGCAGAAGCTGGCCTCAGCTCCATTGCTTTGGTGCTGCCACAGTTCTTTTGTGGGAATAAAGAATTACAGTCCTACCAGTAGTAGTATAAGTACTTAGAAGACTCCCAGTAGTCCACCAGCAAGGAGCTTTTTGGGTTTCTTTGTTTTTTAATGCATGTCAGACTTGTCAGCATGTGGTTCCCTACGTATCTTCTGGAACTGTTTCTGGAAACTGATGTTGTATTTGCCACTTTCCTCAGGCAGCCAAGACAGCACGTTAGATGTTTCTTACCCCAAGTACTCATTCAGCTATTTCTCCTTGGAGGTCCTTTAGAACTGAGTCTGATGCTGCTGCAGTGTGTTACTCAGTTTGTTTGTTCTGTAACTGCTACAAATGCTGTGGTATCACAGTGATGGGGCTTTGAAGGAAAAAACTGTGAATGCCACGAAACTGAGAGATTCTTTTAATGTCTGTCAGACTTGCTGCAGGCCTGAGTTTTCAGTCTCAGGTCTCTTAGATGTGTGAAGTTCTTCATGTTTTCTAAACATCCATGTGGGAAAGACAGTTCCTAACAGTGAGAACAAAATGAGATAGCAAAATCCTAAGTAATCCTGAAAATGCAGGGGAGCTGAAGCAATGCAGTTACACCTCAGTGGAAGGCAACTCGTAAATTTTGCATAGTTTTTTTTAGCAGTGCAGTGTTGCAAGGCTTGATAGTTCCAATAAATCAGAAGGGAATGGTGTCCTGTGTCTCTAAATAGTTTAATTTGAAAGGATTTCTCAATGAAAAGTTAACTGATCCCTGTTTATGAAATGGAGCAGTTGAAATGTAAGGCATCAGTGAGATTGCTGGAAGGAAACTCTCAGCACGGAGTCAGATTTGGCCAGTTTGACAGCTGATTCCTTTCTCTATGCTTTCTCTTTAAATGCTCTGAAATTGCACCAAGGTACCAACAAAGTGTCATTTTTATCTTCAGCAAGCAAAAATCATGCAGTCTGAATTCATTCTGCAGGCAATGGATGCACCAGTTTTTAAATCAGTTTTGCATGTCCTTATACCTCTGTAGAAAACTTTCATTATGTGTAGACTTGTCTTCCAGTTCTATTGTTCTGTAGGATGCAGCACTCGAGTGTCCAATTTGTTATGCAGTTCTTGCTCTCCCCCTCACCCTGCTCTCTGACATGATCTGAACGTGTCATCCTTCACCTGCTTTTCAGGTTTTGCAAAAGAACAAGCAGAGACCATCGTATCTGCATTAATAACCCTGTCAAATGTCAGCTTGGAGACAGTTTATAAGGACATGGTTACCCAGGCTCAGCAGGTAACGTTTATTTACAGTGTATATACACAGTGTTGTATAAGGACACTGTTTGCATATTTAAAAGATGAGTGCAGCTCTCCGTCATACCATCAGTTCCTTTCTGAGATGGGTTTCTCTGGGTTTCAGAGTGATACTGAGTGTCAGTATCTCACAGAAGTGCTTTCTGAATGTGGCCACGTGGTATAGACATAATACAGAGACTGCTTCGTTAGAGCTCTGACGTGAAACCAGACTTGGAACTGTGCTTTACAGCAGTTGAAGAGAAATGCAAGGAAGATGCTCTGTATTTGTCCTACTTCCTTATTCATAACCTGTAGCTATTATTAGAGCTGTGCACTGCATTTCAGTCTACGAAGTTACAGCTGTCTGTAAGTTATATCTGTTATGACAGCAGAAAGTGTCTGGGATGTGGGCAGAGGCACCACCATGTGGTCATGCAGTGCTGAACTGTTACTGCAGCCCCCAGTGACTGTCATTCTCCTTACCCAGGCCTGACTTAGGTGGAGTTTAGGCCCAGGAAGCGTTCCCACAGGGCAGGGTGAACTCAAGAAGAGATTTTAGCCATCCAAATATCACCTGTGGCATGTCACTTGCCCTCAGGAACGGTGTGCAGGCTGTGGCTTGCTTGGTTGCTTGTTTACACCTGGCTGCTCTGGGCTGATCAACAGCTCAGCCTGTGCTCAAGCAGAGCGTTCAGTTGTCTCCTTCATTCAGAGTCACATCTGTGATTGTACCTGCAGGCAATGATTCAATTAAGTAGCGTGGCCCCTCTCCTGAGGTGATGACAGTTTCATTTTAACACATTGACACAATAAAAAGTTTAGCTGCTCCCTGTAGGCTGGGCACCTTGGCCAGCACAATAAAGCTCTGGTATGCAGTATTGGTTTTAATGATTAGTCACAAAGGCTGTGCAAGCTGAAATTATGTGCCATTCTTCAGGGAGTTAATGCAATTAAGTGTTGATTGCTGTTTTATTTAAACTGTGGAGTTCTATTTGCTCAGGTTTTTATTTTACTGCCCTTTATGCTTAATGGAATTTACATTTTTTTCTGTGAGTCTCAAAAAGAAGGCAAGAACTTGTGTCTTTGTGTTTTCCATCAGAGGGAAGCTTAGATGGGATGAAGGGAGTGAGCTCCTTGGTGCGAGCACCCCTGAAGTTCTTCCAGAAATGGTGAAAACTTTGTGTTGAGTGGAATAGACTCAGACATCAGAGGAAGTACAGACAGAGCATATTTTAAGGAATTTAGTTCAGTGTAGGATCTGAGAAATCCTGTTAGCTGAAAGCAGACTCTTCCATGCTAAACAGCAGGGCTTTCTTCTGCCACTTCAAGGAGTACTGCTTTCAGGATTCTAAACTTCCATTTCTTCCTTAATGTTGTTTTTTGTTTTAACTCTGTAGTTTATAAGCTGTTTATTGTGGAGAGTCTCCCCATGCTTATGCTTGGCTGCAGCTAATTTCCTAATGTAAGACCTGAAAATCCCTTCCTTTGCTTATCAGGCAGTTTGGAACTTAACCGTTGGCATATTTCATTGTTTCCAAGGAAATAACTTTGCAGCAGATCATGGCACGTTTGGGCTCCATTCGAAAAGATATGGTCATCCTGGAGAAAAGTGAATTTGCAAACTTGAGAGCAGAGAATGAGGTACTAATAAATATTTTTAATGAAGCATTCAATACCCCAAAATACACTACGATTTCCCTAGTGCACGTTTTTGGTGGTACAGAATATTTGATGTGGGTGCATTGCTGGATGCTGTTGTCAAAGTTGAAGTGTTTGTACATTACAGCTTCTGTGATCATACAGAAATATATTTTGCTTTATAAGATTTGCTTAATTCTTCTGAGGGGGAGGGGAAGAAAAACAGAATCATCTGTATTACTTAAGGGTGATTCTTGAAGTGTTGTCAACATTAACCTTACAGTGCAGGGAGAGTATTCAGGCATTCCTGTTATTTAAACTGGTGATATCTTTTAATTTTGCTGGACACCCATTTTGGTGTTTTTTTAGTCTCAGAATAACAGAATCATCACTGTATGTTTTTACAGCAATGATTTTGAGCAAAATTTCGAGCAGACTGTTTAACTAGAGCATACTAGTTAAGGTATTTAATTGAGAGCACATTGCTCTGTTGGGAGAAAATCACAGCAGTAATTACATGAACGCAACAGTAAAGCTTGCAGAGCTGATCCGTTTGGTCAGCAGTTTTGTGAAGCTATAAAATCTCTTTTCCTTCTCAGCTCCTAGAAAATGAAAATTGAACTAGATCAAATTAAGCAGCAGTTAATGGTAAGTAAACAGCAAGCAGGTATGCACTCACTCGTTTTGGGGAAAAAAACAGTTACTGTCATCAGCTTTATTTGTTTTAAAGAATGAAACCAGTAAAATCCAAGCAGACAGCAAGCTAGACATAAACCTGGAAAGGAGCAGAGTGACAGATATCGTAAGCTGATCTGTGAAGATACTGTTATGAGTTCTGTGTCATTTTCCTTCGCTACAGTTGTTAATTTATCTTTTATCTGCAGTTTACCGATCAAGAGAGGAAATTGATGGAAGCAACTACAGAGTTTCATAAAAAAGTAAGGGTTGAGTTCACTTATATTGAGCAGGATACAGTTACACTCTGGGTGTAACAGGACTTTCATGGAAGCAATAGATTTGTGTGTGATAAAACTTGTGCGTGTTCTGTGTGTTTATTGCCTGTGTCTGTGGGATGCACTAAATGCCATCCCTGCAGAGGATGACACACAAGCCTCATCTCTCACTTCCAGAGTGCCTTTGTGCAGTCTGTCCTTGGTGGGCTGTGCTCTGCCATGCTGCCCGTTCCAGCACTAACTGATGAGCTGGACAGCTGAAGCAGACTGTCTGGGTACCCACAGCCAAACAACCATTTCAGGGGCTGAGAGTCCTCAACTCCTTGAAGGCTGTGCAGCCTGAGGCTGCTGAGGGATGATTCCCATTTTCAGCATCACCTCCCTTTTCTGGATAAGGCTGATGAATTCTTAGACCTTTGTTTCGCAAGAATTTAGGGATGCTACTTAACGTAGTGGAATGTCTCCTTTAAGAGGTACATGATGTATTGCAGCTAAAATTCAGATCATACCCATTTTTCTGTTTTCCTGTCTTCATCTATAATCTACTGCCAGGATGGTGATAAGTGCTGCTCTGTGACTTCTAAAGTCATTCAAAAATTACATATCTTCATCGATGGATTGGAAATTTCTCTTTGTTATTGCTCATGGGATGATATTCCTGTTTGGTTTCTCAAACTGCTCAGAGCTTGAGAGCACCGTGGGATTTATGCCTTCTTTTAATGTTTCAGGATTCAAGTACCAACAGTGTTATTTCAGAGATCAGTAACAAAATTGACACTGAAATAGCTTCCATAAAAACAGTCATGGAATCAAATAAACTGGATACGATACGTTACTTGGCAGGTACGTGATGGGCACGGGGCTGAGTAGCAGGAGCTTAATTTGGACATGTCAAGTTCAAGACTTATTCAACATCGTGCAAAATGAATTCAAGGGTTGGGCAGAGTAGCAGCAGATAACTGGATTTGGGTGTTACGTCAGATATGTGTCGTTGGCTTCTCATTTTGTTCAGAGGAAAATCTGTTTAATTACATTTAACTGAGACCTGATACAGCCATCTCTCCCGTAATACCATTTCTGAGAGGTGGGCAACAGTAGTAAAAAATTACTGTAGTCTATTGTGTTATCCAGTCCTGAAAACATGGCTCTGCAGGCTGCTGAGTCTGACCTCCCATCTCACTGTCCAGGCAGTGCTGCTGTGGAGGATACCACATCTTAAACATCATTCCGTTACGCACCTGCAGCAATTGAGGACATTTAGGAGGCATTGAGTCCCCATCCTTCCATCTGCACGCAGTTAATTTCTTGTGTGTAGAATGTGATACAGTTTGGCATTCATCTCATTACTACTTTCTTTCTTTTAACAGCTTCGGTTTTCACTTGCTTGGCGATAGCACTGGGGTTTTACAGGTTCTGGAAACAGATGTGAACTGAATGGCCACATCAGATGTGGAGATGGTGAAGGGGCGGCCAGGCATTGCGCTGTAGATCACTGTGGTATCTCCAGTTCCAGTTTCCTTGTTCAGATTATTGTGCACTGACATGTTTTCTGACTGTAACACTAATATGGGGGAGAAGTTGGCAGATAATGGTAGTATTTCATTGTCCCCAGTTGAGTGATGTCTGTATTTCCTAAGACACGGTGTATTCAATCAGAAAGCATTCCCTAATGGGCTTGAGAATCAAGTTTCTTGTCTTCTATGACATTGCCAGCACTCATCTCCACTCCAGATGGAAATTCAGTATGCCTATGGAAATACTGGACTTCTGTTTCCAAATAGTATTAGTGATATGGGAGAACTGCAGCGGATTCCTAGGGATGTAGGGCATTGTTACAGCCATTGTACAGCCATTGTTACAGCCAAATTGTTATTGTACAGGCATTGTTACAGCCATTGTACAGCCATTGTTACAGCCAAAGGGCATTGTTACAGCCATTAAGCAGCAATGGCATAAATCTGCTACATCATGAGACAGACTTTAAAAATACATGGCTCTGAATAACCACAGCATGCTGTATTCTGTGGAAGTTGGTACAGAGCACAGCCCCAGGGCACAGGATAGCAGTTGCACTAGGGTAAAATGTGAAGGCCCCTTGGCTACAGCAGATTTGGAAGCAAAGTTGTCTCAGCTTGCAACATGTAAGCACAGTTACCCTAATGGCTAGCTGGGCTCATCCCACGCTGCCAGCGATTCAAGTCTTCCACTTTTAGAGAGGTTATAGCAGGACCCTGTGAACAGTTGCACAGCAGTGCAATGGTCAGAGCAGCTGTTAAGCAACAGGGCCTCACCGCTGGCTGGAGCTCTGACACAGCCAGCAGCAGCTGAGGCTGAATGTTCCTAAGAGCTGAAAAATGCAGTGTTGTCACAACATCTTGAGGCGATGTCTGAAAAGCCAGCTCTACTTGTCTCCAAACTCAGTATGTGAACTTCTCACCTATTGTCACATTTGATTAAACACGTGCATATATGTTTTCTGTCTCTACCTGCTGATTCAACCTGTCTGCCCCATCTTTGCTGTCAGTGAGCCTGATGCTTAAGGTGACATGAGACCAATTATTGAATTCAGCTGTTGCACACAGGAACACTGTATTACAGGCCTCCACTAACTCTATTTCCAGTCTGAGGTATGAGGGAGGAGAAAAAACCCTTTCTGAAGGAGAGTTCTGATGCAAAAGAGAGATCCTGCAATGCGTGGTAGCTGCTAGGATCTATGGCAGCTGGGGAATGAGGGGACAGCTCCTGAAGTCGCCACTCCAGTCTGAACTGGGCACTAGTTACCCAGCAACATGAACAGCCAGTCACCATGCAAGCAATCAAGGACCTTTCCACTCCCTCTTCTTAATAGGAAGAATTCATATTCTTCTCTGCCAGGGACAAAGAGAAACTGATAAGCCCTCAGGTCAGGATGCAGCAAAGGCTCACTTCAGTGTCCTGTTAACATACTCTCTCCAGTATTTCCAAGCACCACATCTCAGAATCTTAGCGACAACACGTACAAGCAGTGGGACTGCTGTCCGTCCCATACACCGGGAAAGGGCACCTTAGGGTGGCACTCACCAGAGGCAGAGCAGCGGGGCTGCGGGCTCTCCCCCGGCTCTCCCTGAGGCAGTGGAAGGCAACTCGTAAATTTTGCATAGTTTTTTTTAGCAGTGCAGTGTTGCAAGGCTTGATAGTTCCAATAAATCAGAAGGGAATGGTGTCCTGTGTCTCTAAATAGTTTAATTTGAAAGGATTTCTCAATGAAAAGTTAACTGATCCCTGTTTATGAAATGGAGCAGTTGAAATGTAAGGCATCAGTGAGATTGCTGGAAGGAAACTCTCAGCACGGAGTCAGATTTGGCCAGTTTGACAGCTGATTCCTTTCTCTATGCTTTCTCTTTAAATGCTCTGAAATTGCACCAAGGTACCAACAAAGTGTCATTTTTATCTTCAGCAAGCAAAAATCATGCAGTCTGAATTCATTCTGCAGGCAATGGATGCACCAGTTTTTAAATCAGTTTTGCATGTCCTTATACCTCTGTAGAAAACTTTCATTATGTGTAGACTTGTCTTCCAGTTCTATTGTTCTGTAGGATGCAGCACTCGAGTGTCCAATTTGTTATGCAGTTCTTGCTCTCCCCCTCACCCTGCTCTCTGACATGATCTGAACGTGTCATCCTTCACCTGCTTTTCAGGTTTTGCAAAAGAACAAGCAGAGACCATCGTATCTGCATTAATAACCCTGTCAAATGTCAGCTTGGAGACAGTTTATAAGGACATGGTTACCCAGGCTCAGCAGGTAACGTTTATTTACAGTGTATATACACAGTGTTGTATAAGGACACTGTTTGCATATTTAAAAGATGAGTGCAGCTCTCCGTCATACCATCAGTTCCTTTCTGAGATGGGTTTCTCTGGGTTTCAGAGTGATACTGAGTGTCAGTATCTCACAGAAGTGCTTTCTGAATGTGGCCACGTGGTATAGACATAATACAGAGACTGCTTCGTTAGAGCTCTGACGTGAAACCAGACTTGGAACTGTGCTTTAAAGCAGTTGAAGAGAAATGCAAGGAAGATGCTCTGTATTTGTCCTACTTCCTTATTCATAACCTGTAGCTATTATTAGAGCTGTGCACTGCATTTCAGTCTACGAAGTTACAGCTGTCTGTAAGTTATATCTGTTATGACAGCAGAAAGTGTCTGGGATGTGGGCAGAGGCACCACCATGTGGTCATGCAGTGCTGAACTGTTACTGCAGCCCCCAGTGACTGTCATTCTCCTTACCCAGGCCTGACTTAGGTGGAGTTTAGGCCCAGGAAGCGTTCCCACAGGGCAGGGTGAACTCAAGAAGAGATTTTAGCCATCCAAATATCACCTGTGGCATGTCACTTGCCCTCAGGAACGGTGTGCAGGCTGTGGCTTGCTTGGTTGCTTGTTTACACCTGGCTGCTCTGGGCTGATCAACAGCTCAGCCTGTGCTCAAGCAGAGCGTTCAGTTGTCTCCTTCATTCAGAGTCACATCTGTGATTGTACCTGCAGGCAATGATTCAATTAAGTAGCGTGGCCCCTCTCCTGAGGTGATGACAGTTTCATTTTAACACATTGACACAATAAAAAGTTTAGCTGCTCCCTGTAGGCTGGGCACCTTGGCCAGCACAATAAAGCTCTGGTATGCAGTATTGGTTTTAATGATTAGTCACAAAGGCTGTGCAAGCTGAAATTATGTGCCATTCTTCAGGGAGTTAATGCAATTAAGTGTTGATTGCTGTTTTATTTAAACTGTGGAGTTCTATTTGCTCAGGTTTTTATTTTACTGCCCTTTATGCTTAATGGAATTTACATTTTTTTCTGTGAGTCTCAAAAAGAAGGCAAGAACTTGTGTCTTTGTGTTTTCCATCAGAGGGAAGCTTAGATGGGATGAAGGGAGTGAGCTCCTTGGTGCGAGCACCCCTGAAGTTCTTCCAGAAATGGTGAAAACTTTGTGTTGAGTGGAATAGACTCAGACATCAGAGGAAGTACAGACAGAGCATATTTTAAGGAATTTAGTTCAGTGTAGGATCTGAGAAATCCTGTTAGCTGAAAGCAGACTCTTCCATGCTAAACAGCAGGGCTTTCTTCTGCCACTTCAAGGAGTACTGCTTTCAGGATTCTAAACTTCCATTTCTTCCTTAATGTTGTTTTTTGTTTTAACTCTGTAGTTTATAAGCTGTTTATTGTGGAGAGTCTCCCCATGCTTATGCTTGGCTGCAGCTAATTTCCTAATGTAAGACCTGAAAATCCCTTCCTTTGCTTATCAGGCAGTTTGGAACTTAACCGTTGGCATATTTCATTGTTTCCAAGGAAATAACTTTGCAGCAGATCATGGCACGTTTGGGCTCCATTCGAAAAGATATGGTCATCCTGGAGAAAAGTGAATTTGCAAACTTGAGAGCAGAGAATGAGGTACTAATAAATATTTTTAATGAAGCATTCAATACCCCAAAATACACTACGATTTCCCTAGTGCACGTTTTTGGTGGTACAGAATATTTGATGTGGGTGCATTGCTGGATGCTGTTGTCAAAGTTGAAGTGTTTGTACATTACAGCTTCTGTGATCATACAGAAATATATTTTGCTTTATAAGATTTGCTTAATTCTTCTGAGGGGGAGGGGAAGAAAAACAGAATCATCTGTATTACTTAAGGGTGATTCTTGAAGTGTTGTCAACATTAACCTTACAGTGCAGGGAGAGTATTCAGGCATTCCTGTTATTTAAACTGGTGATATCTTTTAATTTTGCTGGACACCCATTTTGGTGTTTTTTTAGTCTCAGAATAACAGAATCATCACTGTATGTTTTTACAGCAATGATTTTGAGCAAAATTTCGAGCAGACTGTTTAACTAGAGCATACTAGTTAAGGTATTTAATTGAGAGCACATTGCTCTGTTGGGAGAAAATCACAGCAGTAATTACATGAACGCAACAGTAAAGCTTGCAGAGCTGATCCGTTTGGTCAGCAGTTTTGTGAAGCTATAAAATCTCTTTTCCTTCTCAGCTCCTAGAAAATGAAAATTGAACTAGATCAAATTAAGCAGCAGTTAATGGTAAGTAAACAGCAAGCAGGTATGCACTCACTCGTTTTGGGGAAAAAAACAGTTACTGTCATCAGCTTTATTTGTTTTAAAGAATGAAACCAGTAAAATCCAAGCAGACAGCAAGCTAGACATAAACCTGGAAAGGAGCAGAGTGACAGATATCGTAAGCTGATCTGTGAAGATACTGTTATGAGTTCTGTGTCATTTTCCTTCGCTACAGTTGTTAATTTATCTTTTATCTGCAGTTTACCGATCAAGAGAGGAAATTGATGGAAGCAACTACAGAGTTTCATAAAAAAGTAAGGGTTGAGTTCACTTATATTGAGCAGGATACAGTTACACTCTGGGTGTAACAGGACTTTCATGGAAGCAATAGATTTGTGTGTGATAAAACTTGTGCGTGTTCTGTGTGTTTATTGCCTGTGTCTGTGGGATGCACTAAATGCCATCCCTGCAGAGGATGACACACAAGCCTCATCTCTCACTTCCAGAGTGCCTTTGTGCAGTCTGTCCTTGGTGGGCTGTGCTCTGCCATGCTGCCCGTTCCAGCACTAACTGATGAGCTGGACAGCTGAAGCAGACTGTCTGGGTACCCACAGCCAAACAACCATTTCAGGGGCTGAGAGTCCTCAACTCCTTGAAGGCTGTGCAGCCTGAGGCTGCTGAGGGATGATTCCCATTTTCAGCATCACCTCCCTTTTCTGGATAAGGCTGATGAATTCTTAGACCTTTGTTTCGCAAGAATTTAGGGATGCTACTTAACGTAGTGGAATGTCTCCTTTAAGAGGTACATGATGTATTGCAGCTAAAATTCAGATCATACCCATTTTTCTGTTTTCCTGTCTTCATCTATAATCTACTGCCAGGATGGTGATAAGTGCTGCTCTGTGACTTCTAAAGTCATTCAAAAATTACATATCTTCATCGATGGATTGGAAATTTCTCTTTGTTATTGCTCATGGGATGATATTCCTGTTTGGTTTCTCAAACTGCTCAGAGCTTGAGAGCACCGTGGGATTTATGCCTTCTTTTAATGTTTCAGGATTCAAGTACCAACAGTGTTATTTCAGAGATCAGTAACAAAATTGACACTGAAATAGCTTCCATAAAAACAGTCATGGAATCAAATAAACTGGATACGATACGTTACTTGGCAGGTACGTGATGGGCACGGGGCTGAGTAGCAGGAGCTTAATTTGGACATGTCAAGTTCAAGACTTATTCAACATCGTGCAAAATGAATTCAAGGGTTGGGCAGAGTAGCAGCAGATAACTGGATTTGGGTGTTACGTCAGATATGTGTCGTTGGCTTCTCATTTTGTTCAGAGGAAAATCTGTTTAATTACATTTAACTGAGACCTGATACAGCCATCTCTCCCGTAATACCATTTCTGAGAGGTGGGCAACAGTAGTAAAAAATTACTGTAGTCTATTGTGTTATCCAGTCCTGAAAACATGGCTCTGCAGGCTGCTGAGTCTGACCTCCCATCTCACTGTCCAGGCAGTGCTGCTGTGGAGGATACCACATCTTAAACATCATTCCGTTACGCACCTGCAGCAATTGAGGACATTTAGGAGGCATTGAGTCCCCATCCTTCCATCTGCACGCAGTTAATTTCTTGTGTGTAGAATGTGATACAGTTTGGCATTCATCTCATTACTACTTTCTTTCTTTTAACAGCTTCGGTTTTCACTTGCTTGGCGATAGCACTGGGGTTTTACAGGTTCTGGAAACAGATGTGAACTGAATGGCCACATCAGATGTGGAGATGGTGAAGGGGCGGCCAGGCATTGCGCTGTAGATCACTGTGGTATCTCCAGTTCCAGTTTCCTTGTTCAGATTATTGTGCACTGACATGTTTTCTGACTGTAACACTAATATGGGGGAGAAGTTGGCAGATAATGGTAGTATTTCATTGTCCCCAGTTGAGTGATGTCTGTATTTCCTAAGACACGGTGTATTCAATCAGAAAGCATTCCCTAATGGGCTTGAGAATCAAGTTTCTTGTCTTCTATGACATTGCCAGCACTCATCTCCACTCCAGATGGAAATTCAGTATGCCTATGGAAATACTGGACTTCTGTTTCCAAATAGTATTAGTGATATGGGAGAACTGCAGCGGATTCCTAGGGATGTACTGTGACCCAGGCTGTGACCTCACTGATGGGAGCCTGGTGCTTGTTCCTGTGTTTGATGGGTGGCAGCTTGGTCCTTTGGTTTTTCATAAAGATGTATGAAAACATAAACGTATGTACATTAAAAAAACACACTCCAAGGCCTTTTTCTAAAGAATCTTTGTTTTTTTTCTTAAGAAGCAGTTCACGTAAATTTAAAATCTGGTCTAGAACTGAAATGTTTCTATGGACTTATTTATTTTTAGTATCCCTTAAAATTTCTAGAAACCCAGAGGTCAGCAGAATGGGAGAACTTCTCTTCCTCCTTCCAAGGGGAAATGCCACTGTTGTCAGTGACTGTGGGCAGCCCTGGGACAGATAAGTGCTCTTACCTCCTCCCTTCGAGCAGTGCTGGGTATTCTCAGTAAACCTGTGTGTATTTTCTGGGGGTGGGATCTGCTTTGTGCCACTGAAGTGCTCCTTGTGAGCAGTCTGCGATGCTGTGGGACACGTGGACTCTCAGCTTCAGGGGCAGAGCCCTCTGCCCACAGCAGGGACTTCTTGAGGCACAGAGACAGGATGTGATGGGGGGATGCCTTGCAAAACTGAAGCAGTCTCATTTGGGGTACAAATGCCAATGCTTAGTTTGATTCCTTGTAATCCTGAATTACTCTTTGTTCAGAGTAAGCACTTTGTGGGCTACAGATGTTATAGTAGTGGGGAGTGGCAAGTTTTGAATTGCAGTTCTATTGTTGCTGGTATCCTGCAAATTCTTATATTCTGTGCATACATGACCTATTTAATGTGTACACTGAAGAAAATAAAATGGATTTCTTACATTTGCTGTCTGTGAGATTTGAATATGGATGACTGGACTGTACAAATGTGGCTTTTATAATGAGCACAGTGCTGTTTGAACACAGAGCACAGTAAGATAAGGCTGCTTTTTCTGCTGTGTGTGTTAGTGGGATAGGTGTGGAGTGCCAGCACAAGGACCCTTGGCCCATGTGACTGCTGCATAGTCACACATCCATCCTCATACATGCTGTAACCATTTCTGGAGTTCCTTGGAAGATTCAGGCTAATCTTTTGCGCTGTTCCTACATGGGAACAGCAGCAACAGTGATGGACCAAATCTCATCTGGCAGCTTCCCACCATCACCACCACACACCCTGAAGTTTGTGATCCACTTCCTGGGTTTCTCTTTGTTACTGAGCACGCCCCCCATCTACTGCACACACACACAGTTTTTCAGTAACTTTGAAACTTATTGTGATTAAGCTGCTCTGCGTAGCAGAGGAAAGGACAAATCAGGATTCAAGCACAAGGATTTATGATTTACATCAAAACAGTCAAAATACTGCATGGCAGCCACTCCGTGGCTCACACAGATGTGCTGGAGGTGGAAAGTCAGCAGCATGGCACCTAGCTGGTGCTCTGCAAGGACTTACCCCTACGCTGTTCCTCGTGTCCATACTGCAGGTCCTGTCTGAGCTGTAAGGGGCGTTCTTCATTTTTTTCTCTTCTAAGACAGCAGTTCCAAGCAGACTAGTAGGTGAGGATACCTTTTTCATAGCTGAGGACCTATGGTATTAATGCAGTTGAATTTTGGGGTGTTCCAATCTGCAAAGCTCTTGCTAAACTATCCTGGACATGAAAGCTTGATGAGCCACAGCTCATCTGCAGAACTGGGCTCTACAAACGTGGATACTGCCCCTTCCTCAGCGCAGCCTCACAAACACTCCACCGTGGCTGCAGGCTGGGTTCCTCTTCACTTTCTTTTTCTCTTTGCAGGAAATGGAGGTGGGCTCAGGTTCCTGAAACAAAGGGCATTGTTACAGCCATTAAGCAGCAATGGCATAAATCTGCTACATCATGAGACAGACTTTAAAAATACATGGCTCTGAATAACCACAGCATGCTGTATTCTGTGGAAGTTGGTACAGAGCACAGCCCCAGGGCACAGGATAGCAGTTGCACTAGGGTAAAATGTGAAGGCCCCTTGGCTACAGCAGATTTGGAAGCAAAGTTGTCTCAGCTTGCAACATGTAAGCACAGTTACCCTAATGGCTAGCTGGGCTCATCCCACGCTGCCAGCGATTCAAGTCTTCCACTTTTAGAGAGGTTATAGCAGGACCCTGTGAACAGTTGCACAGCAGTGCAATGGTCAGAGCAGCTGTTAAGCAACAGGGCCTCACCGCTGGCTGGAGCTCTGACACAGCCAGCAGCAGCTGAGGCTGAATGTTCCTAAGAGCTGAAAAATGCAGTGTTGTCACAACATCTTGAGGCGATGTCTGAAAAGCCAGCTCTACTTGTCTCCAAACTCAGTATGTGAACTTCTCACCTATTGTCACATTTGATTAAACACGTGCATATATGTTTTCTGTCTCTACCTGCTGATTCAACCTGTCTGCCCCATCTTTGCTGTCAGTGAGCCTGATGCTTAAGGTGACATGAGACCAATTATTGAATTCAGCTGTTGCACACAGGAACACTGTATTACAGGCCTCCACTAACTCTATTTCCAGTCTGAGGTATGAGGGAGGAGAAAAAACCCTTTCTGAAGGAGAGTTCTGATGCAAAAGAGAGATCCTGCAATGCGTGGTAGCTGCTAGGATCTATGGCAGCTGGGGAATGAGGGGACAGCTCCTGAAGTCGCCACTCCAGTCTGAACTGGGCACTAGTTACCCAGCAACATGAACAGCCAGTCACCATGCAAGCAATCAAGGACCTTTCCACTCCCTCTTCTTAATAGGAAGAATTCATATTCTTCTCTGCCAGGGACAAAGAGAAACTGATAAGCCCTCAGGTCAGGATGCAGCAAAGGCTCACTTCAGTGTCCTGTTAACATACTCTCTCCAGTATTTCCAAGCACCACATCTCAGAATCTTAGCGACAACACGTACAAGCAGTGGGACTGCTGTCCGTCCCATACACCGGGAAAGGGCACCTTAGGGTGGCACTCACCAGAGGCAGAGCAGCGGGGCTGCGGGCTCTCCCCCGGCTCTCCCTGAGGCGGCCGATCTCGGCGCGGCAGCAATCCAGCTGGCTCTCCAGCTTTTCCCTCCTGACTCGTTCGGATTCCAGCTGCGCCTCCAGCTCCCTCACGGCCCTGCCGAAAGCAAAGGGGACAAACCAGCTTCGAGCACAGCCAGCCGTGCCCCGGCCACTCCACGCGTGTTTTAAGGAACAGACTAGTGAGAGCAGAAAACAGCACAAATGCAGCGTGCCCCTGGCTCGGGCCCCTATGCAACAAAGCTCTAGTTTCTGCAGCTCCGCCCACCCCGCAGCGGCTGTGCTGGGTGCTTCTGACCACGAGATGGAGACACCTCCCCGCACACCGAGGCAGCGCCGGGCTCCAGCGGGAGGGCTGAAACGCAGCTCCGCGCCCAGCAGCAGCCGGCTCCTCCGCACACATCCTAGCGTGACCGGGTACGAGCACATGAGGAACGATCAAACGAGAGCCTGCTTGACATTTACTGAAAGGAAGCTGAAGCATTGGCTGAGACAGTTGCATAAGTTCTCATCAGTCATACTCGCAATAGCTACTAAATTAACTGAATTTCCCAGAACCGGTTTGCTACCACTTAATTCTGATCTATTCCTGTATATCACTAATTGACCGCAGCAACTGAGTCATCTGGAGCTGAGCTGCCTCTCCTCTGTGCCACAGTGAATTAGCACAGCCACAAAGGTAGGAGACCTGTTCAAAATCTGCTAGAAATCCTTCTCACGTGGCAGTTCCTGCTGTTCACCAAGTACAGTGTTATGGACAATAAATGTTAAAGTAATGGGGTTTTCTGGCACACAGTGTACGTATTTTGGGGTTTGCACCCAGGTCTCTGTAGGTACCCTGAGAAGCAGTACTTCAGTTTCAAAAGCTCAGGGTGGACTTAGGGATGCTCTCTGACCTCCACTAATGGCACATCATTTGAGGCATTGGTTTGAGGTGGTCCAAGCACTTAATGGACATACTCATCTTCAGGGACTGAGAACAATGAGTAGCCAAAATATTTGACAGGTAGAGGTAGAATCAGGGCTATCTTCTTGTGCAGGCTGTAATCCAGCCAGCAATCACTTGTGTTGTACTGCAGGGTTGGCAGGAGACTACAGATGGCCAAATGGATGAAGTCCTTTTTGTTTTAGTGTGGCTAAATTTGCTAAGTGGAAAAGACAGAATGGCTGAAGCAACCTGAGTGTAAGGTAGCCTTAAAGAAGGCTTCAAAGTGGGACATGTTATAAAGTTGACCTTACTTCTGAACCTCCTTTTCATCTTTTTTCATCTTCCTCTCCTCCTCAGTTATTCCTCCCAGCTGTCTGTAGTTGCTGTAGGCAATTTCCAGAAGTTGCTGAAGTTCCTGAATCCTGCGATAGGCCCTTACTGTAAGACAGGGTTCTCCAGGTAGGTAAAATGCATGGAAACAACTGAAGACACTCATGCTGAAGTCCAACAGTCTGGGAGACAGTCTCACACACACAGAGCAGTAACCACACTGCTCAGCACGCACTGAGATATACCTGGCACCCACACAGCACACAGCTCTCAGAAACAAAGAGCATTCCAACGTGGTTTCAGCAGCAGGGATTGTAACTGTTATGTTCTGACTGTCCTGTACCATCCTACCTAACCTTCCACAACTCGTTTGGGTAATCAGAGTCACAGAGATCCTATCAACAAACTCATTCTACAACAGAAAAAAACGTGGCAGCTGATAGAAACTGTGCAACTAGAAATACAGTGCTGTTAGTGAGTGAGGACAGACAATGCTTACTGCGTGCGTTCCTCTTCTCTGCTTTATCCAAGATTAAGTCTTCTTTGCTATCTGTACTCCCTTCCACACCATGTCTTTCAAAAAATTTTATGTTGCTTGAATCCAGTTCTTCATCACTAGAGTTACTGTCCCCAGTTCTTTGAGTCAAAAGTTCCACAGCTGCAAGCTGGCCAAATCTGCACAGAGAACAGTTAACCTACACCAATATAACTCTGTAATCTTGAAATGCACAGCCATGCCCCCCACGAGATAGAAACTCTGAAACAGTTCATGCTCCCATTTAGAGGAGAGAGTTTCAGGATTCGAGGAAGCCTTGGTATACAAACTGTGAGCAGCAATCTCCTCTCCATAGTACTCTGCCACAATGAAATCTTTTTATGATGAAGAAACATATTTTCCTTTGTAGGATTTCTTAACTGAATTCATCAGCAACTACATCATTTTTATTACATTAAAGATCAGCTAGCCTTCTCTAGCTCCCATTTACTTTGGACAGCTGGAGCACACAAGCTCACAATTATCCTATCAGTTAGTTTTCATATTTTATGTCTGACCTTGCTCAAAACAAATGAAATTAAATTTACAGTCTTTTGCAGCTACAGTGTGGCTTTGGTTATCACTCAGAGCTGTAATTCAAGGGCTTGATCAGTTCTTGCTTCATCACTGAAAATCAGGAGCAATTACAACAAAGCTGGCTTGATATTTAAGTAGTAAAATAAATTACAAAAAAAAAAAAAAGACAGAGCTACATCACATGTTCTGCTACCTCTTGGCTACATCCTTTGGAGTCTCCCCAGCATCATTGGTAATGTCACAGTCAGCTCCCATTTCAATCAACCACTGTAAGCAATGGAGATGCCCCCGTCCTGCAGCTGTGGGAAGGAAGGTGCATGTAAGTCAGCTGGATACAACTGCAGCACCTTGAACTTCTTACATCCCCTTTCTGTCATGGTTTAACACGCCTGAGGTTGGCTTCACTAAGACCACAAGGGTGAGATATTATTTCAGAGAAGGATATATTTCAAGATGCTCAAGTCATGGGAAGATCATGCAGTGTGTGTTTGTGCCTTTTTCTGGTCCCTGAAATGTACTTGCAACTCTTGCTGTACCTGAGCTAAACTGAATGTTCTCAGCCCCAAGCACCAGCACGGCTACTGCCCACCCCACATGGTCCCAGTAATGATGTGTCACATATGGGAGACGGTCCTTGGCATGTCTGGATGAAATCTGAGAGCCTTTTTCTTAAGGAAAAATAAACCTGCTTCTGACAGTGCCCAATTTAGAGATGTGTCAGACTGAAATAAAGAAATGTACTGACCATCAGCCATGAATTTCGCCATATCAGAAACACTGGAAGTAAAAATTGGGGATGAAACAACTGTTGGCTAGAAACTTTCCAAGAAAAGGTTGTGGCAAGAAATGTGAAGGAATTTTAAAATTGTTTTTCTCTAATCAAAAAGAACTGTGGGAAATAGTGTTAAAAGCATATTACAAGAATACCTCCCTCTATCTTTTCTCTGCCATTTCTTCTCTCAAACACTACTAAGAAACCCTCAAACACAAGCAGACTGTTACACTGTCATGCTAGGACTCTACTACAGATCAAGGTGTCAGATACCAGAAATGCTGCTGCCTGCACAGTGCACTACCACATTACTTCGTTGTGGTTTTCATAACACATCTCCTCTGTACCAATATGTTGGGTGAATAAAGGCTCGTACCACAGTACAAATCACTGCCATGCCTAACTAGTCCATGTTTCTGGAAATAACATCTCACCCAATTAAAAAAAAATTAATAATGGGGATGTTGTTTTCTTTTGAAAACAAACTGCTTTACCTTGACTTCAGCTTGGTCACTTTGTTTTTAAAGTGACACCTACGCATGCATACATCATAAAATGTTTGCTCTTTGAGCCCTCAGGAAATGAGATGCTGGTTTTCATTAAGTTTATCTAATGAGCAGCCATTTGAAAGCGTAAGTGAAGAAGCCAGCAGCAAACAGTAAAAAGCTCAAACACTGATCATAATTACTGACCTTTGTGCATGAGAGTGGATCCCTTATCATCCCGCTCATTAATATTGATTACTCCACATCTCACTAATCTTCTGAGTACTAACAAGTCCCCTCTGAAAGCAGCATCATGGGCTGGGAAAGCTAAAACTGAAAATGAAACACACATTTTTGAACAGATGCCAGAAATTCCACTAAACATGCTCGTGTTTGTCTCAAACAACTTGCCTCTATGATAACAACTCACTAACAGATGTTCCATAGCTGTAGTTAGCAAGGGTAATGCACTTTTAATTTGTTAAAATGCAGCTGCAAATCTCGGATTGTTCATCTTGGACTTGACTAAACCTGTCTTGGTTATGGCTACAGGCATCTTATACAGTTAAGAGGTTCATTTCATAAATCTGAAATGACAAATATACCTTTGTTTTACAGTTAATGTTCAATTACTGGTGGTAACAGTAGTCATCTACATACTCAGATTTCCATAGTCTAAGCAAATATATAAACTATATTACCTCTTCTTGCTTAGAAACCACTGATGCAGGCAATTTGATTTTTCTAGGTTTTTTTCATAGGTGGAGAGTGTGTGTATATCTGTGAGCACAGTGACAAAAGCCTAGCAGACATGGAAAGTGAGCACCTGGAGGAGAGGTGAAGGTGCAATCCTCATATCCTTGCTCTGTTCAACATCCTCCTTAGAAACCTTGCCACCCTTGCATCCTTTGCTATGCTGACTGCAGTAGTATTCCTGGTAAGTAACCTTAACTTCAGTGGGATCTCTCCAGGCTAAGCAGTTATTCGTGATCATTAGCAGGAAAATCTGCAAACTCATGAAAATCATACAGTGATTCTGGATATCTGCTGGAGTCTAGGTGGAAGATGAGCAACTTGGTATTCATAGTGCAACACAATCTGAGAAGCTTTACTTTGATTATTGTAAATAATATTTATAAGGTCGTACTGAGTATCCCAGTCTAGCTATCAGTAAGTGCCACAGCTGTACCTTACAATGGTAATATAAAGGTTACAGTTTTGCTTGTACAAGATTTCAGAGTGTCATAGAATTACTATGCCTATTTTAATAGTACAAAGTTTAATCAACTTTTAACATTTGATTCCTACTCACCTTCCTGTGTCTCTAGATGCTCCCCCAATTTTTCCACACCATCAATATACTGCAGAATATTGTCTTTATAGAACCGCTCAGCCAAGTCCCTTGGAGTCTCCCCATGGTCATTCCTGGCTTTCAGCATGTGCATGACACTGGCCATTTTACTGACCAGGAACTTAAAGCAATGCAGGTGTCCTTCCACTGCTGCCAGATGAGCTGCAGCACAAGGGGAAGCCAAGTATGTTAGAGCAGGGCATTGCTGACCACCAGGAAGGCAGTGTTTCCACTACCAATTAGATCTAGCTCCTCTACCAGCACTTTAGACATCCAACCCTGCACAAGAGGGAGCAGCCAGCTGGATAGGGAATACTCAGCTCCTGTCCAGAACAGAGTTCAGCTACAGGCAAAGGAGGTAAAAGAAAGCTGTCAAGGACAGGATCTGCAAAGAAAATTCCCTGGAAGAGCTGACTGCAGCCAACCCACATGACACTGCTAAGAGACCCCAGAGCACAGAGGGGGGCACTGGTGGGGTCTCATGTTCCCCATGGAATGAAATCTCATTCCTTAGCAGCTGTGATCTGGTTTCGTTCTCCTAGGAAGACTACAGAGGGCATGCAAAGGGAGTCTTTGGTTAGGAGTTAGGGCATCTGTTTCAGTCCCACATCCACTTGTGCCACTCCAAACAAGCTGCATTGCACCTCTGCAGCTCCATTACTTTATCTGTAAAACAGCTGTCACATTCACTTTACAAGGCAGAGCTTTGGAGGTACACCCCCTGACATACATATTCCCAATAATACATATATGTATTGATACTATGCTTCTGTTACATTTTTTTAATGTTTACAGTTGTGGCCAGTTGCTGTGGGCAGGAGCTGTTCTGTCCCAGGACAGGACAGAGCAGAGGTGCTTCCTGCCCTGTCCTTTAGGCTACACTGAACTTTAGTTATTCAATACCAGTAGAGTGCTGGGCCTAAAACAAAGTAAGAGGTACAAAATACGTGTCCATTTTTATGAAATAAATCACAGTCTCTAGTCCCATTAATGAGAAGTTACAAAATAAATGCAGTTTAGACTATCACTCCATTTACTGCTCCATGTGTTAACTCAATATGTATTATCACTCCATCAAAATGCTCTGTAAAAGCTGGCTGACATTCTGCAGGCAAAAGGGTTAGCTGCTTCTGATTACCTTCACAGTTGCTAAATATAATCCAGGACAAATAAAAAAACAGCCACTTAAGTCACTTTAAGCTAACTTCTAGCACATTCAAGCAAACCATTCTCAGCTTCCCAGAGCATTAATGCTCTACAAGGTAATAGATATATGCTTTATGGCACGATGACAACACTTACAGAAGGTTGCTAAAACTTGAAGAGAAAATCTGAACTCTGCTGAAATCAGGGCAGTTCTTCCCATTGTCCTAATTTTAGTTGGTGAGTTAGTTAGGAAGAAGTGAAATGAAGAGTTTGGAACTGAATAATCTATAAGGTCCCTTCCAATCCTAGCCCTTCTACGACTACTGGAGTCAGTAAATTTGCACTGCAACAGCAATTTCATTTTAGGCACAAATATTCGTGTTGCCAAATCAATACTTACAAGTTTTAAAGTAATTTATCACCTTTCCACAAGTTAAGCACTGATTGCTGGTCAGCTGG
This sequence comes from Cyrtonyx montezumae, assembly GCF_038088225.1. Taxonomy (NCBI): domain Eukaryota; kingdom Metazoa; phylum Chordata; class Aves; order Galliformes; family Odontophoridae; genus Cyrtonyx; species Cyrtonyx montezumae. The sequence continues at coordinate 4,919,579 of NW_027071848.1, forward strand.
TGCAAAAAAAGTATCAACTTTTACAAATCCACTTTCAAATACATAAGAATCTCAGGGATAAAACTTCACTTTTTGAGATCAAATGTTATTAAGTGCCCATCCTATGCAGAAAGGAGACAGAGAAACTTGAGGTCTTCTGCAAAAATGGCACAGGAAAAATACCCTAAAAAGCTCTACTGTGTCTGTGTCTTTTCAGAGAGTTTCAGTGGGAAGCTGTAGAAGACATAAAGGAATTTGTCATATGCTTTTAACGTGTGCTTCTCAGCAGCTAGTGCCCAGCATGGAGCAGTGCCAGACCATCTCAGACATGCTGAGCACTTGCTTTTGAGACCAAAGCCAAAGAGTTTTGTGATGCTAACATAAAATATGTTGCTTCGTGCTGAGAACTTTGAAAATCTTTATCATGGTTGGTGTTGGGATCCAAACTTCTCCACATTTCATCTCACCTCCTATAAAATCAGACCGATGTTATTTGCTGCTATCTCAATGGGGAGAGAAAGAACTGCAACTGTGAAAAATTCAGGTGTTGCACTACAGTTAAATTAATATGGTATTTATGATTAAATTAATCTTTTTAACTAGTAAAACGTAAGTGAAGCACAGTAATAAAAAGAGAATATGGAGAGAAAACAAATGCTGAAATAATGAACACAGCCCACTCAGGGCACTGAGTGAGCCATAGTTCCTCCAAAAAAACTTAACGTACTGCAGGTAATGAAAGCCTCTGCCATAACAAATGTGCAAAAGGTGCAGTCCTACAATTCTCAAGTTTTAAGCTCATGGTATTGCAACCTCAGTAAATTCCTTTCAGTACTTTCAGGTTAAATGATGGCACTGGCCAGCTAATCTTGAAGCTGAATTACAGCTTTTATTAGCAGTGTTACAAAGGATTTTCTTTCTTCTGGGTGATAAGAGGATCAAATGAAGTATAGCAAAGACTGGACAAACCAGCTTCAGAAGAATAACAAAAAAAATTCTTGACCAACCAGTATGCACAGAGCATATGAGGGGAACTGTGCTGGTATTCACCATCTCTCCATAAAAATAAGTGTACCCAAATGCAAACACAGCTACCTTCTCCATTGTCACCAGAGTGCCTAACAACACGATCCTTCGTTGCCTGAGCCACTACACCAGATGTCCTGGATGCAGGCGTCTCACACCCTTTAACAAAACCCAGCTTTGCAGAGCAGAACACAGACAGCAGTTTTCTGGATAAATGGTGCTCAGCAAAGGATAAAATATTTTTAAATGGATCTTAAAAGATAAATCTAAACCTCCAAAAAAAGGGAAGAAAATATGTTATTTGGAACAAATAATCTAACAGAAGGCAAATGTTAAAGGGGAAATGATGTAACAAGAACATAGGGTTCAGTGATAGCATTCAACTTACAGAGTAATTTGAGGCAGTAGCGTGGTAGGCAAAAGGTCAGTGTTGAAACTATGAAGGCCAAGGAACAAAGAGTGCTCATTTTTTTTACACTAAAAGGCTACACACATGATTTTGAAAAGCATACAGACTACAGATAATACAGAATTAATCAAGACAGGGAAATCAGATGTAAAAGAGAACAAGTGTTTTACCAATCCAGTTAAGAAATAGTTGAATGCAAAAACTTGCATATAAACATGCCAGGATCTGATCACACAGGCACAGCTGTTCAAGTTTGGTATGCATCCAAGAAGGAGCAGATAGCAGCAGAACCTGACTGCTGCCCCACCTGCCCTTCTCCTCCTGTGATCTCCATTGGCACAGGCACAGGGAATGCCCACCTACACAGCACTCAGTCAGGCTGAGCCTGCTTCTGATGTGAGCTGTGCCAGCTCCCATGAGCTCTGAGCCTTGCCAGCAGCAGAAGGAGCTGAACAGGATACTGCTGCCAATCAACGAGTGCTTTGGATTTATGTCTTCCCCCATCACTATAAGAATGGAATAACAAGGCTGATAACATGAAACAAATCATACAGTCATCAATTGGTTTGGTTTGGAAGGGACCTTAAAGAGCATCCATGGGCAGAGATGCTTCCCATTAGACCAAAGCAGTATCCAACCTGGCCTTGAACACCTCCAGTCATGGAATCACAGAATGTCTTGTTTAGTTGGAAGGGACCTCAAAGATGACCCAGTTCCAACTCCCTGACGTGGGCCAGCTGCCTCCCACTAGTTCAGGCTGCCCAGAGCCCATCCAACCTGGCCTTGAGCACCTCCAGGGATGGGGCACCACATCTCTCTGGGCAGCCTGTGCCAGGGCCTCACCACCCTCTGAATAAATAATGTCCTCCTAATATATAATCTCCTCTTTTAGTTTAAACCTGTCTGCCTTTGTCCTATCAAACCATTATCTACTGTCCTATCAATGCTGCCAGTGTGTTGTTCTTTTGTGTTTGTTTTATTTTTTATGATGTGCTATAATTATCACATACACAACAAGGGTTACAAAACCAAACGATTAATCTTGACGTACCTGGAAGGTTTCCATCACTATCCACATCATCTATGCATGCTCCCCATCTAACAAGAAGCTGCAAACAGCCCAAGCGACCATGAAAAGCAGCGTAATGAACAGGCTTCCAGTCATTCTTGTCTGCAATGTTTGCATTCTAAAATGAAGACAGCCTGTTAATTTTTTTTATGAAGCTTAGACACAAGACATATTTTCTAACTAGGAATCAGTGGTTCATTGTGCTACGTTATTTAAGTGAAATCAAATATATTTCCAAATTTCAGCTGTGAAAGTAGCATAAGATGTTGTATTATGTTGTATTTCTTATGAGTTCTTGGCTTTATTGAAATAAAACATACATGCAAGGTATGTTTTCAGACATACTTCTATCACTGTGTTAGTCAGTATTCTTAAATATGCAACCGGATTTCTCTTACCATCTATTATTGTAAAGGATTTGTCCAACTGAAAAAAAAAAAAAAAACATAGCACCTGATCTTCTTTTAGTGATTTTCCCATCCAAATGTTTTTTCCATGTTACTGCTTCTCTCTCCACTTTGGAATCGTTCCCCTAACACCTCTTACAATTAAAAAATGGAAATTTACACTAAAAATAAATTCCCACCGTCACCAACAAGAATGTAGCAACGGAGGTCCTAAACCTCAGTGAGGGTTTGGCATGGAAAAGGGCAGCAGGCTGGCTGTGCACCGGGGAACTGCAAGTACAAGTCTCTCACCGCTCCACTTCGCAGTATGGTTTGCAAGGTGTAGGACTGCCCATGGGCTGCAGCCAGGTGCGACGGAGTGCACCCACGGTCGTCTCGAGCTTCTAAGTTTGCTCCATTTATTAACAAAGCCTACAAGAAATGCAAAGCCTGAGCTCAGTACACAAGCTGAAAGAGCAAACACTGCCTCGCAGGATGACTTGAAATGATCAGCTGGGTATCTCTGGGGTCACCACACAAAATAAATCTGTTAGCAACAAATGAGGGCACTTGTTTTACCAGTGACTTGGTTCCAGCTGTAAAGACACAGAGATGAGATCCAGCTCCAGTAGGAGCACTGATCTTTGTAAGGAAGTGTCCAAACCAAAGGTCTGCCTTACTTTTGCTGGAGAGTGAATATTCCTACATACCTGCATGCAGGCATCCTGCCCACGGATGGCTGCGAGGTGAGCTGCTGTCCAGCCTCTGACTGTCACACATGTCACATCAGCACCATGCTGGAGCAACCAGTGCAGGCACTGCCCAACCAAAAACAAGCTCCTTTTACTTAATAAACTCTTCTTATTTAACTATTTTTATAATGTGTCTGAGGCAAATTTTAACTGTAAGCTAACAGTAGACGTTGCATTTAAAACAGCATCAGCCACTAGGAAATGAGATTGCTTCAAGGCTTCCTCCAAGAGTACAGAAAGCACAGCCAACCTACTAGTTGCAATGACTTTACAGTATGGCTTCTGATTTGACTTTTCCAGATTTAAAATGCAATCTGTGAGAGCATTCATGTGGCACGAGGTAAAATCATTGGGTAAAAAGGTGCAAACATGCTCACTTGAAGTCCAGCTAAAATGAACAGTAGGAGACGTGCCACGAATCAAGTGTAAAGCCCCAATTCATTCATTAAGCTGCTTAGGTATATGTAATCCCCTCTCTCTTCTCACCCTGCCTCACATTATTTTAGCTTTATTCACTTTTTTTCAGCAGGTGTTATTGCTTTCCACAGAAAGCTTAAACAACTATTAAAAAAAAAAGCAAGCTACAAAACTAGTTAAAGCTTTTTGTTATACATCATGATTATTTACTGTCTTCCTCTAGGCTAGTCTCCAGCTCTGCTTCCTTCACTGTTTCTTCCCACCAAGGAGCTTAGTAACAAATGAGCAACAGATAATTTAATAAACTCAAATACACTGATTGCAGAGCAGGAGACTTAAATGGAAAATGGTAGAATTTATAGAGGCAGATAAGGGTGGACAAGCAATCTATTTTTAGGGTTGACAACACAATCATCAGCATTTTCTTGACAGTTTCTGTACCATGAAGTAACAGCACTGCACTTATTATTCTCAAATTTAGAGAGCTTTACATTCTTTCCTTTGGGACTTCATTTTTTATATGGTTATTTACAAGCCTGCTGCTTCAGTAGGATTGTTATAAACATTGCACAAGGAAGCTGTAACAAGAAGGTGAATGTTGTGTTGAATGCACCAGCTCAGTCCTTCTGGAAACCAAATCATTCATGCAGCAAGTACCTGCTCATTTCTGCATCAGTAGTCAATGTTCTCACTTATTAAAATGAATTGTATTTGAACTATTTCTGTAGAGAATGAGGCATGGGACAGAACACTGGTAACAGAACAAACATTTTTGTGTCACTTCTCACCTGGTTCAATCACTCTCAGAACATTATACACATCCTTGTGGATTTTCCAAGCGTTCTGAGTGAAGAGGAAAACACAAGAGGGACAAAAGGAGGCAATGAGACTAGAAGGGAGGCCATAAGGCACACCTCACTTGGAGTAAGAGAACCTCTGATCTTGTAAAATTGACAACATTGATTTCATAAACTGCCTGGGGCTTCAGAAAGGCAAAACTAAATCCTAAAAAACTGTACTTCTTTCCTTAGTGAATACATTTAATCAGGAAAACAAAGAACAGGCAGAGATTATTGATCTAGCTTGATCACAGCTAGCAATGTTGTGTACAGCCTCTCCCAAAAGAGCAAAATATTAACACAGAAAACCTTGCCGTGTTCGAACACTAACAGAATATTTTACCTCCAAGCTTCCAGAGTGTGCAGCACAGTGCAATGGTGTGAACTTGTGGACTAAATCCACCTCGTCAATAGAGGCTCCGCATTTTATCAGTGATGCAAGCTGTTCCACATCACCAGCTTTCACTGCCTCGTGTACACTAGCATAAGTTTGCTTCTTCCTGACATCTGGTGAGGAATAATACAAGCATTAGGCAGCTCAGTCACGTTTCAGAGAGATGAAAGAAGTGATGAATCAAAGAAGCATCAAGGTAACAGTTCACAAGAACCAGCCAAAAGTGCAACCTACAAGAGAGTAACTTGTATCAGCAGGGGTCCCTAGCCACATGTGCTTCCCAGAAACAACATTCAAAAACCTGAAAGAGTCACATCCCCTCCAGCCCCAGAAAAAGGAGAAGAGGACAGAGCAACTGCACCTATGCGTTCAAATACTGGATCAAGTCCACCCCAACACTGACTCTCTTCCAAAGCTGTGGGCATCACAACCTCTTTCATCAACCACACCTTCAGGGGCAAACCAGCTCTCAATCATCGCTCCCTGGGGCCACGCTCCCTGCTGCTGCCCAAGGACGTGGCACAGCAAGGCACGCTGTGCTGGGGGCACCGGGGCCTTCACCAGGTAGGCAAGCCATGCAAACAGCACAGAGACCCATGTCATTGCTCTTGACTGAGGAATCGGTTCAAGCTGATACATGAAAGCAATTCTTCATACAAAGTGTTAGTCATCCCACCTTGTTCTCCTGTTACACCCTCAGCATCACTCTGGCACAGGTTATTCTGTTAGCAGCCCCATATTTTACTCCCACTAAATTCAATAACATTTTCATGGACTTCAGTGGTGCAGAATCAAAAGCAGTGTGGTCCAAAAAAATCCATCACCAGGCCATGGGATCAAATAGTCTATATTTTCCTTCAGGCCTTGTTACTGAGTGACAGTGTAACTGAACACAATGGGAGTAGGATATCTAAATCCTCTTGCAACATTTTGGCATTTTGCCTACATTTGCCAACAAAAATAAGGGATGTAATAAGCAGATGTAATAATAAGTAGCTGTAATAGCTGGGGTGGCTAACTTCAGATAGCTAAGCATACGAGCAACGCAAAAGAATTAGTAATCACCTTTTGGAGTAGTCATCATTCTGGAACCAAAATGCACCAACACTCTTTGATTAAATATCAGGCTGTGAGAAGTCTTGAAGAGCCAGGTTGCTGTTCTGTAAGTCAAGCACGAACAAAATGTTGGTCTTACAGCATTAGAGCCTCAGTTTTCCTGCCCATGAAGAAGAAATAGAGACAATAGTTGGAACTGTTAAGAAATGTGAGATCAAAAATGTTAAAGCATATCAATGAGCTGCTGCTCAGAGGTTCATGACATACATAAAAGCACCAAATACAGTGAAAAGCAGCTGTCACTGTTTACCAGTATCACAGAATCACAGAATTGTAGGGACCTCCAGAGATCATCGGTCCAACCCCCTGCCAAAGCAGCTCCCTAGCCCAGGTTGCACAGGTAGGCATCCAGGTGGGTCTTGAACGTCTCCAGAGAAGGAGACTCCACCACCTCTCTGTGCAGCTGTGCCAGTGCTCCGTCACTGCACTGTGAAGAAGTTCCCACACACATCTGTGCAGAACTTCCCATGCTTGAGTTTGTGGCCATTTCCCCTCATCCTATTACCACACTGCTGAGAAGAGTGACACGCCTTGTCCCTTTGCCTTCCGCTCCTTAGATATTTATAGTTGTGGATCAGATCCCCTCTGAGTCTTCTTTTCTCAGGGCTGAACAGCCCCAGGTCTCTCAGCTTCTCCTCACAAGAGAGGTATTCCAGGCCCTTTATCATCTCTGTAGCCCTGCATTGGACTAATTCCAATGTAATCTGTAGCATGACAGTAGTGCTTGGACAGATTTAGCATTACTACAGATAGGAAAAGAGGGAGTTAAACAGTTACAGTAAGCCGAGCGCTGTAACACACCCCTGGTGCTTCATCACTTCACTCCCACTCTCCCTAAGCCAGGCTGTACCACTGCCCTGCACAAAATACTGCATGAACCAACAGCAGCAGCAATATCAAATAGCTCTAGGCTGGAAGGGTCCTCCAGGGGTCGCCTGGTTCATGTTTTTAAATCATACTTAAATACACGTAGTGTTTGGTGTTGTGTATTTTAAACAGAGAGTGTCACTAGGTCCTAATTTTCCCACGACGAAGCAACTTCTCACGATGCCCAGTGAGTGTTACAGACTTCAGCGCAATGACGCAGACTTACATCAGAGTCAGATCAAGCCAACAACACCGCTTGCCAAAGCACTGACGTGCTTAACACCACGTTCCAGTGCTACGGGTTCAAGGCAATATTATTATTATTTTTTAATCCAGAAGAATCTTGCCCTCTTTCTTCCTCTGGATTGGGCAATATCCCACGCCGGTGCGGAGGTGGCCGTGACCTATGCCTGCGTGCAGATGGGTATCATGGCTCAGGCACCACGAGCTCGACTGGGACTGAAGGTCAATGACCAGCTGTTAACACAAACCCTGTACAAAACACACCTGTTTGGAAAGCGAGTGATATTTTTCCATAACTTGACTAATTTGGGATATTTCAGGTGAAAAGGACGGGCCAAAGAACCGAGTGCAGCCGGAGCCGCGGGCACCGCCGCCCCGCGGGGCGTCCCCCACACGGCCGAGGCGGGAATGGGGGAGGGGGCCGGGGCGGGAAGGGCTCGGCCCTCAGGGGAGGCTGAAGGGAGCACGACGCGGGCGGAGCGCTCTCACCGGCCGGAATAGGGCTCTCCTTCTTCCCTTTCCCTTCTCTCCTTCCTCCACGCCGCTGCGGGGTTGCTATGGGCGCGGCTCTGGTTTTCCTCACAGGAGGAAAATGGCGGCCCTGCGGCCGCATAGGTCCGTTTTGAGCTTAGCCCCGATATTAGAAAGCTGCTCTAACTCCTCTCAGCATCGCAAAGGTGGAAATGGCCACCACGGTCACGCAGTCCAACTGCCGAACTCATCCCCACTCATCACGTTCCCCGGTGCCACAGCACGTCGAGGCAGTGACCCCTCCACGTCCCCGGGCAGCCTGTGCCAACACCTCACTGCTTTGGGGGCAGTTTTCCTAATATCCAACCTCTCACTGCAGCTCTTACACGAGGACATAGGCTTACTGCCCACAGTCTGGTTGCAAAGGTGGAAGTGTTGCAACCAACATCAAGTTCACAGCTGATTACTTCTGCTTACACCATACACTGGGGTGAAATTGGATCTCCACTGCAAGAGCAAAACACTAAGACAGCGACACTGACTTGTAGAAGAAATCCACCCTACACCTGGCAAAAAGTGTGTCTATCCCAAGACACTGTATGACAGTTTATTGCCCACTCCCACAACGTGCCCAACCACACAAACGCATTACTGAAAGAAAGAGATTCACACAGATCAATGCTTAATTTTATTTATTACATTTAAGAAATATTAACATCTCAGGATATCTGGTTTACCACCTAAATCCAGTCATAAGCAACAACAAAAAAAAAAATTCAAATGAGCATTCTTAGATTCATTTCCCCCTGTAAAGAAAAGTTTGTTCAGCTGTATTAAATTCTTATGTGTGACTAATGGAAAAAAATTATTAAAAATGTCTCAACTACCAGGCATCCTGGTTTGTTAATGGTTTGTTGGCACTTGTGTTCACCATCAAGCACTCTGGTTGCTTGGTTAAATTCTGTCATCCTACCCAGAATGGTCTTTTGCTTATTTTATTTTTTAATATCTGGATATGTAAGTCTGTTCAAGTAAGCTTAAAAAGAAAAGAAACCTTGGATTTTGTGTCTTGAGAAGTTCCAGCACTGCTTCCCTTGATCACCCAACTTAAGAGATACCTGAAGGAAGTTGCTCGCTCTCACTTTTCTGAATCTTATTCGTAAGAGGTCTAAAAATTGAGGTCTTTTTATTTCCGTTTAAACTGAAAAAAGTACAGAAACACTGTCTTCATTTGATGGTGTGCATAAACATTACACTCCATATATAGCAAAAATATGTTTTATTTATAATTTACATTTCCACAAGTGAAAATTGTACATTTTTTACATATACAATTTCAATCCCATTCAATTCTCACGCATCTACAGAACTTTCACACAATGACACCTGAAACTGTGCAGGCAATAAAATTTAAATACAAGAATGTATTTATTAACCAAACAGTAGCTGAGGCCCTGCCTCAGCTGAATGTTTTAATTTCCTATAAAAAGTATCTGCTTTCCAGAATTAACGCAGGAGCTCCTCTGTAAAAAAACAAACCTCAATTTAAACAGACTCATCTGGCTCGGTTTTAACATCTATAGATGCAGGTGTGCTCTCTTCTGCACAGGCAGCAGGGACATCATCAGGTTCTTCTTTCACTTGAGGTGAGTCACAGGACTCCTCTGATTCCTGTTTAACAATGTTCAACATAATATTTAAGGGATTTTCTACAGGGGTCTTGCTGGGAGAGGGTGTGCAATCAAATGATGAGGTCTATAAAACAAACATTCACACAGCATTAACACATCATTAAAACAACCATTTTTACCTCCATTCCACTCCTGTCTTCAGCATGCAAGCACACGGGCAGCAGAGCATTCAAAACTGGAACTTCTATTTATCTAAATCTTAATTAAACACGTTTACTATATAATAACATTACTTTTTTCATAATTACTTTGAAATTGCATTATCCTCTCCGTGATTAAAAGCTTAATACGCTAACATAAAATATTGTCAACTGTCCCACCCAAAAGGAACTGTTAGCTCCCAAGTCATAGCAAACTTAACACATACTAACATACATATTCTCAGTTTATTAAAATTCCTAAGATTATATATGTTACTCAACAATAAATTCATAACGATTTCACTTATATGACACAAAAGCTGTCACGGATACTGTCTTAACTAACTCTAACTCTGCATTACAAACTTGGCATTCCCAGGGTCTCTGATGCTCTGCCTAGTCACATGCAAGAGGAACCGATTCTGAAGACTGCTCTCTACAAAGACAGCGATCAAGCAAACAAACTGAAAACAAAACAACTTAAAAAGAAAAAGTAAGGATTTTCTTACACTTTGGTAATCTTCGTAGCATGATGGATGGTAGATCTGAAAAATAATTATCCATTTAAATACATTACAAATACAGGATAAGCACCAGTCATGAACAGAACAGGGTCAAATACAAATCACACAGTTCCTCCAGGACAACAATCTGTTGCTCAAGTACAGGGTCAAACATAATTGGGAAAATATTTGGTATATGCTTATTTAGGAAAGCTTACCATACAAAAACCTGTAAGAATAGGGAATTATTTGCATATAGAAAAAATTGCACCAAAACTGACACCCACACTCACGGGAACATTCACAGAATCACAGAATGGGTGGAGGGGACATCTGGAGCCAAGCTGCCCAGGACCACATCCTTTGGCTTTTGAAGACCACCAAAGAAGGAGAGGCTCCACCACTGGGTCCTTTCCAGCATGGTTTCTCTTGTAATGAGACACCCAAAAGTGGAAGCAGTAATCCAGGCAGACTCAATGCTAAGTAGGGAAGATCAGCTTCATTTTTCTTTTAGCAATACAGTATGAGGGAAGCCTAGTGAGTCTGTACTAACAGTATCAGGACTTCAAATATTTCCTAAGGTTGAGATATTTATGTACTTAAAAACAGGAAAACTAATAGGGGAATCCTGCAGAAAAGAGATCACTGCGCCCTATTTCTTTCTATAATTCTGCTACGTTTCTGTTTCGCTATGAGTGCCACATTTAATATGATTAGATTACCTTTTCATGCCTTCTGATGGCATTCTTTAGGTGCCACTCTTCCTCTTCCTCATCCCAGTACTGCTCAAATTGCTCTCGGCAGATTTCACACCTCTGAGAAGTTATTGAAGTAGCATGATATATTATGTCATTAAAGCAATTACTGAACACCACAAACTTGGCTAGTTATACAGTTACATAAAACTTCCTTGAATTAATATAACAATATTAAGACTACAACATTTTACCTCCACACTTTAAAAATAACTTTAAGAAAACATTAACAAAAATTTGGTAGAATGAGCAACTTGAAGAACCTAGACACTCCTATCAATCTAATGTTGTTTTCCTGTCAGTTAAAACAATCTGGTGCAGGAATTAGTTTTATGGCATCCTCCCATAACTCAGTTCTGAATTAGAGTGAGAGCTGTATATGAATTACTAACACCATTAGCATTCTCTGCAAAATGAAGAATCAACTCTGAGAACAAGGCATGAAAGGTACTTCTTAAAAACTGGAACAAACGCCTTTATGACTTTGTCTCTTAGTTTCATGTAGGTTTAGCATGTAAAAACATTTGCATTTAACTGCTATATCCACTGGTCTACTGAAACAGAGATGTGCAGTTTATTTACAAGTTAGAAGACTAAGACAGTTCTTAATGCCCATCTTGTACAGAAAACATCTTTTGTGTGTGTGTGTGTGTGTGTGTGTGTGTGTGTGTGTGTGTTTTAGGGTAACAAAAATTCAGTTAAGATTATTATTACTTGAATCACAAGCAACCATTTCCAGCTTGCTTGATTTATGCCTCCTATGGAAACATTCAATAAACTAACAGGCCTCTTCTACCTTTCAATCATGGAATGCCAACATGCACAGAAGTTCCTGAACTACTGGTTACTTATACTGCTATCTGCCACCAGGAAACAAACATTACACACACAAATGCAAAACTTAACAAGTGTCTGCATGAAAACAGGACTTTGGTCTACTAATAGCCCATATAGGTTAAGGCAGCAAGCTGAAACTCACCTCAACTGCTCCAGCTGGTCCAGCAGGGACACTTTGAAACTCCTTCTCCTTCGCAGCTTCCTGTGTCTTCAGTACTTCTTCATGAGCTTTTTCAAAGAAATGGCTTTTTGCACGCTCCTCTAAATCAGCTATTTCTTCAAACTCAATCCAATCCTAAGGAAAAGTATTGATTTGCAATCACAAACAGCCACAAATGGTTCAAAAATACATTTTAGAAAAAAATGGAATCGTGCAAGTAACAATTTTAATCAATCCGAGTTCATTAAAACTGAAACCGTCCTGTGAAAGGATGTTACCCTTCGATTTTCATTCCATTCTCAGTGCAACAAAAGCAGGACTCGAAGCTGCTTATAGCTCACCATGTAACTGCCCTCTGCGTTTCAGCAGGTATGTATGAGAACTACTTGAAATACTGAAGACACCACTGATGACCAAGCTCCAATGACAATGCAACTCCAAGTGCAATCCCACAGCACATATGTAGATAACCAGATACAGCCCTTAGTCTCACACACGCTGCATCACTCACCGTTAAGCTGTAGTACCACCGCCTGTGTGTGATTTTCCTGCTAACATCCTTTTCAGAACGGTTCTGACGATAGTGCCAATCTAAATGGTCTGCATAAACGTCTGTCTGTGAAGTAGTAAATCTCATTCCACACGAGTAGCACTGAATTCCAGTGTACAGTCGACTTATAACGCTATCGTAACGCCTAGAAGAACAAAAACAAGTTAACACTTCTACTGACACACGGGAAGTTTCTCAGGAAGTCATTTAATATGACCTCAAGAGCAGAAGAAAAGCATCAATCTCCTGTAAGGTTAAAGCATACAACACAGTCAACTGAAAGCATTCAAGTAAGTCAATTAAAAGCATTCAAATAAGCATTAACTACTCACGAGGAACACGCTAGTATTGTTATGTCATGCCTATTAACTGTCTTGGATTAACTCTCTAGATACCACCATGCCATTACTCCCAGAGCAGTGTAAGCTCATGCTACAATACGCACTGTCTGAGTTCTTCAACTGTAAAGTTTGTAAGGTCCGGGACATCGTGATCACCCTGGTCATCATCCTCCTCCTCAGCAGCTGGCTGTGCCGAAGTTTCATTGGCTTCTTTAAAGCATAAAGACAACTTTATCAAAATTTCAGTTCATTTTCAGAAAGAAAGAAGGTACTACTGAACATTACTCAACTATTAATAAATAGGATCCGACTATGCTAACCTGCAAGCCTGTAACAGCTGAGTCAGTCTTATTTACAAAAGGCAGTATGCTACTCAGAACTTCAATTTGAAATGGCACTATTTCATCTAAGCCTCTGGCACTAAAATTCAGTATTCAGGCAGACAAATATTCCAGAAATTGACAAGAATTGGATTAAAATCAAGAACAAGTTACAGAGGCAGGGCACCAAAAACAGCCCTGGGTGCTCCAGATAGCTTAAATTTACAAATTAAACAAGATATATTCAGAAAGTTAATAATCCACGTTACCGCATGCACCAAGCAGTTTACCACAGACAAAAACCCATTTGAGAAAGAAGAATGCAAGGGTCCAAAACGTTCTTACACTTCACTTTGCACTCAGCTATGCATAAACTGGATACTTAGGATGCAATGAAATCTACATACGTGCTGAAGTTGAATCCGTTTTTGACAGTTTGAGGATTCCTGTTGACAACAGTTTAGCAAACAACTCATTGACATCAAGCTGACCAAGGTGGTTGTCAGGATATGAATGTGGAAGGGGTCCTAGGAGAGGAAAACAAAACTGTCACAACACTCACAAGTTAGCATCAAAAAAAATCACTTCCATCAGCTTATTTCTCAACTTCTTTCATTCTTTTTCACTTCCATTCTTTAACTTCAATCTATTTATCCACTTCAGTTCGCTTCACACATAGCCTCTGCCTCCTTTCCTCCCTTACAACTTCCTTCACAATTAAAGTATTTAGAAGCTATCTACCTTGAACAGATACTGCCACAGGATACTGTTTATTGAAGCATAGCATTTTCTTGTGAAGTGTAAGCATGAAACAAGAATCACTCTACTTAAACAGTTTATGACTTGTTAGAAGAGCTCTATTACTAACAGTTAATATACTGGGAATGTTTATGCATCCTGGCCAATCCAGGTGCCTTCCTGCCATCCAAAAAGCAGACCGAAGCGTGGTTTTGGTGGTTTCTTTGTTGTTTTGCTTTAAAGTGTAACTACATACCAAAACCATGCAGTTAATGAAAGCCCTCACCGTTTGAGGGAATTCCCTAAACAGATGACATTACTCCAGAAACCACATCTATTGCTATCTCACAGAGAAGGCTTCCCCAGTGCACATAGACCCATCACACCACCACAGTGCAGCTTATTTTTGTGGTCATGAACAAAGAGAATGATCAAAAAACACAGAAGGGTGTTAACTACTTCAGTACCTGCAGGGTTCTGAACAAAGCTTCCAGGATTTGGTAAATACTGTTGACCTTGGCCATAAGGTCCTGGCTGAGCAGACATGTGCGAAACCTGTATAAGTAAGCATTTAAGTATTTTTTTCAAGGCAATTTGTTTTTAATTATTGTATCATTAACCTCTACATATTTTCCCAGCTCTACATATATTTAAATGTTTCCATTAGTTTTCTTTGTCAGTTTCACAGTGAAGGATCCTCCAACTACCAAACCTCAGCATCATTTCCATTCCCTGTCAGAAGAACATCAGAAGGAATTCATTTTGCCTAACAGTTAGCTAAAACTCTTGCTCTTCCTGTCCAGCCTTTGAGCACGTCTTCTAAGCACAGGATTTCTAACTGACCCTTTTCACCAAAAAAGAAACTGGTAAACATTCATCAACCAAGGTCACTACTATGTTTTACCTAATAACTGAGGTAGTACCCATCATATGACATGCATCCTGAAAGATGGGCTTCTCACCAAGCCAGCTGCAACAAACTTCAGATAGAAAAAGGATTTCTATAGCATGCTTGTAATATGTCCCCTAAAATATGTAATCTACTGCAAAAATTGACATCATTTTCACTGATTTACTAATATCGTTTTCTCCTTTTCAAGAGAGTACTTCTAACAAGCAATAGTAAGGACAACTGAATTGATAAAGCATGCTGATGCCAAGGCCATTCTTCAGAAGCTATACCTCAACAGCCCGCATCTTTTCTCAACTGCCCCCAAGTTATGCATGACTCAAAAAGATTATTATTCTGGTCCAGTTTAATCCTACACCTCTTAGAAGAAGTAATCATATCTACTCATTTCAGTAATCTGTCATGATTTGGAGAGAACTTGTAAAAACACAGTATTCCAATTACCCAATTCATTACCAAATTAATGCCACTAATTTCAGTGCTATATTCTCAGCTGCAAAGAACGGGCTCTTAATTTCTAAAACCAAAAATTCTTAAACAGCAGTGCATGCCTCTTTCCCTGAATCATCTTGGCACCTCTTAAGAATAATATTTTCAGTTTGCCAAAAAAAAAAAGTCTTCAGAAGAAAAACTGCTAATTGTCTCCATAAAAGTACTAGAGTAATTATTTACTAGAATCAGTTCTTACCTGATGACCTCCCATCGACATACTGTTGAAGTTTCCATATTGAGGACCCTGAAGTTTATCATCGAAATAATGTCCAGATGCTCTCAATGAAAAGTTCTGTGCTCCTGGGCCAGCTGGCCCACTGAAATTTGGTCCTGAACCATCAAACATTTCAGGCCTTTGGAACTGCATGCCATGTGCTGGTCCGCTGTAGCCCTGTCCGGGATGGTCACTGAACGGACCGCTCTGTCCATATGGCGACATCTCTAATCTTGAGGCAGGATGGCTAGCTATATTTTCAAAGCGTGCACCATGAAGGCCGAGGGGAAGGTCAAACCTTGAGGCTGGCTGATGAGGACCATCAAATCTTTGAGGTATGGCTGCATCGAATCGTGGTTGCGCGGGCTGGCCAGGAGCCCTTTCAAATCTTGGGCCAGGCTGCCCGTGGATTCCATCAAATCTTTGCAAAAGAGACAGCTGTCCAGGCTGACCATCAAACCCAGCATGACAGCCATCAAATCTCGGACCGGTCCGTCCCAGAGGGCCATCAAATCTAAGTCCACCAACTCCCTGGTGCACTGGTCCATCAATCAACCTGGGCCCTACACCTGGCGGTCCGTGTGGCCCCTCAAACCTCAGCCCGCTTCCTGATGGTCCATGTGGCCCCATAGGCTGCCCATGTGGCCCCTCAAATCTGAGACCACCTCCAGGTTGACCATGGGGCCCCAATGGCTGTAAATGTGGACCCTCAAACCTGAGACCACCTCCTGGTTGACCATGAGGCCCCAAGGGCTGACCATGGGGTCCCTCAAACCTGAGACCACCCCCTGGTTGACCTCGAGGTCCCAGAGGTTGACCGTGAGGTCCCTCAAACCTGAGGCCACCTGAAGGCTGACCACGGGGTCCCTCAAACCTGAGACTAACTCCAGGTCCTTCAAATCTAGGACCACCCACAGGCTGGCCTGCAGGCCCCTCAAACCGCAATGGCCCACCTATCTGCCCAAGAGGTCCCTCAAACCTCAAAGGACCTCCTCCACCAACCTGCCCCTGGGGTCCTTCAAACCTGAGAGCCCCAGCCAGCTGCCCTGGTGGCCCATCAAATCTAAGGGCTCCAGCTCCTCCTGCTCCTGCCAGGGGTCCATCAAACTGAGATGCACCTGCCCTCACCATAGGCCCCTCAAATCTCAGAGCATCCTGTCCAGGTGGCCCATCAATTCTAGAATTTGAACCAGAAGTAGGACTATCAATAAAAGTACTTCCTTGTCCATCTGCCCCAACTCTTGCAGCAGTTGGTCTAGGGGAACCATCAAATAAAGGTCTGTCTTCCATTAGTGCACTTATTCTCGGCTTTGTTTCGATGCCTCCAAATCTTGATCCTGGACTGTCTGGAAATGGCTCTTTATCTGGATCTTCATATCTAGCTCTTTTGAAACGTTCATTGAATGGTGATCTTGGTTCATCTCGAACACCTGAAAAGAAAGAAAAAAGGAAGGTAAGAGATACGGCGCTCTGTGGAGAAGGACCCAGGTGTCCTGGTCGATAAATGGTTGACCACATATTAACAGTAAGCCCCTGTAGCCAACAAGACCATTGATAAACCTAAGGTGCATTAAAAAGAGCATGGTCAGCCAGTCAAGGGGATAACAGAAGGGGTCAGACTCTTTTCAGCAGTGCCCTGTGACAGAATAAGGCGTAATGGGAACAAACTGGAACACAGGAAGTTTCATACAAATGTAAGAAAATAAATAATTTGAGGGTTAAAGAGCACTGGAGCAAGCTGCCCAGAAAGGTCATGGAGTCACCTTCTCTGGAGATACTCATAACCTTCCTGGGCACTTTCCTACTCTAGGGTACTTGCTTTAGCACAGAGGGTTGGACTATGCATCTCCTACAACTCTCTGATAACCACTCGGCAGAAGACTGCTAATTATTTAACATCTGTAACATACATACCCGATTTCCCAAGAAGCTGTCTCTCTTCACGGTTATCAAACCTACAGACTGCATCGCTATCTATCTTCTGGAACTCTGGTGGACCTTTTCCCTGCTGCCTGAGAGCGTCTCTGAATTCATCTGACTCTCCCCAGTTGTCGTAAGGATCAAAGTTCTTCGACCCCCTGCCTCCTTTAGTACCACTTTGCTCTTCAAGCCTCCGCCGACCCTCAAGTGGCGAAAGGTTATCCCCGAAGGGTCTGCTCGTGCCGCTCACAGGAGAGTGCCGCCCTGGCCTTTCTCCAAAAGGTTCTTTCCTTTCAAACCGCACTCCACGCTTTGCTTTCGCCTGCTCACAGTCCATGCCAGAAAGCAACGCGTCCGGTACATGATAATCCAAAATATCATCAGGATCCAAGAGATCAAGTCTTGACAACGAATGCTGAACTTGTGTCCTTTTCAGTTTAGCCTTATGCTCATAGTACGTCAGCTCTGCATCGGATAGAAGAGGTTTCCTTTTCAAAGGGCCTTTTTCCTCCGTAGGGCTATCCCACACATTACATCTGTGCTTCCCTTCCTGGTACTGGAACAGCTGCCGAATCTGATGAGCTACCACAAGGAACTCATCTTGTGTTATTTCACCAGATGCTAAGCGGTCATTGGCCTGTAACATAAAGTTTGGACGTCTGAGAAGAAAAGCAAAGCACAACCATATCCAACAGACTTCTACAAAGACAATCAATATTACCTTTTTAAGTAATTCTCTTTTGCTTGCAGACGTCAGTTCTTTGGGAATTTGTAAATTGGCATCCACACTTAACCGGTGCTGCTGTTTTGGTGCTCGGGGAGACAGAATTCCCTTAGCAGCAGACCAGTTTTCTCGGTGTCTTTGGTGAGGGGATTTACCAACTGCTTGGTGTTCTTCAGTCTGCTGCGAGCTGAAAATAGGAACACGTTTAAAGCATAAGTTAGTTCTTTATTCAGGATAAAACTATTACACCCCAATTAGAACTGACCATGGTAAAACATCACTATCAGCTTGGAAAAGGATGCATAACCACCACATTTCACCACAAACTAGTCTTGAATCTCGATCAAGAACTTTTGACAACATGGACAGCCTAAACATTCCCTCCCAAACCTGACTGTACTTTAGTCAAGTGCAGAATTTCCAGTGACTACAATTCATTTACAAGATGGTAACTTACTTTTTATTTTCTTCCCAGCCGGACTTCCACCTCTTGCCTGCTTTGGATCCTTGCCAATTCTCTGCATTCTCCTTTGGATCTGGAGAAGTTTTTGTAGAATGCTGGCCTGCTACTTCTTGGGGCCTGTCTTCTTGACTTTTTTTCACCCTCCTTGGATCTCGCACTTCTTGTTTAACATTTCGCTTATTAGAATTTCTTTCATCTCTTGCTGCTTGTGCAGTTTCCTCAGTGTGAGACTGCTTAGGACCTATCTGACGTATCTTTGCAATTTTAGGAGTTGAAGAAGTGGGAGATAAACTCCTGAGTCTTCTTTTGGGTGATCTTCTCTCTCTTCGTTTTGGAGAATGGGTAGATGGTGACCGTGACTTCGGAGAGCGGGATCGGGACCGCTTTCTATTACTGGATCTCCCTTGTTTTCCACCCTGTTTTTCCGATTCTTCTGTAGTCACATCTTGTTTCTGAACAACACCATTAACTGTTTTATTCCTGCTGCCTACTGGCCTATGTTCACATGTCTTATGTTCATCTTTTTCTTTCTTCTCTGTATTTCTCCTCTTTTCCTTCACCTCATCCCCTTTGCTCTCCGGCTTTTCCTGAAGATGTTTTTTCAGTCTTGGATCCCGTTTACTCATTTCAGATACTTTTGTGCTTTCAGATTCTTGGGTTTTAGCATCTTTAGTATTGGGAAGCTTGTTTTTCAAAGGAGAGGGTGATTTAGACTTAGTTTCCAACTGATCGGGTTCCTTCTTCTGTGTCTTTTCGCCTGCTTTCACTTTCTCTTGTTTTGTTGAGTTTTGCTTTTCAGACAGGGAAGTTTTGCTTGCCTTGGTATCAGACTGACCAGTTGTGTTTGGTGGAAATTCTTTCCTATGAGACTGATCTTTAGCGTGAGAAGAATGTTGAGACATCCTATTAAGTCGAGGATCCCTATTTACTATTTTGACATCGTGAAGTGGAGGACTTGGGGATGGTTTGATCTTTTCAGATTGCAGAGAAGTCTGATTAGGTGTTTTAACTGTCATGTGAGGTGTCTGGGACACATGTGGCTTGGACGGTGTTGGAACTGAAGGCATAGCAGATGATCCTTGCTGAACACTGAGAGAAACAGCCTGAAATAAGGTGAAAAGAAGAAAAAACACCATTAAACTGCATGATATGACCCTACACAGAGATGCTCGTGTTCTGTTTTGAAAACAAAACTGTAAATAGAAATGTTTTGAAAGCTGAGATTCATCCATTTAACTGAAAATGACCCATTAATTCCTAATCATAGGTATTAAAGTAACACAGTACCATCACAAAGATTTAAGTTCAAGTAAAATACTACAACAATACTACAACAATACAATACTACAACATCAATGCTGCAAAATATGCAACATACGCACATCTCATTACAGCTTCAGGTTTTTTTTGTACAGTCCACATCTTCAAGAGGACTAAATGGCCAAGTATATTCATATGCTTTAATTTCTACACTTCTAAGATGTTTCGCCAACTTTCAACACAAGAGGACTTTCAATTACAAATGTATAAACAAGACAGCTTAACTGCCACCACCTTCAGATGGTGGCATCAAACCAACCCAGCCCAGTGAGGACAGAAACTGCGCTGACATCCCCAACAATCAGGATTCCCTGTTCTTTATGGACATCTAAATTTTCTAAGAGGAAATATATTCGAAAAGCCCCGGTTTGCCGAGAGTCACAAGAAGAGGTAGAAGACAGATCAGAGGCAGACATAACTCTGAAGAACAGAAGACCATGAACCTTTTTTTAACCTGTTCTGAATGCAATTCTTAAGATTTTTATATAATACTTACTGGCCTAGAGCACAAGATCAATTGTGCTGCTCTAGTCCTAAAATAGCTACTCTTGTCTAAACTTAACTGCAGTTACCAAGATAGCAGTTAAGGTACTATCAAACAAAGTGAAACACAACTATGGACGTTCACCAACTACTCTACTCACCAACTGTGCTTTAGTCTGTTCCAACTCCAGCTCTAACTTTTTTTGCTGAAGCTCTAACAATTGTTTTTGCTTCGCAAGCAATTGCTGTCTTATCAGTTGCTCCTGTGTCAAATTCTTTTGTATTTCAGGAACAGCTGGAGGAGTAGAGGCACCAGAAGTGGCAGCAGAGGTAGATGCAGTAGATTCCTCTGGCTAAAAACAGAACATAAGGTTACATTTAACATCTTAATGGAACCAGGTAACTCCATCTCCCTTAACTGTTAGCATGATATAAAACTGGGACTTAGTTTGTACAAGTTATGAACTGCATTTTTAATGCAAAAAACAAACAACATTTAAAAATTTCTGCTCCTATAGCTTTTGCTTACTGTGAGAGGATTAAATACGCCACTGATATGATAGGCCATTTAACATAAATCAATGTTCAGAAATCCAGAATTCAGTTCTAAGACACAAAAGCCAAGGCCCTTAATATTTCGATTCCATAAATTCCTCTTACCTGCCTCCAGTGATCAGATGCATCATTCTGATCTACATTTGTCAAAAAGCAGCACACAAACAACACAAACTACGTTTTGCCATCTGTTCAGACAGTAGGTATGAAGACTTACCGATTTATTTAAAAACTTAGGATTCACATGGATGCTAGAAGTATTCACATTTGGGGGCAGAGGTTTAATAGGCCAAGCAGGATCTAATGAGTTGACTCTGACGTCAAGTGCATATAGTTTCTTCAAAGGAAAAATATCGTCCCATGTGGAGCGTAATTTAAATAAACTTTTCCTAGTATTTTCATCCACCTAAAACAATAAAACAATTCTATGGCTTGTTAAGTTAATATAAAACAACTTAAAACTTTTCTGTATACCTTAAGATGTCATGTTTTTATATTCTTACTATATTTATCATTCTAACACAATGAACTGGCTACAAGGAGCTGCTAAGTGGTGCAGATTATACATCTACACCAACAACAGAATCTGTAACAGGAGTTCAAATGGGGAACTATCATTTCAAGGCTATTTGAAGGTTTCATTGTGTATTACCATTCTCTGAGAACTTTCTTTCAGCTTTTCCATTATCAAAATTCTCATTTTACTTGGCCAATTTCTGTCAAAAAAATACAGCAACAAAAATATCCAAAGAAAAAGCCTCTGAAACAATACAATAATTTAAATGTTTGTGCTGAGTGCCATACAGCAACATCAAACAAATCAGAGAACAACAAACTTTCTGAACAGAAAAGGTGTTTTGTTCAGCTGTTTAATCACTGAATTTTTTCCCCCCAACAAATCCAACAAAAGGTGTATTAGTCAAAATGAACTCAAGTACATTTCAGTTCAACTGCAAAATCAGACCCATTTGTGAGCCACAAATCAAGCGTACTGGTAGCACTAGCACTCATGTTCTCTCTTTGCAATTAGTCTGGATCATTTCATGACAGTTGAGTTCAAAATTCAAATTAAAGCCAAATCCAGTTCATCTTGTAACTCATGTAGTTCATTTAAATAAATGGAAAATGTTTGCTAACAAAACACATGCAGCTGCCCTGCAGCAAATGTGCTAATTCAAGCATTAAATATTGACCCTGTAAAGACCTTTTTTGGCTGGAGTTTTATTTTAAGGTGCCACAGCAAGACACGCTGTCCAGAAAGTTCAGAAGTTCTTTGAAAGAGAGAAGGGCAGGAACTTCAATAAAAATAATTCATACTTAGCTAGCAGGGGGTGGGAGGGTGCTTCTACACAACTTTCAGTGTGAGGGAATCAAGATCTCTGCAAAACCTGCTGCCATACTGAGCCAGTTCCTGACCTCGCTAACTGTTTAAAGATACCTTTAGTGATCATTTACTGATAAAACAATTTCTACCAATGTCAGTGTGAGAATACCATCTTGAGATATCTTCAGTTATCTGAAGTGACTGACACTTTACATAGATAATATAAACTTAATAGTTCTAGTTAGCTTCATAGATAGTTACCTACAAAACTGAGCAATTGAGTTACCCAGAGCTTCAGGTGCAAGCTTAAATGCAACTCTCTGAAAGAACATGAACCAATACTAGAAAAAATAAGTAAAACTAGAAAAAAATAAGACAGTCTGCCTGTCTACCCTACACACAGGAGTTCAGTATTTCTGAGCTCATTATTACAATCTATCCCTCATTTAGTCATGCATTGTACACCTGAAAACCAGATACAAAGCGTACAGGGATCGCAGATCCTCACTGGTAAGTAATGACAAATACGCCAAAGCTCCACTCATCTCTCTCAGATGTAGTGCCACTTTCTTAGGGCGTACAGGAACCCAACAGAAGTTAACCACTTCAGATCCAACTTAAACCCACTCAAGTCCAGTCTTTCAAAAGCTGGACTTGGATTTGCCATTCTCACTGAGGAATAAGCACAATTACTTCATTGGGTTTAAAGAATAAAAAATATATATATTTGGCAGCAGTTTACAACACTGAATTAAATTAAGACATGTTTAATGTAACAAAGCAACAATATACTTGCACAACCTTCCCCCCCTCAACCACCACGTATATGTATTTTTTAATCACAGACCACTTAAAGAGTAAGAATATCAGGTCCTAGTGATATTCTTCAGTTTAAATGCTCTTTTTCCGCATCAAAAATTAAGCAAATCAGACAAATCTAACTACAAGAAAGCTCAGAAAAATCTCTAAGAAACGGATTCTCAGTATATTCCTGATATAAAGACTAACTACTACCTTAAAAAAATGAATCAGCAATTCGTAATAACTATTCA
The DNA here is from genome assembly GCF_038088225.1 of Cyrtonyx montezumae. NCBI lineage: Eukaryota > Metazoa > Chordata > Aves > Galliformes > Odontophoridae > Cyrtonyx > Cyrtonyx montezumae. The sequence goes on from NW_027071848.1 coordinate 4,943,039, forward strand.
CATTACAAAGTGTTTGTCCAGGTAAGCAAGCAGCAATCAAAAAGAATTAGTCAAGCCTTGCCTGGATAAATTACACAAGTTCACGAAGACTTTGCATCTTTTGGCTAACTTAACTCACAGGTTTGACAACAGTAGGAATACCCCTCCACATTATAGATACAGTAATGCTATTTATAAAAAAAAAAAACATTAGTACTTCTGGTTCAGCACCCAAGAAAACCCAAAGCTGAGAGCATGTATTTATTTTACCAGGAACAACTTTGCTTAAATACAGAACTTTTCTGAAAATGTATATACCTTTTCAAATACACAAACAAATGTTGCAACTAGGTTTTTAGTAAATGCAGTAAGATACTCTCTTCCCACATTCTTGACAATGGAATCCATAAGGTACATAACAGGGAGCTTCTCTGATGCAGGAGCCTGGAGTAATAAGAAGAAACTGAGAAGTTTAGTACAACAAAAACATACTTTAAGCTATTTAAATAAAGGGATTACCAATCCCAGAAATACAGACCTCTCTTTTTGGTTGCCACTATAAACACCAAGGGATTTGCTTGGGATTTTTTGTTTATACAAAAACTTTAAAGCTTAAATCTGGAAAATCAATACTCAGTTCAAAGTATAATGCGGTGGGTCTACCTCAGAGAAAAGGAACACCTTGGGTTATTCTGTTTGTCTCAAAGCTCTGGGGTGAAAAAAAGGGAAAAAAAAGAAGCCCACAAGACAGTATTACTGCTAGTTTACCGAGTGCAGCCTTTCAAAACCCACTGGAGAAAGTAACTTTAAATAAGCAGGAAGCCATTGCTAGTGTTTCAAAGAACTTCTAAAAAATTGTTTATCACTTGGACCTCCTGAATACTTGCTTTTCTCCACTGCACAGAACACAAATCAGGCTTCCTGCAAACAGCCCAGGTTAGTGAACTTCGGCAGTTGTAGCTTAAATGTCGAACATCACAGTCCTTCCACAAATGACACGCAGAAAAGGTCACAACTATACCACTGTAATCCAAAGGAAGGGAGCAAGGAGTCACAGTCTCTGTTGGCACTTGTCAGCAGCCACAATCAGGTTTTGAGATGGATGCGCAGACAGAACAAAGTTTTAAATCCAGACCAAACCCAATCACCAAGCTGACTGGGTAAAGAAACAGGGAAGCACAGGAATCACAAACACAACTTTCACAGTCCGGAGTCTTCATGCTCTGGATACATCTCTGCTACAAGAAGAGGCTTGAGTGGTCTTTTTTGTTGGTTTTAAATCCACATTCAAAACTTGTAGCACATCTGTGAAACAGAAGCATGGATGGCGGACAGCTACAACTTCCAAGGTACCAAAAGCACTACTGGCCCCAGTCAAGGTGCTTTTAATGCCCACTGCTGGTTTCCATGAGCAGAAGGCACAGCAAAGTTCCAGACAGCATCAGTGTGCAAACAGCTGAAGAGGACAACGTGAAAGCCACTGCCACAAGCTCTGCGCTGACCAACATCCCCTTACACAGGAGCATCCACTCGTAGTACTTTACAGTCCCATTCACCATCCGGGAACTCAGCATAAAGCCAGAGTAACTTCATTGTTCTTTTAAAGCAGGACAGGCTCAGATGATGATCACCAGCACCTTACTTCACAGCCCCACTGTCCAGTTAAGTGTGGGGAAGCCCTCTTGCTTTACAATTTTAGATTTAAATCCTTCTCTGTTAAAGTGGTTCACAGGAGGGCACCGCGTCAACAAAACTTTTATATGGGTAAATCACCTCTCCTCACTTTTAAGTGTATATTAATTGACCATGACCCAAAACTTAACACTGAAAAGGACAGTTTCCTGTTAATGGGAGGGGGGAGGGTGTCACTGCCTCCAAGCACAGAAAAAACCTAAATGCAGTCAGGTAATGTATTTTGTGCATGAAAAGACAGAAAAGTGCACACTTGAGCTAGAACTAATTGCAGTACATTAAGAACATGGTTTCCACCACTCACACTAATCTGAATGCTGAACCTCTCACCAAATAGCAGGCTGTAAAGAAGCTAATATGCAAGTGTTAGAATAGGAGCATCTCTCCAACTTAGAAAAAAATGTATGTGAAGCTGCTTAATATTAACATGTCTGTGAAATACTGGTTAGTTCCTTAATACAGCCTACACATTAACACACTAATCTAAGCTGTGACTGCTTTCCTTCATAAAAAAGTGACAGTGTACAATTTCTAACTTTCTAAGTCAGCTTTTAGGGAAACAAAGAGCTGCCTCTGCAGCACAAACGCTCAGGAGCGACTAGCAGAGCATACTACACTCTCCCATCTCACCAATAGCTCACTATACTCAAGCTAAGCTTCAGTTGGAGATGCCAGAGTATCCATTTAATAGCAAAGGCACTGTAACAAGTTTAACAATTTCATGTGCTTGTGACTGGTTAAAAGTAATCACACAGAAAAGCACTGCAATTGTAGTAAGGAAGCCTACTTCAAAATGTGACAGCATTAGTTGAGCAGAGTGGCCTTTTTCAAATATCAGGTACTCAGGTGGTACCACCTAAGAACCATGACTTAAAAACAGTTGGGTTATTTAAGTCTTTATTTCTGGAAATGTTTATTATGTTAAGGTATCTAGCCCACATTCCAATAACCACACAAGGGAATCCCAGACTTGAACGTCTTGTTTTCAGGCGATCTATACAGTACCCCCTAGCAAGAAAGAGACCCACACAGCACTAACCAACAGCAGGGAGGCTCTGCATACCACCAGAACACAATGCTAATGCTGAGCTCAGCACCACAGAATTCCCACTCCTCTTTCAAATAATGTATGAAAGCTACTGTTGGAAATGTGTGGCTTTTTTTTATTAGTTTCCTAAAAAAAAAAAGTTTCAGCTTTTAGAAAAATCAAATCATAATCAAACCGAGTCACAAACTTGCAAAAAAACTTTGTTTAAAAAACAACTTTGTACACAAAATGGGTCTCAGAAACAAATTCTGCACTATACAATGGTAAATAAAAAGACAAATACATATTTCACACTTTTTATTTACATATTTTATAATACCAGTCACACATTTCAGAGCCATTTATTAAATCGTAAAGCAGACCACTCAAGTTTTACACTAAACAAACTGTCTCCAGGCAACACTTTTTAAAAGTGGCTTAGCAAAGGAGAGCACTTTCCCAGAAACAACTAAGAACTTGCCTTGAATAAACCACAGTCACAAACAGTAACTAAGGCAGAACTAACCATTGATACAAGATTTAAGACATCTTTAAAAACAAAAAAAGAAGGAAAACACTTCAGGGCAGGCTCAAAACACCCAGAAATGAAGAAATTTGACAGCATTGATATTTATCACAAATTATATACAACCACTGCCCTTTAGGAGATATAATGGTGAGATCTATTCGATTATGAGGTCACCTCCCCACGGAATGGCAAAACTTGGCCACCGGTAGCATTTAAAACTAGACTGGAAGAGGTCTGCGGAACACTAAAGAGCCATCCTGCATTGATAGAAAGACAGATTAAATAACGAAAGAGATCTTTCCCTCCAAAGCATTAGAAAGTACAATTCTCACCATTATAAACCGCGATTTAAAGCCAAAGGAAAAAAGCCTATATTAGAGGGAGCCTGGTATTAGAAGGAGCAAGGGAGACAACAGGGGAGGGGTGACTGGCAGGAACACGGTGAAGGATTAACCCTTTCCTTACAGAAAGCTGCTGTTAGAAAGGTGCAGTTAACCCCCCCCCGCCCCCATCCGTGTGCTGTGGGCTGACTGATGTCAGCAACTGCCTGGGTTGGGCTCAGACAGAGCCTCCTCTTTCCCTTCCTTTATATCACGTGCCTTTCAGACGCCATGTTAGGATCCTACAGGCTGCTGTGGTTTCTACAGTCGGGGAGAATTTCTTCTTCCCAATCCTCACTAAATAAACCTCTCTAACCAAGACACGTGGAAGATACGCAGCACTAACTTCACTTAGGGCACAGCCACCTGAAAGCCAAACGGGTTACCCCAAGCCCACGTCGTTTTCTCTAAGCAGACAGCACAAAACCACCCCACCAGAGCCACACACACTTCCCTACCCACAGCAGATTCACCTGAAAACTTCCCCGGAAGGAAAGGCCCCTCGACACCCTACAGTTAAGGTCTGACAGGGATCACACTGGGAAAACAACCTTATCTTCCAAACTAGAAGAGATACTTAAAAAACACTATATTTCGCCTTTCTGTGGACGATTACCACGCTAAAAACTCCACCCAGGAATACATTAAAAAAAACAACAAAACCCTCCAGCAAGGTCAGGCTCTCGCTACCGGCACTCATACAATCGTTATCTACGCAACAGATCGCAACGGTCTCGACACCACCTTCCAGAGGGGGGAAAAAAACCCAGCTCCAAGGGGAAGGAAATCCCAGCTCCAAGGGCGCGGCGTCGCCCGCTCCCGGCCGGGCCGCCATGTTGCGTCTGTTACCCCAACCCCACGGGGCCGCATCTGCTACCCCAACCCGTCCCCGCCTAGCGACTGCGGCGGGTGCCCTACAAGAGGAGGGTCGGCCCTCACGAAAGCAGGGCGGGGAACGGCCGCGCTCGCTCCTGAGCCACGCTGTCCTCCCCCCACTGCCCCCGCCACCCCCCCCGCCCCCCGGCTCTCCCTGCTCCCCCCACGGCCACCTCTGACCTGCGGGCCCCGCTCCCCTCCCCCCGCCATCTTCGGGCCCGCTGCCTCCCTCACTCCGTCTCGAGCCCTCTTTCTCTCCCTGCCTCCTCCTTCCCTTTCTCCCGGCCCCGGCCGGTCCCCCCAGCAGTATAGGTAGGAGTAGTAGGCGGTGGAATATAAAAACCTTGGCGATTTGCGCCTCGATCAGGGAGACGATGTCCTTGGCGAAGGGCACGTTCTCCTCGGCCAGGATGGTCAGCATGTTGATGTGCGGCTTGCTGTTGAACGTCAGGTCCTCCAGCGACGACTGGTAATCGCGGCACGCGTCCTCCCGGGCCTCGCTGCTACCAGCGCTGCTCTCCGGGGCCGACATGTTCCTCCGACCGGGGCCCGCACCAGGACCCGACCCACCAACCGACGGCCCCCTCCCCGCGATCCCCTGCCGCCGCCGCCGAGCGACGCCGCCCCCCCGCCGCTGCCGCTGGGCTTCCTCTACCGCATCCTCCGGGCCGCAGCTCCGCCGTCAGTGCCGCCGCCGCCGCTTCCGACCGCCGCCGGCTCAGTCTCAACGCTCACAAAATGGCGGAGGCAGCTACGACTCGTGAACCGCTTCCTCCAACCGTTGCGTCATGTGAAATTGGGCCGAGGAAAAGCAGCGGCGGTTTGGAAAGCCCCTTTTGTTCCTTCCTCGCGTTCCCATTGGCTGACACCACCCCCGCCCCGCCTTCTGATTGCGTCGGCAAGAAGGGCGCAGATCTGATTCGCTGGAGCTGCCTCTCTCTCCCCGCCGATTGGCCGCGCTGAAGCCCCACCCTCTCCCCTGCGTCCGGATTTGCGATTGGTTGCTCTTCCCCAACCGTCCATCCTTCCTTTTCCGTATTCAGTTCTGATTGGCGCTTGGGCCCTTCCTCCTCACCCACCGATTGCGACCCTCCCGCCGCGCCCCTCCCCGGGCAGCGCTCGCCATTGGCCGGCGGTTGGCGTGGCAACGCGGCTTCCCTCCTCCCGGGGAGCGCGGCCTGGTGCCCTCAGCGTGAGGGAGCGGTCCCCGCTCATCCCACGTAGGCTTATAGCACGTCGCGGGGAGGCACCAGCGACATTTCGTGCTTTTCCGGGCTGCTGTAGTCGTAGTAACAAAACCCGCTCACGAGGTTTGCCCGAAAATAATAATAAAGCTGTAATAAAGCCCTGGAAATAAAGTTGTAGCAAAGTGTTTTCTACACGAAGCCATAACGAAGAGAAAAAAAATATTCCTAATACCCAGCCAGAACTGCCTCTGGCATAGCATGGGGCCATTCTCTCATGGTTACTTGGGAGGGGAGGCTGACCCCGGTCTCCCCATAAACTCCTTTCGGGAAGTTGTAGACAGCGGTCTCCCCTGAGCCTCCCCCAGAATGAACAATCCCAGTTCCCTCAGCTGTTCCCCGTAAAACCTGTGGCCCAGACCCCTCCCCAGCTTTGTAACCTGTCTCTGAACTGTGTTATACCAGCAGTATGTCTAACACGTGGATTTATCTTTGCCTGCAAAAGCATTCACTATACATTGTGTGTTGGAAACCACCTCCCAGAACCAAAGACATCCCATCAGCGTTGTTGAAATCACTAATTAGAAATGCTTCTGGAACAACTATGTAGCAACTCTTCTCATCACAGCTGACATAGCTGTCAGTCAGTCTTTCTTTTACATAGATGCAGTTGGAGCTTTTGGTGGTACAAAGCTCAACAAAAAGCCTCAGGAGCAGACCTAGTAGTGGCACACTCAAACTGAGAATCACCAGCAACCGATAACTAAGGAAATCTGGCAGGATAGTTGTGATATAACAGTGCTACATGAGAACATTTGTCAGGGTAAAAAGCCATCCAAGAATTCAGTACTGTCAGTGACACCTACAGTTTAGCTTCTCCTGTGCTTGAGCTGGAATTTTTTGGGGAGTTTCAATAAAATTCCTTTGAACTGTTTTCTATCTGGAAAACTACAAAACAAAAATATTCTCTTGGCACCCAGAAATGGCCTTACAACTTTTATTCTTGTATAGTAAAATCAATCAATCAATCAATCACAATTTTCACATTTAGAAAAGAAAAACACAGATACTACAAGAGACAAACACTGTAGATTTTTAAACATCGTTTTAATGAGATGCAAATTACCTCACTGTACGTGAGCTTAACTCCTTTGTTCTCCAGCCCAGATTCACTTAAGGAAGCAGACAGTGTTTCTCTGTGGTTCCTCCCAAAAGGGGAAGTACTCTCCCTTCAAGCCTCCGAAGCAGCTCATAAGCATTATCCTTCAGTCCTTCATCTGCACCACTGCCTCAAACAGAAAGTTTGCTGGTGCAGCTACAGTGGAAGAGCTCTTAGAGATGGGACCTAAGTTAGATTGCTGCAATATATTGCTTCCATCAAAACTGCAAGGGATGTTTCTCTTGAAACTGCATCTTAAGGTTTTTGCCCACAAACGTAACGCTTGCTGAGTGTTGTTCAAGTCCTGGCATTGCTGAGTCAGCAAAATTGTAAATATAAGCCATGCCTCCGAGCCCTGCCAGTCGGATCGCTTGTTGTCCAGGTTGTGTAGGACTCCTGCTACTTCTCACACTTCTATTCACATTTAGAGTTGTACCTTGTTGACCTCTCTCAAATAACCACAAGCTTTTTATAGCTGGATTATCTCCTATTTAGAGCTAAGCACCCGGGTTGCTCTGAATGTGGAGAGCCCGGTTTTGTTTGTAAAGTCAAACTGGAGGAGCACTGGAAATGCAAACTCTGGAAAACCCCCAAAAAACTCAGTTTACTCTTCCAGTGCTGGTGGTGAGGAAGTGGAGATGCACAGTGAAGGAACCATCTGCTAACATTTTTGTACGTATGAAGCTCAGCATATTGTAGCTTTTCTAACATGCTTTGTTTTTCATGGTCTCCGAAATTAAGACAACTTGAATGTATTCAGTAACAGATTATTCGATATGCTGATAATTACAAAAAAAATCAAATACTGACTTACTGAAAAATATGTTTCATATGTCTAGACAAATATACTTCAAAGCTTTGCAAGACACTCCCGACAGCTCATAATTTCCATAACGTTTTCATTGAGATGGGTAGCAAACAGCAACAAGCCAAGAGCCATGGCTAATGACAGGTAGGGATAAAACTGCTGAATCCACACATCCCTTTGTCAATTTACAGTACACACAGTGACATAAACGTGAGCTCCCTGAAACATTTTGGATATTAACGACTCTGGTGTCTGATATAATACTGTGACTGTAGGCCTCTGACTCAAGCTAGCTGTGTACCATCACATGCCTGAGACCACAGCGGCTTGCATGGTCAGCAGCAGTTTGAGCAGATGTAAAGAGTATAAAGAGTACGCCGAGCTCCTACAAAGGCTGGTGTAACCCGAAACACTGTGTTGTCACAGCTGGGTTGTTAGCAGTTCCTGAGTTAGTCTGAAAAGTCTTCCTGGGTCTTGGAGAATGAAGGGCTCAAGGCCCAAATATATTTTGCTTTGGCATTTCCATGTCATCTGCAGCTACCCAGGCAGATATTTGTGACTGCTTTGCATTACCTGTGACTGCTGGGTGAGGTTCTGGGTTGCTACAGAAACTGTCTCTGTAGATCCATTCGATCAAGCAAGGCTGTAGTGACAAGACTTGTGCTTTCAGCAGGAACATAAATAATTCACATTTTTTCTGGCCTGCTCTCCTTGCCTTCCCTACAAGCAGACTAATGGCTCGAGGGAGAGCAGCTGTGATTATCTGGAACACACATATCAGGATTAAAGGCATGTTTACTAAAATATGTTTTCAAAACGTTTTGATTCAGAGCCCAGTATTTCTTTTAGGAGGAGGGCAATGAGCAATACACTCTGTCAGCGATTTTTCAGAAAGATAATGAGAGGAGCTCTTCTTCCAACCCAAGCTGCACCTATCACATCACATCACACCCACCAGTTAGCCCTCGCTGCAGTAAGCTGCCAAGCAGCAGCTGCTTTCCTGACCAATAGAGCACAGCCACGTGCCAACCATCCCGTGGTCAGCTGCATCTGCTGGAGGCTGTGGCTGCTGGGAGCTGCCCTCCCATCCCGATCACAGCTGTGTCTAGCTGAGGGATTAGCTGTATATTCTGCCATTTCTGTTTTGAATCCTTACTGAATGTTATGAAGTGTGCATGGGAGACTGTTTTTTGTAGGTCCTCTTTTCAAAATGTTTGTAACCTGCCAGCTCTGTGCAGCCAACTATACAGAGCCCGAAATGCTCTTTCTGGTCTCCCTGCCATACATCAACAGCATATGGATCCACCTTAGGGCAGAGACCTGTTCCGGCTGCTGAGATCAATGCAGATGCTGTTCTTGGCACCAAAAGAAGTGGCAAGGTTTGAACGATGATGGATGGGTGTTGTGATCCATTTATTTTCCAGATCTGTTTGGAAGAAAACCGACTGCCTCACCAGCTTCTCATTCTCTATTTGTGCCCCTGATGGTTCATGCCTGAGTGTTAGCTTGGCTTAGAAAAAAATGTACCTGCACTGATGAATCCATGGTGGCAGCTACTCCTTATAATCTTCCAAGTGCTCACAAACAACTTTTCATCTGCTCCAGACTGAAGGAACTGAAGATGACTGGTCTTTAACTTGTTACTTCCAAGAGCTGAACCCATCAGACCGTGCTCCTCATTGGCATGAAAGCTGCTTGCCTTACATTAACCCACTGGAAAAGCTGCAGGTAGCTCACACAACACACGTGCAGCCAACACAGCTGCTGCTGTCCATGAAGCCCTAATAAATTGCCTATCTTTAAGGCTTTTTACCCTCTCTGAGTATCTTCTTACTCAAACAAGCATTTAATTGATTTGAGATCTTTTTTTCTGATAAATTTATGTTGCTGATGTCTTTGTCACCTACTACATACATATATATAAAGGAATTGTAATCACAGAATCACAGAATTGCAGGGGTTGGAAGGGACCTCAAGAGATCATCGAGTCCAGCCCTCCTGCTGAAGCATTTATATACGTATAGGATATATATGTTATTTCCTTAGCAAAGTTTAAGATCCTCTTTAATTTGACAGGAGAACACTGCCTTTCAGAAAATGCACGGTTGTCTCTGAGATGCAAAGTAGTTTTCCCTGAAGGCAGCGGATCCGATGGGTGGTGTATGTTCCTTCTGGCTCTTTCCTTAGATTAGAAGGAACCTCTGTGAAGTTAATTTGATGTTGTTCCTCGGGGTGTTTTTCTGGGAAGAAAAGTCGTGATTCTTGACTAAAAATTTCTTCTAGTTTGCTTATATACCGGGAAGTGTTGATCTGGGGTTCCTGCTTACACTAGTAGACCAACTATCACTTTTTATTGTCCTGAAAGTTTTTTGTGGATGTATGGAATTGTAGAATGACAGAATCACAGAGTTATATGGCTTAGAAGAGAGCTCTGGAAGTCATCTAGTCCAAGCCTCTTGAATCATTTACATTGGAAAAGATCTTAAAAGTCACCAAGCCCAACCATCAGCCTGACCTTCTGCATCCTGTCACTGCTCCGTGTCCCTTAGTGCCACATCTGCACGTCTCATAAATGCCTCCAGGGATGGGGACTCTGCCGCTGTGCCAGGCAGCCCGTCCCAATGCCCGTGCACCCTCCCCATGAAGAAATTCTCCCTCTTTCTTATTCAGCACAGCTGCATGCCAGCAACACTAATACATAACAGGCAATCTCTCTTTTCTCCCTCCCACCCAAGATGACTTGCCCTGCTGTTCATCTCACTACCAGCAGCTCTCTTCCCTCTCTGGTTTTCAGTCTGGTAAAACAACAACAAAGAACACACACAGACAAAATAAAACAAGCATGCATGGCCCATAACACAAATATTTTCGCAGTGACTGGATCTTGTGTAGTCATCAAACAACAGGATAAAAGCTTCCAAGAAACCCATCTCTCCTAATCCCAGTCTGCATGGTCTCCCTGTGTAAAAGAATATTAAAAAATAATAATACCCACATTGGGCCAGAGTCTCTGGTCACCTGCAGCCAGGTAGCCATATAATGCATGGAGAAGTGGCAGCGTGACCAGCACAGTCTCTCTTGTGGTCTCCAATGGGTTCTTCCCTTATTCTTCAAACAGGATTTTCCTGTTGCTGTGTGGGGACTGTAAGGTTTAACAACTACACTCTGACTCTTCCTGCGGCTGTGATTGTAATTGGCTCCCAGGAATCGTGGCTATTGAGTAAGGAGGCATTACCTGCTGGGTGGAATAGCCTTCCTAGGGACAGCTTTTGGCATCACAAAACAGACAAGGAAGCGATCCCCCCCAACCCTTTACATTAAAGAACAGTTTTCAACTTAAGCCTATTCCATATCTCATAAGAAGATTAAAAGAATTAAAGAGGAGCCAAGCAACCTGTTTAGTACATTTAATATTAAGCACATGACACATAGCTTCATCTTTTGCAGGGCCAGAGTAAACAGAAGGACACTGTTACACACCTTTTATGCTGCTCTTGGCTTCTCAGCTGTCTTCATCCATCTTCAGAGGATCTCAATGATCATGCTCTTCTTCAGGAGCACCACAAAAGCCCTGTGCTGATTCCCAATTGCTTTAACCATCCATCCGACTGGGTTGCTAACAAAAACTCCAATAACAGTTTTTCTACGTGCTACAGAAGGAAAGGAGCTACCAAATATTGCTAACTATTTGCAGTGCTGTGCTCGTCCAAAAAAATGCTTCCAGTAAACACTGTTCAACTAGTTAATCATAAACAACCCGAAAGGCATTAAGGTGTCTCTTTGCACTGGGAGCATCAGACAGGTTGGGGTTTGCTGTGAGGATTACAAGGCAGAGGCATGCCAAGGGCAGCAGTGCTTCAGGCAGTTTCCTCACGCTCAGCTCATGCCTTGGATAGTGCTTCCAGTGCCTGGCGAGTATGGCACAGCATTACATACCTATAGACAAGGGGTGAAAGTCATGAGTTTTGTCATTAACCACTTCAGTGGTGTGAAAGGAGACAGAAACTATCCCGATACTGGAAGATGCCCTGGGTTTTCTGTATTTGTATGTACTGACAAGCTGCTGGAGTGCAGTGGGACCCTGCAGTAAGCAGGCACATCAATGGGCTGCCCAAATTAAGTCTGGATCTATCCAGATAAAAAACAGATCATCAGGAGCTGGTTTTTCTTCTTCATTTCAGCAGAAATTCTTGCTTCCCCTTTTGCCCTTTTTTCACCTCACACTGTTTCTGCATTAGGAATAAGGAAGCACACCCGTACCTGTTTTCCACCCATGCCATATGAAATGCTGCAAAACTTACACACTAGCACATGAATAACGGCAGCAATAGGCTTTGGAGAAGATCCACACATGTTAAATGGGCCCCAATGCTGCAGAATTTGAAAAAACACAGGTGTTGCAAGGGGAAAAACGCAACTGATGAATGTGGCCCAGTGCAACTTGGCGCTAGTGAGGCACTTCAGGAGTCTTTCTCTGCCTTGCCCTCGTGTCAGTCTTTACCTACATACTCAGCTTGTGTAAATATGAATGATCGTGATTGCACCTTGATGCTTCCAGGCAAAAGTGTAGCAATGGGTTTACATTTAAGTCACTACGTTTTGCAATGCAGTCCTGATTTACAAATGGGTGAATGAAAATACTAAGCACTGGGCAGCAGAACACCATTTTCAGCTTTTACCTAAGGAACTCACATTCTAATTTTGCATGACAGCTACAGGAAGGCAAATTCATTTGGGTGGTAGTAAGCGTAGAATAACATCAGCAGCATGGTAGAATCAGCAAATCCCAAAACACTCAACTCCAGAAAACAGATTTTTACTTGAGCACGTTTAGCACTTTTAAGCCCTGAATGCTTTGAACAGAACAGAAAGTTTAAGGGTGAGTCTTCCAAGGAGCACGATAATAACAAACAGAAATACATATAGAAAATGAACAGACAGAAACAGAACAGGTACTGCAGGCTGGAAAAGTAGGCTGAGCAGCCGTGGCTCTTTTGCCCTGCAGAGGTTGGCTGTTGCTCTGCATAATTCCCTGCTCGGTCTTGTTTCAAACATAGGTGTTCATTATGGGCAAATATATTTGGCAATTTGTTTATCTTGTATTGATTAATGGAGGCGAAGAAAGGTGTGCAAGCACGTCCAAAGGCATGTGCTTCTAATTGAAAAACAGCTCCAATCCCAGCAGTGCAGGATGGAAACTATCCTGCTCTGTGATTCCAGAGATGCTGCAGCCTGGGGAGGCTTACACAGGAGGCCCAGGATTTCGCCCCAGAGCTGCTGTCTGCCTTCTGAGCCCATGAGCTGCATTTCTGTGTGATGAATTGAAACAGATCCTGAGTCCTGGGTATGGACAAAGGGAAAGCGTGCTTACATAAACCTCCCAAAGCGTGTTGCTTGCCTAATTTACATTTAATTTCACCAAACTGATTAAAAAAAAAAGCAGTGAGCTGTATTTTATATGATTTTGGTGGCAGTTTTAATTAAGACAACAAAGAGATCTAAATTATCCAGTCACCAAGTGAATACAGCAGATAACCAGGTTACATAAACAATTCTCTTTCTAACCTTATCTTAGAATTTAACAAAGGTCTCTTTTGTTTTTTAACCAGGGGAACCCAGCACCTGTTCAGATACTCATTTATTGACATGGTGAACATATCATGGGCACTGGTGGCTGTTGGACAGGGAGCTGCTTTGGCAGGGGGTTGGGCTCAATGATCTCTAGAGGTCCCTTCCAACCCCTACAGTTCTGTGATTCTGGTATAAAGAGTGAATTTTGGTCTCAAGCCAGTTCAGTGATGCACATAGACTGCTCAGCTCAGTGCCACGCAGTCATACGTTGCCAGTGCCACAGCTTTGAATCCCACCGTTACTCCACGGTAGCAGTATGATGTTGTTCTCTGGCACTGCTTTATGCAGTAACAAAAGGTCTTTTCAGAGATGTAACTTGCAGATGGTGGCTGAATCATCTCCAACAGCAGTTTGCAAACAGCGCTGGATTTTCACTCTGAGGGATGGCGTTCAGGTTTTAGCAGCTATAGGAGGCAGGGCTCTCCCTCCTCCTCTCTGACTGTGGCTTGGTGACACAATACATGTGATGCTGGGTCCCTGCTACCAGAGCAGATAGTACACACACACCCTTCTCTGTCTGTCTCATGCTCCTGCACCTGCTGCTGTGCCCATCCCAGCACTCTTTTCCAGGAAACTCTCCTAAAACACTTCAGGACAGCAGAGCCCTATTTCCACTGTGTTCATTTTCAGACACATTTCAAAACTCAATACAGATATGGTAGAAATCACCAAATTGCAGCTGTGTTATTATTCTTTGCTTGTAAAGTGCCTTGAAAGAGGCCATGTTTTGACATTAAATTTGCGAATATCCCTGGAGGTACTCAAGGCCAGCCTGGATGGGCCCTGAGCAGCCCAACGTGGTGGTGGCAACAGCCCACGGCAGGGGGTTGGAACTGGATCATCTTTGATGTCCCTTCCAACTCAAACCATTCTATGATTCTACAACAATTCTATGATTCATTTTGGATGGACCAAGTGAGAAGAGGAAGATGAGAGTTTGCCCTCCAGCTTCACTGCTGCTTTCAGACAGCCCTTGGATTCCTGGGTACTTGGTTCAGCTAAATTTCTTTGGGACAAGCGCTCTGCGTGCTGCTTAGCACCTTTACAGCTCTAAAATTGATCTTTGCGTGTTGAAAATTTGCCATTTTTTACATACACTTGTGTTTTGCACCACCAATTACTCGTAGAGGAGCAGAAGAGCAGTGAGTGGTATTTTTGTCTGCTACCATACCAGTACATACTTCCTTCCTCCATCTTAGTTTGCAGCATGCATTGATTCAGTAGAAAACCAAACCCTGTAATAACTGCAAAGACTTTAATCATTGCAGTCCCAGCTGGTTGCAGTGCTTGTGTTAATTCAGCTAAATAGGAGTTTATTTATCTTGTGAATAGGCGTCTTCACTACAGTCAGTTCTCTTTCCCTTGGTGTATCACAAGACGAAACATCTTCGTAGCATTGCCACGAGGCAGAGATGAGACACCCGCAGGAAAGCAAAGCTTGTTGTGCAGATAAAACATTGCTTTTAGAAACAGAAGTAGCTCCTCCTCTGAGCGCGCGCTCTCTCCAGACGTGTCACAATTTCCCTATTGCTGATGTCCGTCCCATCCACTCCTTCTCGTTGGTTTTGGCAGAAGGTACATTCAAATCAGCTAAGTGGCCACAAATTCCTGCTCCGAGAAAGTAAAGGTCCCTCTGGGAAAACTGAGCACTGCCATTAAAATGTTCCACGAGAAAAAGCACCATGTCACATTCATCTTGCCACAAATTTTGAAAGATTCTGCCTTGGCAAGAAATGGGAGCAACCATCATGCTTTACTTAAACCTGTGCTACGTTTTGCAGACAAGGGATACAATTCCCTTGATGACAGGATTTACGTTCTGTTCCATTTCATCCCCTGAAGGGTCAGATGCCATTCTGCAGAGGTTCAGTGGCATTAGGGGCTCGCTCCAAAAGGCAGAGAAACACAGCTCAGCAGAGCTCTGCAAGAACTGCTCCCCCAGCTGAAGCCAAACTTCTCAGGCCCATGCATGCACTGCACTATGAGAAGAGCAGTAACGCAGTGCAAAGCAAGATTATGGGGCAAGAGCCACTTCAAGTCCACATGCAAAGGGGGAAGCTGCCCACAAGGTGCTGGAAAAGGATAGGAGCGGTTACTGCCACAACACACTTAAGGCACAGAGTCAAGGAATACAAACACATTGCTCTAAGTCCTGCAAACCAGAGGGGTCTGTGTAGGCGGCAGAAAAGGCATTCACAGGGCACTGTGATCTTTGAGGTTTGTTTTCATGGGCAAATGGAATTTTGGACAACAGGGCTTTGTTACTAAAAAATAACTCTTCATTTAGGAGGTGGAACTGAAAGCACACTAGGAGTTGAACCAGGCTATACGAGTAATAAATGGACATAACCTCACACTGGAGCCACAGATCTGCCACAGTTCTTGGACATGCTTTCTTTACAGTTCAGCTCTATCAGTGCAACAAACACTGTCATCATGACGAGAGTGGAGCATGACCTTCCACACCTCACCTCACCACATGGGTTGGCCATGGTATGGAAAACAAAAGCAAATCAGAACTCGCCGCCTCTGTGGAAAAGATAAAGGCTAAAATGCTGATAGGATTTTATTTAACCCCGCTTTAGGGAATCAAAAACTTAAGCTTAGAGTGAATGCAAGTGTTCGGTCCCAAAATTAACAAACAGACACAGCTCTTTTTTTTATCATTTTATTGTAATCGCAATCAAAAGGGATGGAGTTCAAAACTTTTCAGCAGGAAAGTGCAGCAATTCATGCAGAAGCAATAAAACTGCAACCAGTTCAAGTAAACCCTCCTCCCCAGTCACCAACCCAAAGCAGAGAAAGCAGCAAATGAGAAAGGCTGTGCAGGGAAGGCTAAAGGTACACAGATGACTCAGTATTCCACTGCATCACTGCAAACAGGAAGAGGCTATTTTATACATAATGGGTCATTTCCATAACCTGAAAGCCCACACAAACACCAGCAGGTCCTTGCAGCAGGGAATCACACACCAGGTTTTCCACATCATTAACCTCAAACGGAGCTCAATGGGCACACTCAAAACCCTGCAGGTAGCTGTGCACAGCCTCCTGTAGGCTGGAAAGGAACATACCCTTGCCTGCAATAACCTCGTTTTATCTTCCTGACGCCATTCCTGCACTTTGGACATAGTGTTGGGAACTGGTTCAAAAGGCTCCAGCCCTGCACAAGACAAGGACGCAGATCCTGCTCATGTGTGCTGGCTGCTACCTGCGTTTTGTGGAAGGGAAAGCCAGAAATCATCTGCTGTTTGTGGCCATTGTGGAAGATGCCTTGGAAATCTTCAGTCTTCTGCTGGAGTTGGTCTCTAGATTGCTCTATTTCTGCAAACTGATAAGGGAGTTATCTACTGTAGCAAATACTAAGGCCTTATGCATGCTACTCATCTGGAACCACTTGAAATGAAGACTGCTGGTATTTGTTGTGACTTTGAGCACTTGAGACAGGAATTCAGTTTTGAAAATACAGGTCCTGAACTGATATCAAAGATTGAAATGTTTTAGCTTTTGTTCAAATGTGTTTTTTTTTTCCCCCAATATTGTTTGAAAAGGTATTTCAGTAGGAGAGTTCACAACAGAGCATCAAACACAGAACAAACACTCACTATTAGGACATGGTATTTTCCATCATCACTTACTACTACTGTTCATTAGGAACATCCTAACAGATCCCCAGTCAACAGCAGCCTGAACTACAAACACACATGCAATTGCTCCCACGTGGAATGCTACTGATTTTACAAAAGTTAATGACTATCTGCTAATTATATAAGTAACTGTCGTGGTTTGTGCCATCAGCTGTGATAGCAGATTGCACGAAACATGATAAACACCTACACACCTTCAGAGATGATGTGGGTGTTACTCAATGTTAGTAACATCAGCCAGCAGACGTGCTGGGTAAGACCCACCTAAGCTAGGAAGGAAGGTACCTCTGAGCTGTTCTAACTTCTGCTCCCTTTGTACTCACCTGAGAGGAACAGACATCTCAAGAGAAAAATCAGTTTCCCTGGAATGCAGTGTGAGAACTGGGCCCATTTGACACTATAATTCTCACATAATTAACTGTTTAGTCATTAACTGTCAGAAGTAGAGGGGTTCCACATGAGAATAAATATCCACACACAGATAACGTTTGGGATCAGGCTTTGGCTAGCCCGTGTTCTGCAAACCAAGATTCCCAAAGCAGGGTAAGAGCTGCTGGGATGTGCACAGTCCTCTCAGTAGTAAAGCTACAGACCAGGCACGTGTTACACACCTCAAGTCTGGTAATACCTCAGTAATTCTATGCACAAATCTATCACTTTCCTAAACCCAGCCCCTAACAAGTGCTAGAGCACTACCAATTTATTCCATTATTTCTTTCACGTATTGTGGGGTAAATAACTCCAAAGGATAGTACTTCACAAAGAAATAGTATAGATGATGGTATATTTTGAGTAGTTCTATATAGATAGTATACAAATAATACAAAAGAGAAGATGGCTCACCTTCAGGATGACAAGGCTCACAGGAGACTCCACGTGGGAGGGAATCTCTGAGAAGAGATCCTTCCCTGGTGGTGGTCAGCCCTTAAATGGGGTTTGGGAGAGGTGGAGCCAGGCTCCTTCCACTCACACAGGTATATCACCTCCACCTGTGCGCCCATGGCTGACTTGGTGCTCACCTCAGGTGACCAATCAGTGGCTCCGGCTGTGATTCAGCAGTTCGCATACACGTATTTCAGTCCTGAACTGAAGCAGGAACTGGAACAGCCTCCCTCATGTCAAAGCAAAGAGAGACACAAATCTGACACACATTTTGCAGCACTGTGTAGTACCTGGGTACACTGCAGGCTTCAGAGGTGTGACCCGAGCAGTGGGGACCTTGGGAAGGGCTGAGCCCCTCTCCCTGCCTGTCAGCATTAAGGGTACTCTGGTCCTGCACTTGAGGAACACCGTTCCTTCCCATGGCAGCCACAGCCAGTCCTTGCTGGCACTGCCAGTTCTGTGCATACAGACACATCCCCACAAGAGGCAGTGATGGGGGAGATGAGGACTTCTGACTGCTAACATGATCCACATTCTCTTTGCTACTCTGTAAGCAAAGCAGATAGACAAGCAAACCAACCCTGTCTGCACACAGACTCTGTGAGTGTACACATTCATTTTGTTTAAAACAACACGTGAATCTAACAGCCCTGTCTTAATAATCTAGGCTATTAAATTTGTTACTCTGTTCTAAAGAATTCACAAAGCTGCTCTATGTCTTGGACTCAGGACAGCAAATATTTCTCTGTGATGCTAGAAATTAACTATAAAAATGAGTATCTTAGTAGTCACAGGCTATTACAAGAAGATTAAGAAGTTTTAATGAAATGGCACTGGTAGTAATCTGCATCCGAGCACATTAAAATGCAGTACTACAAAGGTAAAGCGCTTCAGTATTTGAAACTCCTCTCTAAAAATGTTATTAAATAGTTTTCCAAGGGATATGTGTTAAGAACACTGTAAAAAAGGGCCGTGTTGGCTGCAAAGCCTTTGCACTACTGCACATTAGTGGTGGCTGCTCTGTTTCCAGTAACACCTGTGTTATGCCTTCCCTTGATGCCTTCAACTTGGCACTTCTGTCTGTGAGGTGCTTCAGGCACATGACCATAGTGATCTACTATTCAACCATGGGTGTCATCAGTTTAGGAACTCGAGGGAGCTGCTGAGAGAAGTCATCCAGAACAAAGCATGGTCCTGAGGCATAAGTGATTTACCCCTTGAAGGCACCACTGCAGGACCCAGTTCCTCTGAAGCTTGAGCTCAACAACTTTCATGGCTTGTGGCCGAACTTTAACATTAGGTTAAGTGAAGGAAAAAAGGAAAGAAGGGAAGAAAAAACAAACCTCTGTGTGGATCTGTTGTGATAGAACTAAGGGAAATGGCTTCAAGGATAAAGAGGGAAGATTTAAGTTAGATATAAGGAAAAAGTGTTTACCAGTGAGGGTGGTGAGGCACTGGAACAGGCTCCCAGTAATGTGGTTGATGCTCTGCCCCTGATGACTTCCAAGGCGAGACTGAATCAGGCCCAGGACAACCTGATCTAGCAGAGGTGCCCCTGTTCACTCAGGGGAGTTGGACTAGATGGCCTTTAAAGGGCCCTTCCAACTCTAAGGATTCTATATGAAAATTTGAGTACGTGCAAACACATGCAGCTGTAACATAAGTGCACGGAACGAATGCCTAAGAAATGTCACTTACTGGCCTCTGCATAAAAATGACAGTCCAAAATGGAAGGCTTTTCTACAGGTTATTAACTGAAACACCGACTAAAATGTAAGAAAGGACCCAACATTTTTCCCCCTCAACTCCTCTCTGAAGGTCCACTTGCAAAAGAGCAGTGCCACATTGGTGTTGCAAGCTCAGCACCTTGAGTAGTAGTGCACCTTCTGTAGCACTACTACAGAAAACAACAAACGTGGACAACTGGGGTGTTACAGAGAAAGAAAATGGTGACAACTCCAGAAGCCCTTCATGGGTGATGGACACAAGCAGAACACCTTGTACTTCACACTACACCGCTGCCTGCTGAGGAGTAAGTTCCAGGCAGCCCAGGGGCAGCTGTCCCATTGTGCCCCGCATTACCTGAAAGATGTGCATTTAAAGAACCTACCTAAGCACTGGGTAATTCAGCTGCATGGTGGCTTTGGGAGGAATAAGAGTGGGAAATCACACCTACAGTGCAGAACGACACACCCCAGAGTGTATGACTGAGTGTTACAGGAAGGCAGGCATATTCCAAGCCAAGGATCTTGGCTGTCCTGACTGGTGCCTAAATTTACCTTCAGACAGTGAAGCAAGAGGTTGGGATATTTCAGATAGCATAAAACTCAAATAAGTGAGGTAGCAACCACTCAGAATGAATGGCAGCAACATTATCCATTCTGGAGAGCTCCAATGCTGAGGTGTTGACAGAAACTTGTGAGAGCCCCCACACGTACCTGCTCCTGTCGCCAAGCATGTCACATGCCTTGGTTCTCCTGACAAGGTTAATCCACAGCCAAAGAACCTTCTCAGGGATGAGAGCTGGAAAGATAGATGGGATTAAAAACTTCAACAAAGCAGAAACATTCACACAAGCTGTATTGTCTAGGACACCTACCTGAGCTGTCTCAGCAGGGAGCTGCTGTGTCAGGGGTCTGGACCATCACGCTTCTCTATGTTTCCTTGCCAACCCCTGCTTTCTGATTTCTATAAAGTGCAACACCTCATCACATAAATTCTTCTGGCAATATGTAATACTTTTAACTTCATCTAGCTGGTTAGCATTGGGTCAGTAGTCACCTCACTCCTCAAGACTTAAGCAGGAGCTTCTTAGCTGGCAAGGATCTGCACGAGGTTAATAGAACTTCATGGGGACGAACTCATTAGTGACACACTGTTCTGTGTCCATGAAGAGAAGCAGCACCTGCCTGTCTGTGCAACACCCTCCTCACAGTTCACAGGAGGACTGCATCTGCCTCTACTATCCCTCTGAGGATGCAGGTGCTACTCCAGTAGAAATGACTAAAAAACTGCTAGACAACCATTACAATGAAAGCACAGGCTCACAGAGGACACGATTCACCACTGCCAGACTGCAGACAGTAACCACATTCGCACAGCAAGAAATTCTACTGTGCTGAGGCTGACTGCACTCTAATCAGAACCACAGAACTGCAGGGGTTGGAAAGGACCTCCAAAGATCATCGGTCCAACCCCCTGCCACAGCAGCTCCCTAGCCCAGGTTGCACAGGTAGGTGTCCAGGTGAGTCCTGAACATCTCCAGAGAAGGAGACTCCACCAGCTCTCTGTGCAGCTGTGCCAGTGCTCCGCCACTGCACTGTGAAGAAGTTCCCATGCACATTTGTGCAGAACTTCCTATGCTTCAGTTTGTGGCCCCTCACTGCATCGCCACACACTGCTGAGAAGAGTTTGGCCTCATCCCTTTGCCTCCCGCTCCTTAGATATTTATAGATGTGGATCCCCTCTGAGATTTCTTTTCTCAAGGCTGAGCAGCCCCAGGTCTCTCAGCCTTTCTTCGTAAGGGAGGTGTTCCTTTATCATTTTTGTATCCCTCCGCTGGACTCTTTCCAGGAGTCCCTGTCTTTTTTGTACCAGACAGCTCACCAGGGCACAGTGGAAGGAGAGAATCACCTCCCTTCACCCGCTGGACACGTTTTTTAATGCACCCCAGAATGCCATTGGCCTTCTTGGCCACCAGGGCACACTGCTGGCTCATGGCCAACCTGTCATCCTCTCCAGCAGGTCATCCCCCAACCTGTACCACTATGCAGTTATTCCTCCCTAGGTGCAAGACTCTACACTTGCTCATTAAACCTCATTTAGTTCCTCTCTGCCCAACTCTCCAGGCTCTCCAGGTCTTGCTGAATGGCAGCACAGCCTTCCAGTGTGTCAGCCATTCCTCCCAGCTTTGTATTGTCTTGCTATACTTGCTAAGAATGGACTCTATCCCCTCATCACTGTGACAATGAACAGGAAGAGACCCAGCACCAATCCCTGAGGAACACTGCTAAGTACAGGCCTCCAACTGGACTCTGTGCTGTGGAGACAATGTCAAATGCCTTGCTGAAATCAAGGTAGATTACATCCATTGCTCAGGGTGCACTGCAAAAACACTAAAACGGAAAATACCTATTCTGTATATGAAATGGCTGAGTACCCAATCCTCTTTGTGCAAATGTACCTTGCCATTAAATAGATAAGGTGTATTTGGCTAGGGGCATAGATGTAACATGCAAATCCCCAACTGTAAGAAATTGCATCATACAATGTGTACCCTCTGTAACAGTTACAAAGGAGAAAACTTTGGGAAACCTGCTCCACATCTCACTCTAGCTCTCTCCATTGTTTGCTTGAGTGCACCTAGCATTACCAAAGCTGCTCATGGACATCAGAGTTCCTCAAGCCTGGTCAGAAGGCAGCACGCAGCAAAACATTCAGCAGCCATGCATCAGAGACCTAGAGCAGAAAAACACCATTAACAATCACATGCACAAGGGATATGCTGCTGCAGCTCCCCTACAAAACAAACTCCACCTTTACTTTTACTGCCTTGTTGTGAACACTCTAATCCACCTCACTGTCCCCCTCCAGGTTTTTAGAGAAGTCCTACAAACTTTCCACACTTCCAACTTGGGCTAAAGTAGGCAAAGGGCTGGACATATGACGCCCTGCTAATGGGCTGCTGCTGCAGACAGACCTGCTGGCATTCCAGCAACAGTGCAGTGTGACACAGGAGAGCAAAGGGCAGAAGATAACATCAGGCCCCTTCAAGGGCTGCACCACCCAGTCCACATCATACAGCTGTATCCTTGGAATTCAAAGCTTGGGGAATGCACACACATGGACAGCTCTGGTATAGATGAATTCAGAACCAGGGAGTAAGACAGCAGCTCTGTTTTCAGAGAGGTAATGTAAACAGCCAATCTCAAACATCTCTGCTAGTTTTGAAACCACTCTCCTATATTGAACCAGAGTTGATGTGATAATCCCTTCCACTTGAGGGCTTGTGTATGCAAGATCAAGGTTCAGAACAGATCTGGGTTGTGCAACACAGCAGGGAAAACCACTGACCCTATCCTATCCTTTTTGTAGTTTCTGCAAGAGCAGAGAATGCTGCTCCTTCATGAAACAGTGCAACCAAGACCTGCAGGAGCAGGCAGTGAAGGCACAGCAGGAAGCAGCCTGGGTAAGCCTGACCTATGTACACTGCAGCCAGACATAAAGGTTAGCACTTACCAGCACTGCACTACATTATATCCTGCATGTAAATAACTTGACAGAATGCAGCAAGTGAAACTACGTCAATGGAAGCTTGGCCAGCAACCTGAGCTACTTACTGCTATTCTCAGTTTTCCAGGAAGAGGTATTTGTGGAGAAACGGCAAAACCAAACACGAAAAGTGGAGCATGCAATGAGGTGGGAAAGGGCCAACGAATGACAACACATCTGGGGAAACCCCCCATCAAAGGGAGGAGCAGCAACATCAGGGATTCCAGCTCAAGAGATGCTATGAAGTGACACCTCCTGGCAGCCGGGTGTTGTTTTCCACATGGCACTGCTACTTACCCCAAGGAAATGTGTGTTAAGGAGTGCTCTGACTGTACTGCTGTTCATGTGCTCATACTACAAACATTTGGATTTCCAACCGAATGGCACCAAACCCAACACATCTTTCTGCCACTGCATCTGAGCTGCCCGACAATGTGAGCACACCATTATACCTCAGCAGGGATTCCAGCACTACCAGCTTTGTTCCAGGACTGCCTTTATAGCAGTGCATGATTTCACAAAAAATGCCAGCTATGTTTTCCCACTGCCTTAATCACACCCATTTCCTAAAATGTACTTCCCTAGGAAGTTATTTTCAGAGAACTTTGGATTTCAACAGCCTGTGATTCATGAAAGAATGAACCCCAACCTATCCCCCTTACCCCTCATTTTTCAAAAGCATGAAAACTGGCACTGTGCTGAAGGATCTGTCAGCTTATGGGCTGCTACACCAGCATTAGCATGTCCTGCTCTGAAGTGCTGAGGTTCTTGTAGGGTGGGTGAAAGCTGGGACACAGCCAAGCAGAGGGCCTGCATCCAGCCCTGGACCCCAGCCAGGTGTGTGGAAGCACATCTTCAGGGCAGGGCTCCAGTCCCCACAGCTCTGTAGGAGCTGGGTGGGACAAATGCTGTTTAAATCATGAAGTATTACCTCATTTGACCAAGAACAAAGCCCTGTGGGTGGCTGTGGACCGTGTGGTTCTATGGATGGTCTCAGGAGAACTATCCTTATTCAGCTGAGCAGCACAACTCGTCCGTTCCCACTGCTCAGGAATTTTCTGCCATCGCTAGCTGGGAAAATAAGCTTCCCCACAACTCCCAGACCCAAACCCTGCACTTGTGCTGAGGCCCCTCACAGCATCCTGGTTAAATTCACTATCATCATCCCCCCCCGACCAGAGTCAGAAATAGAAGTAACTTCCTTTATCACCACTGCCAACGAGCCCTCACTTAAATTCATGGAAGTTCCAAGAGAACCTGAGGTTTCCTCTCTATTAAACCCAGTTCCTGTGAAGCCAGGACTTGCAGCAGCCTGTGCATGCCCCACGTTGTGTTACTGCTACTGAGCTGCAGGACGTATCCACAACACCTCAAGATGCTCTTCTTGTGCTGAAAAACACAATAACAAAAAGTTAACACGGGAACCCTGAGGTCTTACAGAAATTTAACAACTGCTTCCCTACAGTTTCATTTACCATGCTTAAAAAGACACATCACCCTCCCATTCCCACCCGTGTTTTCCCAAGTTTTCACTGCTTGAAGAACATGTATTTCATCTTCCTGAATCGTTATCATTGACACCTGGAACACCACACAGTGGTACTTACCTATGGCACCGAGCTGACCCCACCCCTTACCTTGAAGCTGTTACTTCCCCACAAAGCATTCAGATCAGACACCATCACAGCAGCTTCTCCAACGCCGAGATCAGAGCATTTTAATGCACCCATACCTGCTTTATTCACAGGTCTGAAGGCAGCAGCGTGCCTGACAACTCTCCTCCTTCATCCAGAGGTACCACAGGCAACAAAGTGGAACTTCACTACTTACTTATGTGCCAAGTGAAATATAGATTGTGTGCCATTATGAAAGCCTTCACACCCAGCTGACCTGTGTGCTGGCAATGACATAGGACCAGCAATTATACACAGGAACTGAGAGAAGCCCAACGTTTCCAAGCTGTGCCAACACAAATGGTGACTCCACAGAAACAAAGCACCTTAAAACGTATCCTGGAACACTTTTACACCCCACACTGTAAACGTGTGCATCCCTCATGCAGACCGTAGGCATGTTTCCACTACATCATCCAGTGAAGGCTGAACTGACAGCAACAAAATCCTTCAGGTTTTAATTAGAAGCAAAAAATTACCACAATGAAATCAAGGAAAGCACACAAACATGTACTAATGGCTTCTTGGAAGATGAACACATCACACATTCTTACTTATTCTCTGCACCATCTCCCACAACTCCCAGCTGCTTCTCCTGATTCTCAGGGCAGAGCTGTTGCTTACCTGAGACCAAAAGCATTTTTGCATCAAGGAAAACCCGTGGTTTCTGTGGTGCAGGATGCCAGCACAGCAAAGTACAGACAAACATAACGACTTAGCAGGCTCAGGACCATACAGATACTTAAAGCAGCTTCCATAAATTGCATTAAACCAGAGCATACCCATGTATTAAAACACAACGAAGGCAGGCCTTCTGTTCTTTGGTCACTTTAAGTCTTTCCACACTGCGACAGCACTTATTTCTGGAACGTGGCTACAAGTCTCTTGTGGATCTTGCAATCAAGACCTTCTTGCAACTAACACTTACTGGGTCAGAAGGTACACAGGTGTGAACACTTCCAGATGAACACTGTAGAAAGATTATCTAAGCTTGAGATAACACAGGTTTTAAAATGACAATCTTCTAAGCTGTGACCAGCAGAATCCAGCCCCTGAAAAACATCGGGTACCCCTGAACTCATTGAAGTGAGCTATACAACTCAGGAACTGTTTTACTTGTCTGGCACATCAAGCATTCCTTTCATTACTTTTTCACATCAATTCTCACTTCACTGAGACATCAGCAGCATCTGTGTCATCAGATAAAGAAACACAGTGAAACAGTGAAGGAATTTCATCTGTAAAGCAGGAGATCCCTGCCTCCTATCCAGACCAGCAGCACAGAAACAAGGCAGGGGAAAGAAGAGAAGGCATCATTGTAAGTGATATCCAGCAATACTTAACATATGAAAGCAAAGTACATAGTTACTAGGTCAAAGGATTCATCCTGGGCAACTTTATATCCATGTTTCCTGTCATTTGTAGAAAAGACACCCCCTCCATCACACTACTTACCATCATTACTTGGTATCAGCTTCACACAAACATAAGCATAGGCTTTGTTTTAAAGTTTAACGACAACAGCTGTTCTGATATATAACACTGCCTGCTTTCCCCACCCCGCAGCAAAGCTAGAAGTATCCACATAGAGAAATAAAACATAGTGATGCTTTTAATTCAGAATTCTTCAGATGTATAAAACTACATCTGGAAGTTATAGTGGCAACAGAGCGTTACGGTCCCCTATTTTGTGATGAATGCAGCAAAACTGGATCCAGTGGAGTTATGTGCAGAAGCTAAGTGAGGTGCATGTGCTGTCCTTTCTGGCCATTTGTGGGAAGATGGTGAAGGAATAAAGCTGGCTCAGATTCTTCCACAAGAGGGACGTGGGTTCAAAGAGAGAAGAATGGCAAGCACTGCTACAACACCAACAAATATTTAAAGACACCGAGGTTTAGGTTTTGTGATGTGAACTACGTAGCACCTCATGATAGTCCATCTGACTGCACTGTGGGGAAAACAGGCTAACACACTGCACAGTTCTGTGAGGTGTTATCCTGGGGAATTCACTGCACTTACCTCCAGGAGGAGCCAAAATACTTTCAAAAAGGAGAACTTTTTCCTGACCTATACCACTATCGGACTTTGGCCTGTTATTTCCAGGAACCTACAAAGCTCTCCAACTCCTCTCAGCAGAGTACCTTCTCGAAGGAATAAATCACTTTATTACACAGGAATCAGCTGTAACGAGAAACCACGTTAATTAACACACTGTACAACACAACCACTTTTGAGTAAAGATTATTTCAGCGATAACAAGAGATCTCCCCTTCCCTTAAGAGACTTAAGGGATCGTTCCCCATTTAGCGACGCGGAGCAGCACACAAGCAGCAGTGATGCTCAGCGCACAGAGCCACGTCCCAAAAGCAGAAGCCGCTGTGTCATTACAGATTAACCAACGTGACGCTGCATGCGCTGCTTAGAAGGCAGGAAAACAAGCCAGCTCGCCCAAATCCATCCCGGCCCGGCGTTGGGAGTGACCCCGAGGCTCATCCACGTGCAGCCCCGCACCGCACGGTCCCACCCAACCCACGGCGCCACCGCGCGCGGAGCAGCGAGCACAGCGCCCCCTGCCGGCCGCACAGCGCCACTGCAGCCGCCCGCGGCCCCGCACGGACACGCGCTGCCCCCCGAGAGCCTCCCCCGCCCCCGCGACGCTAATAACGGCGCAGCGCGGTCCCGCCTCGCACGCACCTCCTCGGGGCCCCGCGGCCGAGAGCCGCTACAGCAGCGCGCTCCTCCGCACGACTCACAGCTGCTCCTCCTGCGCTAAAGCGCACCCGCGCCACCAACATGGCTCCCACCGCCTACTCCCCCCCTTCCACGGCCGCAGCTGGCGGCTGCGCGGCGCGGGGACTGCCGGGAGTCCGAGTCCTGTGGCGCCTTTCTTCCTTACGGCGCTCCGGCGGGAAAAACTACAACTCCCAGAATGCTTTGCTCCAACCAATGGGAACGCAGCGCCGCCCCCGCGGGCCAGAGGGTGATGTCATCGCCCGTTCATTGTGCTCGCGCGGCGCTGCCTCCCGCTGCCGCTGCCGGCGCCGGGCACGGCGGGGGAGGGGGGGAGGGGTTAAGGGGGGGGGCTGCGCTCTGCTCCCGCTCAGTGCCCGTGTGGGGCTGCGCCAGTGCTGGACCGGCGCACCACGCCCCCTCCCCCCCCCCCCCCACATTCCTCCCCATTCCTTCTTCCCCGAGGCTTTTCCTCGCGTCGGACGCATCCCGGGGTTCTACACCCTGCTCGGGGTCAGCGGGGCCGCCCTGCCCCGGAGGGGGGGGGCGGGTTTGAAAAGCCCCGCTGTGCCCGGTTCCCGCTTCGTTTTACGGTCGTGGAGAGGGAGGAAAAATCCCAAACCAGGTGAGTGCCGCGCTCCTCTTATTTATTTATATATTTATTAAGTAAAAATAATTAAGAACGCGTGGGATTTGGAAAGGGTTTCGTTTGGGGTTGTTGAATTGCTCCCCCCCCTTTTTCTCCCTCCTTCCCCCCCCCTCCATCCCTTCTCCTCCTTCCCCTTCAATGCGTTTGTCCGCACGGTGCATTGCCCAACGCGGGGATGCGCTGCCGAGCGGGCTTGGGAAAAAACGGGGAGAGGGAAAAAAAATAAAAAAGGAAAAAAAAATCCGGGCTGAAGGAAAAAAGCCGAACTTAGGGGAATAAAGCCGAATTTGGGGAAAGAAAACAAAAAAATAACAAAAACAAATGACCGAAATAATTCGGGCACGGAGCGCTGCGCGTCCCGGGGAGCGCCGGGCGGGGATGGGGATGGGGACGGGGATGGGGACGGGGACGGGGCAGTGTCCCGCGTGTCCCCGCCTGAGTGCCTGCGGGTACCGTCCTGTGATCGTTTTCTCCTCTTTCCCATCGTTTCGTGCTGCACTGTGACGGGGCTGGCAAGGAGACGAACAAAAGGAGCGACCTCGCAAAAAATCGCGTCGAGGGGTGTTTGCTTATTAGTTTGGTTCTTTTCTCGTTTGTAAGATGTCATCTTCTGTTCTTCCTTTCGTTTCCTCGAGGTTTTGAGGTCGCTGGTGCCGCGGGGTCCCCTCGCTCCAAGCCCTTTGCTGGATGTTGGGGCCGTGTCCCAGCTGCGTGCTGAGATTTCGGGTTCCGTTTCCGAGCTGCCCGGTTCCTCGTTCCGACCTCCGTGCTGTCAAACGCAGCCTTCTTCCTCCGTACGAGCACGAGCAGGGCAGCTGCTCTGAACTTAACAACTTTGTGCACCCTTCTGCTGCGCTCTCTTTGCTTGCACGTTGCTGTGCTGGTGCAAAATGCAAAGATACTTGTCCAGCGTGGTGCTCCATGGGGCTTTACCCCTTTCCGACCCTGCTGCTGCTGCAGCGAGGGAAGGTCCTCTTCTTCCTTCCTCCAATTCCGAGAAGAGCATCAACAGCATGTGGAGTTGCCTTTCTTGTTCCATTTTTTTAACCCTACTTACTTCCTGGAATGCCATTTTCCTCTTTATTTTACAAGGGAGGGAACTGGCAGCCTAATGCAGGGTTTCCCTTCTTGGCTGTAAAGGGGATGTGTTACAGCAGTGCTTTCATTAGCAGTGAAGGATGGCACAGGGAATGAAGTGATAACTTGTGAGCATAGCCTGGGATCTGCTCTGGGAAGTGGTGATAGGGAACTTGAAGGAAGGAGAAGTCCTTGGTTTTGTGGTTTAAGTGTAGTGACTCTCCCATGGTGATGCTGGCATTGCTGCTTTCATCCTTATTTGCACTTTTATCTTTACATAGGTGTGTTGGGATCGATGCTTGCTTTGTTATTAGTTGAATTTAGAAGGGCTTGTGACATCATTAACTTGTGTGTTGGTATTCCAAGCTACTCAAGATGTAGATAAAAGTAGTGCAGAAATCTATGTGTAAGTGAAATTTTGCTTTGCAGCCACAGACACTAAAGTGGACCAAAGGCTGAGAATCACTCAGAAGCTCAGTGATCCAGGGCAAATACAAAGCTGGAGCTCTTTCCTTTTGAGTAATAGATAGATTCAGGCTAAAAGAAAGGAGGTTTATATTGGATGTAAGGAAGATCTTTTTCACTATAAGGGGGATGAGGCACTGGCACAGGTTGCTTGGAGAGGTGATGGGTGCCCTGTCCCTGGAGACACCCAGGGTTGGGCTGGATGGGGTTCTGAGCTCCTGATGGAGCTGTAGGTGTCCCTGCTCATTGCAGGAGGGTTGGACTGGATGACCTTTAAAGGTCACTTCCAACTCAAACAGTTCTATGGATTTCCTAGCCAAGAATTAAGGTCTGTGGAGGAAATGAGCCTCTGGAGGAGGAGGTGGTGGAGGGGAGGGTCCTGTGCCAGAGGCTGAGCTTCACTGTTGGGCATGGGCAGGGAAGATGAGGGTTATGGAGCTTTTCTCTGTTATTCTCCCCTTTTCCCCAGCCCCATAAAGTGTAAAATCAACGAATTGTAGGGGTTGGAAGGCACCTCTGGAGATCATCCAGTTCAAACAAGAAATTAGAATAGGTGGGAATTGAATACATTCTCTAATTCTTAAAACACTTCTTTCTCTTTTGTTCTAGGGCAGGAGCAACAGTGTGAGCGCAAGCCTTGCTCTCAGCAAGGAGTGAGAAACATGGCAGGGGCTGGTTCCTGCATTTTGCCAACAGCTCCCAGGCTGTAGGACAGTCAAAAATTCATGGCAGTGGTGTGACCAGCATTGCAGGAGCATGTGGGCAGGGCACACCCAGCAGAGCTGAGGCTGCTGAAACCAGGAGGCTTGTATGGGTGCTTGCAGAGCTTGAGAGCTGGAGGTTTAGTAGGCAATAAAATCACCTTTTTCTATTGCAAGTGGATTTCCAGTGCTAAAACCATCTATGAGTGTAGACAGAGCTTTGGGCAGAGATGTGTTTTCCAGCCCAAGCTGAGCTGGTGCCGAGCATTATATGACCTAAGGGTGGTGTTTTGATTCACTCTTCAGCTCCTGTGATTTTGTTTTGCAGTAAGTCACTTAGCTTCCTTCCCTCCCATTGATTCTGTCAATAGCTGACTAACTCCTCATTTTATTTTTAATGGCTTTCTTACTGTGTGAAACAGCTGTCCTGTCATGTCTGTCTGCAGCCCTGGTGACTCTTGGTCATGGATTTAAATCGAGAGAGTTGGGTTGAGTATTTCTCAGGTGCTAATATGTTGAATTAATTAGGGCAGAACAGGACTTGAACACGGTGTCCCTTGTCGGAACTGAAACAGAATCTGCACCACCTGAAAGTATGTCACTGTTACAGTAGTTTCATAACTAATCCGTGCTATTAGGCACTGGCTTTGAATGTAGGACAAAGGCAAGGTATTAGTGAGATTTGTGTGGTAGTTGGATATGATTTGATTTGATAAAAATGATGAGAGGGCTTGTTGCATTGAGCTCTGGAAGGATACTGAGGCTGCAAACAGCGTGAGAGTTGATTGCTGTTTGTCACCTCACCTGGAGTTACTGCTCTCCCACTGTGCAGAGAGGTGTGCTCTTCCCTAATGCACTTCAGGCAAAATTTGAGCCACCTCTTTAGACTAACCTAGCTATCACTTTCCTGAAGTAATGAGGGAACACTGTACAAATGGAGGAAGAAACCTTCAGTAAGCTTTGAAGTTGCTTAAACTACGTAGGGTGTCACTAAAATCTGCTAGTGTCCTGTTCAAGCTCAGAGGATGCCCAGAAGATGTTAGAGGTACCAGAGTGTGCTGAAGTCAGGCAGTGCCTGGGTGCTTCTGTCCTGCTAGGGGTGCTGGATTCAGGGAGGAGCATGATGCAGGGCCCTGTGAGCCCAGCCCGTGGTTGAACTGGGCTGTTCCTCACCTGCTGAGAAGTCACAGAGAGCTCAATTGTGCTGTTTGTGTGCAGCCACAGGGAAAGGGGCTGCTAAAGATGGTGGGCAAAAAGAATGGTGTGTCTGATGAGCAAGTCATGCTCTGCCCTGCACTGGGTAATTCTGAAGACAAGGTAAATCTTGTCAACCCCTCTTTCTAGCAGTTGCCCTTCTGCTCCAAATACCCTTTCATCCATGGGTACAGAAGTGATGAGAACTGTGGAAAAAGCTGAGAACCATGCTCAGGACTTAGATCAGTGCCTTCGTTTTGGAGGTGAATGCCAACGTTCAGATCTCCAGATGATCAAAGGCCGAGTGAAGGGTATTGCTGGGATTAGAAAAGAAGTCATGTTTCCAGCTGCCCACATTTTGGTTTTGCTGTATTGCGAATCGTGCTTTCACTAATAAAAAAGCTGACTTGAAAAATAATCATTAGCGCTTCTCTGTGATTTAAATTTCATTGCCTGAACTCAGAGTAATGGAAAATAGATCAGTCAAAGCTTTTTATCTAACCAGTTTCTAAAGGGAGCCAGCTTCGTTTGTAATCAGTGAGAGGTTCTCTGTAGGGCTATCTTCTGTGCACCCAGGGTCTGATATGTGGTGCGTTCAATGGCAGTTGTGGGTGCAGCACTGGGAATACTTCCTCCAAATAACTTCCTTTCTTAGAAACACACAAAGACAAACTTGTATATGCAACTTATTTCTTGGACAACCTGATTTCCCGTTAATGACCTCAACAAATCCAGTAAGTGGTCTCTGTGCTGCAAACAGAGCTCTTTGCTGCCTTTTTTTCTTGTTGCCTACAGATAACAGAAGGGGATTTTAAATTCTGCCTTCCCTAACGGTGGAGGTTTGGGATCAGAGATAGGAAGAGCCTGTTGCTGAAAGGAATCCTGTTTGGTTCATGCTCTATAGCTATTAATTAAAATACCTGAAAAGTAAATGGCAGGGCCAGAAAAAAGCTTTCACTATTTATGTGGTATTTCCATGAGAGAAATGGGATTATTCCATTCTGAGATGAATAAAATGTTTGGATATGAGACTCAGGTAGCTTCTCCCTGTTGTTCTGAAGTTACCATGAGAATATCAGTTCATCTTTGAGAAAGAAGTTAGGAGAAATAACAGCCGTTTTATTCTCATGTCTCCCCTGCAGTCTGTGGTGTGTCACATCCTGTGGAGAAAAGGTATTCACTCTGATAAAGCTGCAGAAATGAATTCATTTAAAACCCCCAACACAGACAGAAGTGATGTGTACATTTCACAAGGGCACAGGGACAGGCTCTGGGTTCCTGAGGACCCTGGGATGTCTGCTCTCAGTGTTTGGATTCATGGACTGGGCAGCCTGTGATAAAGGGGGGCACCTGCAGGTTTGTAGGCTGCAAGTTCAACCCGCGGGGTAATGGCTTCTGCTGCTCCTCTCTGTAATCCCTCTGGTTCTGTGGCATGAATACAGAGAAGGGATTCCACTACCAAGGGGCAGTTTCAACACTTGGCAGCAAGTTCCCTGTTACCTATCCTACACCTGCCCAGGTGAAGTCAGTATCCATAGCATCCTCAACTCCTCCGGGCAGCAGCTGCCTCCAGAGTCTCTCCATACTGTAACCAACAGAATTTTGCATTGTGCTCTAACTTCTTACATATGCATCTGATAATGCAGATGTCCGGCTGTAAATATTTACTCCAGGGACTGTTATGGGGCAGTTCTCAAACAGTGCTGGGTATATAAAAAAAAATCCTGTAGCAGTTCCTGAGCTATGTGTACCAGAAACATCAGAAGCGGAGTTGGTGCCTGATTTCTCTATTGCATTTGGCCTTGTTCTGAACAGTTTGTTCCTTCTAAAAAGGGAACAGTGCCCATTTTCTTCCAGCCAGCAGTATTCACATTTCAAAAATATGGTAGTAGTGGTTTGCTCAAATAGATGGATGTGTGTGTATGCAAATCAGAAGCCCCCAAATAATGTCAGGTTTCTGTTAACTCTTTAATTTCAGCAGCCAAATGGGAACTGTGGGATATGAGCTCTTAAAGAGATAGTGGTCGACTTATTTATGACAGAGGAGCATGAGTGTGCGGCTTGGTTGGGAGCTGCTCTGTGATGTCTGTAGGAATAAGGTTATTTATTGTGCTCTTGGGTGCTGCCAAGTGCCAACCATGTCCCCTTATGGATATGGCATATATGTGGTGTAGGACCCAACCCTGCTTTCCATTCTTGTCTACCTCCCCCACAGACTGGAAAGCCAACTTATGTCCGTGCTGTGATCCTTAGGTAATTCTCAATATTCCAATTGTGCTTGCAGATCCTGGAAGCTAATTTTGTTAGTTATTTTGGTTTCTTTAGTTCTTCTGGTTACATACATATCTATATTATTATTGTATGCTATATAATATATTAAATATATTATTTATGTACATAGTATATTTTAAGCAGTTTAGCTGTCTCAATCATCTAGAAAAGCCACATTGCATTACATGTGCACTTGGCTGTGCTGGTAGTTGGTCCTCGTGGTGGGGACCGACCCTTTCTTGCTGATGTGGGGAATTCTTAAAGCTCCTCATGGAGCTGCTGCACCAATATGCTTCCACCACTAATAACTTGGTCTTACACACCATAAACCTTCAGTCTTTTGTCAATGGCCATCCCGTTTGTATTGGTATTGTCCCTAACCTGTTGTGTAGCTGGATTAGGAAACTACTTGTTAAATGCAATCTTATTTTTTTTCTTATTAGTTTATATTTTTGCTAAGTTAGCTTTCTTGGAACAGTGTCTCCAGTTCACTTTGCAGCCACACAGGTGCTTAGCTGGTTTTTAATTTTCAAAAGCCTCCTCTACTTAGAAATCCATAGAACCATAGGATATCCCAAATTGGAGGGGACCCACAGCGATCATCAAGTCTCTCATCCCCCAGTATGTGCATGGGTTTGTCCCATCCCAGGTGCAGAATCCAATGCTTGCTCTTGATAAATGGAAGAACATCAGAATAAACTGAGTGTTGGCACGCACGGCTAAATAACCAAGGAGTGCATTCACTGCAGGCTGAGGCTAATCCTGTTCGGGTAAAGGAGGCTGATTGTGAAATAAATATTAAATAAAGTGTCTCATTAAATTGTGCAGTTTTACTAAAGCTGTCGCCACAGGGATGAAAAACCTGGCGAGAATTAATGTTTGTTTACTTCAGCTGTCAGTCAGCACGGCGGTGAACTCGCTGCATCAGTTTGCAGAATGGCCATTAGTACCCAGGACTTTCCACTTCAATGTCAAACTCCTTGCAGAAAAATGTGTGAAACTGCATTAAAAGTGATTTCTGTTGTGTCGCCGCATCCTTCGTGATGTTCCTTATTTTGCTTGTCGACGTCAGTTCTTGGAGATGCTGGGATGCTGTGAAAATATCTCTTGTTCAGTGGTCACTGTTGGGTGGTCCATGCCCGTGGTTTCATTTCTGATGTGGTTTTTAAGTCACTCATTTTTTTTGAGTGCTCCTGTGTTTGTTTGTCAGCTGGGTTCTAATTCCAGAGGTAAGGCTGTAGACTCAGTAAGGTCGGAAAAGACTCCCAAGATCATCAGCCCATTCCCACCATGCCTACTAAACCATGCCCCTCCGTGCCACGTCTGCACTTCTCTTAAACACCTCTGGGGATGTCGACTCCACCAGCTCCCTGGGCAGCCTGTGCCAATGCCACACTGCTCCTTCTGACAGTGAGCTTTTCCTTAGATCATTCATCCTGAACCTCCCTGGTGCAATTTGAGGCCATTACCTCCCATCCTATTGCTGGGAGATGCTGACTCCCACCTCAGTACAGTCTCCTTTCAGGCCGTTGTAGAGGGCAGTAGGGTCACCCTAAGCCTTCACTTCTCCAGACTGAACACTCACAGATCTTTCAGATAAGACTTTTTTCTGTCAGTCCCTGCTTTGCACTGTGAGACTCTGGATTGGCTGCAGCTGGTTGGTGCTGTGGTAGTAAAAGTAAGGAGTGCTGTACCTGGGGGTGTGGGGGAACAGCAGTAGTGATTTATAGAATGAAGTCTCTTTAGTTTCACTGCAGAACAACCTGTATTGCAGTTTTCTCCGGACGGCCTTTGGGGCAAAACAACCCCGGTCTCCCCCTCTAACTGCTTCATCGTTAAAGGCGAGGTACTCCCAAACTTTCTGTCTCCTGGTCATCTCCATCTGTAAGATGGAGATAACCTCAGAGGGATGCCTTGAATATTCATCAGTGGTTTATTGTATGCTCTGATGGAAAGCGTTATGGGCAATGTTAATGAAGCTTATAGCTCAGCCTCTGCTGCGTGGTGATCAATATTTCAGACATCTTCGGTCTCCACACAGAGCACTAGCAAATTCTGAACTGGACTTAATCTGTAGATGACAATAATAACTCCAGCTTATGCAGGGCATTTCCTTTGGAAGAACTCCAAAGAATTTTATGAACTGTCATGCGAGCTCTTGGCAAGGCGCTGCGTGATGGGTTTTGTAATGCGTTTGGCAGCAGTGTGCAGAGGAGAGGAAGAGAGAAATAATGCTGTGTGTGATGAGGATGGCACGAGCAGGTGAGTGAGGAGTCAAGCTATCACTGCCAGAGCTGTGACTTAGCTTTGTGTTGATCTGGGATTCCTGGAGCTAAAGTGACTGTCAGGCAAAATGAGACATGTTTCTTGTAGTCCCACTGCACGGCAGTGTGGGTTCAATCCCAGTCAAGCAGAAAGAGCACTGTTTGCTCTCAGAGCATGTGCTCTCCATCCTGCTGAGCGTGTGTACTTCTGAAGATCATCATTCCAAAACTGTGGGACATAAATGCGATTTTGGTGATTTTTCAGCCTGGCTGACAGTGCATGTCATGTCCTCTTCTTACAGAGGCGGAAGGCACAGTCGCTTGGACTTTGCTCTGTACGTCCAAAAGAGTTGGAAGTGCAGCCCAGAGAATTTACACTCAAACTGGAATCCCGTTAACTCTAAATCCTCTTTGGTAGTGTAAATCACTTTGCAAAGGTGTTTGGTGAGGATTTGTTACGTTTGATTGGCTCTGTTCTCTGAGTGATGGAGCCTTGTCCTCTTCTCTGAATTGTAGGCACCAAGGTTGGGCTGTCTGAAGTCAACTGTTGTTGTAGGTCCCAAACACTGTCACAGGAGAGAGGTGGTAGATTCTCTGTTAACCCCATTCACAGATCAGATAGGGAATCTGGACCTTTTGTGAGATGTTCTCATTTGCTTCTTAAAGGTACTTAAGAAGAAACCACACTGAGTGTGGTGTAATCTGCCAGAGCAGTATCACACCTTACTGCTTTTAAAAACTTGACACGAGGTTTGAGTTATCGAATTGTTTATTAATGAGAGGTTCATCAGCTTTTGTGTTTGCCATCTGAGACCACATGTCAAAGAGGTTTTGAACTCTTGGCCAAATGCTGAACCTTAAAGAGCTCAGAATTATTAACAGTCAGCCTGGGGAGGTTGGAAAGTGGCTAATACGAATTAGTAGCTGCATCTGGAATCTGCAGTGGGAGCATGGGGAAGAAATGTGTTGCTGCTACGTGTGCTTTTGTTGGACAGGGATGAATATCCTAAGTAACCATGCATCTGCAGCCAAACAGGAATGGGAAGAGCCTGCCCACCTTCATTGCAATGCAGACATGAATGTGGCCTCGTTCTTGCTTGCCTGTTGATCACAAGACTTGTAGAAATCGGATTCTTCTTGTAATTCTTGCTGAAACAGCTTTTTCTTTGGAGCCCTCTGATTCTGTTAGCTAGTCATTAGCTCCAGGATTGTGAAAGACTGCTTTCCATGTAAAAATAAAGTGTGCATAACGCTTCAAGGAAAGAGGAGCTTGTTAAATTCAGGTGCTTGTTGGCAGTGTTCAATCAAAGCTTACCTGGTGTGGAGGAGAGCTCGCATTGTATTATCTTCAGGCTTGGTCTGGGCAAACTACTATTTCTGGTTGGAGCACCATCATCCCATGGCTCACAGAGACCTCAACAGTTGATAAAGGACAGTTTGAGGCTTGGCTTCCTGCCTGTGCCTCCCAGTTACATATGCATACGCTGAACTTTACCACAAAAACAAAACACGAAGAGTAATTACAGCCTGCTGAGTGATTTTAAATTTGGGGTATATTGTGTTGCTGGGACTCTTAAAGCCTCTGAGTCATGGATTCTGGTCTTTCTAGATACTTAGCAAAATATAGAAAGAACATAGAGAGTTCTAAACTCCACCCCTCATTAAATACATGTATTGATGGCAATCAATGCCTGCATTCATGTTTAATATAGTACATTTTTCAACTTTAGGATCTCATTCAGCCATACTGTTGTAATTGATCTCTCCTAGAAGTGCTCTAGTAATTAGAGGAGAGGCTGATTTGCAAGTGTTACTGTGGCACCTATAACCACCCTATCTTGTTTTGATCCTTTTGTTACCTACCATATTATCTCAAGTAGGACCTGCTGTTTGTGTGCAAAATGAAGGAGAGGGATTTGCATGTTAATGGAGCTTTGTCTGGGGAAGTGTTATG
Organism: Cyrtonyx montezumae; assembly: GCF_038088225.1. Taxonomy (NCBI): domain Eukaryota; kingdom Metazoa; phylum Chordata; class Aves; order Galliformes; family Odontophoridae; genus Cyrtonyx; species Cyrtonyx montezumae. The sequence continues at coordinate 4,981,082 of NW_027071848.1, forward strand.
GGGATTCAAGCAGTGCAGTGCAGGAAAAGATAACATGTCCAGTATGCAAATAGCTTTGATTTCTAGTAGTTCTGGCACTGCAAATAACAGAGGCCTTTTTGTTCTGATATTTCAGGTGGACAAGGGCAAGTGATGTGATTTAGGAAGAGAATTATTATGGGATATGCCTTCCTGTAACCAGCATCCATCTCCTGCTAGGAAGGAAGAGCTTGTAATTTGTACGCCCTTTTGAAAGTGAGAATGTGTTAATTGGGTCTTAATATGTGATGTGACATACAGGAACACACTGGAAAATACTGTGCTCTGAAACCAGCTGAATTTCATATGTGAAAGACTTGTGTTATTGGGAATGTGGGTTATTCTCATTAAATGCACTGAAGTGCTGATGTACAGCACAGAAACCCCTGTAAATATAAAAAATGCATCTTATGTCACTTGTTCATGTCCCCCGTAGCTCCCTACATGGCTGCAGTTGCCAAGAAACTTGATGGGGAGTTTAAAGCATGTGGCTCAGCATCTCATCCTGGTGGAGCAGGGTTGGTTTGCAGTCCTCTGTGCATTAGACCCAGAGCAGAATAAATGGCATGAGTAGTGACCTGACATTTCCACCTAGGAGTAATAGGCCTCAAGAAGGGAGCCTCGCTGCTTTAAATGAGGCCTGGTTCACCAGGCAGGACTTGTGTGCATTACAGCCTGTGTTTTCTGTCATTGCTTGACGAGGAACTGTGCAAACACAAAACACAGCTTCCACTGGACAAAGCTCAACGTTTTCTGGTTGGTGACAACAGGTCACGGCCACAAATTCAGGGAATGGACTCATTTTGAGCAGCAGTGAGATCCTTGCAGCGGTCAAAGGTGAGTTGCAGGCAGGACAGCTTGTTGCACAGGTCTGCCCACTCTTATACTGGGGATAAATGCTGAGGTTTATGTACACTGGGGTGTGAAATTAATGTGAAAAGTAATAATAAGGGAACCAGTGGATGGGAGAACAAAAAGAAGCCCTGAAGTTGCAAATGGAACATTGTCATTTAACAGTAGTTTTGTTGTTGAGTGGATGCCAGTGAACCAAGATGAGATCTGTGAAGGCCAGAGAAGGCAATCACAGTATCTGAGGTGTGAGGGGATGCTGAATGGGAGCAATCCTTTATTTATTAATTTCTTCATTTTAAAAGGATTCCCTGATGTACTTGGCGTGGGGGAGCTCTCTTGCCAACAGAGTTTAAGCCAGTTCTTCAAACAAACGACCTAGGTGAGCCCCAGAGCTGCCAGTTGGTGAGGCTTTGGATGGAGAGGGTACAACTGTCCTCTGGAGCAATGTGAGCTTTGGGCTTTAAGAAGAGGTGGTTGTTGACCATTTTAAGCTGGAGAAATTGTAGAGAGGTATCACCAGCTTTTGGAGCTTCAGGGCTGCTTTAGCAACCCAGAAGTCTAATGTCTGTACCTCTAGAAGTACTGAGTGGCATGGTTTAGGGGGCATGGCCTTGGTGGTTTGATGATTGGACTAGATGACCGTAGTGGTCTTTTCCAACCATTACAAATCTATTCTATGATAAGTACTATCTTTTTGATATCTTCTGCTTGCAGAACATTACATGAGGACTGAAAGCTTTTTCTCTGGGGTCCAAGGAAGGGAATGGCACAAGGATATGAGGAAAGGATGTAGGCAGCTGGAGAGCAGCAGGATGCGAGTTCTCCACCTGGAGCAACAATGAAGACCATGAAGGAAAAACTGTGCTGCCACATTTAACTCTGTGTTCCCGCACCTGGAGGTGGGCAAGGAGAGTGGCAAGAAGAAATAATTATCTGCTTGGTGCTGGTAGCAATAACGTTTATACAAAGGTTACTCCTTGAAGGGACATTTCCTGAGTATAAAACCCAGAATGGTTCCAGAGAAAAATGCTTGCCCTGTTACACCTTTCTTGGCAGTTACAGAGCAAGGCAAGAGTACGTATAGGGAGGATGACACAAGGGCAATGGAAGGCACGTGCCACAACTGCAGAATGAAAGACAGGAAAAAGTACATGGATGGTTAAGAAGAGCAAAGCTGAGTTGGAATGAGTCTGTAGAGGTGAAATAGTTTATCAAAGAGTATGGGACTTAGATCTGGCTACATGGAGGCTGCTTCCAAATGTCTGACCTTGGGCTAATACATCTGTTACTTTTTCCCATCTTACTCGTGTGTACCAGGAGCTCTGAAGTGGAAAATAAAAGCTCACCAAGAGATTTTTGTGTAGTAGGGAGGACAGTGAAGTCATCAGCCTGGCTTGGATCACTGAGTGCTATCACTGTACAGATTAGAAGTTACCCTTAATTACGAAGAAAGGGGAAAAACATACACACAGTTTGTGCATAGCCTAGTTGTTTGTTCAGATCTGAGGGATGTCCACGTGGGCACATATACAGGATAGAAAGTGTACGCTTCTCGCAAAAATTGAACACTGAGTGAAGGTTTTGAGTTGGACTCAATGAGCCTTATGGGTCCCTTCCAACCTGGGGGACTCTGATTCTACGAATGGCACCTTGGACCTTTTAGAGGGCTCTTCCAACATAACAGCCCCCCAGAACATCAGTATATTCTTCCAAAGCAGAACTCCTTTTTGTGGTGTTGGGATCTATGTGGGAGACTGGTGTGAACCAAGTTTGCATTGTGCACATTGTGATAAAACCCATCAACAAGCACAGAAAGCGAGGACAGCCTGAAGAGTGGGACCAGCAGTGAATCCACACTGAAGGACCTGTAACACTGCTCTTGTTTTCTGAAGTAACCGTGCTGGCATTCAAGTTTCTTTCATGTTTGACTTGCTGGTTGTTGTAAAAACATGATGTATGAATAATTTAACCTCAGTGCCATATGATATTGTTAGTTTTGGCTTCCTGCACGCTCATCACAGTGAGGATCTAGATAAAAATGCTTTTGTGCTAAGGATGATGGGGATGATGTTCGTAACCATACTTGAGCTCTACTTTGCTGGCTTTGGGCAAGCACAAGGTGTCACATACCTGCCCCAGTGAAATCCTGGATTTTTTCACTGGAAATGAAATTCTCCACTCCAAAGACTACAAAAAGCCTTCTTATTTTCTCTTTCTGCAGCATCTGAGGCACAGACTCAGATGTGGAGGATCCAAATCATTTATTACAGGTTTTAACATCCCTTATATACTTTCACAAGTTTTCTCTTGTAACTTTCCCACCCATCTTTACATGTCAACAGAATACTCTCCAGATCAGTCCTTAACCGTGCATGCAGGCACTTATCTGGTCAGGGCCATGAGTCATTCCAAGCCACACACTCTTCCTCCACTTGGGGTCTGCCATCACACAGCTTACTTAAAGTTGTTTTCCTTTCCTTCAGGAGTGCCCTTGGTTTTCAGCCTTCCTTTCTCATGCTGCTTATCCTGCTCCACAGCTTCTGCTCTAAATATGCTTTCTTGTGTTCCCACATCTTTCTGATGTGGAAGCCAACCTACATTTCTGTGCCCAAATGGCACTTAATGCAGTCTCCTTGTTTTGTGCCACAAATGGGATACTTGACTCTTCATGCCTGAATTTCCATGATTGCTTGGTGTTGTTTTGTGCTTCTGACAGTAAACCAAAAGCCTATCGGTGAGTTAAAAGCATGTATTTTATTACTGATGCATGGCTTGGCTGTAGGATGTGGTGACTCCTGTTATGGTTGGCACTAAGATTTACACTCCGACCCCATTTGTGCTGCCTTGAATTCAGGTTCCCAAACACGAAGTACAGTTTCGCCAGAATATGCACGTGCTTTGTAATTTTGGCAGTGGTGCATTTTCTGCCTTTGCACAGAGGCAACCAGAGGCTCTTGCTGTGTCTGTGAAACTGCCTTACAGTTTCTTTCCAACACTTTATTTTTCTTTTAAACCTAGATTTTACAGCTAAAACATATTTATTTTCCCCATAATCTGTAGCAGTTCCAGGTACTTTCAGCTAAGCAAATACTGCAATCCAGATGAACCCAGTTTTGCAAGCTTTTTGTCATGCGTGTATCCAGTTCTTCAAGCTGGCAGGATTTCAGTTGTTCCCTATGTGACTGTTGCAGGGACACCGAGGTGCTTGTGCTAAAAAGGAGCAGCAGTGCATGTTAGTGGTGAAGATGCCAATCTTGAAAATAGTGGGCGTTTGGGCTCGTCCCTTGGAGGAAAGCAAGATGGAAAAGCAGAGGAATTTGGAAGGGTGGCTCAGGGCTGGAATTTGCTTGTTCTCAGTTGGCTCACTGCAGTGTGTGTGTGGAAGGCTTTGCAGACGGTCTGCAAAGAGGCTCTGGGGAGGAGAACAAACGCTGACTTTGTAAATCTGCCTTCAAACTTCAGTCTTAAGGTGATGCTTCTGCAGAAGTCCCTCACACAGAGCTTTGCTGAGCGGTCTCCTTGTGAAACACTGAGAGGGGAAACCGATTGACTAAATCAAAAGGCCTCATGTTCAGTTTTGAGTTACAGTTGTTGTCGTTGGGTAGTCTGCTCGTCTGTTGAAGAATGAATGGTGTCAGTCCAAATAATTTGATATCAAGCTAGGGAATGGTGAGGAAGGAACAAATGGGAGATGTTCCATACCCACACAGAGGCACAAGCACAGACTGTTCATCTCATGCCATCTCCTCTGACAAGCTGTATCCTAAAGAAAAATGTCAAAGTCTTTTATTCATTTAAGAAGCTGATAATGCAGGGTTTCTTGTAACCAAAACACACTTTTCTTTCAGCAGTGTGTGTCAAAATCTTGAGCTGTGAATGTAACTAGCTGGCAGTGGCCTCAGGGCAAAGTCTCCCAGCCAGAATGAAACGTATTTGCTCTGCCGCAGCTTTTGTGTTACAATTCAGTGTTTATGAGATGAAAGAGTCGTGGAAATCTGTTTATCCCATCGTGGGTGCAAAGTAACCTCCTTTTGCTGTGTTCATACCGCAGGATCTGAGGCTCAGTCCTATGAGCAGAGCTTGTCCCTGCAGAGGAGGACGATGAGGAATCTCCTGCCTCCTGAGGCACCATCCCTAGCGCTGTTCAAGAAGCGTTTAGATGAGGTGCTAAGGGATTTGATTTAGTAGTTGGGTAGAGATAGTGATAGGAGGATGGTTGGACTAGATGATCTTGTAGGTCCTTTCCAACCTTATAAACCTATGAGCCTCGTATACAAAAGCTGAAGGATCCAGACTGGTTGTTCGGGGCCTGATGTAGTGCCTGGTTTAGTGGCTGGCCTGTGGCAGGTCGGTTGGAAATGGATGATCCAACCCATTCTGTGATTCTGTGATTCCAGTTGTCCTCTTGCCTTTAGCTGATGTGCACCCCTGATCACAGCAGAGCTTTGTGGTGATGCCCAGTGATGCCATCCCATTGCCTGCCTGTGACTCTTGCACACATGGTGACTTTGAGCGTGACACTGCAGTTCTGTACCCAGTTGCTTTTTTGAGAGCTTGTGTTTTGCATTAGGGAAAGAGCTGCTTTCCAGTGAGCTGTGTGTGCATTGTGCAACATCTTCAGTCCCAGCGGATGGGGGTTGGAAATGTGGCAGGAAAGAGCCTGGCCCACAGAGGAGCATCACTTCCAGCAGCTTATAACAAACATGATCCCTCAGGGTCCTCCCAGACAAAGGGCTGGAGCAGAGTGCAGAGGAAGGCTTACAGGTGGGGAAGGGCTGTGAATAAAATGGGCAGGAGAGGCTGTGGTGGTGAAAGGGGCGATGGAGAGCAGCAAGCTGGAAGGAGCCAGCTCTTGGGGGCCTGCTCCTGAAGTTGCAGCCAAAGGAGCTCCCACCTCTGCTCACCTCAGAAATTCTGCTCTGATAAGATGAATGCATTGCTGGCCGTGCAGGGTTTGCTGAGTGCCTGGGTCTGTGAGCAGTTAGTAGGAAAACATTCCCTTCTAGCTTAAAAAAAAAAAAGGCATTTTTGTTGTTTCCTTTCCTCCAAAATGCACAAGTCAGAGAGTTGGGGATTTTCTTTTGCCATGACAACCAATGAAAGTGCAGAGCTATGTGATTTCTTTATCCTTCCTTCCTATGATTAATTTTTTTTTAAAGCCACATTGCTGACTGAGTTGGGAAACATCTATTTGTTTTTCTCATGTAGATTAGGCAGCATTTTATTGCACGTTTGCTTGGGAGCCAGAGAAAGCTGGGGATATTGATAATTCCGTGATTCATAAGAGTTATCCCAAGTTGGAAAGGCACCCATAAGGATCATTGAGTGCCAGTATTTATCCTCTCTTTTAAAAATTGCTATCTTCTGCTGAGGAATTTCCCCAGGGTGCCAAATAGAGATTCAACAGCAAAAAAAAAAAAACAAAAAAAAAAACCCTGACAATATAGTACATGAAAAAACATCCCCCAGGGCTGTTCTGTTGCTAAGGAATAGAGAAAAATGGTCACACACACGGAGCTGATGTGCCACCCAGCATCTCTGTGGCTGTGTGTTGGTGTGAGCTCTGTCTCTGGGCAGTGGCAGCTCTTCCCAGGCTGCAGGCATTGTGTGGGCATTGGTGCCCACAGAGGGCTGCCTCCTGTTGGCTGTAAGTAAAGACATAAATGATTTTTCTGCTTCCTAATATTAGCTCCACAGAGGTCAAAACTTCAGTGGGTTGCTGCCAGGAGATCAGGATCAGGAAAGCATGATTTCTGAATTTTAAGTTGATTTTTATACATAGCCCAGCAGTATCTCTGTTGGAGTAGCCCTGGGAGATTGTGTGTGATAGAAATAAACCATTGAGCAGAGGGAGTTCACATGCTGTGCTTTGGAAGAGCTTGGGCTATGTCACAGGGCTGTCACATGCTGATAGCATCCAGAGAGTGAGTACTGTTGCTGCAGAAGCTGCAGTTGTGACGCCTTGTTCTCTGCAAATGCAAAACTCTATCAGCAAATCTCTGCAATAATTTATTACCTGGGTGGCTGGAGATGGGGAGAAGCTGAGCTTGGGAGCAGAGGTGAAGACACGATTTATAAGGGCCAGACTGCTATGACAGGTGCTGTACTCAGCATGTGCACACACACACAAGAAGCTTGGAGCTGTGGGCTTCTGCATGCTGTTGTCCTCAAGGTACCACTCGCTGCTCCAGCTCTATATAATGAGGCTGAAGGACCCTTCCCCTTTGGAAGGATACTGGTCAGAAGCTGTTAGAACAACGTCTGCACAGGTGGGAGATCAGAAGCTGAAGGCTTCCACTGCGAGCTGGTTTTCACTTTCGAGGTTTTCTTTTAATGTTTAATCCCCTAGAGGCTCTTGAATTGCAGCCAGCCACCATGGATGGGTAACTGCAACTCAGAGGTGCATTTGGATACGTGAAAAGCACTGTCACTGTCTGTAGAGCGAATAGTTCTAAAGAAAGGAATTCAGATGGAATAGCACGGAGGACGGTACATTTCCGTATGGCTTTATACAGGTGGTACACAAGTTACCAGAAAAGAAAAGGCTCACCTTTACGATGGTCAAGGTGTGTAGATGACTCCACTAGAGAGGGATCTCCAACAAGAGATCCTTCCCTGGTGGTGGTCAGCCCTTAAATGGGGTCTGGGAGAGGTGGAGCCAGACTCCACCCCTTCTGGTCACACAGGTGCATTGCCTTCACCTGTGCCCCCCGTGGCTGATTTGTCTCAGGTGATCAGTCAGTGGTTCAGGCCATGATTCAGCAGTTCCCATATACCATCTGAACGTCTGAGCGGCATTGAGAGCTGCCCACACGTTTGCTAAAATTTGGCCAGAAAATGAATAGAGAAGTGGTGGAGTCTCAGCCCTGGAGATATTTAAGAGACACGTGGATGGGGCCTAAGGGATGTGGTTCAGTGGTGGATTTCTTAGGTCAGGTTGATGGCTGCACCTGGTGATCCCAAAAGTCTTCTCCTACATTCAGGAGCTGCTGCCTGTCCTTTGTCCCTGGGATCCCAGTGCCATTTGGGTCCATGAAGTCACCTGAAGCCTAGAGCTGCGCTGGGTAAGATCTCATTCTGCTCTCATCCCCAGAATCCTTCCCAGGATTGAGTCGCAGCTGGAAGGACTTGGGGATAGCTAGGACCTTCCCTTGGAGGCAGCATGGCTTAAATCAGCTTAAACCAGTTGTGAAATTACGCCCAGCTCTCTGTTTTTTCCCCTTTCTTCCCTCTCTGAACAACTTGTTTTCCTGAAACATCTGCTGCTCTGGCAGATTCTTGCTGTTAAAAATATTCTGGAGCCTTTCTTTGCATAAGTGCACAGCTGCCTGTGTATTCCTTATCAGCTCAGCTGAAGGTTTGTTGTCAAATGGGAGCATTTTTTGAGGGGAAAATGCTTGTGCTGGACATGTGGTTTAGTTACGAAGCAGAGGTTTGTGTGTGCAAGAACATACACGATGGTGCAGGTAAAATGTGCTTCCTGGGTGGAAATGACTGAGGGTTATGAATTGCTTCTGGTAACTGATGCTATTGCATTGTCTCTGCCATCTTAACAGGGGTCTGGAACTCTTATTTTATTGTACTCCTCCATCACTTCATGTTCAAAAAGTATTACATTCTGGAAATATTCTGTTAAAATGCAGCAAAGCCCTTGGGAAGGCTGACATAGCTCTTTGGGCTGTGACAAAATGTATGAGATGTTATTTAGGAGTCAAGCTCCTCCATGAAGTGTTAGCTGTTCAAATAAGGAGGATGCAGTGTATTTATTTTTTTTTTTCCAGAGAAACCTGATTTATTTATTTTTAATATGGATTGTACTGCAGCTGCAGTGTCTTGGGCTTTTGCAGTCTTGGCTTTGAGCCTTGCTGCTTGTAACTCTAGTGGGAGGGAACACATCTCCTCTTCTGAGATCTGGTGATACAGGATGCAGACTGAACCTAGCAGAAATGAGTAGCAGGATACTGTCTGCTCCTCAGGAGGTGTAACTGTCTGAATGTTAATAACAGTAACCCAGTGGATGAAGTGTGGCATCAAGGAGGATTGTTTTCTTGCTTATTTCTTCTTCCCCTTACTGCTGATATTGATGATTTATTGTTGTATCTTGGAAATGTTACTGGTAAGTCAGGTGTATCTGTCCCGAACAACTGATCCAGGAGCCCAAGCTTTTTGTGGATCCTGCTGTCTGATCTAAGCAAGTGGCAAACTTTCATCTTACTACAGCAGATAGCTTTTTGATTGCTGAAATAGGCAAAGATCTTCCATTTACCTACCATGACCCCAAATTTCTGTTTTTGTTACCAAAGCTTTTTAATGATGCCTTGTCTTGCCTTCGGAGTGTTGCTGAATTGTTGTTTCTTCCCAGTAGAGGTTGGTGAAGCTCGTCCTCAGCAAAGATCAGGGTCCTGTTGTCTCTCTGAGGTGGACATCTGTGTGATCATGACAACTGGAAGAAGTTGCCCAAAGTCTGGGGAAATACAAGAGTGTCACTTCTGCTTCGCAAGAATGAGAAGCCAAGGAACTAGAGGCTGGTCAGCCTCACCTTGGTCCTTGAGAGGCTGTTGAAAGAGCTAATCCTGGAGACCATTTCCAGACAAGCTAAGTATGAGAGAACACCAGGAGTAGTCAGCATGGATTCACTAGGTGGAAGTCACACTTGACCAACTTGCTAAGTTTCCGTGATGAAACTACAGGCCTGGTAGGTGAGGGAGGAACAGTGGATATTGTCTGCATAGACATCAGTGGGGCCTTTAAAACTGACATCTCTAAGAGCCCCATAGATAAGCTGTTGATGTATGGGCTGGGTGGGCAGACAGCAAGGTGAATTGTCCTGTTGGCCAAGCCCAGGGCCCAATGATCAGTGGAGTGGTGCAAAACTGGGAGGAGTGGCAGAGGAGATATCAGGCAGAGCATTGCCATCAGATCAGTGGAAGTCCTGCAAACTGTGGGATACCATTGTGCTGGCCCAGAGTGGCCTTGCTGGTGGCTTGGCACAGCATGGCATGACATGAGTGGCATGGAAGAGCATGGCACAGGAGCTGACTGCACCGTGGAGCCTGCAGCCCAGGCCACAGCAAGTAAATGCTCTCAGCCACATGTGAAAGCAAGATTAGATGAAGTTTAATTTACTGCTACTGGGTTTGATGGAGAAGTGATGTAAACCACAGGTTGGTGGAAATCAAGAGGTTAAAATAACTTTTTTATTATTATTATTAAAAAAACAAACATATTATCACCATAAACATCTTATGAAACAAAAACTTATTAGCAATTAAAAACAAGTCACACTACAATCTCTGACACAAACAAAACCCAGTGATGAATGGCAGTTATGTCATTGTCTTTAAAACTCAAGAAAGTTTTCTTGGACGTGCTTTTATAACACAAAGCCATCTGATGTCATGGAGTCATAGGAGTTGGAAGGGACTTCTGAAGATCATCACAGAGTCCAACCCTTGCATAAAGCAGGTTCCCTAGAGAAGGTTGAGCAGGAAAGTGTCATATTTCACAGTACAGTTATGGCACTTCTGTCATTGGTTAACAGTAAACACAGCACTTCTGCATTTGTGACCTCATTTGATGTTCCTGTAGATATCCAGATCTTTAGTTATGGTAGCTTTCTCTTATCAAGAATGCTGCTGTCAAACAATCTAATCCATCACATGTTTAATGGGAATGTTGTCACCCTGTGACAACATATCCACGTGTAACTGTGATGCTGTTCACACCCGTGCCAACCCCCTGAACAAATGCACCTTGGGATTTCTTTGTGTTGTACCCACATACCTTTCTTCTGCATCAAAATTGAATCGTTCCTCCATTGGTATCACCACACTGAAGGCTGTTTCCCTTGGGAATTCCCAGACATGGGTAACATAGCTGCTGTTGCTACTCTTCCCTTTGCTTTACCTGTGGTGGAATGGCAGCTGCCCAAATTACAGCTCTGTGAAGGACAGCTTTGATCCCTGTTGCAGAGAGCTGGATGCACAAAGCTTTCCTGGCTTTTCCATGCAAAGCGTGATCCAGTTAATTCTTGGCTGTGGTTTAAAATTTTTTTTTCATTTGGGAAGAGGCTGCTGTTTTGAGTGGTTAAAACAGCATTTTTGGGCTGGATTTCTGGCAATGCAATTTTTCCACATTTGGAAGTCAGCCTGTCTGCTGTGCTGGCTGATTCTTTAACCTCTTCCATGCAAAAATGCATTGCAGTGCAGTGCACAGTTTGGTCTCCGGAGTGACTGGCGCACACATCAGCATTTTTTTTCAGTCTTAAAGAAATGATTTATTTTGTAATTTTTTTTTTAATTTTCGAGTAGTATGTGTGTGATTTTTCTGAAGTAATGCAGAAATTAGATGAGTTCATCTGTTTGTGTGAGGAGCATCATCATGAACAGTTCTGTCCTCAAATATGGTGGAAAATAACTTATTTTCTGTGTGAGGGGTCATGCATTTCTGTGGCCATTCCTAATGCCAAAGAGTGTTGAAAGTGAAGGTGATAGAAAAAAAAAAAAAGAAGAATCAACTTTTCAGAGGATGAGAGATTTAAGTGGGGATTCTGGACCACAGGTACTGATTTGTCTGATCTCTCCTGAAGAGCCTTTGGTGAGACTGAGATCTTCAGTGATGTCCCCAACTCAAGCACCACCCATCCTTCAACCACCCAACAAAAAGTGATTAATGGAGTACATGAATCCCACTTTTGTTGCTGGTGCCAGCAGAGCACCCCGGAAGACGTTAAAGCACATGAGGGATGAGCAGGGGATTTGAGACAGCCAGCGTGGCTTCACCAAGGGCAGACTGTGCCCGACCAATCTGGTGGCCTTCTATCATAGAGTGATGTCATTGGTGGACAGAGGGAAGGCAACTGATGTCATCTACCTGGACTTCTGCAAAGCGTCTGACATGATGGGGCACCACATCCTTGTCTCTAAATTGGAGAGAGGTGGATTTGAAGGGTGGACTGTTCCATGGGTAAGGATTTGTTTGGGAGGCTGTTGTCAGTGCCAGAGGGTTGTTAGTGATGGCTCTATGTCCAAGTGGAGGCCAGTGATGAGTGGTTCTCCAGGGGTCTGTACTGGGAGTTATACTCTTCCATATCTTTGGTAGTGACATAGGTGATGGGATCAAGTTTGCAGATGACACCAAGCTGAGAGGTGTAGTTGATATGATGCCATCTAGAGGGGCCTGAACAGGCTGGAAAAGTGGACTTGTGAACCTAACGAGGTGCAGCAAGGCCAAGTGGAAGGTGTTGCACTTGGGTCAAGGCAATCCAAAATACAAGACTTCACTCTGCACTGGACATCATCTACACAGAGGCTTTTTGCCATTAGGGAACAACAAGAGTGCATGAAAATCCAGAAATTGCTCCTAATGTGAGACCTGCAACCTAGAGCATTAAGCAGAAAGGGCAGATGGAGAGGTTAGTCTACAGTTCGTTGTCTGTGGAAGTGGGTGAAGTTGGTATCTGCTCACGGGCTGTGCCAGACCTGGGCCTTCTGGTGTTGTGAGCATGGGCATCTGAGCATCCTGCTCTCCTGAGCATCTGCCCAGTGAAGCAGAGCTCCTGCTCTGGCCTCTTCTAAGGAATGATATTGGTACTGGATTTACCTAGTGAGACATAAGTCACTGGCTGGGGTGTTACTTGCACGTACTTCTTGAGGCCAAGGAATGTATGACCCAATTGAAATAGCTCAGGAAGCTGCAAGTTCTTCATGGCAGAAGTGGTAAGGGGGAGAGCTGTGTGCTCTGCAGTGAGTGATGCAAAACCCCTCAGCTTTAGTATTTTTATTGATTACAGAAACATCTGTAAGACACGAGAGCTTGGACATGCCACTTATTTCACTTGGTTTCTGTGAGAGGAAATATCCTGAACAAAGGCGTGAGGAACAGGAGTCTCTCCAAACAGAATCCTCGGGTAGGGTTGAGGTTTTCACAGTACACTAGTTTTTCCAGTTGGAAACTCTGTATGCAGTGCTGATGGGGCTGAGAGTGCAGGGCAGCCCTGCACGTCTCTGTGCTGTGTATGGCAGCTTAATGCCTCCTGGGAACATCAGATGGACTTACTGGGACAGAGTTCGTTAGTGGTGGCAAGTGCACGGCAAGCCTAGCACAGAAGTGCTTTATGTAGTAGCTAACGCATGCGTGGAATATATACATCTGTGTTTTGGCTGAGAAATCACACTTCAAGGTATGGAATTTCTGCAGTCAGAACCTTCTCTCTGCACGTGAGGGACTGACCTTGGTGTAGAGGCACGTTAAGGATTGGCAGTGTGCAGGCAGCTACATGCTATTCCCCTGGAACAGCAAGTGTAATGGCAGGAGATGGGAAATGCCAGGCTGTGCAGCCCCACGTGCACGCAATAAATCTGTCTCTTTGGATTTGGGAAAGATGTCCCTGGAGTTTAAAGGTCCCAAATAAGCAAGTGTGTGGATCCCACCTGCAGGCAGCTTTGCTGCCACCAGCACAGAGCAGGGCTGTGACACAGCTAGCTTTAATGGGAATGAAATCTCTCTTAATTCTTTCTATTTGAGTGAAAGGAAAGTTCAGCCTTGTGGTGAGGAGACAGGAATGTGGGCAAGGGCACAGGAGGAGATCCAGGCTTCTGCTTCTCAGAAGGACATGAGCTGGGCTTGTGCTTGGCAGGCACAGGAACTTGCTTGAGCTGGCAGGTGCTCTGGAAATGGAAATATTTTATCCTGCCTTATGTAATGCAGCAGCATGTCCAGAGCTGAGTCCCCTGCAATTTTCTGGCCCGCAAGGGATAATTTTCTGCTTGAAATCTTAGCCTTAGCAGTGAATTTCCTTGCTTATACAGCATGTGCATTCAGTGTGATATCTGTACACATAATTGCTGCTGTTTGAACTTCAGTTATTTAGGTAAATTTGTTTATGGCTGTTGGATGATGAAGAGCTTTGTTCTTTGAGTTGTATAAATACATCAAAATGCACCCTGCCCTAGTGGTTAGCTATAGCTATAGATCCTCTGCATCTAATTGAAGTAGGTTATTAACACATACCGTGGGGTTGAAAGGTAGGTAAGACTGGAATGCATATTATTGGGGTTATTGGCTTCATCTAGTGCCTCAGTTTCAGTTTTTATTCCTAAATGTGGAGAAGCCTCTGCAGTGTGGACTGAACTGGCTGTGTATAGTCATGCATGACCGTGCATGGCACTAGGCCTACTCTGATTTGGGGCCAGTGCTCCCCAGCCATGGCTGGTAAGTGGAATGTGCCAGTGAAACCTTCTGACACCTCCTGAGGCTGTGGGAATTGATAATCCACGAGAGGTGAGCATGGGCTCAAAAGCCTCTGCAACTCAGAAGGGACAAATGAGATTCTTCAGGAGTGGAGAAACATGAAGTTTGTTTCTGTTTTGTTCTTCTTAAACAGAGGTGTTGAAACACTCTTTCAGACATAAGAGATTTTTGGCTTCAGATGGAGGCTCACGTTCCCTGAGGATGCGTTATCTGGTGATCTGGTGTGCAGAGGTTGGCACACCTTGAGGTCAGCCGAGTTAGTCTTGCTCCTCTGAAGTCCTAATGCTTCTTCTTGTGGGCCAAAACAACACGGGCAAAACCATCATAGAGTCTGCCCTCATCAGGCTTAGAGATGAAGAGTTATCCTCAAGCAAAGGAATCAAGAGAGAAGTGCCAGATGTTTCATCACGAAACCTCATTCATACTTGCGTGTTTTGGGCAGGGACTACAGAGGCTTGTGAAAGCTGGTGAGGGACGTGCAGGGTAGAAGTTGCCTCCATTTGAAGGAGAACCCAATCACTTCAGAGCCATTAATACTTCCCAGATGGTTTCTGATCCTCTGTCCTGTGTTTCTTCCATTTATTTGTTACTCAAAGAGGTTGAGCATGGCACGGTCTCAGGTTGCACCCAAGGGACATTCAGGTTGGATGTTAGGAAAAATTTCTTCTCCAAAAGAGCAGTCAGGTGCTGGAATGGTCTGCCCAGGGAGAGTTGGAGTCACCATCCCTGGAGGTGTTCAAGAAACGTTCAGATGTACTAAGGGACATGATATAGTGGGGAAATATTGATGGGAGGTGGATGGATGGACTGGATGATCTCTGAGGTCTTTTCCAATCTTAGTGATTCTGTGGTCAAAGCCACTCAGAGATATGGCCCTCTGTGCCCATCCAAGGTAAAGGGTGGAAAAAGATAAAGTAATTATTTCAGGTGGTAGGGAGGGCAGTGGTGAACACTGTGAAGTAAACTGAAGTGGGCCAAGGAAAATAAGCAGAGCAAATTCAGGGAGAGGACATCACACTGGGGAATAAACTAAAATGTGTGGAAATGATGTTCCCGAAAGCATGTGTTTGCTACAGAGAAACTACTTGCCTTGTGAACAAAAGCAGATAGGAGTGTATCTCCTCCATCACCTGTGCAGTTTTACATTTAGAGGCAACGAAGAGCCCATGACAGGGTAAAGCAGAGGGTCAGATCCTGCTGACCATGAATACAGAATGGCTTCTGTAGGTGTGACCCTGGGTGAAGGGGGAAGGACTGTTGGACCCCACTGGTTCATGCCATCACAGGGCTTGTTTCTGGCTGGGTTTGTGATTGGAGTGTTGGTTTAAACAGATGTGCTGGGTGGGGAAGGCTCATCGAGGCGCAGATGAATATCCCACCCCTTCCTTTTAGCTGCTGCCCCAGTGCCCTAAAGCAGAACAGTGATGCAAGGCTTAGCCCTGTGCCTGCAAACACAAGAAAACAGAAAAGAACAGAAAATAGGAAAAAAAGAAAAAGAAGAAAAAAGAGTTATATGCTTTAAATAATAATAAAAGTAATGTGTGATGTATTGCCGAGAGCAGGCAGGGATTGAGAGATCTTCCCTAGGGAGCGAGAGCGTTGCGTGCAGCTGAGTCAGCAGGAAAGGTCACTGGGCTGAAAGGTTTGGGCTGTAAAGGAGAAGATTTCGTAAGGGAAACTGCTGCAGTGTTTTCGTGTTCAGTGCTGACTGATAGCTCAGTGTGTGTGCACATAGGAACACCAGTCCTTGTAGGTGGGGAATGTAGGGGAGCGATGGGCAACCTCAGCCCCGCTCTGGATTTCTTCTTTGTCCTTTTTTTCTCCCCTCCAATTCTTCCAGGCCCACCCTAATCTCTTCAGTTCTGGCATTTAATCTCCTCATCACACTGTTTTACCTCCCTGGCTTCTCTTCCAGCTCCGGTTCGGGGGTCATTATCACATATGATTAATCTTGGAACCTAACGAAGGGGATCAGACATAACTCTGGGCCATGTCTGAACCATTTAGCCTTTCTGAGCTCAAAAATCTGCAGAGGAAGTTTATTTTTAAGGATCCTGATAAGATAAATTTGAATGTTGGGTTGTTTGGAATACAAGTAATATGAACGAAATCGCTCCAGGGTAGCAATGCCCTCTGGGATTTGAAGAATCCCAGGGATAATCATCCAGTGCTGAGTAAGTCTGGACGGTCTTGAAATAGCTTTTAGTAGATGATCACATTTTTCTTTGTGCTGGCTGCTCTGAAAGCTGGGAGCAATACCTTAGCCTTGATTAGAAGAGGAGCATCGACACCTTCTTAACACTGCATTATCGAGGGGAAGCCTGGATAAAGCCTGGATAACTCTCATATGAAATAGCAGCCCCGGGAAACAAACAGAGAGCATCTGGAGGCCTGCTTTTTGAGGTCCCACCGCTGGGTGTTGGAGCAAGGTGTGGTCGGAGCATCCTCAGGGCTGCTCCAGCTTAGTGGTGACGTGGCCGTGCAGTGACTCAGCCGCACCCTCCTGGCTGCCCGCCGGCGTGATGCAGATCATTAGTCACTAACTGGGGTGCTTAGCCTTTTTTTAGGCTCCTGAAGAGGCCAGGGGTCACACTAACAGGGAGCAGATGCATTGGTCTTTCACCTTGCCGGCCTCTGGGTCCATCAGGTGATGCTGTGCTCTGTCAGGCTGACTCAGCCTTGTGAGCTATATGGGGTTTGACAGAGAACAACAATTCCCTAATTCTCTTTTTTTTTAATCTTTTTTTCTCACCACCCTCCATCCCCCATGCTTCCCATCTTTGGCTCCATCTCCTCATCCACAACCTCAGTGTGCCAGTAGATTGGGTACCACACTCAGACACCACAACCCGGGCTGTGGACCTGTCCCTTTACCAAAGTCTTCTATGCTGTTATCTTGAGGACAGGTTTTTGCCACCGACTGCAATACCTGCATTTTCTAGAAAACCCTTTTCTCTGTCCATGGCTCCAGCAGCACCCTTGGGTGCACTGGAGAAGAGTTGTGGGTCTGGCATCGCTTGCTTGGCCAAGCCCTGCATCTGTGCTTGGACATTCCCATGCTTTCAGTGACCAAAGGAAGCCCTGTAGGTCTTCCCCATGTAGGCAGCCCTGTGACAGTGCCAAAATCCCAGTGTGAGCATCCAGGTAAGGGGCTGCACAGGGATTCTTGTGGGTGTGCTGCGTTCACCTCTTCTGTCTTCTCCTCCTCCCATTTGACATTTATGCCAAGCTGTTCTCACCAAGTTTTGGTTTTACTTTTATCCAGTTTCCCTGTCCGCCCCCAACCCCCCTTCCCATCCCAGCTCTGTGTGCCCTGGGCTGAAGGCAGCACCAGTGACTCACAGGATGGCACGGAAACCAGAAGCTGGCTGAAGCAACACGGTGACGTTGCTGGAGCTGCATGGACTCTGCCTGTGCAGTGCCACCAGCGTAGGACAGCCCTGTGTCCCTTATCTACAGAGTGTGCACGTGCTGAGGAGACCTTTGTTGTGATAGTTGGAGGAATAAAGTCCAGTGGGAAAGGAAGAGTGTTTCCCCCAGCGGGAAGGAGTCAAAAGTCAGAGCTGTCCCTCAGCAGAGCTGCACAGCCAACGTGAGCACACCGCTTCAGCCACCACTCTGGTTCACACTTGTCATTCTCCCTCTCTTGCAGCTGCGTAAATGAGTATGGAAGATTATGATTTCCTCTTCAAAATTGTTTTAATTGGCAACGCCGGTGTGGGGAAGACCTGCTTGGTGCGACGCTTCACCCAGGTAAGGCTGGGCACCTGCTGATGCGGGGCGTTGGGTGGGAGCATGGGTGTTTCCAGCAGCACTGCATTTCCTCAGGTTTTGTTGTCCATGCTTGTGGCCCTGTGTCACCCACTGTGAGGTATCAGCATGAGGATTACAGCCGTGCCTGGTGCAGTACGTGGTCCTGCTGGGGCTTTAGCTGTAAGGACCTTCTGATGCTCTCTCCGTGAACTTTCTCATCCCTCTAGGTTAGGCCAAGCAGCTGCTGCACTGAGCTCCCTCTAGCACTGACCATCAGTAGGCGATTAATTAATCTGAATCCCGGGCTATCCATCAGCCCGTGGTCTGCTGTTAACATCAGACACCCTTTAGGGTTTACACCTGAAGAGTTAATGGGGGCACTTAATGAATTGAAGCGGTGAGAAATGGTGCTGGCAGGAAAATGAGGCCTTGTGGCAAAAAATCTGTGCTCCCTGTGTTTCTGGCTTATACAGCAGTTCCCAAAAACCTTTTAGTATCAGTGGGGGCTGGTGAGACAATACCTGCCTGGTTGCTGAAAGTGCAAAGGTTGGAGGACTGTCTTTGCTTTTTTGGTGACAGAACAGCAGGGAAGGAATCAGGAGTCTGTAATGTCAACTCAGTTTGCATGATGTGCTCTAAAATACAAGTTATGGGGGGTTTTTTGTTTTGTTTTAAAGCTAATAACGTTAAACATGCACTCTGATTGCCTGTACTAGCTGATGGCAACGAAGCTGGTCAGACCAGAAGGGTTAACTGCAAAATCTACTGCTGCTACTCTTCGCACTTTGGCAGCATTGTTGCTGCCGTAGTGGATGGCTGTGCCCCAAAACCAACACAGCTTTGCAAGCTGGGACACCAGAAATGAAAAAGCTCTGCTTAGTTCTGTTTGGTTGGCTGTCTTCCTTTCTGGAAGTTGAGAATTTCCAGCTGCAGGCTGTGCTCTGGGAGCAGGATCCAGCTGCTTGGGTGCTGCTGCAGATGCCCTAGGCACTCCTTTCAGGTTCTCATCTCTTTCAAGGCAATGGAAAATTGGATCAGAAACCTTTCCATTTCTTCTGTGCACTGAGAAGAGGCAGAAGGGATTTTCCCCTCTCCTTTTCCCTTTGTGCATCATAGAGTAACGGAATATCTCAAGTTGAAAGGTTCCCACAAGGGACTGCAACTCCTGGCTCCACACAGGACCACCCCAAATTCAAAGCTGGGGGGATGTCATTTTTTGTTCACTTCCCGTGAGAGGTGGCAGTGGATTTTGTGGCTTCTCCCAGTGGCTGCAGTGGGGATGGGTCAGCATGCAGAGCTCTCTGGACTCTCTCCCCACTGCCTGGGGCAGCAAAGAAAGCAGTTGCACCTTTCAGTGCAGCTCCTTCAAGGGTGTTTTGTTTAAATGGTGGAAATAAGTGTTGGGGGAACTGGGCAAGGGAGGGGCAGGGAGTCTTGCATTGCTACAGAACTTCAACAAAACTGTTTTCTTTCAGGGGCTTTTCCCACCAGGCCAAGGAGCCACGATTGGGGTTGACTTTATGATTAAAACTGTGGAGATAAATGGTGAAAAAGTAAAGGTAGGAACATGATGGTTATAAATTCACATGGTGGCATGATAGTTCGGCTTTCTTGCTTCGGCCCTCCTGCTGCTAGAAGGTCCGTGGGCTGTAGGGCTCCATGTCATGGCTCCAGACATACTGTGTGATACAGTATTTGCACCTCTCTCATCAGGATCGTAACAGTGAACCTACTGTAAGGGAGAAAATGGAGAGGGGAGGTCTTGCAAAGCTCTGTCCCTGCTCAGTAGGCATTGAGATGGTACCTGTCTGGTGTTCAAGTCCTTTGAGAGAAGTATGAACCTCCATCTGTGTGTCCTGCCCGCTGCTGATGGAACCCCATCAGCTTCGCTTCTGTCTGAGGTCCAGGTTTTGAAAGGCTGAAGTTAGCAGAAGTCACCAGCATTGGGTCTTGCTGGAAGGCAGAAGGATTCCTGTTTGCCTCTTGCATTGGTGCAGGCAGGGAGTGAGTTTGTAGATGAGGTTTTCTGACCAAGCAGCACTAGGGAGAAGAAACATTTAACGAGCAGGAAAAGCGGGGATGACTCACAGCATGGAGTGGAAAAAATGACATCTCAGTGCAGTGAGGCACTTCTGTGAGCTCATGGAGCTGTGCCCGAGCCATCAGTGCCTCTGTGCCAGGTGGCATCTCCTGCAAAGCCTCTGGGATCCAGGAGAGCCATGCACCAAGGTCTTCAGACTTACATATAAATGAATTTCTGGGGAAAATACTTCTTAGCTTTTAAAATTGCTTTGGAATGTCAGTGGCGAGGGACTTGCTAGCGTGAGTAGCATGCAGGCTATTTCATATGGGAGACTACTAAGGGTTGCTTGCTGGTAGGTACCCCCAGACAGCCTTTAGGGGCTTTTGATCTATCTGATCATTTCTGACTGAACCAAATACACGTGCAGTGTATGCTCTGAGAGACTGCACAAGTGTGGTAGTAATTGCAGTGCCAGTCACCAATAATCATCCTCGCTGCTACAAACACACAGCTCTGCTGCCTGCACCTGTGATCTTACTGCACTTCCCTGTGTGCTGGAAGCTGAATGTATGTATAAAATGTTGGGCACAGGGAAGCATCAGCTGCCTCTCGGGAAGTGAACATCCAGGTAACTGGATTTTCTGCAGGTGGAGTCATCCCTGGCCAGCAACAAACCGTCTGCCACTTTTGATTTCCAGTGTTACACTAAAGCAGTACATTTGAGCTCACAGATCTCGATGAACGCAAAGCATTTACCTACTAAGGGAAACCACTAGGCCAATCTGTAGGTATTTTTCTGTGGGAAATAACTGGACAGGAACTGTAACAAAGTTGTCAGTACTTTTTCCATCTGCAGAGTTTGGAGGTGGATTTGCTTTGAAGGGGACTCGTTGATAACCTGAATCCCATATGCAAGTAATGTCACTTCTGATTTTGTGTGGCCCTTATCTGCAGGTGCCACTTAAACACAGCTACGCCAAGGGATTAAGCCCAAGGCTGCCAGCAGCTGTGAGCCAGCAACAAATTCCTTTCTCTGCAAAAATGTACTTTTTCAAATTCATACCCCACATCTGAAAGCTGCTCATGGGGCTCTTGTTTCAGGCTAATGTATTTGTGATGAGTAGCTGACATAGTTTGACTTTGGAACTGGGCTAGAAAAAGGCTTCCTCTGTTGTGGGCTGCTGAGTATATGGAAAAAATCTCAAATACTTTTAACTTTTTCTTCCCAAAGTACACAGGGTTCTGGCTGGAAAATCAGCCTTCCACATATTTAAGTTCCACATATTTAAGAGGGGTGCTTAAAAACCAGAAGCTGAAGCAGAGCAGTGTGCTTTTATGCAGAGATGTGTTCGTTTTGAATGCTTTTCTTTGCTGCCTTTTTGAAATGTTGTGGTTTTGGTGTCCCACCAAAAGCTGTCAGAGGGTCAGGTTAGGAAAACGGCCTGAGTTCAATTCATATTGGGAAATGAGTGTTGTTTTTCTGGACATAGAGGGCTTGCCAAGCAGCGGTTCAGCTCGTGACCTCTGAGTTGCAGTTAGGGGTCACGTTGGGAAGGGAGGCAGCCAGCAGCAGGGTGGGACATCTGAAGGAAACGTGCTGGAGTCCCTCCGTGAGCCTGCAGATCTCAGCTTTGTCCGCCCTGTGTTTTCCACCCTCCAGTGCATCATCTTGGACTAAATTGCTTTACTCTCAGAGCTGGAGGAGAGGCTTTCCTGTCGCTGCTGGGACAAACCCTGCTGTGGGTCACAGCACAGGGCAGGAGGAGACTTGCTGCCTGCATCACCCAGGCACCCAGCAGAGCCAGCAGCTCTGTCCCCATGAAAGCCCCACGAGCACTGCAGGGAAGTCGGCAGCAATGCCGGCTGACGTTGTGCCTTGCATTTCAATCTGCAAAGGCAGAAATGGAAACAAAAAAAGGGCTGGGGGATGGGAAGCCAAAGGGGAGAAGAGCAAAGCACTTTCTCAGCAGTGCACCCGGAAGGCGTTCAGGTCAAAGCAGTGCCTTTACATTTCATTTTTTCTCCTCACCCCCCCCCCCCCCCCCACATTTATCCCAAAAGCTGCAGATCTGGGACACGGCGGGACAGGAGCGATTCCGCTCCATCACGCAGAGCTACTACCGCAGCGCCAACGCCTTGATACTGACCTACGACATCACCTGCGAGGAGTCCTTCCGCTGCCTCCCTGAGTGGCTGCGGGAAATCGAGCAGTACGCCAGCAACAAGGTCATCACCGTGCTAGTGGGTAAGCGGCCAGGAGGGGGCTGAGCTGCCACCTAGGGTGCTTGGGGGCAAAAAGGTGGCCTCTGCTGGAAGGGCTGTACCCACAAGTGGGTCGTTCCTCCTGCGGATGAGCCTGAGGTGCTGATGGACTCTACAGCTGTTTGTCACAGTGTAGAGTCATTAAGGTTGGAAAAGACCGTCTGTAGTGCAGCCGTCAGCTCATCCGCACCGTGCCCACTAAGCGTGCTCCTTAGTGCCACGCGACCACAGCTCTTGAACACTTCCAGGGACAGTAAACCTACCACCCCCATGGGCAGCCTGTGCCAATGAGTTATCGCTCTTTCTGAGAAGAAACTTTTCCTCATGTCCAATCTGAACCTCCCCTGGCACAACTTAAGGCCTATCACTATTACCTGGGACAAGAGGCCAACCCCTACCTCACCACAGCCTCCTTTCAGGCAGTTGTAGAGAGTGATAAGGTCTTTCCTGAGCCTCCTCTTCTCCAGACTGAACAATCCCAGTTCCCTCAGCCGCTCTCCATAAGACTTGTGCTCCAGATCCTTCACCATCCTTGCTGCCCTTCTCTGGATGTGCTGTCTCAAGCATAATGCTACTGCACACAGAGGTGGATAATTCCCATGGGTCAGTCCCACAAAGCACTGGAGTGTTGGTTGTGCAGCTCTACAGAGCTAAGAGTGCAAACTTATCCCTTGTGACTCCCAGTTTGGATCTCTCCATGTAATTGAGGATGTGCTCAAGCTGCTGATGTGTGCAGGCTGATACTCCCCATGGCTGTGGACAGAGTAGTCTTGGCTCAGATGTGGGAACCAGCTCAGGATGCAATAGCTGTGTGCATCTTAGCATTTATGGGTGAAGCAGAGATGGAAAGCTGGGTATTTTTTGCATGGATTTTAGGGACCCTAAAAATAAATACTGAATGGCATGTTAATCTATAGCAGCTTCAGTTCAAGCTGAAACAGACCTCAGGCCATCTGTCTGCTACAAGGAGGGTGATTTTGCTTACCCATGCTTCTCCATTCTCTGCTTTCTGTTCCTGATAGTCCAGGACTTGACTTGTAAATGTCCAAGAATGTATGAAGAGAAATAGGAGTGTAACCTGGGGGAATCCAGGAAGTTTCATACTGAAGTGCCATCATTTCCTATAGTAGTTTCCTGTTTACAAGAAAAATCTAGAGCATTATAAAATATGTTCAACATATCCTTAGAGATCTTTTGAATTTTACATGCCTTGATAGTGTTGCAAGTGAGCCTTGGGACTTAAGGAGCTTCCATGCAAGGAACTCATTATACTCCAAAGAAGAGTGTGGCACATGTACAAATGACACAGAAATAATTACTGACTAGCAAATGTATACATTAATTTTTAGGGAACTTTACATTAATTATCTGCATCTGCTGTATAAAATATAAATGACGACTGCCATAAGCACCCACTTTGAAGGTGGTAACACCCATGAACTTCTTTGAGTGACAATTTGTTTAGAACTTGTAACTTCAGTGCATAGAGGGGGTCCAAAAATTGCTTGGTCAGAAAAGAAGAGGGATATTGGATGGCAGGAAGGCAGTGGGAGGTGGATTGTCAGTGGAAATGCTGCCTTCTCCCATGGGTGCTCACACCAGCTCCAGGCACAGGGCTGGGAGAGGTTTCCTCCTGAACCTGCTGAGTAACCTGGCACAGCCCCCTCTATCCTGTGCTTCGTTATCGTCTTTGTAGGATGGATTTATGGCACAAAGATGGTGTTTGAAGTGGTCAGTAATGCTATAATCATATTGGATGTTGGGTGGAGACATTAATCAACCCCTTGTTAAAACGAGCTCTGGGGGATGGGATGGTTCCCTGCCCCACCTCGCTCTGAGTGCCCTGAGCCTATTCGTGCTCCAAACCAGATTGTTCTCAGGGATATTTAATTAAACTGGGAGAGCACCTTCTGCACCAGACTCCCTTAAAGCTTGTAATGACATGAGGAATATCACACTTAGCATCTCACATGCTGTAATTGACAGTTTAAGTGCACCTCAGAGCCAGAACAGGAGAATTTTCAATAGACACTAAAATGGAAGTCCTTTAATGTCAGTTGATAGCAGCAAACAAATGCACTGGTACTAAATTAAAGCTGACTGACTTGGATGTTCACAGGGCATGTTCCATTAAATAAACTGATATTGAATGAACCCGGACCCTGAGTCAGGGAACCAATTACTTGGAAAGGAGAGCACTGAGAGTTTCTCATCAAAGCACTGTCCGTGCCTGTGGAATTAGAGAATCCTTTGCGTTGAAAGGATCCCTTAAAGGCCATCTATTCCAACTTGCCTGCAGTGAACAGGGACATTCACAGCTAGATCAGGTGCTCAGAGCCCCGTCCAGCCTGACCTTGATTATCTCCATGGATGGGGCATCCACCACCTCTCAGGGCAAGCTGTTCCAATGCTTCACCACTCTTACTGTATGAATCTCCCCTCTTTCAGTTCGAAACCATTTCCCCTTGTCCTGTCACAGCAGATCCTGCTGCAGAGTCTGCCTCCTTCTTTCTTACAGCCCCCCTTTAAATACCAAAAGGAAATAAATGTAGCACCAAACTTTTCCTTGTTCCAAAGTGTCCCGAACTTCTGCTCATTTTGTTTAGAAGGTCAAATTAATTCCGTCTCTACGATCTTCTATCAATGCAGGTAATAAGATTGATTTAGCTGATAAGAGGGAAGTCTCCCAGCAAAGAGCAGCAGAGTTCTCCGAGGCGCAGGACATGTACTATCTGGAAACCTCAGCAAAAGAGTCGGATAATGTGGAAAAACTCTTCCTGGACTTAGCCTGCCGGCTGATCAGCGAGGCACGGCAGAACACCCTGGTGAACAATGTCTCATCCCCCTTACCAGGAGAGGGGAAAAGTATCAGCTATTTGACTTGCTGTAATTTTAATTAAAGAGCTGGCTTGTGATTCCCAATCCGCCGTGGGCCCCGAAGATTCGTCGCCGGGATTCGTCTCCTCGGAGGGAATTCCGCCTTGACCCATCTGACTTCCTTCCTCGCAGTCAGGTCGCAGACCTAGAAGCATGGCAGGCTGACAGCTCCAGCTGCATGGCAACGTAGCAGAATATAACGTGGTTCAAATTTAATTTTTCTTGCAGTCTCTGGAGTGGGATAGAAGAAAGGAGAGTTGCACGAGCGCTTCACGTGGTGCAGAAAATGAGCGATCGCGTTTCCTTCTGGGGGAGATTAGAGCAGCCTCTCTCGGGGAAGATTTGGAAGAGGTCAAAATGTCTCTTACAGAACAACGTGTTTGTTCCTTTTTAAAAGAAAAAACAACAACAATGAGCACTGACCCAGGACTGTGCTGGCAATCATCCGGGCTGCCAGCTGAGTGAATTCCTGGGGCGTGTATATACCGTCTTTGTGGAGGAAGGTGTTTGAAATAGTGTTATGTCTCTCATCTACAGGCACTTTCATGAACGTGGAATAATAATAATAATAATAATAATAATAAAAGGTTATATATCTCAACATTTCCAAACAGCAGTTTGAGAAGACGTGGATACAGCTCAGTTGCTCCCTTTGGTGCTAGCAGTTCAGCAAATATTCCATAGACCAAACGTAGTCTTACCACATTGCTGTCCTCTGAATGTGTAACCTGGACTGATTTGGAAAACAACACTAATAAGCACTGTTCATTAAAATCTCATTACCTCTTTTTCTAGACCTGAACACAGCGAGAAACAACTGTGCTTCTTTGGTATCCACTGCAGGATGAAAAGATTTCCCAGAAATATAATAAACATGTAAATAAGAAAATGCCCCTCCACTAATTAATGTCCAAAAGTGAAATATGCCCTGGGAAATGTTATTGGGGGAACTGAAAAAGTGCACCAGACGTGACCAGAATGTTTTGAGTGCGCTGATTGTGCAGGAGGGTTCAAAGGGAGCACAGTTGAAGTGGCAGCCTGCAATATGTCTGGGTTAAAAATAAAGCTCGTAGATAAAAGGTCCTGCTGGAAAGGCAGGCATACCGTTTTGTAGAGGTTTCCTTTTCTTTTAATGCTAAATGGAAGTAGCAGCAGGTTGCAGGTGGCATCTTTGTGTCTGACCCATCTGGTGGTCACCTTATGGAACCTGTGCAACCTGGGCGAGGGAGCTGCTTTGGCAGGGGGTTGGACTCGATGATCTCTGGAGGTCCCTTCCAACCCCTACAGTTCTGTGATTCTGTGAACTGTTCCCTGAGAAGCTATTGAAGGCATCTTCTTGACCTCCCCTCTCTGCTAGAGTAGCTTTCCCATCCAGGGCTGCAGAGTCATTTAATTTACTTGATGCTTAGTGCTCTTGATCTCAGACTCCAGCTATGTGTAACTATTTAGGCAACTTCTTTCTACAGAACTGAAGTGGAATTGTGACTAAGTTTGTATTACACCTCTAGTGCCATATGCGAGTGGTGCAAATTGACACGCTGACTTGAAAGCAAAACTGGAAGATATTGAATGCACACGTGGAAGATGATCTGTAGAAGTTTGAGTTCAGTTTAGCTGATTTGGATATATCTCCCTCGGCAATTACATGGCTGTGATGTGCTGTAATTTAAAGTTAATCACCTTAATATCATTTGGCATTTACTGAAGGCTATAACAGAGCTTTTGTATCGACATAAAAGCTGCCAGTAAGTTCCTCTTGAAAATAATAATAAAAAAACAAAAGTAGCATTTTAAAATGCATTTTCACATTTTCCTGGGTTGTATCATGGTGTGCCTTTGATCAGTAATGGTGATATGTGTCTTTGAGAGAGAGGGGATAGTTGTGCCATATAGCCATTTTTCATATTTTCTTGCTAATTTTACGTCACTTTCTTCTTTTGTGACTAATGCTAAAAATGAAGAAGTAGAAACTGTGGTACAAATCTTGCTTGTCATTGAGGTAACGCTTTGCAAAGTGCTGCTGCAAGCACTCCATGTTGGGGCAGTATCACCTGACACGCTGGCTTGCAGTGGTCCTTTTTGGTCTCTGCTCATGATTTCATCTAGAGGATTTAGAAATGTGGGGGATGTCATGGCTTCTGCTCTTTTGAGTTGTGTGGTACGGCTTAGAAGAGCATTATTTCTCTTGAGCATTCCCCAGATGGCCAAATCTGGCCTTATTTGAGCTCGTGCAGACCACACAACTCCAAAACAGCTGCTGCTGTTTATAGCAAGACTCTGGGTGTTACAGGTAAGGTAACATTTGAGTTAAAAATCAACATTTCATGTGTTTAATTTACAAAAGTTCTTACTCTCCAGATGTTGGGCTTGATAGTGTATAATGGAGAAGAAGGGCAGGGCTCTTTGGTCAAGTGAGTTGAGGAGGAAGGAATCTGCCCACTGAAATAGCAGTGGGTTCCTCAGCCTGGCTCCCAAAACCATCAAAGCTGGGCAGCTAAATCTCATTGAA
Organism: Cyrtonyx montezumae; assembly: GCF_038088225.1. Lineage (NCBI taxonomy): Eukaryota > Metazoa > Chordata > Aves > Galliformes > Odontophoridae > Cyrtonyx > Cyrtonyx montezumae. Next base: position 5,008,627 of record NW_027071848.1, read on the forward strand.
TATCAGTATCAATGCATTTTCAAATGCTTCTCGCATCACTTCTGGGGGTTGTGCTCTTTAACACATCATCATGGCTGAACCAGTCAAACAGCAGAAGCTGCTAACCTTGCTTTCTTGAGATTTCTCTCAGGGGTTTCCAGAAGGCAAGGTCCCTTTTCTGGTCCTTTCCTAAGCTGTAGGGGTCTGTTTTGGAGGCTGGCTACCTAACCTCCAAGCATTGGTTCTTATTAGTAGCAAATCTGTGTGCAAGACCTCCACCTCCAGACAGCAGCGTGCTCTTCCAGAGAGGTGGAGTGCTGTGGTGGGGCCGATGTTGCGTCTGACTTCTCCAGGGACAAATCTGAAGTGATTCCTTTCAAAGTTAATTCTATGCAGACTGTTAAGAAATTGAAAGGAAGCAAGGGTGATGTGTTTGATTTTACAAAGTAATAAGCCAAAGCTGTAGCTCAAAATGGCTTTTTTTGTGCAGTTAACAAACACAGTACTGGTTCAAGGAGTGATGTTTCATTGCAGCAGCTCCTTTGTAGGAGTGTTTTTCTCTACTTTCTAACATCTCTCTGGGACATAAAGCCCATCTTTCCACCCAGCACTGAGGGCTTATTTTCAAATCTGGTGCCCCGCTGAAGGCTCTGCAATCAGAAGAGGAGCTTTTTCAACTGCTAATGACAACGTGTGTTGTAGCAGATTGATCAGAGATTTGAAAAATTAGAGGAGTCTTAAAAATACAAATCCCAGTTATCTGACAATCATCTCTCCATCTCTGACCAGCACCTAGCTGGATGACTGGGGTTTTGAGAGAGCTGTCAGTAAAAGCTTTGTGATGCTTCCTGGGTTGAGTGTTCAAAACCTGTACAGAGTTGATATGATGGGCCAAATTTGATTGGAAATGTTCTCCGCTATCGAGAGAGCATGGCACTGCTTTTGGCATAGCTGCTAGGTTTTGGTGCTTTTTCAGGGTGATACACTCACAGTCATGGTGTAATCTTAGTTCTGGGTGAAAATGGGTACTTAGAGTAGACCCCTAATTAAACCATTTCTTTAAACGTTTTAGCACATTGAATAGCTCCAAGCAGAAGCCAGTGCTGGATGGCTAACAGGTTTTCATTTGCTCTTTAGCAAACCTGTTTGGGATGGTTTATCAAAGCATCTCCTCAAAGCAAGATGGTCTGAGCTCTCTTATAACTGTTCAGCTGCTGATTCCATCAGGATGATCTTGGGTAAACCACTGAATGTTCTGTGCTTCTGCTCACTCTCTGTGAGGTACTTCCTTCAGTATCTTCCTTTGTCATTTACTGTCGTGTGCTGGGAGAAGCCGTGATTCCCCTCTGTTCTCATTCAAGTTCCCCATGAGAAACCAAGTGCTGGGAAAAAAAAACCCACACCAATGCCCGATCTGCCATTCAGAGGAAAGAGTTTTGATGGAAAAAAGGAAATTATTGGATGCCTCTTCCCGCCTCTCATCTCAGTTCGATGTACAGGTAAGTCGCTTGAGCTGCAGTGGGACATGTGTTGGTGCTGAATGCTAAATGGCTTTGTGATCATTATTTAATGAAAACCAGATGTAACGAGTTGTCAGACAAGATGCTTTGTTCTTTGCTGTGGAACGTGGGAAGCAGCCCTTGCAATCTGTGAGCCTGCTGCTGCTGTTTGTCTTTTTGGAAGTAGCTGTATCGGTGACAGTGGGCTCCCGCTAGTCTACATTTAGCAGTTAATGGCTATTGAATTCCTTCAGCATCGGTAATAATAGCTGCAGGCAGAGGTTGACACAGCAGACAGTGATTTGAAAGGAGGGAAAGTCGAAATTAAGTGATGCAGAAGCATTGTGGGTGTACACAAGTGGGACGACATGCTTTCCCTAGCTTTTGCTGGCAAGGGATGCAATTAGTTATAGTCAGACCCACTGCGTTTTGCATTGTTCCTTATCCCACAGGACTGCTGTTTGTTCAGCAGCTTTTCCACTTGTCCTGTCTTTCCAGCTTGAAGAACTGACCATAAATCATGCTGAGATGTTGAGCTGACATAATTTCTATAGCTGGAGACTGAATTCATTTGGGAATCAGGTGACATTCTCTAGCTGTTAAAGTAGGCTGAGCAAACATATGGGATGCACAATCTTTTGGGGGTGCCATCGTGGCCCGACAGGACTTGGAGATGCTGTCATAGAGGAACCCTCTCCTGGCTGTGGGGCCTGCTGGGTATACAGTCCTCTGTGCAAGGGGAAAGGTGTGTAGAGCTCAAAACGTGAGGTGAAGAGGCAGTCCTCCTCCTGGGATTTCCTCAGTCTAGTCCTCTGTAAAAATTCATCTGTGACTCAGACTTGATTGCTCTGGACTTTAATAAGGGCTGCTTGCAGTATCCAAGAACCCTGTACCCCTGTACCCAGTGCTCCCACCAATGTCTATCAAGTGGAAGACCTTTCTGAGGTAATTGAGTTAGGACTAAAAGATGCTTTATATTGCTTGTGAGCACACGTGGAAACTCTCCAAATGTTGGTATTCAGAAGAGCTCACCAGAAAACCCATTGGAGCCAAATACTCTTAATCAGTTCTAGTATCAGAATCATAGAACGGCTTCGGTTGGAAAGGACCCATCCAGTTCCAACTCTGGGCTGTGGGCAGGTTGCCACCCACCTTCCAACCTCTCCTTGAGCACCTCCAGGGATTGGCCCCCACAGCTTCTCTGGGCAGCCTGTGCCAGCACCTCGCTGCCCTGTGAGTAAAGAATTTCTCCTGACATCTAATTTAAATCTCCCCTCTTTTGGTTTAATGCCATTCCCGCTTGTCCTATCTCTATGGAAGTGAAAGGCCAGTGAGAGACGCTGTGTGACAATTTGGCTCTGAAGCCACCCTCTGTTTCCTTGTATCAAAGCTGTCCTCTTGTTGTTGTAGGTAGTAATTGTTGTAGCTGCTGTTCACAAAGAAAGGATTGACATTTTGAAGGACGTGGCTGTTCTCTGATGGAGTGAGCAGTGGGGAGCCACTCGCTTGGCTTCCCACCAGTGACCTGTGCATCCTAAGGAAAGCAGCCCAAAGGGAACCAGTCTTTGAAATGCAATCACCCACTTGAATTGTAGCTAAATGTTCCATAAAGGTTACAGATTTCCCATCTGCCTCCATTTAGGATTTAGCTTGGCTGGGAAAAAAAGACAGCAGGGCCTGCTGCCTTGCTCTGACTTACCTTGCTTACAAGCTGAAAGGACCCAAAGCCTCCTGCTGCCAGGCATGCTATATCTGGCTGAGATGGATGGCCGGCTGTCATCACCCGGGGATGCAATTGCACCCTTTCCCCTCTTGTGAATGAGCTGTAGCTTAAACCAGGAGTAAAAAGTATCCAGAGCTAAGGGTGCTGAGTTTTTTCCTCCGAGGTGGGAGTCATGGATCCAGATTTCATCATGCCACTCCAAGTATGGAGGAGGTAACTGGGGAAATATAACACGGATACAGCTGAAAATGAGATGACAGTGACTTAAATTGGGCTGGAAGTTTGGCTGAAAGTCAGCACCCCGGTCTGGCTGTGGGCATCCCTGTTTGTTGCAGGGCAGTTGGCGTAGATAGCTTTTAAGGGTCTTTTCTAACTCAAACTGTTCTGTAATTGATTCTATAAAGAAGTCAGTGATGGATTATTCTGGTTTTATGAGTATAGCAAGGGTTAAGAGCTCAGCCCTCCTGGCCCTGGATGAGCAAGAGCTGGCTGTGCTGTTCTCAGGTTGTTTTCACATTAATATCAAGCTATTAGCACTTCCTGGATGTGATCATGTCCTTTGAAGCCATTCTCCTTTTCCAGCATGTTCAGAAGATAATTTTAGCTCTGATTAGTGCTATAATTAAATAACCGAGTCTCAGGCTGGAGCAGCAGGTGCCACCACTGCTTTTTCCACCGCTCGTCCTGGGGGGACGTTCCCAAGGATGTGTGTGTTTGTGCACTGCAGCAGTGTCCTGAAAAGCATCTCCCAGAGCCCGGCCTGCCTGACTTCTGCTCTTTATTTGTTGGCTGTTTTCTGATATGTTCGTGATCGTCCCCTCTGCGCTGTGCGGCCTCTCCTCAAGCGCTGGGTGTAGGTTTGGGAACCACAGTACATGGAGGACATGAAACTATCAGAGAGCATCCAAAGGAGGGCTACAAAAACGGGGAAGGGGCTCCATGGGAGGAACCTGAGGTCTGTGATGTGCTGAGCCCAGAGCAGAGCAGGATTTGGTGAGACCTCGTGGAGGCTGCAGCTCCTCACTGGGAGTGGAGAGACAGCACTGAGCTCTGCTCTCTGTGACAGCCACAGGCCCGAGGGAATGGCACGGAGCTGTGTCAGGGGAGGGGCAGCTGGGGGTTAGGGACAGGGTCTGCACCAGAGGGCGGTGGGCATGGAACAGCCTGCCCAGGGCAGTGGGCACAGCCCTGAGCTGCTGGAGCTCAAAAGCTCTCAGACATTGGGTTTGGATATTGGGTGGTCCTTTGTGGAGCCGGGAGTTGGACTCGGTGATCTGTGTCGGTCCCACAAACCTCGGGATATTCTGTTTCAGATGTGATCCAGGGCTCTGGTGTCACTTGAATGCAAACGCTGGAGTTCTTCAAAGGCAGCAGAACCTGTAGGGAGGGGAAGCAGAGGAGCAGGGAATGTCATTTGGGTGTTCTAGTGCCGTTTGGTTTATGACAGGGATGGTGACAATCATCTCCAAAGCACTGCTGTTGCTCAGCACCGGCCTCCGCATAGCGCTGGAGGGAGCAACATCTCCTTAAGCCAAAAGTTCGGGGGAGAAAAGGCCAAAAATGAAAGCAGGGAGGAAATCTGGTGCTCATCGCTGTGCTGGCTTTGAGCCTCTCTCTCTCTGGATTCTAGAGGAATAGTTAGAAATGTGCACGGTTTTTAGCATAATGAGATGTGCCGCAGCTATGTCACATCCCTTTCATTCCTCACAGCTGTTTACAAAAGAGAAATAAATAAATCATCCCAGTGGGATGGGAGCAGCTGCAGTCACTCAGCTGTCAGTGCGGGACAGGCCTCTTTCTGCTCCGCTTTTATTTCCACTTCACTCTGTTCTGCTGCGTGCACTCGGCTCTTCTGTGAATTTGCAGATATGAAGGTTTTTTCCCCAGCTGCCTTTGATCTGTACAGAAAGACTCACCCAGATCTGCTTTGAATCCATTAATGCATCGAGTAGGCATTTTAATTTTCTGTTTCCTGGCTTGTTTCCCTTTGTCGTGTTACTGAACTGACAAGTTCTCCGTACTCTGCCTCACGTTTGGCTTTTTAAGTCTAAAACGTTTCCTCTTTCCTGAAATGCTATGATAATTTTTAGCCAACTTCTCAAGGTGTGTTTTCACTTCTGCAGAAGAAGAAACTGAATTGCTCTCAGCGTTGATTACTAACAAATCAATCCCAAAGCACGTAATTCTTTTTACACTGCGAACAAAGTACATTTTACACCGTCATCTGCAGCGTGAATTGTAGTTTAGAAGCTGACTGAAGCCCTAAAAGCAGCATTTTGTTGGCAGCTTCCATGCCAGTGAACTCACAGCATTAAAGGAATTTCCTGGGCTGGAGCTTTTCCCACACATTCAGCTGTTCTGCAAAGACCCGCTGTCTTTTCCCCCAACAATTGTGAATTTAGCACAATGTACAGGATTCTAGCAAGAACCCTGGTTGCTCAAATGCCCTGAACACGTGGCCAGAAGGATGAGGAGTGGACACGCTTCTTGTTGATCAAGCACAACCATTTCAGTGGAGAGAAAGCACTGCACTCAGTCGGGTCCCTGGGATAGCACTGCCTTTGGGGAGGAGAGGTGTTAGAGGTCACCAAGCTGGGAATCGTGGACTGTTGCAAGCATTGGACCCGTCCGTTTATTTCTAAGTTCCCGTTGTCAAGTGTGGTACAGTGGGGTTGAGAAAGGAATGTATTTTGGCTGACCAAGATGATGAATGTATGATGCTTCATGTTTATTTGTAATGTCCTTTTTATACTTAGAAATTGCCGACATCTGTATCTGTATGTAAATAAACGTTTAATCCTTTCCAGCTGGTGTTTTAAAGTGTCTGATTTGATTGATTTTCTTAGCTTTGATCTGCAAAGATGCCTTTAACATGGACGTGAGACAAACTGCTTCCCTTTAGGATGTGATTTAATTCAGGTCTACAACTGCCAAGGATTCTGCTCGAGTTCAGCACCCCACGGCACTCTCAGCAAGGGCACGAGGTACAGATTTCATCCATGGGAGCAATGTCCCTTTGCATGAGAGCAGCAGAAAGTAATCTATTTACAACTGAAGTGTTCACAGCTACATTGGAAACACCAAAGAAAAGACCACTGCAGTCACTGGAGGGTGGTGTGTTTGGCAGAGGGAACATCTGCACGCAAAGTCATGGACAGCCGGTCCAACTCCTGCCCTAGCAGGGATGCTGGGGTTGTGTGGATGAAGGCCATGTTTGAGTTGCCTTATGCTCATTGGCCTAGTGTTTTGCTTTGTTTATAATGCTAGTTCTTCAGCCTTCACCTTGCCCTTTTCATGCCCACATGATCAGCCTTTTTTAGAATCATAGTCTAGGCCTGGGTTGAAAAGGACGTCAAATATCATCTATTTTCAACCCGCTGCTATAGGCAGGGTCACCAACCACTAGAGCAGGCTGCCCAGAGCCTCATCCAGCCTTGCTTTGAATGCCTCTCCAGGGATGGGGCATGCCATTCTTGAGCAGAGAGAACCCCTGCCAAGCACACCTCCCACTTTTAAGCCTTCAGCCTTTTGGTCAACATGTAAAGTTTGCACTCAGACTCATCCTGGGGATCAGATGTCTCCCTTCTGCTCACACTTACACAGAGAAATGAGCTGTGAAGCCTGAAGTTACCATGTGTCTTTTATTGCCTCTTCCACTGACTTTGAAGGTCTTTCCTTGGTAAATGGCTGGCGTGAGGGCTGGGACATCTGCTCCACATTTCCCCAGGAAGCAATAAAACAGGAAATACAATTTGGAGAGGGAGAAGTTGCTGCGAGCTTCTAGGTAGGAACTGGAAACACTGGAGGAATACAAAGGCTTACAACAACAAGGGAACAACCTGCACAGGGGGAGAAATCCATCTTCACGTGTACAAATCCTTCTTCCAGAGCACCTGGAGCTCTCTGCCCAGGGTCTGACCCACAAGGAGACGTTTTGCCCTCACTGGTGTGCAGCCCTGCTGCATAAAACAGAAGGCTCTGACAGCTCTGCATTCATTTCAGTGGTATCTTAGAGACAGTCCTATCTGAAAATCTAATCTTGATTTATGGCTTTCTAAACTTAGAGATCCAACCATGGACTTGGGTATTGGGTTTTTTTTCCAGTTTTATTACCTTCAGAGTTAAACATGCTGAGTTTCACTTTTCTGGTGTTTTGTTGGGTTTTTTTGCACACAATTAAATCATATCAGCTTGTACCAAAGCTACTGCTTACTGTAGTATGGGGATATATTTACCACTGAAGAAAAAAGACTCGTGCTGGGTGAAACATTGCACACCGTGGTGCTGTCAGGTCCATGAAGCAGAAGTCCTGGCAGTGGTTTAGCACTAGATGCATCAGTTCTGCTGCATTGCTCCACGAAGATCAAACCCCCATGGTACAGTGGGTGTTTGTCCAGTCCATCACGAGCCGAAGATATCATACTCTCATAACATGTGGGAGGCTGTAGCTTTAAGCATATAATCCATTGCTTAGGATACCAGCCTCTTAAAAACCCTTTCAGTGGTGCCTTCCCTGTGCTGAGTGACAGGAGTTAACGATTTTTTTTCTCTTCATTTCTTCTGCATAAGATTTAAATTCATCTGCCATTTCCAGATGGGCTACATTTCCTCACTCCTTTGAGGAAGAGTGGATGCTGAATGTTAAAACACCTACACCTGAACTTGAGCAAAATGAAACTGGGAAATGCTCACACATTTACATGAGTCTTTATTGCATTGTCTAGAGTTAATTTACGATAAAATAAAGTAACTGCAGAATTCTCTTTTCCTCATCTCTGTGGTGCAAAGCTCCACAAATAAATATTATTAATCTTAGGAAGACAGTTGCCAAAAAGCATACAAACAATATAAGTGTTTTTAAACAGCTCTCTCATCCAACCGAGTCCTCCCAAAGACCGTATAAATAATTTACATTAACACAGCACAGAAATACCATCTTTCACAGTTTTGGCTTATGGAAAATAGGGCTCTGTGCTTGGAAGAACAACTCAGGAGACCAGCCTGTTGCCCCTTCCATTATAACCCCTGAATAATTTGCAGATGAGCAGAGATTCTTTCCTTCTGAAGAACAGCTTTCCAGGACCACGTCATTTAAAAACAAAGCCTTGGCAATGCCTGCAGACACAGGAGTTGCAAGAACTGTGGCTGTATTCAGAGGGCTGAACCTCTCACTCCTGAAGCACGCATCTTTATCACTGTTCTCTTCACTTCCAGAAATAGGGCTCTTGTCAGCACGCTCACAGGTCAATCGTGTGTCCCAACGAACTGGTTTTATGCTTAAAGATGCAGCTGGCATAGATCTCTTGTTTGTAGATGGAGAGATCCACTCCTCAAAATTGGCCGGTGACTGGCTGATATGGAACTGCTTTGGAACAGAGCTCCTACCTGCTGTGTCTTCACTGCTGCTCAGCCGCTCACGTTTCACGAGCCTGCCAGTAAGCTGCTGTAACAGAGTGTTCTGAAAGGAAGATCGAGATCGCTTGCACTTGGAATGGATTTTAGTGGGATTTTCAGGGGTGAATAGAGTGACACAAGGGCTGTGCTCCCCAGCAGGCCACGGGTTTTGGAGTGGTTTTGCCACGGGGGTTGACTCTGAATAAGGAACAAAGTCTTGAGCACGAAATGAATTGCAGTCTGAATCACAAAAGGAGTACGTTACTGGCGTGCTGTGCTTACGAAAAGCAAGAGGGGTTCTGTGTAGGGAGGATGTCTGTTTTGAACTGTTACAGGAAACATCTCCAGGAAAAAGCACCAATTTGGGAGTTGTGACCTTTTCTGTTGAAGGATCTTCCTGTATCAAAGAGTTACATGACTTATTCAAGGATTCTACAGTTTTTGCTACCTCACTCGCATTCACACCAAAGAGATCATCAGAAGCATTGTAGCTCCCTTCAGGGCAGCCACCGTTCCACATCACCTCTCTCTTATTTGTACTTTTGAAAGCATTTTCATGTAGCTCTGTCAATGGTTTTAATTCTCTTTCATGTAACCTTCTCATATCGCTGAGAGATGCTGGACAAGGGTCCCATGCTCCTGTGAATGTAAGATCTTTTCTTTGGTTTGGTGTACAAGAAGAATTTTCTTTGTTCTCACTACCAGCTAAACAGCTTTTGTGTGCAGAACGCACACAGGTAGCTCTCTTGCTCCTTTGTAAACAAGTTTCTTCACTTTCAGCAGAACAACGAGGGCTGGTAAAAGAACAGGCTGACTTTGAAACTTCAGCATTTGCTTCTTTGGACTGTCTGCTTCGTTTGGAAGCAGAAGTCTTGGGTGTAACCTGTAGGGACTGTGATGGAGTAAGTAGATGAGGGTGAGGTATAAAGCAAGATGCTCCATGTTCCTCGTCAGCTGAAGATAAAACACTACTGAAACAGTTATGCTGCAACATCTCATCACTTGGAGGATCTGGACTGGCCTTTAGACAAGCAAGTGATATTCTTTCGCAGCTGTCTTTCTCTGCTGGTGGCAAGAACCTCCCTGATACACTCACTTCAGGTAAGGCACCAGCTTCTGGGGTTTGCCTTGGATGAGATCTGTTAAGATTTACACTCAACTTGCTGCTTTCAAGAAGGCCACATTTACTTGCATCAAGATCAGGTGATGACACAAAACTCTCATATTCTATTTTGGCCAAAAATTCATTTAGGCTTTCTGAGAATGGGAGCTCATCCCAAAGCACTGAGTCTGTCTGAGATACTCCAGTTAGATTTACATGATTAGATGGTGAGGTTTGTCTCCTGCAAAAAAGCGACATCGGAGACTTTTCTTGGCAAGAATAAGTTCCACTAATAGTCTTTGGGTAAATGATTTTTACTCCAAAGTCCAAGGGATTTTGTAACAACCTGGAACTGATTTGAAGTGAACACTTGGTCTTTGAAGAAGAAATTCTCTCTAATTTATCAGTGGCAGAGATTCTGTCAGCTTGATTAGGCTGTGAGCTTAATTCATTATCCTCCTCTTTATTCCCTTCCTTCACTGAAGAGCTCCAAAACTGTGAATCCAAAAGAGTCTGATTGTTAAGGTTTTCACTGCATGAATCTGCAGACACAGGGCTCCCCTCTTCTTCATGCTGTTCACTCACCAGCTTTCCCACTTCCAGACTGGGAAAATCTTCTGCTGTTACCCAAGCAACAGATGAAGTCAGGCTGAAGGATTGCTGCCAGGACCCTAGAAAATGTTCTCTGCCACTAGACTGAACAAAATAGGAGTTTCTGCTCAAAACAGACAAACTGCTGAGTTCACTGACAGGTTCATCTACTGGAGCTGAAGACACATCAGGTAAGTATGAGCTACTGTTCCTGAATGTCACAGACTGCAGGAGCCGATGGAAGTAGCTGATAACAGTAAAGCCAGTAACAGCAGCATTTGGCAGGAAGATCTGGCAAGCTATAAGGTTTTTTGTACCTCTATTAATTCTGGAACAGTTTTGGAAGATGCTGCTGGCAGCAGAACACGCTCCATCTTCACTTCCATAACCCTGAGGAAGGAAAGAAAAAAAAATATATATATAGCGCTTTGTTTTAGGACAGAGCAAATAACTAAGGCATGTCTTCTAAGTCAGGCTTAAATGTAGGTCTCCCTTTTAGCCAGAAATGCAGAAAAGGGAAGACCAGTCTGTCAACAAAGCATAACTCCCCAGGAAATAAGCACTGGCAAAAGCTATAAAGGGTACCACAGTAAGAGGTGCTTCCCTCTTTGCAATTATACAGTTTTGGAGCTAGAAAAATGACCAGGAATTCTAAGGAAGGACTTCACAGAAATTTTCTACCTCCTATTAGGGCACTGGGTGCCCCAGGGCTTCCTCCAGTTCAGCTCTGTGCAAGTGGGCAGCTGCCTAATGCTCTTCTTTTATCTAGGAGGCACTGCACAGTACTTGAAGCAAAACATTCTGGTACCAGATACACGACCTGGCAGCTCAGCTATCAAAGCCAGCGAGGTCTTTTCTATGTGCTACCTCTACCCCTTGTGTTCAAGAAACATTCAGATGTTGTACTAAAGGACATGGTTTAGTGGGAAAATCCCAGTGGTGGGTGGGTGCTTGGACCAGATCATCTTGGAGGTCTCTTCCAACTTTGGTGATTCTGTGATTCCATTAAATGGAAAATAAACTACAACCTTATTTTTCCCCTCAGATTTATTTGGAGAAGAGTATTTCAAAGGAGTTTCAGATACAATTCCTTATACCACCTGCTCCACCCTCCAAAGATGTTGTGGGTCGAAAATGACATTTAAACCAGAGAAAATTATCTAATGTTTTGAGAAGAGGATAAAACACCTTTTACCTCTCCCTCGAGGTCTGGCAATGCCAGAGAAGACAAAACCCATCCTAAAATTCAGCCATCCTCCTGAGTCTGCACAGGGTGCAAAGATCGAGGCTGAAGGCTGTTAGCCAAGGACAACACCCTTCTAGCTGTAAGGCTTAAAAGTAAGACTTGTCTTAGAAGTTAATATAAATGAACACTACAACAGTATACTATGTTGTTTCTGAGTTTTATCTGGGAGAGTGCAACTATGTGCACAACACCACCACACAGAAATGTTAGAGCCAAAGGCTGAACAAATGGTCTTAGTGTATGTGTTCAGGCAAACGAACAAGCTTATGTGTGCAATGAGCAGCAACAAGGTTACTGATATGCAGCATGATTTCTCATATCTGTAAGGGCAGCAAGCAGAGATAGGGTGAATGGCTCCAATAAAGAAATTTAATCCAGAAGGTCTTCAAACTTCCACTGCTTATGCACAACAAGAGATAAATCTCAGCTCAGGTACAAGGCTTGCATCTACAGGAGATTAAAAGCACCTGTGCCAGGGAGGATTTATTATATGAACAACTCTCTAGAGCACCACTTGAAGAGAACTTAAAATACAGTTCCCATGCATTATGTAAATATTACTAAGAACTAAGATTTCAAAGTCTGTTAAACACATGGACAAGCCACAGATCATATGTTGAGCAGCTGTACTTCATCAGCATTTTTAAAGACTCTTAAATCCAGAAATGTTAAAATGCTGCAAGGGGATGTGTGCATTTCCCTGTGTTTTAGGAACCAGGAGGCAACGCAGCGTGGAAAAGGTGAGGCAATGCTTACAAATAAGGCTGTTTCATGCTTGAACTGTACATGCTGTTTAGCTTTTTTTTTTAATATTCTGATTCCAAGCTGTTACTGACAAGCACAGGAGCTGGCATTGCTCTGCCTCCCTGAAAAGCAGCCCGACAAGCTGTCAGGCTGACTACTGCCATTCAAGATGACTTTTGAACATGACTCATTTATAATAATACACGAGTCTGAGGAAGAGGATAAGAGTAATTCCCATACCCAGGCCCTACATTTTCTCCTCAGAATAACAGCATTCCAAAAAGATGTCTTGTTTATGACTCTGACTGGATACAAACTAATGAAAAACTCAATACAAGAGAGTTATGGGGATTAAAACTTACCTTCACTCCAAATATAAATCTTTTTCCAATGAAACAGGTTTCAACTGCTTGAATTAACTCTCCTGGAGATTCAGTTTTGTTTGTTTCTTTTGATAGATGATTAAAGTCTTGAATGCATCTTGAGTAAAAACACACAGAGAAGTAATGCACCAGAGGAAGCCTTACCTAGCAGTTCAGCTGTAGTACAGGTGGGACTATAGGTAGCTACTGTGTTAAGAGTCAGCTAAACAGAATGAAAACAGGCAATTGTGAGCCTACAAACTGTTTGCTTCATTTAACTTATTACAATGAAATACAGACAAACTACTCTAAAAGTTAATTAAACATACAACTTTTGCATTTTTCTGTGTCTCTCCAATTTTTTATCAGCACAACTGTACAAAGGGACATGGTTCTGTAGGGAAATATTGGTGGTAGGAGGGCTGTTGGACTGGATGATCTCAGAGGTCTTTTCCAGCCTTGGTGACTCTGTGATTTATATATTACAGTACTGTCATATATGCTGCTATGTCTCATACATCCTTTCTGCCTACATATTTATAGAGATGGAAGCATCTATATTAAGATATGCAAATAGTTTTGGTGCTCATGGTAGCGGGGTGACTTAGTGTAGAATGGAATATTAACGATGTTCATATGAGAATTGAAAAGTATTCATCCATGACCCAATGATAACTCTAGTCAGTGGGAAAGAACATTCAGAAACAAGCAGTGAATGTATGTGAGTATCTTACTGCAGCAGTTTCACATATCAGAAAGTCTTGATAACATGGGAGGTCAGGCTCTAAGGACTAACAGCCTTTCTTAGATACCCCTCATTGCTATAGCAATACCCTAATGTTTTTTTCCTTAATACAACCAGCTTTACACCTTTTTCTTAATCCAAACTGTAAAACAAATAAACAACAAACAAACAACAATAGCAACCCAAAGGCTGTTTACTGTAGGAGTTTTCTTCTGAAATCTTGAGGAAAAATTATATTTATGTCTCTGGAAAAGGCAATTCACTTTTGATGAAGAAAACGCCATCTTCTCAAATTTAGGAGGCAGGACTCAAGCAAGAAGCCCAACCAATCAAACTGTGAAATCTAGCTGTCTTCAAGAGATCAATGCAGGATCATTTATGTAGAAGTAATCCATCTCAAAATATCAAGATTTCAGGAAGAAACCAAACTTGAGCAGTTTCTCAAGATGACTGGTACTAGGAAATGCTGACAGGGAGCACTTTTAGCAGCTTCTTTTACTCACCTCCCCATCATCCAAGCTCATCTTAAATGCTTTTCAGATGAAGAAAAAGCAGCAGCTATATAATTAAAAGCAATTAATTCCTTACCTCTGCAGATTTCCTGCAGTGATGCCAAAGAACGGATCTAAGCAACTTCCAAATACAGTAATGTCAAACAAATCATTAGTGTCAGCAATCTTTAGGGCCAATCTGTATCTGTAGCTTGCATCTTCAGCTTCACCTGTGCAGCCACACTTCAGACAGCTAAACCTGACAGGAGAGAGGAAAAGAATAAAAGAAGACTGAATGCATGAACTTCTGTTTACCACTGCTGAGGTAAGAACTAATCTGCAGTTGTAAGTGCTACTAAAATAACAGGTCAAATATTCCATTTCAAATTTTAGGATTTTTTTCTTCATTCTTGATCCCCTGAGGCATTACTATTGCTATCAGCTCAGTAAGGGGCCTGTGTTACTACAGAATCCCTATAGCTTCTTTTACAGATTTATTAAATGCTAGCCTGATGTCAATTCAGAGATACAGTGGGCTCAGAATGACCTCTGGGAAGAGGGGCGTCACTCTGAATTCCTTAGCACCTGTCTCTGCTTTATCCTCTTCTCGAATTTTCCTTTCTATAGCTTTTAGCATAATACCTAGATTAAAAATAATAATAATAAAAGTTGTATGTTCAACTTCAGCACGTGAAACAACAGATATTCTTACTTTGCAAAGCAGCTCCTTCCATTTTGTGCTGATATTCATTGATTTATTCTCTGTGTGTCATTTATTTGACATAACAGTGGGAGGAAAAATAAAAGCTCATATGTTTCTGGACACAAAATAGGCAGAAGTGTCTTAGGATTGGACAACACATTGAACATACAGAACAACAAGAAATAAAATGTAGAATTTGACTTACAGAGGCTTTCAGCTAATGCTTTCTAACCTAAGAACAGCACAGGATGCAGATGCAAGCTGTTAACACACATCATTCTTATAGGTTCATAGGTTCATAGGTTCACCCTTCAGTATTGCATGGCACTTAACACAATGGAAGCTTTGATGCACAACCATCTCCAAACTGCTACAGGAATGCAAAGAAACCCACATAGCATTAATTTCAGATATTTATCCTACTGAATTCTTTGATTGCTCAGTTATTGGTAACATATTGTTCAGGCCTGAGACAGTTCAGACCTCTGACAGTTAAAAGGACAGATGAGATACAGGACACACCTCCTGGAGTCCAGGATCAGCCTGGACAAGCAGCTCTGACAAGCAGGGTAGATGAAGCAGGAGTTCTGGACAGAGATCACAGAGGCAGCCAAGAGTCGTCTTGCACTACTCATGTGCTCACAGGATCACCTGAAATGGGGAAATCAAAATGGTCCACCCAGTTCTCATGTTCTGAGATGTTAACAAAATGCTTTCAGTTGGGTTTTCCCTATGCTTTGAAAGACATCCCTCAGGAAAGGATGGTCTCTGTGAATGGCAGCCCCATTCAGACACGTACCACTAACTTTAACCCTTTAAAAGAAAACGAGGTGGAGAAATATTATAAGAAGAAGCAAACTTTCATGACATTTGCATTCCGTTTCAGCTGAATCATCAAAATTCCCACTCGTTTTTAGGGAACCTTTATTAGAACACAGCTTGAGCACTGCAGCAAATCTATTTATGACTTTTTTGTTAATATAGAGTGAAGTCACAACATGACTTATAATGTGTTATGTGTGCAGTTCTGCAATCACCTTCAATACAAGTGACTTCGAAAGGAGAGGATGCCCAGAAAACCTCAAAAGGGCTGTGATAGTGATTCCAATTCCCATCCTTTGAACCTTTGAACTCTGCAGTACTGACCACTGGTAAAGAGATCGTGCAGATCTGACAGATACAGAACCATAGAGTCCTGATAGTTGGAAGGAACCTCTGAGGGCCATCTCATCCTACTCCCCTGCAACAAACAGGGACACCACAGGTCGCCCAGGGCCTGATCCAGCCTCACCTTGAAAGCGATACATAAGATGAACTGAAAATTTGTATGAAGAAGTTGTGTGTTCTTATTCATTCCTCTTTTCCTGCAGAATTATGTTGTCTTTACTATCAGCACGTTGTACTAAATACTGACTTCATAAAGTTCCCAAGTTTTAGGGATTTACCTTTTTTCCTCAGCACACGGTAGAAACAAACATTAAAAAGAACAACAAAAACAAATAAAGACCATTTAAAGACCATAAGCCCCATGAAAGAAATGCTACTGAGCTGTTCTGCAGGGGGCTCCTGCTTTAAAGATGTTCTTTAAGGTACTGGCTGAGATGCAGCTCCAGATATGCACAGGACAACGTGGCTTATATAAAAGACTCAAGAGCTGAAAACACAACACAGCTCCCTTTTCTTCTGAGACACCACTCTACAGATATCCTTGGTTTGCTCAGCACCACGGGATAAGCCATGAGATGAGCCCAAAAAACGAAGTCTACTTCTGTTTTTCAAACAAAATACCACTGCTTAAATTAAGGACTTCGGTCAAAACAGCGTACAGTTCACCCAAGACAGCTGAGATCAGCGTACAGATGACTGCATATGCTCACCACGAAGACTGTCTTAGCAACAAGGCCATCGCTCAGGTGACATTAGGGATCCCCTTCAGAGTAGCAGAGCCAACCCCACCGCCAGCGACGCACCCAGCAGCGCCTGCTGCCCTCTGGCGTGCACAAACAAACACGGGGTTGCGGATCTTAGGCTGCCACGTTTACCTTACGGCTTCGTCACCGGAATAGGGGCTGCTCCACCTCCCCGCAGCCCTCGGGGTGGCACAGGAGGCCGGAACGCAACCACCGTGACCGCGCGGCAGCCGCGGACACCGCACACCCACGACCACACCGCACACCCACGGGCTCGGAGGAGAACCCGGAAGGCGGAAGGGGCTAGTTGCTAAGGTCCGTTGCTAGGGGAGGGGCGATGCGGCACTCACCCAATCGCGTCGCACCGCGGAGGCAGGGCTGCCTCTCATCACCAATAAGAAGCGAGGAGCTCATCACGTGCGTCTCGCAGCCAATCGCCGTTTTCTCTACCGTGTCCAAACTTCCCGTGTCGCGCCTTCCACCTCAGCCAACCAACCACGAGAGAGCGCGCGAGTTAACCGCAGCCGGCGACCAATCGGGAGCACGCGTGCGAAGCCACAACCCCTCCCCCTCAGGGCCGCCCCTCAGAGCGCCCCGTGCGGGGCTCGGGCGAGGCACCTCCCCCGGCTGCCGGGCGGGCGGGCGAGGGGCGGGCCGTCTATAAAGCTGCGGGCCGGCGGCCGGCCCCCGTTCAGCCTGGCGATGCTACAGATGTTGTGTGTGCGGTTCCTCCTGCTCCTCCTCTTCGCCGGCTCTCTCGGCGCGCTCCTCGCCCCCCGCCGCCGTCGGGGGCTCTCGCCGCTGCCCGCCCCGTACCTCACGCGGTACCTCACGCAGCAGGTAGGGCCCCGCCTCCCCGCCCCACAGCGATCAGCAGCTCCTTGTGACATGTACAGCGAGCGTCTGCATCTTGATCCCCTGCCTCATCGTTAGGGGAAGTAATTATTATATTGACTGGGAAGCATGTGGAAGGGACGCTTGTAGTTGTGTCTGCCTTTGGCTGGGGGCTTGTGGCCTTGCTTTGAATCTCGCCCCCCTGGGCTAAGTAAGGATTGCTGTGAGTGTTTAATTCAGTTATGTGAAGAAAGCATCCCTTGTTAATTTTACAGGAGGTGACTTCAGTGTGGATGTTTCTTCAGCGTGGAGAAGTGAAAGCTCAGGGGAGACCTCATTGTGGCCTTTGCAGTACTTGAGAGGTGCATATAAACAGAAAGGAAAACAACTTTTTACATGGATGAATAGTGATAGGGCAAGGGAGAATCAGTTCTAATCTAGAAGAGAGTGTATTTAGGTTAGATGTCAGGATTTTTTTCACCAAGAGCTTTAGGGAGGAATAATTGCATGCACCAGTACAGGCTGGGGGATGAGCTGCTGGATAGGAGCTCTGCAGAGGGGGACCTGGATGTCCTGGTGGACAACAGGTTGACCATGAGCCAGCAGTGTGCCCTGGTGGCCAGGAGGGCCAATGGCATTTTGGGACGCATTAAAAAGAGTGTGGCCAGCAGGTCAAGGGAGGTGATCCTTCCCCTCTACTCTGCCCTGGTGAGGCCTCATCTGGAGTACTGTGCCCAGTTCTGGGCTCCCCAGTATAAAAAAGACAGGGATCTCTTGGAAAGAGTCCAGCGCAGGGCCACAAAGATGGTGAAGGGCCTGGAGGATCTCCCCTATGAAGAAAGGCTAAGTGAACTGGGTCTGTTTAGCCTTGAGAAAAGAAGACTGAGAGGGGACCTGATCCAGGTTTATAAATATCTGAGGTGTGGGGGACAAAGAGGTGAGGCCAGACTTTTCAGCAGTGTGTGGAGACAGGACAAGGGGGAACGGCCAGAAACTGCAGCACAGGAGATTCTGCACGAATGTGCGCAAGAACTTCTTTATGGTGAGGGTGACGGAGCACTGGCACAGCTGCACAGGGGGGTTGTGGAATCTCCTTCTCTGGAGATATTCAAGACCCACCTGGATGCCTACCTGTGTGACCTGGTGTAGGGAACCTGCTTTGGCAGGGGGTTGGACTCGATGATCTCTAGAGGTTCCTTCCAACCCCTACGATTCTGTGATTCTCTGATACTGCAGATACCTTCTGCAGTCTGTGTTGGCCAGGATTGATATCACTGATATGTGGTCTGGTAGTAGTGTTGTAACTTAAAGCATGACACATAACTGTAGCATGCTGGTTGTTACCTATTGCTGCCCTAATATTGGCGATTGTCATTCTGTGCTGTGATCTGAACTGCCCTTTGTCCCTGTGCTGCCACACTTCTGTTCTCACCCCCATTCACTTGTGGTGCCACTTGTTTTTTGTCGCCAGGTACTGGTAGAGGCAGCCTGGTTGCTGTCTAGCTGACAACAAAGTCGCAGAACTGCTGTGTGCTTGAGGTCTGTGGATTTATGGATAGATATATGTTGAAAGAAGGGAAGGACGAATGTCAGTGACTTTGTTTTAAAGATGATAGCAGGTCTTGCTCCCTTCGGTCTCTCCCAGGTTTCCTTCCCTTACTGCAAACAGAATCATACTGTATGTGAGTACCTACTGTGGGAAAGAGGGATCCTACTGATAGATCCTGGATGGAGTCTTCACTTTTCTTGTCCGAGTGCTTGGTACTGCAGAATGTGGTTGGAGACATCTGTATATTCATGGCTTGATTTCTGGGTTCTGTTTTAGTGTATTCCTGTGTCAGATATGAATGCAGTTGCCTGTCACTTGAAAGACATAGCGCTAGCATAAGAAGTCTAATCACAGGGTGGGATGTAAGACTTTCTTATCAGTAGCACAACTTGGAGGACCTGTGCTACCTATAGGTCAGGCAACAGCTGAAGGCTGGGGCTGGAAATTCATAATTGCATGATGATTCTGTAATGGAACATAAATGCTGTGATTACTGTATTAAGTAGGGGTGATGATACTTTGCTGCCTCTCAGAGTTGTTGATGTTTAATTGTTTACTTTGAAGTTGCTCAGGGGTTGAATCATCTGCCCCTGTTTTATGCTGCTGTTTCTCCTGAAGCTGAAGTTTCCTCTTGTTTTTCCTGTTGCTGAGTTTAATTTAATTCAGTTGAATTACTTATACAAAGTCATGCACTATAAAAACAATCTGACAGTTCAGCAGAATGTGCTGTAACAAAGGAAACATTTCTTACACCTATTTATATTTAAAACACTTTCTGAACACTATTTAAATATTTAGTAGTTCCACGCTAGACAACTTTGTGAAATATAGATAGTGGCTTGCTTGAATCCTGTTGCTTAAGAAGTTACCCATTGAACACTGTAAATAATTACTTACTGTTGCACTCTGGAGAACAGGATTTCAGAAGCTGAAAGCTTTCATGTAGGATCACAGTGTAAGTGGAACTTCTTGGCATTAAGACCTTTGGCATTGCTTGAAGGCTTAGTGTCAGCACTTCAGAGTTAACTGTTGCATTGGACTTCCTTCGTTTACCATGCCAAGAGTCCAGCATCCCAACAACAGGGTTGAAGTCTAGAATGTGGAGGAAGAAATTAAGCAGTGCCTGTCAGTGTGACTGGGATCTTTGTGTGTGCCCTGTGTGTCCTTAATGATCTTTATTATTTTGTCTTTGGAGTGGGACATTTTTCACTGGTGCCTTTAAGGCCTCTGCTTCTCCAGTGCATGAGTGATATTACCCTGACAGAAAGATTCCTCATGCTGTCACAGATGGGTGTGCAGCTGTTGGATGAGGGGCTGCCATCACCCATATCTTCAGTCAACAAGTTGTATCTGTAGTGGGGAAGCTGATCTCCTGTACAGCTTTGAGGCTAGTGTGACTTCTTTGGGTGAGAGCAGTCTTATGAGTATCTTGCTCACAAACTTGTGGTTGGTGTATTAAATTAGTCCATTTTTAAATGAACTTAACAGAGATGTAAGATGTGTGGAGCTTCAGACAGAAGGCCAATCTGAATGGCCCTTTTGTTGGCAGCTCTGGCTGTGACCACGATGAACAGTCACTGGGAAGACACTGAAGCATTTGAGAGCTATCTCCTCCAAGTAGAGATAATCTCATGATGGGATGATGGGGAAGGTTTGGACTCGGGCAGCTTTTCTGACCTCTGGGGAGCCTTGACTCGTACCTCTGGATTCTTCAGTGCACATACCCACGTATGAGAACTTCTGTTGTGGTAAATGTGGTACTGAGTGGACAACTGCTTGAGTTTAGTGAAATTCAAAGGCTTCTCAGGGATTAAACTGTCCTTCTAGAGGAGTGAATCACAGAGTCATTGAGGTTGGAAAAGATTTTCAAGACCACCCAGTCCAACAGGTCCATGTCTGTTTATCACCAGTACTTCCCCACTAAACCATATCCTTTTATACAATACACAAATGCTTCTTGAACACCTCTAGTGATGGTGACTTTACCACTTCCTTGGGCAGCCTGCATTTCCTAATGCCCAACCTAAATCTCCTCTGGGGAAACTTGAGCCCTTCCCTCTTGTCCTGTCCAACCTGATTTCACCAAGAATCAAGAACTGAGTGCACATGTCCACTTTTCACTCTGTTTGATAGTTGAAGCTGTGTCAGACTTAACGCAGTGGACCCTTCTCCACAATCCCACTTTGTGTGCACATCACTTATTCTGTAAGCAGCTATGAATTGGCCTAAAAACCAACTCAGCAACACTTTCTTTGTACGTGCTCAGCAAATTTCTGTGTCTGTTCCTCCAGTCAGATTCTTTCAAGCAAGACATGCCCACAGTGTGGCCATTGCCAAAAGATTGGATTTGGTAGCATTTAATCACTTTTTAGATTTCATAGCCTAGTAAATGCATGTAAAATCTGTGCTCAAACATATCTGTTTCACGTTGTGTATATGTAAAAGAAAGTTCTTCACATAATGCAGAATTAATGCAGTTGGATCTCTTCTGGCTATATCAGGTTTCTTTAATGGCCCATCCTATGTTACAGACTGAAGTTTTGAGGCATGGAAAATGTAAGCATTGATTGAAAGCACAAACAATTAGCAAACTGTAACCTGTAAAAACAGGAGTGCCAATTTCAAGCAAATAAAATCAGAGGCAGAGTGCAACAGAGGGGAGAAAGTACCTCTCAGAGAAAAGGGAGAAGACTCTTTTGGGAAGTGCAATTAGAGGAAGCCAGTGAATCCTAGAGTTCTCCCACGCTCGACTGTGATACTCAGATTTTCTTAAAGATATTAAAGCAGATTGAAATGAACACTTTTAATTCTGGTTAGCAGCTTTTTGGCTGCCTGTTGTGACTCAGGTTGGTGTCTCAGAATAGTAACAGATGTTGGGAATGGTAAGAAAGGTTTGTTTGGCACGTCTGGCAACACAACACAATAGCACTTTTAACTTCTGGTAAAGGAAAAAACAAGTGATTTTAACATAACTTTTAATTGGTACCAGGGGGCTGTGTCAGTATTCAGAGTAGTGATGCTAATGATTGTTTTTTGAGGAGAATTACTTGGCACATATGTTTTACTCATCAAGTAGTACAAGAGTACTTGGCAGCTCTTACTCTGTGATTTCATAGTGTGATTTAAAACGGGAGCTGTAAGCTATACACCAGGTCTATAAGCAGAAACAATAGCACTCATTCAGGGCACAGGAAAACAGGGAAGTACTTGTTAGAGCTTGTCAGTGAATTTTTATTTTTATGCACTACTTATCTGGGGGTCACAATGCAGACATAATCTGCTCAAATTAAGCAGGAAACACTTAATTTCCTCACAACTTGCAGTCTCTTCAGCCAAGTGAGCAGTTCATACGAAGGGCTACAAAAAGCATTGGTTGCTGCCCTCTCTGAAAATAAGCATTTTTATCTTGAGCTTTAACCATTGAAAAGTGGGACCCTGAAAGATATGTCAGTCCTTTTTTTTTTTTTTTAGTAAAGAAATAAAGTGCTGACTTCTGGAGTTGGTTCAGCCCTTCTGAAAAGGTGTTTGTGGAGTAAGGCCTGGGAAGAAACTCCAGACAAGAGGTGTTCACTGAAAGGCCTGGATGTGTGGGATGCAAGTGTGCAGGGAGCTCAGGTACCTGCCAGGCCTTCTGCCTCTCCCTGTCCATAGGGACACACTCAGTGCTTCTTTCATTTCTGGTGAACTGATTCTGCTTCCAAAGGGAGTACATCTTCTTGCACTGTGAATCGAGTAAAGGACCTGGTAGCTTTCTAAAAGCATCCGCAAAGGGATCGAGTGTGTAGAAGAGGTGTTTGTAGATGGCAATTTCCATGCAGTAACTTCCTGTTAAGACAACAGGAACAGAAAGTGATGGGTATTAGGCCCTCTGACTCCCCAGGACTTGGACTGAGGCCAGACTGAACTCAAGCAAGTGGGTGAAAGCAGAACGAGCACTAACACATCTTTTGATTTATGCCTCAAACCAGCAGCTTGTTTTTCCTTGTTGCCTGACTTCCTGAACATGAGTTCTTCCACAAAACTGCTCAAAACCACGGGCTGCTCTGACAAATGCCTGTCCACCTACAATTGTAGTTTTCAGTCCTTTGAGTCACACTTATGAGGGATGAAATATGGATTTACTATAGCTCTTAAGCAGTGGCTGCTGTCCTACAAGCTAATGGCAAATAGCTTTCTGAAAACGTCTGTGGAGTGGTTCCACCTGTGCCAAACAGAGTAGTTTGTAACCATGTTCCAGCCTGGTTTTAAGTGGGAAGACGGGAAAAATGAAATGTAAATAGAGATGTGTTCTTGAATTAAAATCTAAGGGTCTCTATTTAGAAAGGAAAATGCTGGCTTTGCCATGAGTAGAAAAATGTATTCCATTCTGGGAGATAACTGGATGCACTGGAATCAAGACCCATTGTGTATCCATGTGTTTGCCTCTCAGCCACTGGAGCAGACCTGGATGTTTCTGCTTTACAGCAGAGCAATTGGTAAATACCTTTTTACCTGCGGAGACCAAAAGGTGTTAATTCCCTGAATGCTGCCCATCTTTCCACCTCCCAGTGTCTGGGAGCCCAGCGCTCACAAAGTTGCCCCGCAGTGCTCAGATGTGTTGCAAACTTGTTAGAGGAGTAATTGCTGCCTGATACTGTTGCTATTGCAAAAATGCTCTATGACTAACTGCAGCTTTCAAGCATTGCTTTCCAGAGTATTTCTTCTTCCCCTTGCTCACAGGTGCTCAACAGAATTGGTAGTTATTAAAGAAATGATCCACAGTGGCAAGTGTAAAATCCCTAACACCTCACTGGTCTCAGTTGGAGCTGTTCAAGGCCTTTTAATTCAGTGAATGGTAGCAGCTCAGTGTTTTATGGGGGTTTTTTGGTCAGTGTTTTGTATAATTAGAAGAAGGGCTGGATGGAGAACAGTAGTTTTTCTGCTTATGTGCTCCTCATCTAAGTTTTTCTGTGGATCCCCTGGGTAGTGTGGGATTTGCTGTAGAAAATACTACACAGTAGTGATTGAGCTGCAGCTCAGAGACTAATAGGAGAGCAAGTTTCCTTGCAGCTTTGGAAGTGTGGGAAGTAAGATGCACCTTGAGGTGAACCTCTCAGACAGTGGCGGCTTAGGTTCTTGACCTTTCTGGAGAGGAGTAGAGATTAATTCAACCAAATCAAAAATGTTATCTCTAATTTATTTTGGAAGATTTGTTTTTTAAGAAATTTTTTTAGTTGCATTTGGAGCTGTAGGACACCATGAGCAGAACTGGAATATGTGTTTTATACTGATTAACCTATGATGCATCAAAAGGATGTGTAGATATTTTTCTTTCCTCCTAAAGTTAATCCTCCAGGTTAGTCTGAAAGGCAGATGGAAAAAGTTACATATAACTTGCTGTGGCAGTTATGGATCTGAGAGACCTTTCACAGGAGTGACTTCAGCTCTGCTGGCACTGTGCACGTTGGTGCATTTCAGCTTTATGCTTTGGGCGATGGAGCTTGGACCTGTTTGTTCTGTGCTCCTTACTCTGTACCCTGTCCCTGTGAAGAATTTGGCCAGGATAATAGTGCCTTGACTAGAAGCATCAATGGTGTCAGCTCTAGGTGAGTGGATTGCTTATTTGTTCTAAATTTGTGTAGCTGATTAATTTTCTGCAACACAAGAGCTCTGCTGCTTTGAGCTGAGAGCAGGGTTGCAGGGTTAAGGGGAGCAGGCAGGTAAGGTGGTTGCAGTGGTTCTCATCAGCTGTTTTGCTCACACATTCCCTCCAAAGCTGCAACTTTGCCACCCTGGAGTGTGGGGCTGAAAATGTGGGGAGGGCATGAAACCTCTTGGGTTGTCCTCTTGGATAGCATCCTGTGATTGCTGGAAGGTTCTGCACCTAAGTAGTTGAAGCCTAAATGATTTGTGGAGTTCTTCCTGGTGGGGAGCACCTGGAGTTTCAGCTGTGGTGTGATGCTACTGATTGTTTGTGGAAGTAGAAACTCATTTGTTTGTGATCTCTGTAGTTGCTTTGGTTTCTGAAATAAAAATAACCTGTTTAGGAATGGTTTATTTCTAATGAGGGCTGACCTGAGCAGCCTGGTGCTTTCCTACAGCATATCCTGTAGCTGTTTAAGTGTTCCTTGGTCTTTTTCATCTAAGTGCTTCGTCCAAGCTGTGTGTCACTGGGCAGGGGTAGAGTTCCTGTCTGAAGCTTTCCTCATCACTGCTTTTTAATCACTGAAGTGATAAATGAGTGCCAAAAGCAGACTTCCTTATGTGGTTTCAACCTCCCTAGAGCAGATGACATGGTTCCTGCAGGGCAAAAGAAGCTTCAGTAAAATACACAAAGCGTGACTGGAGTCAAAGGGCAGTGCGTTCACAAGGACAGAGTCACAATGGGGGAGATCCTTCCATTACAAGGATTTTGAAACTCCCAATGCAAATCTGGCTTTGCTCAGCTGGGAGCAAGCTCCAGCAGCTGAAAAACTGCTGTTTTTTCTACATCACAACTAATAAAATGGTTGGAATCCATAGACAAAAAGCTTGTGTATTACATCTGCATGTTTTTATTAAATGGAAAAGATAAATTAGATCTAGTGACAAAAACCTAAATTGTTATAAAACCTCTGAATTATGGGAAGTATAGAAGATTGCAGTGATGCCGAGATTGTCTCTGAATTCCAATTTGTTTTATTTTGAAGTTAGTGGGTCAGTGTAGCCTGATGTAAGAGAGTGCAGTTTCCATCACTGAGCTCTTCCACGGAGAGCATCAGTTGATTAAGTATGTCAGGTCTGGTGCTGATCTTCAGTCTCAGGTGTCCCTTACACAAATAGCAGCCTATGGAGCAGAGGATGCAGAATTCAACTGGTGAGCACTTCATGGAACATCTCATTCTATGTTTTTAAAGTGGAAAAAATAAAGCAGAGCTAATGTGTTTTTTTTTTTTTTTAAGCTTGTTAGGGCAATCTGAGAAACCCATGTCTGAGATGAAACTCAAGGGATGTACTACACAAACATTTACAATAAGAGGAAGTAAAGCAATAAGAATGGTATAGGGGAGACCAATATTTTAATGTTCTATTTAGTTTTGTTTTTGCTTGCATGCAGCCCTAAAGAGGTAGTGTGTGTATTTCTAGTGGTACTCTACTGCTGCAATGGTTTTTAGGAGCTTGGATATTTAATTGCACATCACAGCTCTTGCAGCAAAACTTTGGATTTCCTTGAATATAACTGTACAAGATGGCAGGGCAGTCTCTGCTTTCTTGAACTTCCACCTTTGATTCCTGCATCTCAGATGCTAAGAAGAAACAAAGCCAGGAGTCCCCCATCCTGCCAGGAGTCCCCCATCCTGCCAGGAGTGAAGCTGAGCATAGCAACACGATGGTGAAATCCCAGGGAGGCTGATGCTTGCTGCTGTTCGTACAGGAGGATATCCTCAGCCTATCCTGCATCTTCCTGTCCTCAGGAAATCATTCAGACAGGATGAGCACTCAAAACAACTCCATCAACACTTGGAGAGTGGAGTGTGCCTCTTAATCCTCTGGCTTTACACCAGTGAAACAACTGACTCAGTTTCAGATGACACATCTAAATTTGGAGAAGTAACTCTATCGCGTAGAAAATTGAAGTGAGGCATGACAGGAAGGCTTTGCTTGAATACTCACCAGAGTCTCAGAAGCGTAAAACCATCAGGGTATATATTTTCCATCTTCGGTAATGTTAAATGCTCTTTGTTAGATGCTACTCTACAAATAATGGTCCCTTTTTCCCTAAAGAAAGAGCCTGAGCTTTTTCTTTAGGGCCACAGAGATGTCTGGGGGGGCTGGAGCACCTCTCCTATATGGAAAGCTGGGGTAACTGAGCTTGTTTCTTCTGGAGAAGAGAAGGCTCCAGGGAGACCTCATCATGGCCTTCTGCTACTTGAAGGGAGCTTATAAGCAAGAGTTGGAGGAATAAGACAATTGCAGGAATTGGAAAGCACCTCGAGTCCAAACCCCCTGCAAAGGAAGTTCCCCACTATAGGTTACACAGGTAGGTGTCTGGACAGGTCTTGAGTATCTCCAGAGGAGGATCCTGCACAACCTCTCTGGGTGCTCTGTCACCCTTGCTTTAAAGAAGTTTGTATGGAATTTCTTATGTTCAAGTTTTGCTCCTTGTCCTATCACTACACACCATCTAGAAGAGCCTGGCCTCGTCTGTTTGCTTCCCGCTTCCCTTTAGATATTTATAAACATTAATCAGTTCCCCTTCACTCTTCTTTTCCCCTGGCTGAACAGACCCAGGTTACTCAGCCTTATACAGGAGATGCTCCAGGCCCTTCTTCATCTTTGTGGCCCTCTGCTGGACTCCTTCCAGGAGACGTCTGTCTTTTTTGAACTGGGGTGCCAAGAACTGGACACAGTATTCTAAATGTGGCCTCACCAGGGCAGAGTAGAGGGGGAGAATCACCTCCCCTGATCTGCTGGCCACAGTTCTGTGTGCTCTGATAGCAGTAGGACAAGGGGGAATGGCTTTAAATGGAAAGGGGAGATTTATGTTATGTGTTAGGAAGAAATTCTTTGCTCACAGGACAGTGAGGCCCTGGCACAGGTTGCCCTGAGAAGCTGTGGTGCCCCATCCCTGGAAGTGCTCAGGGCTGGGTTGGATGGGGCCCTGGGGGGCAACTAGCTCACAGCAGTGGCATTGGAACTAGGTGGTGATTGTGTTCCCCTCCAACCCAAGCCACTCTGATTTTGCTCTCACATCTCTCTAGTCATTAATGACCTTAAGGTGCTGTTGAGAAGGAAGTGAGTTGTAGCCCACGTGTCCTGTTTTGCCATTACATTTCACTCGATACCACAGGCTCAGAATACTTTCAGAGTATATTAAGCAAACATCTGTATGACAACTATTGAACATCTGCTGTGCCTTTTTTCCTCTTCCCTGGAGGATGTGTGAGTAGCAGCATGTCTTGTTTTGGAAAGTCCATTTAGAACAAAACAAAAAAGCTTTTTTTAAGAAGTAGTCCTCTTTGAGAGGTCTGCATAAGCACAGGACACGTGCACATCCAAGGTAAGGTCAGAGAGCTGTGCCATGTCCTTTGAGCAGATGGCAGAGAGGTGGAACAAACTGGATATGGCTCCTCATCCTGAGCAGATGAGATGTGCTGGAGGAAGCTTGTTTGAGCTGAAACATCAAAGCTGCTGGCTCAAGCCTTCAGTCTGGAGCTCTGGGACAGAGTGGCCTGAGTGGCTGTGATTTTAATAAACCTGTGTTTTTAATAAACCTCAGTGAGTGCAGTTCTCAGCAGCTGTGGCCGCACTTTGCTCAAGGGGCAGCTGGCTCCAGGTTGCACCCATTTCACTGTGTGTTGTGTATATGTTTATCTTCCCCAAGTGCTTTGCAAGATGCTGGGAAGAAATATGGTGATTTCTTTTTAACTGCATTCCTGGAACTTCCATATGTGGAAATGAAATTCTCTTGTTGCTCACCAAAATATTCTTCTCCCACATATTGCAGGTGACAGAAGCTTGCCTTAAATTTATTTGTGACTTCTTGCTTCCAGTGTTCTTCCTTTCTCTACTGGAAGTCTGTTATCAGAATCTGGTTTAGAGAAATTAAAAGTAACCCTCATGTATGTTAATACCTTAACCACTGTTAGTGTTAACCAGCATTAAGTATTGTACATAGGGGGAGAAAGATGGAAAAAAACCCCAACAAAACAAAGCAGTTTAATGTGCTTGTCTTCGTATGTTCTGTTCTACCTAATTGAGCTTGGTTGCACAAGTCAGCACTTTTGTCTTACTCTCATTGCTGAGGAGTGGAAAAGAAATCTTCTGGTTCGATTTTTTTAATAAAATCTGATGTAGTCTGGGTGTTAGCCTGTGTGTCATGTACAGTTTACATGGAGTTTGACATATTTGCATTTGATACAGGATAGGGAGAGAAATGACCTGCTGAGTGAGAGCAGGCATCCCTGAGCAGTGCTGTGGCTGCACGACAGCTCCATCTGCTGTTTTTTCTCTTCCATTTGTCTGTTTTTTTTTTCACTAAGCTGCCTGCACTGAAGCTAATATTGCAAGTCAGGAAATCTGATATGGTTTGTCTAGCCTTGTAGTTTGTACTCTGGTTTCAGGCAGGAAGGATGGAGAATCAAGCTTTAAGGCAAGATGTGTAATTTTAGATGATCCCATAAAAAGCAGATCGGACTGCTAAGCCTATTTTTCTGATGTGATTTTTTTTTTTAACTATCTAGAGTCACAGAGGAAGAGACCTTGAAGATATCTAGTTCCAACCCCCCACTGTAGGCAGGGACACCTCCCTCTGGACCAGAATGCTCACAGCCACATCCAGCCTGGCCTTGAATACTTCCAGGGAGGGGGCATTCACAGCCTCACTGGGCAACCTGTGCCAGTGTCTCACCACCCTCACAGTAAAGAATTTCTTCCTCACATCTAGTTGTACTTCATAATACTGTTGGAGTTTATTAAACTTCATTTATTTGCTAGATCAGTCTTATTGAATCACTCTTTAATTGCCTCAAGGTCTTAGGATCAAAGATTTTCACTTGACTGAGCTTGTTTGTCTGATCTACAAATCACTCTTGAATATGGCTGATGTAGAAAGTGAACTTAAAATTAACAGTAACTGTGCAAACAAAAAGGGAGCAGGTGAGTTGCTGGCGTAAAATAAGCTCAGTGTATGTTGTTAGTACTGGAATTCAGTGAATCGACCTTAAAGGGTGTCCATGATAACATTACCATGTACTTACATGTGTAAGTAGCAAACTGTAAAGCACAGGAAAAAAAACACATGTGTAACTTAGCTGTATTTCAGTCTGGCAGCAGTCATGAAGTTAGCTTATTTAGGATGAGGCATCTGTCCCTTGTGTCAAGGCAATGCAGTGGTAAGGCACTGGGCTGTAGCACAGCTGTCCTCTTGCTTCAGGCTCACCAAGGTTCTTCCTTAACTTTCAGAGTGGGGAAAATACACTTTGCAGCAGTGTGTATTGTGAATTTCTGTGCTCTCTGTCCCAAAGCATGCACCAATATGTGGTGTGGGGTGGCTGGATCCTGCTGGTCAGGAGTTGGGCAGCCCTTCCTGAGCTGCCAAGGGGAATAAGTGCTTGGATTTGTGCGTGTCTTGCTTTTTAACACTAACTTGAAGGTGCTCTCCAAATGAGATGTGGTTCTGTGAGCATTTGAGGTTTGGCAGAGTTATCAGTATGAAGGCAGGTGGCTGGGCAGAGATTTCAAGCCAGCAGATGTCAGGCTGTTACCACAGGCAGCAGTATGAAAGGGAAGGAACGATGCTTTCTGCTGATGGAAGTCAAATTTGGGAAAGTAGAGATCATCTTCAGCTGATGACTAAAAGTAGTGTTGATTTGGGAATATGTGGAAATTAGACAGCGTAGCTCTGCTGTTTAGTAAAAGCTTGGGTGGGCCTCTTCCTTCCAGAACAATCTGAGAATATAAATTTGTCCTTTATCCTTGTGAAACTCTTCCTTTTCTTTATTTCCCCTCTGAAAGTGACTGTCAGCACTTGCACTGATCAATTCTCTCCTTCTGAAATGGGTGTTATCCCTTATTTTGGCAGATCGATCACTTCGGGTTTGATGAAAATCTTACATTCCAACAGCGATATCTGATAGCAGATCAGCACTGGAAGAAAGACAATGGGCCAATACTGTTTTATACAGGCAATGAAGGAGACATCACGTGGTTCTGCAACAACACAGTATGTACAAAGCAGGTCCTTGATTTTTAAGTTACAGCCCTTCCTTCCAGCAGTGACCTACTGAAAAATAACAAGAGGCCATCAGTCATCTAAAGAGAACTTTACGATAGTGGTTATGAAAGCTTCTGGAGAAAAAGTAAGCTGAAAAAGCATAGGAAAGGTTTTAAGGGATTCAAGGTCCTGTTTGAAGTCCACAGAAGTTAAAGGGAAGCTCTTGCATTAACTTCCTTGAGTCGAGAAGAAAACTTGAGGAAACTCTCTATGATGTCTGAAGCTAAGGATGAAAGAATTTGGGCCAAACAATATCAATCCCATTATTTACAATGCTTCTGAGTAAAATGAGGGAGATTGATTGCTTTGTTTTGTTTTCCTCTAAGAAAATTTAAGAAAAATATTAAGTGAAATGAAGGTGCATAGTAATTAAGAATAGATGCTTGTTCCCTCACTAAATCCTTGGAAGTTTTTACTTCCCTGATAAATAGTAGAATCACTAAGGCTGGAAAAGACCTCCAAGGTCATCCAGTCCAAATGTCCACCTGTCACCAATATTTCTCCACTAAACCATATCCCTCAGTACAACATCTAAACATCACTTGAACACCTCCAGAGATGGTGATTCCACCACTTCCCTGGGCATGCAGAAGGGAGTGTGGGTATTTTTCTCCTACTTCAGTATAAAATCCAGTGGTTCAACAGGAGCAGGGCCTGAAGTATCCAAGGATTACTTATGTACTTTGTTCTGGCGGCTGGTGAGCTGTCTGCCCCTTTCCACAACTTCAGTGATACGTTAAAACCAAATTGCAGTCTGTCTTTTTGGTTGTATTTGATTGTGATGTCTTCCTAATCGAAGACCAAAATTCAAGGTGCAATAGATTAGAAGTAGAGACTTTTAAACAAGGCGAGTCAGTCACTGTCAATGTCTGTTTTTCTCCAACCAGGGTTTTATGTGGGATGTGGCTGAAGAACTTAATGCCATGTTAGTATTTGCTGAACATAGATATTATGGAGAATCCTTGCCCTTTGGAAATGAATCTTTCAGTGTAAGTGTTGTCTTTACTTTCTTCTTTGGATGTGTTCTATAAAAACAAAAAAAAAAAAATCTGCTTATTCTTGTCAGTGCAGTAACTTTTTGGCTGAGTAAGATATGCTAGAAATAAATTACTATCCTATTTTTGTAACTACTAGTTATAAATTTTAATAAAATCTAGGATTTTCTAGCACCTGAAAGGACACTGAAAAGATTACTCAGTTTGTCAGGCACAATTTCATAACTCAATGTGTAGTCTGGGGAGAGAAGACAGATACTGCTGTATAAAATGCTCCTGTGTTCTCTATCTCAGGATTCCAAGCATCTGAATTACCTGACCTCAGAACAAGCTCTGGCAGACTTTGCAGTACTAATTGAGTACTTAAAGGAGACCATTGCAGGAGCCCATCACAGTCCTGTCATAGCCATTGGAGGGTCTTATGGGGGCATGCTGGCAGCCTGGTTTCGGATGAAATACCCCCATGTGGTAGTTGGGTGAGTTTACTGTTCTGCTGTCACCTCTGTGCTATCACTGTTACAGTATACTGTAATTCAAACTGGCTTCATTTCTTCACTATTGGGAGGACAAACTAAAGCACTTGGAATTTGGGAAGAGATACTGTCTACCTCAAAGGTGACTGTCGGTGAGCAGGTACTGGATAACCTACACTTTCACAGATGTCTTATTTCGTGTTGGGTTTTTTTTAAGCCAATAGTTTGAAACATTGTCTCTGCACCTCCTTGGGACAGGAGGCAAGTTTTTGATCTCTTCAGTGCCTTGTTTCCTCTGTAGGATAAACAGTAGTAATTCCGTTACTGTTGCCTGCTAGGGAGTAGTTCTGTGTAAACGCTGTCTTCAGATGATTTTGCAAGTGTTTAGTGAGAGGATTAGTTGCTAGATGATACTTAGCTCACTTTACTATTTGTCAGAATTTCCACTTGATGTATTTACTGATGTCTTTGCACTAGCGTCCAAGACTTGTAATTTTCAACAGCCTTTGCATGCAGACCTACAGAGGAGTTCTGCAACATTATGGGTTAGCTTAGCTAGGGATGGGTTGAATTATAAATGCTGCTTAAATAGTGGCTGTGGCAGAAGTATTGCCCAGAGGGCAGATAATCACATCGCAGGGGTTCAGAATACATGTTTTTCTCCAAGCAGTCTTGGTTTTGTATTCATTTGCAGAGCACTGGCAGCCTCTGCCCCAATCTGGCAGTTTGGTGATTTGGTTCCCTGTGGTGCTTACTTTACCTTAGTAACTAATGATTTCAAAAGGAGTGGGACTGGCTGCTCAGAAAGCATCCGGAATTCCTGGAACGCAATTAACCACCTTTCTTCAACAGGTAAGACTTTACCACTGTGCCTTCAAATGGCTGTCATGTTTAGGATTATGTTATGATATCTTCAATTAGTGTTGTTGCATCACTCCTTTAACGTGGAGATGTATTGTTGCTGGTGGTTAGTTTTTCTTTTTTAATTAATTAAATTAATTCTTGGATGTGTTCAGCATTATTTTTGTAAGTGCTTGTTTTATTGAAGCATGTGCTTTATCTGCACGTGGTTGGATTTGGAATCCAGAGGTAAACAATCAAGATCAAATGTGCTGACAGTCTTTTTTTTTTTTCTTCTTAAAAATAAGTAAAAACTGGTAGGATGAGTTGGCCAATTCACATCAGGAAGGCTGAACTGGAGAGATAAAATAAAGCAAAAACAAGAATTCTGAGGTCACTTTTATACGTTCTATTTTGAGCTAGCTGGATTGAAGTTTTTCATTTGTTGGTAGATAACTGCTTCTTATTTAAAAAAAAAAAAAGTCAAATGTCCTGTCAGTCTTTGCAGATCCATAAGTATAGTATTCAGGTTGCATTTCCCATCAATTTAGCAATGTGGACTAAATTTCAATCTGCTCTTGTATCCCACATACTTGTATGTGAGATAAATTCCCAAATCAGCTACACTAAGGTCAGTTGTGCTGCTACTAAATATTTCACTATGTGATAATGACACAGACATATTAACTGTATTTATACATTTTTTCTTTTTGTGTTAAAGATGCAGGTTTGCAGTGGCTTTCCAGGACGTTTCATTTGTGCAGCCCATTGAGAAGTCCTCAGGATGCCGCTATGTTGAAAAGTTGGCTGAGTGAAACGTGGATAGATTTGGCTATGGTGGACTATCCCTATAAAGCTGACTTCTTACAGCCTCTACCAGCGTGGCCTATACGGGTAATCAAGGACTGGTGCCTTGGAGGAGTGATTAAAGCCTGGGCTTTTAAAGTCATTTCCACCTGGTTTAACTCTTTCTCTCTTGGTTTGACTAACTGCCACAGGTTACATCAAGAGCCAAGAATTTTAATCAGGAATTGTAAAGTTTCAGGTTCTTTGTAATGGCGTAGGCTGTACAAATGGAATGCTCTTTAATGATGATGCTCAGGGTATATAATAACAGAAAAGGATTCTGATAGTATTTTGAATTTACTCTGAAAAGAAAATGATTTCCCATTAGGTATTGTGTGTTTCTTGCAGATTTAGACTCCTATCTCTCCTCTTCGTTGCAGGAAGTCTGCAAGTTCTTAAAGGACCCCAGTCTCCCTGACAAATTGTTGCTGCAGAACGTTTTCCAGGCAATAAACATCTACTACAACTACACAGGAGAAGCCTCCTGCTTTGACATGTCTGAGACTGCAACAAAGAATCTGGGCCAGTTGGGTTGGTACTATCAGGTGTGTGTTCTGTCCTCTTAGAAATGCAACTTAAGTTCTTTATGGGCTAGAGGAGAAGAGAATTCACATAGCTGTTAAGGTATCGGACCAGATATAAATCGATGAAGCTGTGTAAGCACCAGTAAAGACCCTTCTGTTTGTATATTGCTTTAAACCTCGTTCTTCAAAAACAGGGAAAATGAAAGGGATTGTAACAATATTTAATAGACAGTGTCATTTATGATCCATGTTTGGAGAACATCAGAAAACAAAAGCCCAAGCTATATCTCTTTTTCTGTCTGGCTTAGAACTTGAACACTTTCTTATGCACTTTTTTTTAATCATAAACCCTATGAACTTTTGAAGACAGGTAAACAGGAATTAGAGTTAATTGCCACAGTGGGAGCTACATTGGCTTCCAGGCTAAAACTATTTTTCTAAGGTCAGGAAATGTTTTTGCATAAAAGATGAAGCTTTTACTTGATATGTGTTGAGATAGCTTGATGGTAATTGCCAATTAAATCCTGTGTGAGCCTCTTTATTTTAGTACTGCACAAATAGCTCTTGGACAGTCTGTCATTAACACGTCTTGTTGCTCTGTTCTCTCAGGTCTGCACTGAGATGGTGATGCCCATGTGCACAGATGGAGTCCATGATATGTTTGAGCCTCAGAAATGGGACTTTGAGGCACTTTCAGATGAATGTTTCAAGTTGTGGGGAGTGAGGCCTCGCCCCTCTTGGATTCTTTCTATGTATGGAGGGAAAAACATCAGTTCACACAGCAACATCATCTTCAGGTGAGCCTTGCTTGA
Source organism: Cyrtonyx montezumae (assembly GCF_038088225.1). NCBI lineage: Eukaryota > Metazoa > Chordata > Aves > Galliformes > Odontophoridae > Cyrtonyx > Cyrtonyx montezumae. Next base: position 5,043,723 of record NW_027071848.1, read on the forward strand.
GTTGTCTTTTACTGGGTTAGTCTGTTAGTGTTCTGTTTGCAGTGTTCCAGCTGAATAAATTGGGTTCTGTCAAATGTGACTTTCTTCCCCTGTGGATTCCTTCTTATCTTATGACCCAAGTCCAGGTTTCCCATACTGGTAAATCTGTAGCTTTTAAGAAGCCTAAGTATTGTATCTTCCACATGAAAGTCTAAAGTTCTAGCTGTAACACAGGATCTTGATCACTAGAATTATTGTGCTGTGTGACAGCCCTGTGGAGTGCTAGTGTGATGTTCCTCTTTAATTTTGATTAAAAAAAAAAATCAGGGAGCTTTCACTTCTAGTTACTGCTGTCTTTTAGTGACAGATAAGCAAATTTCACCAACATCATGTAAGGTCCCAATGTAAAAAACTGTTCCTTTTGTGGGAAGGCATACAAGTAATATAACACAAGTTCATCTAACACAACTTTGTACATGAACAAAATGTAAAAGTGTTTCAGTATACTACAGAATTGTTCATGCTTCTTGCTATTCAGTATTTTCTTATTCCTTTATTTCAAACTCTGCTCAGCTTTCAATAAAGTGAGGTTCCTCTATCTGTACTTGTGCTGTGAAGGGATTCTAGCTCAACACTTGGCTGTTTATAAGGATCTTACGTGGTACAGAGATGTTCAATAAACCCAGCTGAAACCTGTGCCCTCAGGAGCTGTGATTCTGTACTCACTGCCTGTGGCAGGCATCCCTTGGATATACTGCTCTGTGCAGTTCACATTGTGCAAGGCCTTTTCAGGGAGGAAAAAAACCCAACAAAAACAACACTTAAAAATTAGAATTAATGTCTTGGACGTAGTAAACTGTTGTCTTATTTTAAAGTGAAAGTTGTCTTGAATTGGGAGTTCAGCTGTTAACTTTGGTTCATTTGGCTCCAAAAGCCTGTTCATTTCTTTTCATTTGTCTCTTGCTGTTTCTGTCCCAGCAGGATATGTGCTCCAGAGTGAGAAAGTCCACCCTTTTTGGAAAGCTTTCCCTTAAAACAAAAAAAAAGAAAAAGTTGATCTAACTTCATTTTTGTGGTGTTGCTGATTTCCAAGGTTTCACAGATCTGTTCAGTAGAAATTGGTTTTGTAAGTGATAAACGAGCAAACAAATCTAAAGAATTGTTTAAGAATTTTTGCCTACTGAAGGAGATGGAAATGAGAAAAGCTTGAAAGCAACTGCATGAGTGAAGTAGTGCTGTACACACAAAGCTTTGTGTTCAGGCTGGGTTGCCTCTCTGCAAACGAACACATTGTCAATGCTGTATGTTTTATAGAAGAGCTCTTTATCCTCAAACACCAGAGCACTTAATAAAAAATATCCCTATGTCTGCTGGGGGATGTGGCTCCCTGTGGGTTGAGAAGCTTAGTGTTGAGGAACTTGCACAACACTTGTGCACAGGAGGGGAAGAATACTGCATCTAAACAGAACCACCACAGGGTGGGTTTACCCAGCTGTGATTTGGCCAGTGTACTCAGTGTTCGTTGCTGTTCCTCCCTCTGCAAGCAGCACATCACTCTGCAGATCCATGTTACGTTGGACCACTCAGGCACCTTCTAAGAGGTGTCGAATTAAGCTGGGTGGATCATACCTGGGGGTTTCAGGTTCCGAGCTGAGGTACCCATCTATCCAGGTCTGGGTGGCAGGGGGAGGCTGACAGTGAAGGCTCTATATTGAGAGATACTGGAGCTATCTGCAGAAGAAGGCATCACTGGAGGGGGGGGGGGGGGGGAAGGAATAAAAGAAAACAGACCAGAGCAACTACAGAGGATGGGCATGTTAGAAAAGCATGCACAGTTTTGCTGAGAGTATGCAGAAGCCTCTTGTGTTCTGGGTACAGCTGGAGAACTGAAGAGGCTCTAAAGACACGTTAGGGAAGGAAACTGCTTGTGGGATAGGCAGGACCCTATTTGTGCTGTCAGGAAAGTGTGATGAATTAAACTCAGGACTAGTACTGATACTATACATTGAGATAGCTTGTTCTGAAGTCCTACTTGCTTGACTACTGCAGGAAAGAAATTTGTCAACTTTTTTCTAGTTCCATTTGCATCTGCAAGCTGTTCTGTCAGTTGAGCAACTGCTTCCTCGTGTGCTTGCTTAGCTTTAGTGTAGGAATAATCCATTTCTGTTGGCACTCAGTTACCTTCTTCTGAAAGACTCTAAGCCTTAGGACACTTGGTGGTGGTGCTCTGTCCTGCCTCTCCTGGGCAGCTCTCACTTCTCAAACTGTGTCCGTGCCTCTGGTGCCGTCATTTGGCAGGAGCTGCAGAGGATGCAGCCAGCAGCTCCCAGAAAAGCCAGGGATTGTTGTTTCCTCGTGGCATGCTTAGTTTCCATGTGACTGGGAGCCAAAGATCCGAGTCCACGTACATCTTGAGTCTCTCAGCAACTCATCCCCCTGTTGCCAAGGTGCTCTGCTGATTCAGATGACCTTTTAAATCAAATGCTTTTTGCTTATTGGGCAGCTTTGTGTGCTTTTTGTCTTCCAGATGCAAAACGTTCCTCTCCCTTGCAGTCATATTTTAAACCACTGAAAATTAAGAGCTGTGGAGATTGAAGACATTTAGTGTTGGTTTGGGGTTTTTTCTTTTTTTTTAGTGGAGGAACAAATGAAATCATAGTTTCCATCAGACTTTTTCACTGTTATTTCTATACTTTTTCACTTGTTACTGTCTGCGATTTCTGGTGTTGCTGTGTGTTTCGATTCTTTTTCTAGCATGTGTCTCTGTCCCAAGGTGTTTTCAGTCCTTAGATCCTTCTAGAAACTTTCACTGACTTACAGAAGCCAGTCTCTAATGTTTCCTTTTGTGGTTGTAACCACTGAGAGGGGCCCATCTGATGGGAGGTGGGCACAAGGCATAGAGGCAGAATAGAGGACTTTCTCTGTCATACATCTGCCAGCTGGTTGGAAGTCAGTGTGGATATGTTGATGTGAACTGCAGCCTCACTGTGGGAGCCCTAACAGAGCATTAATTCCTTACAGTAATGGCGGCCTGGATCCGTGGTCTGCAGGTGGGGTGACCCAGAACATCACTGATTCCCTCGTGGCCATCGTGATCCCAGATGGAGCTCATCACCTGGACCTACGTAGCCGCAACCCTTGTGATCCCAAATCTGTGCAACAAGCTCGGGCTTTGGAAGTCCACTACATGAAGCAGTGGATTAAAAAGGCCAGGCACCAGCACTGAAGTGGTACTCCACCAACTGTGGCCATGATACCTCTGTTGGCTTTGCAGGGAGCAGGGCCAGGCCTCATCGTGCATGCTGTCAGTGTTCCACTCCTGCTTCCTCATCTGTGTTGCAGCACTTGCTGATGCTTGTGCCCACAAGAAAAGTTGGCAGCACACGGATAACCTTCACTCAAAATGCATGGATTGAGCTGCCTGCTCTGTGTGGCTTTCTCCTTCAGCTTTCTTCCAATGCTGTGCCTTAGGGTAGAGTTCCTGTTCTAGGCTTGATGCCTTCCTTGCTGTGCTAGATGACAGTCCTTACTGGTGGTATATACAATGGATTAAAGGGCAGTACTGTTCATGTTGATGCCAAACTCCCCTGTGTTCAATGGGATTGAATTTCGGAGATCTCTGCCCTTAGCTGGTGTAATTTGTCATAAGGGCACAGAGAATGAGGGAGCAGAAATTGTGTCTTACTGCAATTGGAGAGGTAGGGAAGGCATGGACAGAAACTGGCTGTGCAGTTTGTAGGGAAACTAAATAGCCCCTGTCCTTCAGAATAAATATATCTTTATTTTTTAAACTAGTTTTCTGGAAGTTTATTAATCAAAGCTGCCTTAAATGGCTTTTCCATTCTATTCCACACTGAATGATCAGGGCTGGACCCGGACTCCTTCTGCTGATAACTGTCTGAGCATGCACAGTCTGCATCAGGGATTTTATTTCTTCCTTTACAGTTGATCCTATTCCTGAAATGCCACTGCGATAAGAAAACTCTGGGTGTGTTTTGTGTGTGTATATGTGTGTGTCTCCCACAAACACTTGGCTTTTTTCAAATCAGGAAGCCTTCAAAGCCATTCTTTCGAAGAGAAAGTGTGACACTTGTGCTGGGTAGATCTTACAAAGTGACAAATAATTGGGGCTGTGCCTTGTGTGGGTTCCTCCCTCCCCCCCATTCTGTGTATTGTTCAAATTCTGCATGATCTGTTTGCTGATGGCTCTTCAATAAAAGCCTTTTTACAAAAATTGTTTGCGGGACAAACTATTCAAAACTCAGAATGCAGCTATCCTCTTGGAGCAGGCTGGAGCACGGTGCTGAGCTCAACAAGCCAGGTGCACTGGGCTTTCTGTAAGGCTTCCAAACCAGACAAACTGCCCTGATTCATGAGACAGCATATTTGACATTAATAAATGGCTGGGGCAGTCCCCTCATTTTCCAGCTTTAGCTTCATTCACGCTGAAGCCCTTCTTCAGAAAGGCTTCTTTGCAGTTTAAAGGACAACTGCATTTCAGGAAGGCTCAGGGCAGAGCTCGTTGTCCACAGGCTCCTAAAATTCCAGCTTGGGTGAAAAGTTTTCTCAGCTTGGCTGATAGGCCTGATGGTGCCTTAGGCAAATACTGAACTAAGTGGTCTTTTCTGTTAGCAGTCTCCTCCTGCCCTCAGGGAACAAAGCAAACCCAACGTTGAAATTTCATCTTTTAATACATACCTGTGCATCTTCTTTCCATCGGAGTTCCCAGTGTTGTCTCACCTTACTCTGTGTTCAATCAGCACAAACACTGTGTGAATCTGAATGTCTTGTGCTCTTGTCTTGAGCAAAGCAGTTAGAGAATGTAGAATTACATTAACTGTTTTGAAGAAAATATATTTTAAACCAAAAATGACTCTGTTTTATTCAGTTTCTTTCTAAACCTTGCTGTCTGCTTGGCTTCAGCAGTGAGATTCTTTGGCTCTAGAACACTTTGGATCAGTGTTTTGTGACTTTGACCAGCTTATGAATTAGGTGACTTGCTTTCTGTTATCAGTTGTTCTTTTTTTTTTTCCCTTCAAGTGGCTGAAAACAGGAATATGAATAACATCTTAAGCATTCAGACCTTGTCTTAAATTTTATGTGCACATTAATGTATGCTGGTGAGGAACTGCCTGTGTAACTACCTCATCTAAATATTAGTTCTACTGATTGCTTATGTAGGTGAGAACAAAATAGGCCTTGGGAAATGGCTGACTTCTTTTTCCAGGCGTATAATGATGTACTTCATCTCAAGCCCTTGGTGTGTGTCATGAATGTTTTGGATTTAAAATGTATGTTTGCTGCTGACCGTGGAAGACATTGAAAAGAAGAGAAAAGGGATGAATGACTTACCCAGCACGTGAATCTTACTGCTGCAATTGCAGTTTGTATCAAAAACACATTAAAAATCTGCAATGCAAGTTTCTGGAAGTGAATTTTATTTTGAGAGGACAAATCTGTTTGTGCCTGAGTGGGATGGAGCAGGAAGAGAGCTAGTGAAGGTGATGACACAGCCCCACTCCAGACATTGGGAGCATCTCTGCACTCATTTGGTTGTGTTGCATTTCAGAGTTGTTGCTGCGCAGCGAGGAGCAGATCTGTTCACTGCTCGTTCCCTCTGGGATACAATCCAGTTGCACTGAGGATAAACCATCTTGCTTTTGGAAGCTTATTTCAGTCCCAAGTATTTCTTACGTAGCAGAGACAAAAGTGATTTTAACTGGCAGCAGCGCACAGCACTCCGTGACTGTTGCTGATGGGGGCTGACTGTGCTTCGTGGGGAGTTATCAGGGAGGGCTGAGGCTGCAGCATCTTGGGAAGGCACCAAGTGGGTCCTGCTTGTAGCTTGCTGTACCTGTAGGCAATTTCAGCTTTGCAGACTGTCAAATATTGTATCATCAAAGGAAGCTATAGAAAGAAAAGCCTCCTCTAGGAGCCAGGAATGTGATGTCTAAGTGTGTTGCAATTGGGAACGCAGGGCAAGCTTTGCCTCCCAAACTGTGCCCTGGCTATGATGTCAGTGCTTGAAATAACACATTTTTGTTTGACTTATGTTTCTAAAAAAAATTTAAGAAAGCTGTTTTGTTTTGAGTCTCACCTCTAAATGAGTTGAAAGTAATCATAGATTACCTAGAAGCTTTCTGTGCGTTGAAGACTTTGCATGCTAGATGCATTAGTGCTCTTCCACAACGAGTGGTGGGATCTTTGTCTGTCTGATGGTCAGGAGGAATGGCATCAAAACAGTGAACAACTTTGCTTTGCTGCTCAGGTAACACCACACCAAAAGTTCTGAAATTAGGATGATGTCTGGGATAAATTGATGAAACATGTTAGCATCTACTTGTAGCTTCCACTGCTACCAGTATGCTCGTGCTCCTGTGTCATTTTGATTCCTCAATTTCACTGCCCCACCTCAGCCTGCACTTTGTAAGTGTCCTTTAAATAGTGCAAGTTCAGTAAAGAGTTTGCTTTTTCTAGCATTAATTCTCATGCTGACAGCTCACTGTGCTGCTCATTGGAGCCTAACCACAGTGGGGACCTGCTGTGCCCAGGAACATCAGCTGGCTGCTGGGGTGCTGTGGTTGTAAGGTGTGGGTGTCTCCACAGCGTGCTGGCTCTGGGACTCTGTGTTATCGGGGTGTTTCCTCGGTGGGGAGCAAGTGCTCCTCGGGCCACCATTTGCAAACCACTGACCATTTGCAAACTCTTTTAGCTCAGTCCCCTGGTTTAGAAAGCAGAGGCAGTGCACCCCAAAGAGGGGGGGATAGCAAATCCCTTCCGTTTGTCTTGTTGTTTTCTAATGTATGCGACCTCTCTGGGTGGTTTAAGCGGTTTAGGTACTTTCTATAAAAGGGATCTTTTAATGACAAAACTAATGTGATTATCTTACCGAGTGTGAGAGGCGTATTCAAGGTTTAAAGAAAATCTGTTAGAATAGCTGAATGTATCTGCTTAATCCTTTCTCTAATGTGAGTGGACAATGCTCTGGGAAGCAATTGGTCTTTCTTTCTTGGAGTAAATGCCTGATCTCCAGAGGTAGGAACTGTTTGCAGCTTTTATACCCGTAGGCTTCACCTTCTAGAGAACACAAAGACACAGGAGAGAGGCAGGGAGCTCTGAGAGGCAAAGATTTTCCTCAAATAGCCAGGGGTGTAACCAACCCTGGGCCCATCCTGAAGGCTGCTGAGCACCCACTGCTCCCTTTGACCACGGTGTGAACGAAGGGCCCTCCTTTTGCCAGTGTGCAAAACCTAATCTCTGCAAATCAGAATGCAGAAGGGGTTAATGAGCAGCTGGGGAGGCTGAATTGCATCTAGCATCCAGGTCTGTGTCACAGGGCAGCACTTCCCATGCAAAGCCATTGGCTTTGGGGAATTCTCCAAAGGTCGTGTTTTCCACATCAGCACTTTGGAAAGGTTTGGATGTGTATGGGGTGAAGCTTCTTCAGGGGGAATGTGACTGTGCAGCATGGAGGGGTGATGCTTCAAGGTGCAGAAAGTTTTGGCTGGTACCAACCCAGCATCACTCAGCTGCTCTGTCCTCCATAGGGTTGTGCTTGTGGATCGCTGATCTCCCTACATTCAAAGAGTTTGTTTGCAATCTACAAACTAGGCTGTGTCCTGAAGTGAATTTTCTGAAAGAGGGAAGAGCAATTTGTAAAAAGAGGCCTTGTCATATCCTCAACAGGCTGCTGTGTGATCAGTAACCATATGATGGCTCAGGTTGGAGGTACAGCAGGGCCAGACCAGGCTGCTCAGGCATGTGACCAACTGGCTTCTGAAATCGTACAGGGATGGAGCAGTCTCTGTGGGCAGCCTGCTGCATGTGGTGGAGAAGTTTGACATCCAGTCTGAACCTCTTTGGGCAGCTTGGGTGTCTCATCTTTCCACCACATACCATAGTGATGAACTAGCCCTGTCTCCTTGACAGCCCCTGTAGGTTCCAGGGGCTGCTGCTGGGTGCCTCCAATGCAATGAATTATTCCTTCCCAGGGCAGGACTCTGTGCTTAGTTTGATTGAATTTCCTGAGCTTTTGTTGTCTCTTTCCTTCAAACTGTCTGAACGGAGCCCTTCCTTGAGAGTATTAACTGTTCCCTCCAACTCAGTGTCATGTGCAAGACTAAGAAAAGCTGGAGAATGTGAAACCTGTGAGCAGTGTGTTTTCTTCTCTGTTACAGATGACTGTGGCTTGGACTATTCTTAAAAGCTCTTCCTTTCTGAAGTACTTACAACATAGAAATAAGGCAGAGTGTCATCTTTTCTGTCTAGCTTCAGCTGGTAGGTCAAGCAGGACAGCCCTACACTTCTCCACTCTCAAGACCCCGCTGACCAGAAGTCATAGTGATGAGTGTTAGAAGTGTCATTCAGTCAGCACAGTCTTGGTGTTGTGATGAAAACAAACCCAGTAATTTCTGCAAGGATCTGTGGACCAGCCTTAACAGATAAGAAAAAACACAGAGTGCAGAAGAAAAGCTGCCTGTGTTACCTCCTTTCAGGCAGCTAAGATTTAGTTTTTGAGGATCACAGAGCCGTAGAAATGTTTGGGTTGGAGGGGACCTTGGATATCACCTAGTTCCAACTCCCCCTACAGACAGGGACGTGTCGCACTAGATTAGGATGGTTCATATGTTCAAATGAGTATTTGAGAGAACTGTGCATCACCATTGCTGTGTCACAGGTATAATGCAACCATTTTGAAATTGAGGAGTTTTGGATCAGAATAAGTCCAGAGAGGCCTTGATTTCTTTCCTTCAGGAGGAATACTACATCTTCTTGTGTTCTGTCACTGCCCAAATCCATGAGTGATGCTCCCTGCTCCCAGGGAAGTTACCCAGCACGTCTGGCCTGATGCTGGGGGACTTTCAGGAATGATGACAGACACGGTCCCATGGACCACTGTTTCCAGCACTGGTTCCTCAAGGACCCAGAGCTTTGCTTCCACTCCTGTGTATGCATCAGTTTGATAGGAAGCAGCCCAACCTCTTGCTGTGTGGGATGCCTGCTGGTGTTCCTCCCAGCACCCCACAGACCTCTGCCCAAAGCTTCTCAGCTGAGGCAGGCTCTGGTGGTGTAGAGCCATATCACTTTAGTCCAAGGGCAGAACGGTGCCCTCAGCTTTATGAAATGTTTATGTGTGTGCAACCATGCGTGGGAAAAATACAATTCCTCCCTGAAAAAGAAAGGAGTGACGTTTTCCCTGGCAGCCTGGGAAGACTGAAGACTTGGGGTTGAAGACTGGGGTCCTTGGCTGCCCCTCAGCGTTTCCCTGCATGTCCCAAGAGTGGGAGAGGAAGCGAGGGATGTTATTTCCTTGCAAAGAGCAGTCCCTCGTCTCAATTACCATGAACAGGGCTACTAAAAAGGCCAGGCCCTTCTGGGTCAGGCTAGAGGAGAGCATAGGCTCCTGCTTTTCCTCCCAGCAGATGAAGTCAGCACTTGCTACGCAAACTAGACTAATAAATGTCAGAGCAGCAGGAGGTGAGTGCAATCAAGTGCGAGAGCCTGAGTTATAGCAGTAGCCTGCTGAATTCCAGGGTCACAAAGTAATTTACAGAACAACCCAAATGTCATTCAATAATTATTCAGGCAGCCCGGAGCCCAGGGGGCACAGCCTCCTGCTGGGTGTATTATTAATACCATCAACAAGCAGCAGGATGTTGGTGTGAAGAAAAGAGCCACAACACGAGCGTGTGAACCTGTGGAACAAATGGAAACCACTATTAACAGGATATTGTACTGCTGCCTAACGAGTGAAAAATCTCTCCATCTCGTCCCAGCAAGTTGTTCAGCAAAATCTGAGCCTTTCCACTTCTGACAGTGAAAACTGCTCTTGGTGGTTTGCAGCAGAAGGAAGGAAGATTGGTGTGCTGGTGGCCGCCTGTTTGTATCTCCCGGCCTCTGAGATAGTCTCCATGGAGACTGACAGGGGGAGGTGGTTTCCAAGCACCCCAGAATAATTTAAATTAATATCCAGTGGACAATGTAAACCTTCTCTTTGACGTGGCGTGGGAATAAGCGATCACAACGCTGGAAGTGGGTCAGCTGAGAAGGAAGGTGGTGACCCAGCCCAGGGTGTGATCCAGTGCCAGCTGCTCAACCTCTGCTATCTCCCTCCTTCCCACCCCTGTCCTCCAAAGCCCCCACAGTTGGCTGCAGTGAGGAGATACATGGGCAAAGTCTGAAGTTAACTGAATCTGAATCATAGAATGAAATCATAGAATGACTTGGGGTGGAAGGGAGCACTCCCACCAAACCAGACTGCCCAGGGCTCCATCCATGCACATGGGACAGAGGTTGTCACTGGTGACTGGGAAGTACCCTGGGCATGGAGCACTCCTGGAGCACTGCTGAGGTTCACAGAATTGCAGGGGTTGGAAGGGACCTCCAGAGACCATCCAGTCCAACCCCCTGCCAGAGCAGCTCCCTAGCCCAGGTTGCACAGGTAGGCGTCCAGGTGGGTCTTGAATGTCTCCAGAGAAGGGGACTCCACCACCTCTCTGTGCAGCTGTGCCAGTGCTCCGTCACTGCACTGTGAAGAAGTTCCCACACACATTCGTGCAGAACTTCCCATGCTTCAGTGTGTGGCTATTTCCCCTCGTCCTATCACCACACACTGCTGAGAAGAGTCCACAGCCTCATCCCTTTGCCTCCCGCTCCTTAGATATTTATAGACATGGATCAGATCCCCTCCGAGTCTTCTTTTTTCAAGGCTGAACTGACCCAGGTCTCTCATCTATCTTGTATCCCTCCGCTGGACTCTTTCCAAGAGATCCCTGTCTTTTTTGTTACTGGGGAGCCCAGAACTGGACACAGTACTCCAAGTGAGGCCTCACCAGGGCAGAGTAGAGGGGAAGGATCACCTCCCTCAACCTGCTGGCCACGCTCTTGTTAATGCACCCCAGGATCCCATTGACCTTCTTGGCCACTAGGGCACACTGCTGGCTCATGGCCAGCCTGACATCCACCAGGACACGCAGGTCCCTCTCCTCAGAGCTCCTCTCCAGCAGGTCATAATCATTCATCAGGTTGTTAAAGGAACAGTAGCATCAACACTTTGACTTGGGATACGTGGACTCAGTTGTTATCCTCAGTCCTTCAAAGTGCAGAATGAGTAAATTGTAAAACTGGCACAAGTTGCCCAGAGAGGCTATGGAGCCTTCTCCTTGGAGACCTCCAGAAGCTGCCTGGATATGGCCCTGGGCACAGTGCTCTGAGTGCCCCTCCTGGAGCAGGGGTTGGGCCAGATTGACCCAGAGGTCCCCTCTAACCCCAGCCAGTGTGGGATTCTGTGAAATCTCAACAGAACTGTACAGCAAAAAGAAGCTGGCAACATAGAGCTGCCCACACTGGGCCAGTTCATCCTCCCCCAGGAGGACTTGCAAAGTCACCAGACCAGGGAGCCCCAGAGGTCCATCAGGAAAGCACTGAATGTATTTTGGAGGCACAGGGCTAGGCAGTCCAGGAACATAAGCGGATGGGATCTCTGTCTGGAAACTGGAAGCATGAGAGCTCTATCCTGCAGCCACAGAGAGCAGCCCAGCCTGAGAAGCAGCTCAGCCATACAAACTGTGTCAGTGGGCAGAAGTGGCATTTCTCAATGTTTTCCCATTTTTTGAAGATATTATTTTGCTTTGCTTTTACTCTGCTCATGTGGAGGTGATGTACAGAGGACTCTGATGTTGCTTCTATACTCTAGGTCCTTCACCTCATCCATGGGTAACCAACACATTGCTTATGACATCCATCGCCCTCACACCTCCCTCCTTGACTTCTCCATCCCAACACAGTGCATCCAGAAGTCACTGCTATTTTGTGCCTGTGCTGTTGGTGGGACCCAGGAAGAAGCAGCAAGTGATGTGTTTTTCTGATGTTAGCAGCTAAGAACAAGATCACCAAAAACACTTTGGTTTTCCCTTCTGTGCTCATGCACGGATGTTGCTGCTGATATTCAGAGAATCACAAATTCATATTCTGTGGACCCCACTGGAAAATAAAGTGTTTTATCCTTGTTCCCCAAGTGCCCAATACAAATGCAAATGAGCTCTGGGCGTAGATGTTGGTTTGTTGTTTTTCCTGGCTGCCCATCAGCCTGGTGGGGCTTTTCTCACTTGTTTTGCTCCGCATGTTTGTGGTGAGGGTCAGAGACCTGCTCCATTCCCACACCTCTGCCCTCTTCCTCCTGCTGCTGCTGCTGCCTGGTTAAAGCCCCTCTGGTTATTAACTCTTTAAAAGGTTTCCCCCCTGCAGTGGGGAGAGCTGATGGGCTAAAATCAAACTGGTACCTGCTCAAATTAACTAAAATCACAGAATCATAGAGTATCCTGAGTTGGAAGGATCACTGGGTCCAGCTCCTGGCTCCACACAGAACCACTCTGAACCCAAACCTGACGTGTGAGAGCACTGTCCAATGCTCCCTGAGCTCCGGCAGCTCGGGGCTGTGCCCCCTGCCCTCTGGGGCAGAACCTTTTCCTGATGTCCAATCTGAACCTCGCTGTGGTCAGGTGGGCTACTGAGAACATCAGAGTACTTCGTGTTATTGCTTTGCTGCACCCTTGCCATGCAGGGTTTGGCTCCTGGACTGAATTGGGTAGGAGGCCATGGCAGTGGGTTGCAAGCCAAAGTCTGCATGGAGGAAAGTGGCTGTGAACTTGTCTGTGGCTCTAAATAGGTCAGCACTATTCAGGTAATAAAATAGCTGAATAAGGGACTCCTAAATGCCCCCACAGAGCTGAGAGCAACCAGTGCTTGGCCAAAGCTGGTGTCCAGCCACCTAGTAAATTCACACCCTATTCAGACAGACACAGATTCTCTGTGCTGCTTGGTTTTTTGGAAACAAATGATTTCTAACTGTATTTAAAGCTACAGTTGAAGAGACCCTGATGCTGCAAAGAGAAGTCACACCCAAAGCCAGGCTGCAGCATCCAGACAGCCCCAGTGAAGCAGCCTGGCATAACCTGGTTTGATGGCACCACATCCTCCTGCACTAGAATACTGATGTGTCCCTGCAGTGAGCTCTGGAGGGAAACCCTGGCAGTCGGGCCTGCCCCATCCCACTTTGCAGGGCTCCAGCAGGACGTTCCCACACACTATCTGTCCCTGTGTGATCTGGGGGCTCAGGGTTGCTGCCTGGGATGAAAGGTGAATGCTAGGAGCCACCAGACCCTGTGTGCCACCCTTCATCCCCCGCTCTGCAATGGATGCTGCAGCTTATCTAGCTCCTAAAAAAGACCTCAGAGTTTCAAAATCCATTTGTGTGTGTGCTTCCTCTTTTTTTTTTTTTTCTTTTCATCTTTCCTGCTGCTATTCAGTTAGCATGAAACAACCCTCCAAATCAATCACGAAGAGATTGTTTCAAGCTGTTGCTGTTTTCCTATTGCTAATTGCTGCTCTGAAATCCCATTCGACACTGCAAGGCTAAGTACCTGCCAGGTATTTTCCCCTCACAGGCTTTTATTTCCCTGCAAAAATCAGCCCTGGCTCCTGGTTAGCAGTTAGTGGGACAATAGCATCCCCTCAGTACGTCTTGTTTCCAAAGTAGAGCCATGTTTTGGCAGGAACCGAATGCTGCAGCTTTTCACGGGGCCAATGGCACAGTCTGGGGCTCATGGACCCAGAGATGAAGCAGTTAATTGCCCTACTGGGAAGGAGGAAATTTCTTGTAAAAATCCAGAATCTGGTTAAACAATGTGGCCTTTTATTTTTCAGCCTTGGAATCAAGCCTGGCTGCCCTTGTAAACAAAGAAAGGAAAGAATCACTGAACCAACCCAACCCGACACATAAAAACTGCCCATGTCTGTCTTTGAAGTTCCCTTTATGTTGTTTGGAAAACTTAGGATTATAGAGGTTTCCTTTTTTTTTTTTTTTTTTAAGAAAAAGAGGGATGGGAGCTAAGAGAAACTTTTTTTCTTAAGCAGAGCAGAAGTCATTAATTAAGTATCCCATTCAGCCCTGAGGCACCGGCTCATCAATCAGATTTCTTATTAGCATTCTGATGACCCGTGCGACCCCCGTCTCTGTACTGTCTGCAGGAGGACACGGAGCACCAGACCACACACCAAACTCAGGGGGATTATTCAGTGCTTGTCCCTGCTCCGGGGGTACCAAGCAGGGAAGTGGGATGCTGCCAGATGTTGCTGGTTTGGGTTGAGGCAATCATAACGATAAGTGGTGGCTGGAGGAGGAGCAGCCCTGGGAGCTGGGAGGGGGAAATTGGCAGTGGCATGTGGAGCTGGGACATGGGGATGGTGGCATCACACGGTCCTCCCATGCCTGCTGTGGTCACAGTAAGGCCAGCTAGAGCACAGTGAGGCTGAGCAAGCAGTGACAGTGTGAATCCAGAATGACTCTGAAGGGAGAGATGAGGTGAGGGGACATGACAAGCTCCCCTGTCATGCCCACAGAGATCTCTGTGCAGCCATGTGTTGGAGTGAAGGAACACAACCTGAATGATGTTCCTGTGCCACTATGTTGGTGCTGGGTACAGGACCATGTCCTCCTTTGAGTCTCACAATCCTGCATACCACCACTGTCATAACTCGTCTGAATTTAGGTGATATTCCCTGAGCTACACCAGAAACTGATAGGGATTCAGCACCAATGTTTGGTCCGACATCAAGCAATAAATGTCCCACTAGGCAGGGAATTAAATCTGATCTTCTGCTAATACCCAACAGATAAACGTCCTTCTCTTTGAGGCTCATCCTCAAGGCAGAGAGCTGCTGTCACTGTGTCAGCCAGAGCAGAAGGAGACACTGGGGGATATCCAACAGAGGTCCTTCAGAACGACATGTCTGCTACAGCAGCTTCATGTCCTCTCCTTGGCAGAGTTCAGAAGTCAGCTTTGGGAAGAGCTAGAAGAATTGGACAAGCAGAGTGATGCATGCCCCCTGAGAATCCCCATCCTCCTGCAGTCTGTGCCTTGGGAACCCCTGACTGCACAGCTCTCTGAGCTCTGTGTCCCAGATGGTGCCTTCTGGTCCCGTACAAAAGGTGACTGTAACACAAGAGCTGTTTGAGGCATTTGTCAAAACAATTTTGACTGTGGCCGCAGATATGCCAGTATAAAAGAGAGGGAGGGAATAATGTGGTATATTGGGTAGATAATGCTGTAGAAGAGATCAGATGGGGAGAAACTCGCTACGTGGAAGAACAAAAAATGCCCAGTTTTGAGAAAGAAGGCTCACATCTCTCCAGTGCAGCAAAGGAGGATGTCAGTCTGTTTGGGTGCAAGTTTGGCAGCTGCTGAGCAGGTCCCTGGGCCATCTGATGCAGTGATCAGATGTTGTTTGCAAACACTGCATAAATTAAATTCCATGTACACTGAAAAAAAATTTAAACAGGATCCCTGGTGCCAGCAGCTCCTCTTATCGCTTTGAAGTCTGTTTGCATTCCCTGGCAGATAATCACCATGACTAACAGTTATCTGACACAGCCAATTTTACCAACAAAATCTGTCTTCTGACCTTAACTGACTATTCACTGAAATGACAGTTCCCACCCTCCAACAGCATAAATGCTAGCAACGTTCTCAAGTCTCCCAAGGAAATAGGTGGGCTCGGGGGACACTTGGTCTATTCAGAATAAGATGTAGTGAGTGCTCCAGACAGCTGATGGAGG
Source organism: Cyrtonyx montezumae (assembly GCF_038088225.1). Classification (NCBI taxonomy): domain Eukaryota; kingdom Metazoa; phylum Chordata; class Aves; order Galliformes; family Odontophoridae; genus Cyrtonyx; species Cyrtonyx montezumae. The sequence goes on from NW_027071848.1 coordinate 5,059,318, forward strand.
GGCTGAGTGCCTTTTGCTTCTCTGCCTCCGTTTTCGTGGCAATTTCCTTCGTCTGATTTATGTCTTTTGTCTTTGTGTGGTGCCTCTTCAGATATAGAAAGATTTGTCCCCTAATATAGAAAGATGGAAGCTTCTAATATAGAAACTGATGCCTTTCTCTGCTGTTTTTCATATATTTTTTAATTGTCCCACTCCTTCCCATAAATTCATACCATCCTTCTAAGGAAAATCCACATCTACATAGTGAGTCTGAAGCCGTGTGTTTACTCTGTGGTGGTCCATATCTTATGGTCCTTATGGAGAGCAGAGGGGAGGGCTCAAGACTGCGGAGTCTTGAGGATGGTCCCTCGTGAAAATAATCAGCATCCTCCAAACAAATTGCCTCAGGTACTGGAACAGGCTGGCGAGGGAGGTGGTAGAGACAGCAGGTTTTCAAGAGTAGATGTGACATTGTTTGATGGTACGGTGGTGGTGGGTTGATGGTTGAGCTAGATTGGTCTTAAGTGGTCTCTCCACACGTAACTATTCTTTGATTCTATGAAACCTGGAGTGCACAGTGTTTGCACTCCTGTATCTTGTGCATAAACAGTTACTGCCAGGGAGTTTACCCTCTCAAAATGGAGTGTGGTGATCTCTGGATGGATAAGAAGCGTTTTCAGGACATTTGGGCAACTGTTTTGTGTTGTTTTGATGCCTATAGCTCCAAAGAAAGGCGGGCAGAGTTGGCAGATGCACTGATTGAATAATACGTGAGTGAACGTAGTTAGTTGAGATTGATCCTGGGACTCTCTTCCTAGTAGAGAAAACAGGCAATTACAAAGCAGGATTCAACTTCAAAGCAGACCACTAAATTAGGGCAGAAAAGTTATACTGGAACTGCCTATTCCCCTCCCTCAACAAGAAGAGCTGAGGGTGAAAATCTTACCTGAGGTTCTCTTTGTCAGACATAATCAGTGGTTTTAAGACGTTTTTTTAGTTGCTCATTGGAATCTGTGTTTGGCAACCTGGTGGGTAGCACCTCACGGACTTTCAGAGACAAATGAAGGCTACAGGGGCAGCAGTGCATGTGTGCAGGCTGGAGTAGCTGTGTCCTGCTGCAGCTCTCCATGGAGGGAGCACTGAAGCCCTTGTGTGGGTCGCTCGAGGAGGGCGGGCAGTGCATAAATCATAGACTACAATCAGAGAATCACAGAATCATTGAGGTTGGAAAGGACATCTAAGATCACCTTGTCCAAACCCAGCCCATCCCCGTCGTGCTCACTGAACCACGCTCCGTCAGTGCCACATTTCTATCCTCCAGCCAGGATCCCCTCGGGAGCAGCAAGAACAGCACCAACATGCAAAGAGTGAAAAGCCTGAACATCATGATGGAAACCCAGGCCCCTGCCAAGATCCAGCCAGCGTGTCACACGGATCCCCAGCACGCATGGTGGTTTGGACACACTAAGCAGGAGCAGCCGTGTTCCCACCACCGGGCACGTAGAGATATGCCAGCATGCCAGAGGGGCTGCAGGGGCTGAGGGGGGTAAAACCCCCTGACGTAGAATTTAAAATGTGCTCTAACCTTTTCTGCAAACTGAAAGCAAGAAAAATGCTCATAAAACAACTCTTTGTGCACAGAAAGAAGTCCGTTTTTATACTGTTGCTAAGTTCCTTATTGTTTTCTGGCTGTTTTTTGTGTTTCTGTGGCAGCCTTTTCTGTGGGCCTCTTTCAGTGACTTAGCTATATTGGCCTGCAGATAATTAGATCAGTGCTATCATTTTCACTGTCCTTTTTCCTCTGGGGTGATTTGCATGATAATGGCAGTTTGTGCTACTCTCTCCCTCTCTCTCTCTCTCTCTCTCTCTTTTAACAAGGCACCATTTCTAAACATGAAATAATTCAGGGGACAATCTGTGAGCGGCTCTGTTAAGAAAAGGCTGAAAACATCTGTTTAAGAAAGCATTCCTGGTAACGAAAATGTAACGTTTTTGTCAGCTACAGCTCCCTAAATGAATTCTTTTTTACAGTATTTTCAGACTGTGTGTATTTTCTGTATGCAAACACTACAGAATGCTCCCACTCTTGGTGTGTGTGTGTGTGTATAGTGATTTATTATGTATTTGTTTAGGTATTTTATAGTTACTATGATTTCTGCCTCAAACACTAATGAATACTATGAACACTCAAAAAGTAGCTCCGTGCCACCAAACGGTCTTAAATGCTGTGAATGAAGACTTCTGTCCAGCAAGATATGCTCAAATCCCAGCCTGAGAATAATCCCACTGAAGCCCAGGGGTTAATTCAGGTGGCTGATACTACGTGCTGCCTTGTGTTGTGCTGATCTATGGTCCGGGGCCTTATGGGCAAGAAAGATGATCCAGTAATGCAGATCTCATAGCAATTATAACACACTAGAAAAAAAGAATTTCTTCAGTAAATATGACCATTTTGGTACCTGAGCCCAGAGCCCTAGCACACAGTGCAGCAACAGAGCAGCTCCAGAGGTGCTGGAGGTAGCTACACTTTTGCAGATGCACTGGATGAGCTGTGGCTGTGCCAGGTTTGCTTAAGAGACTAAAAGGACTAAAGATAGCATTGCCATGGGCTCAAATACCTGAGATCATCTCCAAATTAGGGGCTTATCTGCATGGTTGAAGCATCATCTTAGAGACAGCTGGAGCTGGAAGAGCCCCGAGGAAGAAAAAGCTATGCTTAGATCATAGCAACACCAAGGGAAGATGCCACACGTCGTAGGAAGATTTTGGCATGGGGTTTCATGGCTCAAGAAAATCAGTTATTCCCAAATGGAGGACAAAGAGGTTGGGACTCATTGAGTCACTCAGTGACAGTCAATGGGAATGGCTTTACTGGGAGTATGCCTTCCGTTTCAGTGACCACCTGGAAATAAATGAAGGCTATTTTGGAATCATTTCCTAAATCGTCACCTATTGCATTAGGTAGGCTTCAAGGAGCTCCTTTCCCCTCCAAAACCACACAGCACCTTCTGGCAGAGCCTCTCAGGGAGCCATGAGGTCACCTACACTGGTTCCATGAATAATTACGCAAAGTTTAGGTACAAGTCTGATACTTCATAGCTAATTCTCTTCCTGAATGTTCCTGTTTTCAGAAAGTATGAAAAATATATCGACTCTACTAAAGGTAACTTCAGTGATGTCCTGAAAGTTTGCTCTCATAACCTTCACAGTTCTCAAATCAGAGAATTGTAAGGACTGGAAGGGACCTTTAGAAACCATGCAGTCCATCTCCCCTGCTTCCCTACAGTAGGTTGCTCAGGGAAGTGTCCAGGTTGCCTTGATTATCTCCAGACATTATCTCCACAGCCTCTCTTCACACACAGATAATAAATAAAATGTGTAACATGGCCGTGGAGCAGTACCTAGGACTGTTCAGGTGAGAGAGGATGAGATGGCCACCGATTCACCACTAAGCAACCCCAGCTACCTCACTGGAATATGGAATTGCACCCCTAAAACCAGGAGGTGAGTCAGGCCCAGCTGAGCGAGGCACCATTCTAATCATCCAGGGTGATGAGAACACGTGGGCCATGTTTTGTCTGAGTCCTGCACTCCTCACATGGGCAAAACCATCCGGATGTCTTGTATATAACATGATCCCAGAACTGAGCTCTGTGGGACTGGAGCAGAAAAATCCCAAAGAATCCAGAAAATATCATCAGTCAGGAAATGAATTCACTGATACATTTTTGAGCTTGGTTCCAGTGGAAACCTTTGATACATATAGTGAACTGGATGAAGGCCTAAGCAAGCAACTATTTCTTCACCAGAAATATCCCTGCACTGTACTCAGGGAGGAATATATTCCAGAATAATATGAAAAACACAACAAGGTGAAGAAGGGGAAACTGGCAGGGGAATGCAGAGGCTGCAGGAAGGAAACAGGGCTCCGCCTGCAGGGTGCTGGGTCTGTGTTCCCATGTCCACTAATACATTAATTTGAATAGAAGAGCGCCTTACAAAGCTGAGCTTCTATGACATGTAGTGGCTTAAGGCAGATAGGGACTGGGTAAGCCACACCACCTTGTATGTATGCACAGATATTGAATGTAGGTAGGTACAGGCTTATGTGGAATGTGCCCTTCAACCCCACTTCTGATTTTACTGAATATTTTACCATCGGTTTTTCTTTCTTTATCATCAAGGAAGCAAGCTGGTGTGGTTTAACAATTCTCTGACTGTGGTCAGCATAAACTTCCTGAAGATTTTATCCTGTTTGCAGAGATTCGGTGAAATGAAGATTTTTTTAGGTCAACATTTTCTTCTGGCAGACTGAGCCTGAAGTGCACTTTATTTCCCTTTAATTTAACAGCTCCAGCAGCTTTTCCAGTTAAATCGACTGTTCATTATTGAGCCCATTTATGAAGGGCTGTGCAGTGCAGTTTAATGAATCCCTGGCACAAAGCTCCCTTTCAGTGTAGGGAAAGAATAGCAGCCTATTTAGGTCCTGTAGGGCTGTATGTCAAAGGCTGCCTATAATACTTGTCAGGGAAGGGCAGAAATTCCCACTGATATAAGAATGTGCAAGAAATCAACTTGCACAACCAACTTGCAGATTAAGACACGATCAGGAAATGAGACTGTGGGTTTTGGATAGTGACACCTGTTCGGGCAGCGAGACTTTCCCATACCTTCATAACCATGTGGGCCTGCATAAGGGGGCAGGAAAATAAATCCTCCCTCCCCAGCTGCAAAGATGCTCCTGCTTTCACGCTGCCTTCCTGATGCTGCAGTGAAAGTAGTGCTGGAGAGCAGGGGGGCTTGGTTTGCCTTCTGCCAGAGGAGGTTTGGCTGGTGATGGGATAAAGCTTGAGATGCTCCTTGCTCGTGTTCTTGGCATGAGATGTTTCCTTCGGGCTGGACCCCACTGCCCATCCCTGGGTCAGGACTCCACAAGCATCGAGAGGACTTCTGCACGTGCTTGCAAGCCGAGCAAGGCTTGCTGCTTCACTGTGCCCAAGGAAAGCTTTCCTGGCCTGCTCAGTCTGCAGGGGTAACAAACAGTTTCCTCACCAGAGGCAGATTGTGTGGCTGAGAGCTGGACCTGCTGTACCAGCGTGCACCATGCGTCCCTGCCCCTCCCTTCAGCTTGGGCTGTCAGTGTGCTGCTGGCAAAAGCCAGCTCTGCTGCCTGCACAACCTTGGTTTCATCTTCAGAGCGGACTGGAAGCGCCAGGACACCTCCAAGCATCTCCATGTTCGATCCAAGCCTGCAGAGCAAAACTCAGTGCTTGCTGCCATGCTGGGGCTGAGTGAGCCCAGGCAGAAGATGGATTGCTGGCTGTCCTGGCCGCTGGGCACGAGAGCAGTTTTGTGGGAAGAACCAACCCGCTACTTGCTTGGAAGGGACGAGATTTCTGTGCAAGTTGTTACATCATGTGGCTTAGCAAATTTCCCTCCAGGCACTGCCCAACTTGAGGTAATCAGCTCTGCTTGAGAGAACATGGAGAATAAGCATGTTTAATGCAATTATGAAGGCTTTCTAAAGCTCCAGACCTGGTCTAGAATACGTAAATGTGGCCGCCTAGCATGACTGAATGCAAACTTTGCTTTGCACGCCTGGTGATTATTTTAATACTCTCCAATTTTTCATTTATTTATTTATTTTTGGAGGTAATAAAGTTTCCCACTAAGCCATCTCTGAGCTCTCGCAGCTGTTTAATTGAGTGAATTCAGCCTTACAGAAGACGAGGCAGGGCTCTCAGCTCCTTTCTCTGAGCCACCGGATATTCAGCCACTCTGCATACAATGCCACCCCGCCTCATTAGCAAGCCCCTTTAGGGCCGCGATGAAATACTGCTGCAGTAACGCCAAAGCAGCTCGCAGCCTGAGGATGGCTCAGCTGCTGGGTCACGCTGCTCGGGTTAGAAGCGGCCCCGAGCTGGACAGATAGTCACGTCCCATTTTCCAGGCTCCGGCGCGATTTGAAGCGGCCTCAAAGCTGCCCAGAGGAGAATGCAGGGGATGTGTATGTCGTTCTTTACATTTCCCCATCAATAAGGGAGCTCGGAGCAGGCTGCAAAGCTTGACAGGGCTTGACGGGACCCGAGGGTAGCTAATCCGTGTCGGCCGTACTCGAGCTAAGCAGTTAAATCCACCTCTTATGTCGCCATTCTTATATGGAGAGAGATACGTTTCCCATAGCTCGCCCTCTGACGCGGGGATCCCTTTACTCCACGCAGAGATCTTGGCTGCAGCCAAACCGTGTTGGAAGCAGACCCTTGGAAACAGTCTGAGAGCTTTAAGTCTGCGCTGAAACTTGCAGTGAGCAAGGTGCTGCAGTGAGGAACTGCGTGAGAAAATCACCACTTTGGTTTTGTGGAGATACTGAGCCTGTTTTATTTTTTCTCACATGAAGTATGTGATTTCCCCTCTTTTCTCATCCCAATACCTGTTTGCTTCGCATTCAGCCAGGGCTGGAATCCACAGCGGAGTGAACTCGGCGGGACTTCTCCCTTTTCCCACTAAGCACAGCCCGGGGAAGGAGCCCGCTTCCCTTTTCTTCCACAGGGCTTTGCCTTCTGGCTTTTTTGTTCTGCCGCATTTATAATGAATTGGGGCAGATCGAGGAAATTCATTCCAGCCGAAACCAGACACGTCTATTTGGACACACAAACCTGCTCAAAACGAAATCAAGAGCTCAGAGGGCTGAGATGAGCGCTAAAGATCTCCACCTCCCGGCTCTAACCCCAAACCAAAATCCAGCCCGCTGAGCACCCCACGGACCTCAACCGCTCCTCGCACCCCTCGCCCTCACACCCTTCCCCATCCCTACATCCCTCCCGTGCAGGCACCACGCGTGGCCGGACCGCGACCCACCCGCCCCACGCCGCCGCCGTCCCCGCCCGAGCGCTCCGCCCGCCCGACCCCGCGCTGCCGGTGGGAGGCGGGGATGATGCCCGTGCCCGGCCCCGCGCTGGGCCCTCCTCCTCCTCCTCCTCCTCCTCCTCCTCCCCCGCCGCTTTTTCCCCACCGCCGCCGCCGCCGTGCCCGTCCCGGTGCAGCCCTGCGGAGCTCGGCTCATGGCCGTGCCCGCCGCGCTGCTCAGCCCGCACCACCTGCTCTCCTTCTGCTTCCCCGCCGGCGGCCTGCTGGGCTATGCCGACCTGGAGAAGGGCTACGAGGGAGGAGGAGGAGGAGAAGGAGGAGGAGGAGGAGGAGGAGGCGAGGCGGGGGACTTTAAGGAAGCCACCCGGGACCTGCTGAGCTTCATCGACTCCGCGTCCAGCAACATCAAGCTGGCGCTGGACAAGCCGGTGAAGTCCAAGCGGAAGGTGAACCACAGGAAATACCTGCAGAAGCAGATCAAGCGCTGCACCGGCATCATCGCCCCTCCGCCCGCCGCCCCTCCGCCCGCCCCCTGCCCCAAACCGCCGCCTCCGCCGCGCCGGGACGGCTCGCAGGCGGGCAGCAGCTTGCAGAGCCGGAGCCTGGCCGCCCTCTTCGGCTCCCTGCGGCCGGGCCGGGGCTCGGCGGGCTCGGACGGCGGAGGGGCGGCGGGAGGCGGCCCGCGGAAGGTCCCGCTGCGAGACCGCAACCTGCCGCCGTCCTTCTTCACCGAGCCGGGCGCTAAGGAGGCGGAGAAGGCGGGCGGGCAGGAGGCGGCCGACTTCTTGGAGCTGCTGGGGCCCGAGTACGGCGCGCTGCTGCCCGAGCACGCGTGCCCTCCGCGGGACGCCTTCCCCGCCGCCCGCCCGCCCGCCGAGCTGGGGATGGAGCACGGGATGTACGAGGCCGCCCCGCACCCGCTGCTGGGCGGGCTGCCGTACCCCGAGCCGCCCTGGAGCCCGCCCGGGCCCTGCAGCCCGGCCAAGAAGGCTCCGTCCGAAGCGCTGCGCCCGCTGTACCCGGAGCCGTCCGTCGGAGGCGACGCCTTCGGGCCCTTCTTCCCCGAGTGCCCCCTGCAGCTGCCCTACGAGTACGGCGCCGGCTTCCATCGGGCGGCATACACCGGGCTGTAGGGCGGGGCCGGGCCCGGGCACCTCCGCGGCGGACGAAGGGAGGGGGCAGACGGAGCGGCCCGGCCGGTTCGGGACCCGGGGGACCCGCGGGGCGGCGAGGAGAGCCGGGCTCGCCCGATCGGGGCGAGGCGGAGCCGCGGCCGCCGCTGGAAAGGCGCCGGCGTCGGGGATGTCCCCGCGCTCGTCCCGCAGCTCGGCGGACTCGCCAATAAAACTGAACCGTGTGATTCCTCCAGGTGTTTTTTTCTAGCGAGCGTTAGCGTGCGGTAGGGCCGCGTGTTGTAGGCGGGCGGGACGCGGCGGACGCGTCCGGCGTGACATCGCGACGGGCACCGCGCTGGGAGGCGGCCGCGACCGCTTCCGAGCGATTCGGGTTCGGAAGTAAAGCTCGACTCAACCTCCGTGCTGCGGTTTAACGTCGTTCCCGGCCGCCCCGGTGGATTTGCAGCCGAGGACACGAGAACGGGTTGAAAACGAAGCGAAAGCGAACGAACGCAGACGCTGCCGTCAGACCCGGGGTGTCCCGCGAGCTGACGGGGGATCGTGCGAGCAGAATTTAAGTGACAGCGTCGGTTCTGCGTAGCGCGGCCGCCCCGGCTACGCCATCCATCCCCGCGTCCCCTGGAGGTCTTTCAGGAATGTGTCAGAGCTCGGAAAGCGGCGCGGCTCGCTCTCATTGTGTACAGGAGATTTGTTTGATAATCGTTTAAGTTATGTAAAAGAGTCTGCGATAGGCCGTGCAAAAATAAAGCTACGCAGTAGATCTAAGAGCCGTGCTCCTTAGCGCTGCTGAAACGCGGCGCTCCAGTGTTTTTCACCGCGTCTCCGTCCTCTGTAAGGGTTTCTTGGCAGCGGTTAAGACAGGCGGTGCTTATTGTCTTTCCTAAATCTTTTGAAACGCTGTATTTTATCCGCAGCGCCCCGTGCTTGTTTCGCCTTCGTTTGTACCGGCTGTTGCTTTAACTTGCTTGAAAGCGGGGAATGCTAATATGCCACATAAAGCCCGGGGATGGGAATGGTTACAGTTATGAAAACAGCTCGGAATCGCTGCGAGCTTTCCCATTGAGATGCGGGTCTTGGAAGGCGGTCCCGCAGCCTGGCTCCCCGCCAGCCCCGAGCGCCTTGTTTGTTTTTGAGACGGGGTTCACAGACGGATAAGGCCGAGGTTTTCCCCTCGGTGCTGCCGATGGTGAGAGTTACGAGAAAGGTAAAGCTTTCCATTTTTTTTTTTTTTTTCAGCTGGATTTAGGCTCTTAAGACTTAGTTCGGGTCAGGATCTGGAAATAAACCGTTGAGATCGTTTGTTTCTGAAACGGCCTTAGTTTTAAACAGAGAGAACTGCAACCACCCCAGAAGTTGCCCGAGGGGTGTGCAGCTCTGTGGAGATGAACCACGACGGACGAACGCGGTGCTCCTATGTCCACTTTGTTCGCTTCACAAGCCCGGTATGCCAATGTGTATTTCTCAGGGATCTCACCCTGAAGACCTCGTGGCCGTCCTTGTCTGTCAGCTGCCTCGCAGGCTTCAGTGGAATATTGCTCGGATAATGCCTTAGAGGCCTTTGGGAGCGGCCTCAGGGATGCGCCGTGTGGAGGCCGCAAACCTGAATGGTTTGGTTCCCCGCAGGCCTCGCTCCCTCTTTGATTTGAAGTAGCGACCTGATGGAGCTCTAGGTGTCCCTGTTTGTGGCAGGGGACGTGGACTAGATGGCCTCAGAGGGTCCCTTCAGCTCAGGTGATTCTCTGACTCTATGAAGGGGAGATCTGACCAAAGGTGCTTCTTGCTTTTGGGCGCTCTGCTGACGGTGTGGTGACCTGGGCTGCTCTGATGGAGAGCGTCAGCCTTCTTGGGTTGGATCTTGTCCCAAAGCTGTGGGAGAAGCAGCTGTGTGACTGTCAGTGGGGCTGGGCCAGCTTAGAAGCACTCAGAGGTGTTCCTCTCTGTGGACTCGACTGTGCCATACCTGGGCAGCGCTGCACGCTGTGCACCGCACCTCCAGCCCCTTGTTCTCTTTTCGAGTGAGGAAGCTCACCTTGTCTTTAATGGTGTTTGATTGACGAAGGGTTCACAGTGAAAAGCCACTGCTGCAGCTCAGTATTTTGTTACTTAAACATCTTTTTCAAAGCACCTTCAAGAAAAAAGGATTCTCTCATTGTGTTTGGATGGGTTCGCTAACTGAATGACCTGAGTTTAGGATTGCTCGAATACATTGTGACCTCTGATGGTAACAAGTCATAGAATCGTTAAGGTTGGAAAAGCCCACTAAGATCACTTAGTCCAACCTTCGTCCCACCCCCAGCATGCCCACTGACCACATCCCTCATTGCCACATCTCCACAGTTCCTGAACACCTGGTGACTCCGGGGGATGGTGACTCCACCCCATCCCTGGGCAGCATGTGCCCATGCCTCACCACTCTGTCTGAGAAGCAATTTTTCCTACTATCCAACCTGAACCTCCCCTACCACAACTTGAGGCCATTTCTTCTCACCCTATCACTATTATATTGGAGAAAAGGCCGACCCCTACCTCACCACAACCTCTTTTCAGGCAATTATAGAGGGCGATCAGGTCTCCCCTGAGCCTCCTCTTCTCCAGCCCAGACAATCCCAGTTCCCTTAGCTGCTCCCCATAAGATTTGTGCTCCAGTCCCTTCACAACTCCGTTGCCCTTCTCTGGACATGCTTATCTTTGATGAGCTGATGTAGTTGTCCGAACGAGGCTAGTAAAAAAGAAGTTTACTGTAAAGTCTGCTTGTTTTATGTCTTTGTCAATAAACTGCATTTGTCAATGGTGCAAAAAGTGAAGGTCATTCTGTAGCTACTGGCAGCAGGAGGGAAAGAGTAGCTCTGCATTCATGTGCACACAACCAAGGTGGAAACAGGAGCTGTTCATGCCTACCAGCTTGATTTTCTGAAATCGGGGCCAGGAATGTCACTGCACTGGAGAGTTTCAGCCTTTTATGCTTTCAGATCCTCCAGTCGTATATAAGTGTGCTGTTGAAGGCTTGTTTTTCCCAGTCCACAGACCTATGGCTGTCTGTAGGTCACGGCGTCACCACCACTGCATTGGGGCAGAACCTTTCCCTGCCCCCCAGCTGCCCCTCCTCTGTCACAACAGAAAAGTGAAATGCAGTGAAAAGGAGTTTTTAGCATTAGGTGGGCCAAGGGAAGCTCTGCGGTGTTATTCCTAAATGATCCTTAATCTCCTAAATGATCCTTGATCTCCTAAATGATTCTCTTAGATGGGGGTATAATGTTTTATCTGTGATCTCTTTGCTACCCCGCCAGGCAGATTCGGCCCGGCCCTGTCAGCCAGAACTCGGCCAAGCACATGGGTCTGTGTGCTGGGGTTGAGTCACAGGCCGACGACAAGGATACTTAACAGTACCTGGATGTTCTTTTCTTCAAACTGTTAAATCATAGACTCAAAGGATATCCCGTGTTGGAAGGGACCCACAGCGACCATGGAGTCCAACCCCAAGCTCCACACAGGGTCACCCAAAATCCAAACCCAATGTGTGAGAGTGGTGTCCCAGTGCTCCCTGAGCTCCAGCAGCTCGGGGCCGTGCCCACTGGGCATCCTGTTCCATGCCCACCTTTCCCTGACCCCAGCTGCCCCTCCCCCGACACAGCCCCCTACCATTCCCTCTGGTTATACAAACCCAGCCTGGATGGCTGTGAGTCGAGCTGGACAAATCTTGTTTGAATATTACCAGTCAGTGTTGGAATAAGTGTGATCAAATCCCCTCCTTTCCAGCTCCAGCTCCGTGTCATTGGCTCGTGAGCTAAATCTGTTAGCTCTGGAGTAAACATCTCTTTTGTTCTCGATATACAAAGAGCAAAGAGAGGCAAAATTTTGTGTCAATTACGAATAAAAGTGAAATTCCATCCTCCTGCCACCGTTCCTCATCAGCTGGTAACTAATATGGAATCTTTTTTGGCATGGTAACGCTTCACAGTACAACGAGGCTTTGAGGATGAGCGATAATTGCTTCTGTGCACTCAAATAATTGAATATAAATCAATTACCACCATTTTAGGTATTTTAACAGCCGAGTCTGCTCTACAAAGAAAAACCTTTCTCTCTCATCTAACAGCCAGACCTTCAGCTTCTTTGTTTATCCTCCTATCTGGGACAAGTGATTCAAAGTCAGTCATTAATTAGTGATTTTATCAAGATTTTCCTCTCAGGACTGAAAGGTCAGCACACCCTTTAAGTGCCAGCAAAGCGAATGTCTCTGATTTGCACATGAAGTCAAAGCTTGTGAGGACGAAGCCTCATAAAACTGTAAGAACAGAGGTTTCATTTGGGGCAACTGCGCAGGGACATGCCAAGCACCAACGTGCTGGCTAGGTGGCTTCAATTTCAACTCAAAGACTTCAATTCCCATTTCTTTAAGGGTTGGATCAGCCCCACGGGCTCAGAGCCAGCTGACAAACACCGGGCACAAGGTCTGAAGTAAAAGGAGCACCAAAGGAGCACGGCTCTGACCTTGATGTCATTTATTTGTGCGGTATTGTTCGGGGCCCCTTTGCTTGGCTGAGCCGTGGGCTGGCTCCTGGGTGCCGTGGAGCAGCTGCTGCTGGCTCTGAGCTGCGTGCTGGCTTGGCTGATGGATGGCCACTGTGCTGGAAGGAAGAGTTTGTCATCTCACGGGACAAACTATTGCTGTATTATTGCATTTATCCCATCGTTATCCCCGGTTTCAAGTCACCTCATTCATTTTGCAGAGGGGCAGAGGATTTCGGAGCACACACAGCCGGCAGCCTCGAGTCCCGTGGTGCTCAGCTTGTGTTTCTCCCGGACAGATCTGCTGTACCAGTTACTGCATCCCACACAGCAGCCACACAGCGAGCTCAGATGTCAGAGTCACCGCTTAAGCCCCGGACAAAACGTGGAGTACCGCTGCCAGTCCTCTCAGCGAGGAAAACTGCCGTGAGAAGTCCTCTGCGGCCCCCACGTGGTTCCCGGAGCAGTTCAGCTGAATGGGGCGGCTTGCTTCAGAGACAACCGAAATGTCACCCTTCACCTGCGTTTCTCTGTCCTCTGCAGTACTCATTATACCCCACTGCCCACCCGTTACCGTACCGCCATGCATTAACACTGGGTCGTAGCAAACATGCACAAATACTGCAGCTTCTGTGCTATCTGCTTCATAAAAAGAGGGGGCTCAGGAGCAAGACCCCATCTGTAAGAAGAAGCTTCATGACTGAGCCAGGTGCACCATCTTACTCCATCTTACGGTGTGCTGCAGGACAACAGGGGACAGGCACAGGGGAGGTTCAGAGCTGCTAGGAAAGCTTTTCTGCCATGAGGACGGGCCAGCACTGTGTCTGGGCGCCTACAGAGGACATGGGGTCTCTGTCCTTGCAGGTTTTGAAGAGCTGATGGACACAGCCCTGAGCTCCACCCTGGTGTAAGCTGGTCTGATGGCAGTGGGCTGCACGGCAGTGTCTCCCTGTGAGCAGGGATGTGCCTCTTGAGGTTATGCCTGTGCAGAGATCCCTTACACCCTAATGCCAGGATGCCTTTGCTGATACAGATCCTTGGTAAGTGACTGATTTGCTGAGATCACATCTTACACTGATGGTAAGCTTTGTTAGCTTTGCTAAGATCACATATTTGATTGACTGTGCGCATGAAATCCCTTAGACATAAACCCACTGTCACAGCAGGTCCACAAGAGGGCCACGGGGGTGACCAGAGGGCTGGGGAACCTCTCCCATGAGGAAAGATTGAGGGAGCTGGGCTTCTTCAGCCTGGAGAAGAGAAAACCTGGGCAACCTGATCTGGTGGGTGGCAACCAGCCTACAGCAGGGGAATGGAGCTGGATAGGCTTTAAGCTGCCTTCCAACCCAAACCATTCCTATGATTCCGTGATTCTATGACAGGAGGGGGCCTGGCAGGGCACAGGGAAACAGTGCTTTCTGCCACCAGGAGACAGAACTAGGTCATTCTGCACCAGCAGTTATGGACTTCTGCTGGGACAGAGAAGGGTCTTGTTTTCCACTATCACCCCTCTGCTTGTGGCTCTGGCATTTAGGCACGTGGCCTTTGGGGACAGGTCTTGGTCCCCAGGGCTCAGAGACTTGCTGAGAGCTTGGGCAGTGGTAACATCCACGTGTGGTGGGATGGCAGGAGGCGCCTTGAGGGGATGGCTCAGGTTTGGTGTTTGGACAGAATCCTTGCTGTCCCCTGGGCACTTGGGTTAGCAGATTGCTTTGAGCAGTGGAGGAAGAAGCTACAGAGACTTTGTTTTTTTCAAATCAGGCAGGGATTTACCAGGTGAAGGTGCTCACTGAGCAGCTTCTGCTACTCCTAAGGATGGGTTAATGCTAAGGCCAGCAAGCTCTACCAGAGGAAGCTTTCTGCCTGCGCAGCCCAACCATTTGCTGCCTTTACTGACGAGAGGATCCCGTCCTGGCCATGCTCTCACTCAGGGCTGCCCTTCTGCAGAGGCCAAGAATCATGGATTCAGCACATCTGGCAGAAAAGTGCCTTCTCACAGAGTATTTCTGGCTGTGTCATCATCTTTCCCAGTGGCATAGGTTTGGTGCTATGGCCCCTGGCTGGCTGGGATTGGAGGAGATGGAGGGAAAGGTTCCCTCAGACACTCAAGGTACACTATGGAGAAGATGGGAGCATCAGAGGTGAAGGAAGACAATGAGAGAACAGGGAACACGACAGCCTACTCCTGGCTGTGCCTGTACATGCAGCTGTTGCTGTACCTATAGAACTGTCACCTTATCAACCTGCAACTTTTCTCACCATCGATCACCCAGCCAATTCTCTTACCCACCCCACCAAAAGGAAGTGAGCAAGCAGCTTTGTGGGTCATCTTCCTTCTGGGCTTGACTGACCAGTGATAGTGACATTGTTCCTTGCTGACCAAAGTTCTGGAAGATCGCTCTATGTGATTCTTGTTTTTGATAAGAAGTGATCGAGCATCTCTTGTTGAGGAAATGAGCCACATGACTATTTTCTGCTTCTGACTTTCCCTGGAGGATTCTGCTTCCTACTGTATCTGCTGTTGTACAGCCTAAATGTAGTGTTTTCAAATCTGGAGAGGAAACAGTGCAGACTGACTGGGATGGACTGGAAGTATAGCCTCTCTCTCTCCTCAGGGTACTGACTTCCCAGTGTGGACTCTATTTTGTCCCCTGTCGATACGCTCCCACAAAGAAAAAACAGTAGCAAGTAAAAAATGTACTTTGACTCAGTTATTTTTATCATTTCACAAGCCTGAAGTGCATTTATATCAGCAATGATATGGACCATGGGAACTGATGGAAAAAACCAAGAAAGCAGTTCTCACAAAGAGTTATACATCTTGAGTCTGCATGGCTGCAGCAGGCCACGTGTAATCATCCATGACGAAGGAATCGTAGTCAGGACTATACACAAGCTGTTTCACAAAGGCTTCTTTGTCTGCTGGCTCAGGGTACCAAGAAGCAAGACCATGCTTGTAGGCCCAGTTAACAATCTGCAAAAAGATAAGCAACATGAGCTGATGAAATAACACTGACACATTGAGAAGCTGAAACCAACTACAGTTCAGCCCCGATTGCATCGTTCATCTTTTTCTCCCTCAAAATCCTATCCTGTTTTGCTTATTATTTTTCTGACCCCCCAAGCTGTCTGCACTTCATCCACTGGGAATGCAAGCTGCTTGCAGCTCCTGTCTGTTCAGAAACGCACCCTGTGCCCTTGCAGAATGGTTATGTTGTGCAACTGAAGAAGGTGAGCAGCCCTTCAACCACTTCCACTTCTACTCTAAAGCTCCTGAGTTACAGTGTGCATCCCTCAGTAACTCCTCACGGGACAAGGTGATTCTCAATGGGTGTCCCCTGAATGGGAATTACAAATCTGATGTACACAGGGCACAAATCCCATCATTAGATAACAAGCCCCGATCTGAAAGAATATTTAGGTGCTTAGGTCTCTACCAAATTCAAAAGAAGAGGCTCCAAAATAAAAATTTGGAACCTAAAATCTTCTGGCAACTTGCTTTGTGTTTGATGTCAGTCCCAAACCTGATTTTTCAAGTGCTGAGAAGTCACAGCTCCAAGCAAAGAAGCAGAGCTTTGAGAGCTGTGAGGCATCCAGAATCAAGAGGTACTTTTCAAATGTGGGCTTTAATGAAAGAAGAGATCAAAGCAGTAATTCTGGCTGGAAGAATTCCCGAGAACCATTGCTTCAGGCTACAGAATAAGAAGGATTAAAGACAACACAAAACAATAACAATGCCAGGGCAGGTCCTGCCCTCCTTATCACAGAAAGTGAAAATAAATGAGCACTTACTTTGACAGCAATTTTGAAAGACACCTCTCTGATGCTGTTCAAGGGGGGATAGAGTCTTCCTTCTGCAAGATTCTGCTCTGTCACCTCAGCAGCGATGGACTAGAAGCAAGACGAAGGAAGTTTATAGAGATGGTCATTTTTGCTAGGATTATACAACACATGGTTGAAACCTCAGCAGCAACAGTGGAGCTGGGGGGCTAGTTCTTAACACAACCTGCTAAGCTATTCAAAAATGCATGTGTTTATGCACTTCAATGGAGCCAGGATGATGGAGATGCTGTGCCTGGGCAGGTTATAAACAGAATCACAGAATGATTGAGATTGGAAGGGGGATCTGTTGAGGCCATCTGCTCCAACCCCTGCTCCAGCAGGGATACCCAGGGCAGAGTGCCCAGGACCATGTCCCAGTGGCTTTTTGGAGATCTCCAAGGAGGAGACCCCACAGCCTCCCTGGGTAAAACTCCTGACAAGGGGAGTAGCTGTGGTTATGGCATGTGGATGATGGAATGAGAGGAAACTTACTGTCACTCCTGTAGGTGCAAGGAAGCATGAACTTTTTTTTTGAGACTGGGAAAAGCTATGGCTTTTTTCTGATGCTGTGCCATTTCCTCAGGCCAATTTCTTGAATTGCATCAAGTAGGTACACGTGCCCCTTACAGCTTTTTGAAAAAACAGTGGTTATTAGCCAGTTGGAAACCTGTGCTGTGATGAGGAAGATGTCATCAGAGATGTGCCGGACTCCACAGGCTATGACTCCCAGTGCCACTCCTGGGAAGACGTAGGCATTGTTTCCTTGGCCAGGGAAGAAGGTCTGGCCGTTGGGCAGGGTAACCTTTGAGAATGGACTCCCACTGGCAAATATACCCCGGCCCTGATCAGGGAGAGAAAAAGAGGCATGAAAATGCAGGAGAACTATCTTATATTTCTGCTGCTCTTCAGAGATATATTCAAGAAACTCAGGTGATCAGGTAGAGAAATCTTTAACAAAGCCATCCCGTGCCATTGGTACTTCAGGAGGGCCTGGTCCCCAGAGCTACACACGAAGTCATGGACAAGGCCACTGAGTGCCGAGCAGGTCTTTGCACTGCCCAACTCCAAGTGCTTTAAACTTGCTGGAAGACATCTCTCTTCCTATTGCTGTCAACCATCTATGCAGTGTGAAGAGGGACTTATGTATGGGGTGAGGATATGGGGGCTGTGTAACTACCCCAGCTGGCAGAACTGAGAGAAAGAAGCAGCAGGTGGCAATGGGGGACTAGATGATCTTATAGGTCCTTTCCAACCTTATGAACTTATGAACTTATGAGGCAATGCCTTCTCTCTCACCCAAAATCAATTCATGTGACCTTTCTTCAGTGATTTCTTCAGCTATGGAGCATGAGCGGGCTGACATAAACAGATAAGGTGGCAAACTGTAGGGGACAGCAGCCTGGGAGGCTGGGGCATCTCAGTCAGCTTTACAGTCTCACGATGTATAGGCTCACATTGTAATTCAGGCTGCTAGGGACACTAAGGATTTCTCTAGTCCAAACTCCTGCTTGTGGCAGGGTCAGCTGTGAGGTTCTCAGGGCTTTATCCAGTCTGGCCTTGAAAATCCCCAAGGACGTGCCTGGAGCACCCATCCTCCCTACACTGACACCCAGTACCTCGGTGAAGCGATAGCACTGCTCTGCTGTGCACTCTGCTTTACTCGTGGGGTTGCTCAGGGCAAACACAATGGGCCTCTCGTTGAAAGCTGCCATGTCCTTCAAAATCTTCTCCGTGAAAGCTCCTGCAATGGCTGCGACACCTGAAACAACAACAACAGAGTGAGCTGGTGCTTTCTGACATCAGTGCGTTGGACTGATCTCTCCTGAATGCCTCTTATCACCATGGGAGGAAGCCAGGATCCATTTCTGGAGAGGGAGGTGCAGATGTTTCTTCATTACGTTCTGAAGAATGAAAAGCCTGGCTCAAACTGAAAGACCTGCCTGTTGTCCTTGTCCTGCCCTGCTTGCCTGGGCCCCACATCCTGATGCAGTGGCACCTCCATTTGCAGCCTGAATGGAAGGGCTCTTACAGAGAGGAAGACCATCCCACGGCTGAAGGGAATGATGTAGAGAATTCAACTGGCTAAAGGACACTGAGGCCCTGGAGCGTGTTCAGAGAAGGGCAACAAAACTGGTGAGGGGCCTGGAGCACAAGTCTTATGAGGAGCGGCTGAGGGAGTTGGGATTGTTCAGTCTGGAGAAGAGGAGGCTCAGAGGAGACCTTATTGCACTCTACCACTTCCTGAAGGGGGGTTGTGGTGAGGAGGGGGTGGGCCTCTTCTCCCTGATAAGTAATGACAGGACGAGAGGGAATGGCCACAAGTTGCGCCGGGGAAGATTTAGATTAGACCTGAGGAAGCATTTCTTTTCTGAAAGAGTGGTCAGGCACTGGAATGGCCTGCCTAGGGAGGTGGTTGAGGCACCATCCCTAGCGCTGTTCAAGGAGCGTTTAGATGAGGTGCTAAAGGACTTAATTTAGTAGTTGGGTAGAGATAGTGATAGGAGGATGGTTGGACTAGATGATCTTATAGGTCCTTTCTACCTTATGAACTTATGAACTTATGAACTTATGTGGGCAGAAGAAACCCACCAACTCATTGCTCATTGACTCTGAGAACAAAAATAGGTCCTGGAAGAAAGACAGAAACTCTCCTCAAAATAGAATTGACATGGAGAGGTCACGTTAAGGGAACTCCACCTATAATTGCTGTTGGCTTCACTTTCTCCACAACCTCCTCTAGTGTGCTCACACTGGGGTGGTCCTGGGCAAACATCTCTTTCTCATGGTTCAGGTGGCTCCTGCCCTGCGAGAGAAAAGAAGGAATCAAACTTTAGAGTGCTGGCAAAAGGTAGAGACATAATGAAGAAACTCACCAGTTCATTTCCCCTTCCTGCCCTTCTTTTAAGCAGGGATGGGAGCAGATGCCCCAAGGACGTGGGTGAGTGGGCATGGTGGTGATGGGCTGGCAGTTGGATGGGATGATCTTAGCTGTCTTTTCCAACCTTAATGTCTCCCTGAGGTGCCAGGGAGGGCAGAGCAGGGCTGATCCAGGCTGGGTCATCAAGCTGTTGTGATGCCCCACATAAATGACATGCACAACCTCCAGTGCTAATTGAGATCAATGCCACTGAGACAGCAGTGTACCATCGTACCACTTAGAGGCCCAGCCCAAAGTGTTGCCTCTGGGACAGCCAGTGCTGCTGTTCAGTGCTGCTACCATGAGATCCAGCAGGAGCAGCTCTGCTGACACCAGTGACACCACAGCCTTTGTGGTGGGGCTGAGCAGGGTTCAAGGTGTCTGCCTGCTCTGGCCTCTCTTTAGCGTGCAGGAGGTGCTGAGGAAGTGGAGGATAGCTCTGGACACAAATTTACCTTGACTATCAGCCCCTTGGAGTCCACCATCCATATTTTTTTGATGGCATCTTCACGGGAAATTCCTTCCTTTTCCATGGCCATGAGGATGAGATGTGCTATGCCCATCGCAGCCTGAAGTACAGTAAATAAACATTTCAGTGGGGTATCAATGTCTTATGGGGGAAGATCTTAAATGGAAGATGTGTTGGGTCATCCCCCAGCACTGCTTAGAGCAGGGAGAATTTCTGCTGTGTGACTGCACAGGGACACACACTGCCCAAAGGTGGGAAACTGCCGAGCCAGGACGTGGACCAACTCTAGTACACAGTCCAGGCTTTAGGTTTTTCTTCCTTCCCACTCTTTGTGCAAAGCACCAGACAGACACTCTGACTTCTGCTCTGGAGGCAGTGCAACTGACTGCATAAATTGAGGCCATGCTCTCACAGTTCTTTAAGTTTTAAATCCTTTTGACTATGTCATTAAAGAGGGCCTGGTTTACTCTAAATACGAACCCCGAGGGCTCATGCCAGCCTCAGGCCTCCTCATAAGGGAGGTGCTTAAAGCCCTCATGACATGTAGGCAGCCTTGGAGCATCCATGCCACTCAAAGATTGTGTGGCCCACTCCTGACCTGTGACAAAGAACCTGCTTCTGTGCTTTGTGTCTGGGAAGCCAGACCTTGTAGGGTGTTCCCTGGTTGACTTTATTTCTCACTACATTTTAATTTAGATGATATTTAGGAAGAAACTCAAGAACATTCTTACCTCTCCAGCTCCCTGGAAGACAAACTTATGGTCACAGAGCTTGTTCTTTGTGATCCTTAAAGCTGCAAAGAGGCCAGCAACTGCAACAGATGCAGTGCCTGAAAAGAGAAAACACTGTGAGAGGGTTGGCAAAGGGATTCCCCATCCTACTGACAGCTGTAAGAAACCTCGTGGAAGGAACTACGCTCTTAAATCCTTGGGGGTTTGGTGTTATCTTCTATCTGAGACTCAGTGTCTCTTTGGGAAACCAATATTCTCCTGCCTTGCAGATGTCTTCTGAGGATTAGCATTTCCAAATAGTAGTAAAGTTCACATGTAGTGATAATATAATGACCTATCCCGGATGAGGGCACAATGAGAACTCAAGTAAGGCACAGGCTAGGGAGGCTTCAGGCTCTGGTGGTGCCTTTTAGACTAAGAAACCTGATTTCACCAGTTTTCCAGTGTTTCCTATTATTCTGGCCATTTAATCAGGTTTTTAATCAGATTTTTAATCAGCCAGCAGCTTGGGAGCAAAAGCAGAGCAGCTCAGAAGCAAAACATGACCGTGAGCAGTGAAACCAGCAGATGGTGCTGCTACATCTCTTGAGATTCGAGTAAATGAGCTCTACCTGCTCCTTTTCTTTAGTGCCACAGCCACAGCTAAAGCAGAAATCTGCTGGTATGTCATGGCAATGGGC
Organism: Cyrtonyx montezumae; assembly: GCF_038088225.1. NCBI lineage: Eukaryota > Metazoa > Chordata > Aves > Galliformes > Odontophoridae > Cyrtonyx > Cyrtonyx montezumae. The sequence goes on from NW_027071848.1 coordinate 5,080,428, forward strand.
AGTGGTTTTCTCTCTCGCTATTTCCATGCGAACACAACACCTAGTGGGAGCACAGTTATCCTGGAGGAGAAGTAATTTCCACTGTCACGGGTAATTTTGCATAGGGAACCCATTTAAGCTGCAAAGAAAATCAAGAAGTTTTTGTCGGTACCATTATCTCACAGAGCTTTGCTTCTGAAGCTCAGATGAGTTCAGTTCTCCAAAAGAGTTATTGCTGCCACCTGGTTTCTTAAACCTCTGTCACTGAAACTTGCTCTGGCACCAAGGACGAGGTCCTTCTGTTAGCTCAGAAAACGAACACGAGGAAATTTCTCTTGCTTTCCCTGCCTCTTTAAGTTGTATGCACAGTGATACGTTCACCTGGCAAAATGCTGCGCCATCTGATAGAAAGATTGCAGGAGGAGATGGCAAACAGCCAAGGAATTGACAGGGAGAACAGATAATGGCTGAGTTCTTAGATGTTGCTCTTTTTCTGGGTGTCACACAGTGTGCCCATGCGCCTTCTCCAGATTTTGGTGGGTCTGCCATCAGCAGGACTGCCCAGCTTCTTGCCGTGCCACTGCTAGGGATGGGGCTCCTCAGAGAAACACGGACCCATGCTAAAGCAGACACATGAAGTCTGATGAAATTGAGTTGGAAGGGACCCTTAAAGGCCATCCAGTCCAACTCCCCTGCAATAAACAGGGACACCACAGCTTAATCTTGTGCTCAGAGCCCAGTCCACCCTGACCTTGTGTGTCTCCAACCCCCTGCTATAGGCAGGGACATCTCCCTCTAGACCAGGTTACTCACAGCCCCATCCAACCTGACCACAACACTTCCAGGGAGGGAGAATTCCCAGTTGCTCTGGGCAACCTGCTCCAGTGTCTCACCACCCTCACAGCAAAGCATCCTTTTAAAGGTGTTACCTGCAAGGATTTGAGAAGTGAGGTGTACAGGGGTCACTGCTTCAGCCATGCACTGTGCAGAGCAGAGCCTGGTGGGACAGGGTGTGCCTTTGCTTGTCCCCTGTACACGCACTTCAGAGAGACCAACAGCAGGGCTCTCCTCAGTTCTGCTATTCTTAATCCTTCCTTTCTGTCCCCAGTGTGCTTCCAGTCCTTCCACATCTCCCAAACCACATCTCACCCCCATTACTCAAGTAACAAAGTTACGGTACCTTGGCTTCAGCTCAATATTTTTCTTTGATAATTACAATTTCTGAGCATGTAACAATAGAAGCATCTCTCTATGGAGGTGAGTGCACAGCTGGCTTGCATAAGGAGTTGGCTAATCAAAGAGTCATTGAATCATTAAGGTTGGAAAAAGACCAGAAAGATCATCTAGTCCAACCATCAGCCCACCCCCACCATGCCCACTAACCACGTCCCTCAGTGCCACATCTGCATGCTTCTTGAACACCTCCAAGAACGGTGACTCCGTCACCTCTCTGGGCAGCTGTGCCAATGCATCACCACTCTTTCTGAGAGTAAATACTTCCCAGTATCACAGCAATCACAGTGCTTCAGTTCCAAGAAGACCACAAAACGAGATGGGGGAAAAAAAACCCTGTCACTATGAGTTGTGGCAAGAGAAAACCAACTACACACACTCCAGGGCCTCAATGTCCTGTTATGAACTTATGAACTTATGAACTTATGAAAACCAACTACCCTTCAACACATCAGTCATTCACTTTTCCGAAGAGATTCAATGCTGCTATTGCAGAAAACTGCTTCCTTGAGTAATTAGCAAGAGCCAGCTTGGCTGCTCTGTGTGGGAGGTGAGATAGGGAAGGGTGCACAGAGGAAAATGCTCACAAAGCACCCTGTCTGTCTGAAACTCAGTGGATGCTCTGCACTATGTTACAGGTTAGTAGTGAGCAGCCCTCAGATGTGTCTCTGGGGACTCCAGATGAACAGGGCCAGCAAAGGAAAGGGCTATTTGAAACTGAGGTGCATTCAGGAAAACGGTTTTCACAGTAGGAATTAATCTCTGACGCTCAGGCATGCTGAGAATATTGTAAACATTAGAGAACCACTCTCTTGAGGCTGATTTTCTGCTTGTTCTAGTGTAAGGCAGAACTAGACCCATAGATGTCAGTGGAGCTACACTGGAGCAAATTAGAGAGAAAGGATCTGTTCTACAGCTTAGCAGAGATGGAAAAGGCAGAAGCACTCATTCCTGCTGATGTTACCCTGCCTCCAGAGCAGGGGCAGCATAGAGAAGTGGCACAGTGCTGCCCTGTGATGATGCCAAGGCTGTACTGCATATGGCAGCTCCCAGCAGCTAAGCAGGGAACATGTGGGGACACGGGATCCCAAGGATGCGTGGGGATGGGAGTTGCCCCAAGTAGGGGCAGAGCAGAGCAGAACATCACACGCTTGGCCTCTGGGCTGAACCCAGGCCTTCTAACAGAGAAAGTGATCGTAGGATCATAGAATCATAGATTCATTAAGGTTGGAAAAGATCACTAAGGTCGTCTCGTCCAACCATCAACCCATCACCAGCACCATGCCACTAAACCATATCCCTGAGTGACAGCAGCAAGCAGCCACATTGCTGCCCATTTCTCTTTCCAGCATTCGTGTGGATGGAATTACAGTGAGGGAAGGGATGGCCAAATTCAGCCCCATCTTCCCACTTTTACCTTTGCTCTGCCTGCTTACGCTTCTCCCATTAAAACCACGCTAAGGGTTAGGGCCCAGGCAACAGCAAACACCCGTTCAACAGCTCCAGTGAAGGGCAGTCAAGAAAATATATTTAAATTTATGGATGCAGAGGAAGTGTAGAGCTTTTCCAAATCCTGGTTCACATGAACATTCAGCTTGTTATTGGAAAACAGAGCAGAGCTTTCCAGATGCACTCCAAATGCATCATCAAAAATCAAATACAACAAAGCCAAAGCAAAAAGCTGTTGAAGCATTTGCAGCTCAATGCCTCACCCCTCTGTCTGCTGGCTATTGTTATCCTTCCCCCACGGGGCCTCTGTAAGAGATTAAGAAAATAAACCTAGAAATGGCATGGGGCAAGTCATAGAGAACAGCAGTGAAATGCAAAGTATCGGTGCTTGGGGAAATAATTCACTACCTCCATGAATAGATCAGGGACAGTGGAGACCCAGAAGATCTGTGGAGGGAGTGAAAAGCTATAATCCCCGAAATAATGTAACATAAGGGCAGATCTTTAGGGCCCTTCACTACAAAGCCCAAGGTGCTGAAGTCCATTCCTACACAGGACTGTGGACTGTTCTGATCCGGCTTGTTTTGCAGCCAATCAAGTGATTTGGGATGAGAGATAATGGCCTTAGAGCAAGAGGGAATGGCCTTATGTTGCTTCAGGAGAAGTTCAAGTTGGATATTAGGAAAAAAAATTCTCAGCAAGTGGTGAGGTACTGTCACAGGCTGCACAGGGAGGTGGTGGAGTCACCGTCCCTGGAGGTGTTCAAGAACTGTGGAGACGTGGCACTGAGGGACGTGGTCAGTGGGCATGGTGGGCGTGGACTGGATGATCCTAGTGGTCTTTTCCAACCTTCATGATTTTGTGATTTTATGATTTTGTTATTTAGACACAAGTCTTGGCACTGGCCTGTGAATAGTTAATGTAGTAGCAGCAGGGAAAAAATACAGGAGCTTCTTCTGCTGCAGAGCACAGCAGGTCCTAAAGGCCTTGACAGTGGTGAACCCCTAGAGGACTGAGAACATCTTCATGCTTGTCTTCAGGCTGGGTGAACCCCCTTGGGGGGAGCATGCTGCTCAGGAGCTGCCTGGCAGGACACAGCCTGCTTTGTTCTGCAGCAAAACTTCATCCAGCGCTCCCTTCCTATTGTGCTCCCCCCTCCTTAGTTTCCTGTGTTAATTACTGATGCATTTTCCGTGCCAGCTGAAACAACAAAGTAAGATACTGCGACATGTTCATCTGCTGAAGTTTGTCGTTTGCCTCGCCAAAAACTAGCCCAGCTTCTCAAAACATGAGGAAATGTGCAAAATGGGCCCAAATCTTTGAAGTTGCTCAGATTTGCAGTTCTGGAGTCATCCTGTTCCCAACCTCAGCTACGGTAGAGAGCAGTGTTCTTCCAGGCTGAGGCACTGCTGCTTGAAGTGTCCTGGAAGGCTGATGCTACGTGGGGCTTAGTGGGTTAAGAGATATTTGGAGTCACAGATTCATGGCCAGGTTAGATGGGCCCTGGGCAACATCATCTAGCACCTAATTTGGTGGTTGGCAACCCTGCTCAAAGCAGATGGGCTGGAAGTGCATGATCCCTTCCAACCCAAGCCACTCTATTATTCTATGATCCAGTAACAAATAGAATAGAATGGAATAGAATGGAATAGAATAGGATAGTTCAGGAATCTCAGATCTCCATCCATGGAGATACTGTAACTAATTAGACTGGGTGAACCTGACCTGAAGTCAAAGCTTGATCTAACTTTGTGGGGTTGCACTGGGTGATGTCTAGAAGTCCAATCCAAATTAAACTCTTCAACATTTAATTTGTGTGGAGCAGGAAGGCAGAGATGCCTGGCTCAGGGATACACAGGGCTTGACACTTCTATAACCATTTTCAGTTGCCTACTTTCTGGTTGGTGCTGGGCACAATTTAGTGGAGCAAAGTTACAGAAGGAGCACAAAGAGCAGAGTTCAAGGCAGTCATGTCCCTCCAGTTTCACACGTGTTGCACTGCCTGCCCTGGTACCTCACTGGGAAACAGGGAGAAGGGCAATCAATTTTCTCCCACATAGCTGAATTTGAAGCTGTTGTCCCTTGCATGAACCCAGGCAGAGTTGGGAAAGAACTGATGTCATCACCCCACAGAGGAAGGGGAACCTCTTCCTTAATGGGGAGCCCCCATGTGTGGGCACTGCGAACCAGCTCCTGCTAGCTCCCAGGCTCATGGCTTTCAGAATAAGAGCAATCACCTCACCCCCATTTGTGGTACCTGGCAGGTGTCCCAGCCAGCATCAGCGGGCTGGGTTGAGCTGGAAAAGGTCTGAATCACTTTAACTCTGCTGGGTTTTGACAGATTTGGCAATCCAGTCATTTGTGTGACCAAAGTTAAAAAAAAAAATTAGGCGTTAATATTTTAAACTGCTTTCTGTTTGTGTAAGGCCCTGGGGAGGCCTGAGGGAGATGAAGTGGGGTGATTTATCTTTTCTTCCCACGTCTTGCCTCTGTGGGTGCGTTGGCTCACTGCACTCACAAACCAATGGACGAGGACTTTAATTAGTACAGCTCAGGCCAGACACACCTTGTGCTGCTGTGCCTAAGAGATGTTTTTAAGTCAATAAACAGTGCCAGCTCAGAAGCTGGGGTAACTCAGGCTTCAGGAGGTCTGCTCCTGTCTGACTTGAGTAAAATGAATGCAAGGCTTTGCATAATTCTCATTAATCATTTAAAGCACAGTTTGCATTGAAGTCTCTCACTTCTTTTTTTTTTTTTTTTCAGTTGTCAGGTCATGAAACGCCAGCATGTTAGAAAAGAGAGAGCCTGAAGGAAAAACAAAGAACAGGAGGGTGTAAGTGAGAGAAGGCACTTGCTACCCTTCTCCTGTCAGCTAAGGATACAGAGGGGCATATTAGCGTGGGTGAAACAGACTACTCACCCCAAATTCAAGTCCATTAACGTCTGATGTGACTCCAAGACAGAGTTAACTGAGCAGATCCAAGTTGTGTCACCTTCCCAAAGGTCCCCCAAAACTCATTTCTGACCCTGGCTCGGTGTTCCCTTTTCTTTCTGACAGCTCCATAAAAAAGCCTGAAGCAGTGCCTTGCTTCCCTTGACTCGTTGTTTGTGTGCTCAAAGGATCAGCATGACTTCTTTCCGTACCTACTACTGTGAAACCAGTGCCAGATAGATGCTTTATCTGAGAATACAAGGGGCTTTAGTAAGATGCAAAATCCTACTGTTCCCTCAAGAAACCCACAGATCTGTCACATCACCTGGCCTCTTTTCTTTTTAACTGATGAGTTCCCTTCCACCCACACAGAAAGCAACTAATCCAAAATAAGCTTTTGCATTGCCTGCTTCTTATTCTGGGCTTCATCTATTCAGCTCCTAGAAAGTCTGAGTTTTTGGCTCTTCCATTCAAAAATGTATCCCCTGTACTCTTTGTCAGTCCTCCTCTCTCCACTGAAAGCCTTTCTGGGTAGCAAGAACAACTAGCAAGTCTACTTGTACAGGAATATATCTCACCTTCTGTGAAATGCTTAAATTCTGCTTCTAAACCCTGTGAATAGGACCATGCACCCCACTGCACCACGTTCCCACAATCCAGTTTTACTGCTTTTTGTGATATGACAGATATGAGCAGTCTGCTGCACGCACTGCCAAGTGTTAGTAGATGGGTGACAGATGTGGAAATGCTGCTGCAGAGTCTGCTCACAAAAGAGCCATCACTGTGTAAAAACACTGGCATTTGTTTCAGTCTCTCGCAAATACAAGCGAGGAGAAGCCCAAATGACTCAAAATAATTAGTTCAACAAACTGCTGACACATCTACAAGGAGGACTAGACAAAAGAAGAAAAGGTGAAAGAACTTCTTAATCACTTGGGAAGATCCTGTGTCTGTCAAATGGGCAAACACAACTTCCAGTGGTTTGAAGCAAAGTCAGCACCAGGTAGGGATGCCACCAGTGTACCAACTGCATGCTTCTGTGCGTCAGCAATTCTGCTGACAGCAGAGCCTCCCAAGGCCTGAGAGAGATGCTGCTTCTGATCCCAGCTGTGATGGTGTCATTGCTCTTTGGTGCTGGAAGAGCAGTGTAAACCAGTCTAGGGATGTTCTCAGATTACCCTGGTGTTAGCATCCACGGACAGGAAAGAAATTGGTTTTACCTTATCGTTTCTGCACATAATGGGGAGGTTAACAATAGAGGAATGTTGCCAGGATCAGCTAATGACCACCTGGAAACTGAAAGGCTTGTATAACTGTTAGAATGTCAGTATTGTTTTAGATAGCTTATAAGAAAATTAATGGGTCTCTCTACATTATCTTAACAACCTGAAGCACATGATCCATTTTCTCCACAGAACAACACTGCTGCAGAGAACAACTAAATTACCAAAAGCAACCGAGACTCATTTTTCAACTCAGACAGCTGCGATTATCTTTTTTTTTTTAATGCTCATGTGCAAATGCTAAAACTTATCACACATCTGAGTATTGTGTAACAAACACTTGTGTGATCTTAATCACTTTCCTCATGAGAAGGTGAAGTTTTCATTTTTCTACTTACCCTGAATATCATCATTGAACGTACAGTATCTGTTGCGGTATTTGTTGAGGAGACGAAATGCGTTAGCATTGGCAAAGTCTTCAAACTGGATTAGGCAATTCATACCATACCTGCAAGAAAAGGGGTAAAATGCAAAAAGATATTTCCACAACCTAGATTAATACGTATACCTTTAATGAGGACAGTGCAACTAGCAGAAATTCAAGTGCTGAGATGAAAGTACAGCAAGAGAAAGGGACCACAGTAACATCAAACAGGATCACACCCTTTCCAACTTGCACGCACTCAGAAATACAGAACCTCTAACTACAAGTTAGTTGTATTCACAATTTGCCCACTCGAGGGACACAAGGGGCTTCTTAATATGTCTATATATGTCTTTATACATATATATGTACATATGTGCATCTTTGGACTATTGTTATAACAAATTTTCAGTGGTATCATAGGACCATAAGAATCAGTTGAGTTGGGATAGACCCTTAAAGGCCATCCAGTCCAACTCCCCTGCAATGAACAGGGACATCTGCAGCTCCATCAGGTGCTCCATCCAGCCTGACTTTGGGTGTCTGCAGGGACAGGGCACCCACCATCTTTTTGTGCAGTGCCTCTCCACCCTCAATGTAAAAAGACTTTTTCCTTATATGCAATCTAAATCTTCCCTCTTTCAGTTTGAAACCATTTTCCCTTACCACAACAGACTGCTTAAGTCTGCCTCCTTCTTTCTTATATAGCCCCCCCTTTATTATATTTTGGTATATTTACTTTTTATATTTATTTTTGGTATATTTAGTAGTAGTAGTGTAGGAGAACATGGAACTGAGCACGTTGTTGTGTGATTTCATAGTCACGTTTTTGTGCTTTGGAAACACATTTCTCTCCACTGCAAACCAGAACACAGTGAGAGCTAGTCACCTGTGCAGTCCAAAGGCAAGAAATAATTCCAGTCCTGCCATAATTATCCAGTAATAGCAGAGCAAGTGTGTAGTCTCTAAAAACTGGGAAATACTCAGACTGCCACTTATCTACACACTTCCAGCACTTGCATGAAAGCTTTGCTAATGAAATCCAACCAGGCCATAAATACTCTGCTCCTACATAAGCACTGTGAACAGTGGGATAGCAGAGGGAAGGAGCAACACACCAATTAGCGATCCCTGGGCTGCAGCAGAAGGGCTCTCAATCCTGCACTCTGCTGTGGCCCTGAGCCTCTCTGGGACTGACAGCAGTGCAGAGGCAGCATCACCTTACATCCTTCCCATTCAAACTGAACACCTCCAATTAATTCTTCCAGAAGGGCAATCATGCCAGGGCAGGTGCTTTTCTTCCCAGTTAACATGAAATACAGTGCCCAAGGCCAACTTTGACTTATCTCTTGTGAGGTCTGGGGGCTTTCCTAGCACCTGGGTACCACCAGAGATGGGCTGCTATGCTCAGTATGTGGTCTCCCCTCTTCTGAAAGAGATACAGCACAGAGGGGTTAAAAATTGCTTTTGAGATGAGTCTGTGATTATTGTGTGCTCTTATTTTAGGAGGTACATTCTGCAATGTCAGAGTGCAGTGAAACTTCTTTGGACAGGTGGACAAGCACAACTAGTCATACTGGCCAGCAAGGTAGCAGCTTCTTGTCTTGCTGGAAGGAGAAAGAGAGAACCCTGTGCAATGTCCCTCTTGCGGTTACACCCTTTCTCCCTTTGTAAATCAGCAGGATCTAGACACTAAGATGGGGAAATTCCAGCTTGCCATGTGTTAAGATGGAAAAATCCTGGGCTTTGTGCCATTTTGCAAAGGGTCTGCCCAATGGCTCCAATTGGTTTTTTGACTCCGAACAGGACAAGTTCTTTCCTGCACCCCATGACAGATTGTGTTACACAGCTCAAAATCACAGAATCACTGAGGTTGGAAAAGACCTCTCAAATCACCTAGTCCAACTGTCAACCCATCCACACCATGCCCACTAACCGTGTTCCTCAGTGCCACATCTCCATGGTTCCTGAACACCTCCAGGGACGGCGACCACCACCTCCCTGGACAGCCTCACAGCTCTGAAAGATTTTCCCTACTATCCCACCTGAACCTCCCCTGATGCAACTTAAGGCCATTCCCTCTTGTCCTATTGCTGTTACCTGGGCAGAGAAACATCAAGTGGTGCATATTAAAAATTTACATTTCTTTTCATGAGATACTCTTTAATTGCCCACAGCCTCCTGCTAACTACCAGTTACACTGACTATCTGAGCAACAGAGAGTTTATGTGCTTTAAGCCTCCTCACTGCAGATTCTAGAAGCTATTACAAAGTCAACCAGTAGCAAAATTTCTTCTGAAATGCTTGGCGACGCTCTGAATAGCAATGTATGAGGACTCTCAAGTCTCTTTCTCTCCATGACATCTTGGAACTCAAAATGAAGACTTTGAATATCCAAGGATTTTGTGCAAAGAAACAATACAGAAAGGACTCAGAAAGCCAGTTTTCTAGTGGATGGTAACAGGGAGGAGACACACCATATAGAATGTCTGCAGCCATCTCACAAGCAAAGCATTAGCGGATCTTTAAGCAACTTATGTTGCTAGAGGAACTACTTCTCTAATGTCTTATTACACTGAGGAAGTAAAAAAATAGCAGCAGACTTGGTGAATAAAATCAGTGACCTCAGTCAGCATGAATGTGCATATGACAAGCTCTCTGAAGAACCTAAGGGGAGGTGGGTGGGTTGCCCTGACTACTGTCACTTTGATAAGGATATCAATCTGAATATTACTTTCTTTCGAGTAGAGAACTTGCTCCCGACTCCCTGTACCTGGTCTGCAGCATGAGAAAGCACCGTGAATTCTATTTCGTCTTTCATCTTTTTGATGAAGCAGAGCACTGGGAAAGCATGGTGACCCATAAATATTTCTCTTTGTGCCTCTCGGTATGCTGAGACTTGTGCTGGAATGCAGAAACTTTTCATTGAGCTATTTTTTTAAGATTATTTTCTTTTTCTCTGCCACTGAGTTCTTAAAATACAAAACACATTTCTGAGCCTTGTTTTGTAACATGAGATCTCAAGTTTTCATTAATAAAAATTACAAGTTGGTCATGGCACGACCCTGAGACATGATACTTTCAATGAAATTCTCCCAGTTAAATCACATATGAAAACCTAGGGATGATGTTCAAATTCAAGTCCTCAGGGACTACTTATCTTACGTGAGTTTTGAGAGGATTTTAAAGAAATTGTGCTGCTTTGGGTCACTGAAGTTAAACATGAAGTTAACTGAGCTTTGCCTTCAAAATCAACCAGTTCATTCTCATTGCTTTATCCTAACAGTATTTGGGCGGCAATGCTCCTTTCTAGGATGACCTGATCAGCTCAGAGACTAATATAGCAACAAAACAACTGCTGGGGCTGTTTGCAATAACATAACAGACTGAAGCATAGGAAGTTCTGCACAAATGTGCATGGGAACTTCACAGTGCAGTGATGGAGCACTGGCACAGGCTGCACTGAGAGTTACTCTGCACTCTGGAGACATTCAAGACCCACCTGGATGCCTACCTGTGCAACCTGGGCTAGGGAGCTGCTTTGGCAGGGGGGTTGGACTGGATGATTTCTGGAGGTCCCTTCCAACCCCTGCAATTCTGTGATCCTCCTAAGCAGCAACATGGTGAGTCAGTTTTTCTGTCTGTTCTTCATGGCACAGCAACTCAAGGCTTGTGTGACCTGCCTCATCCCACAGGAATTCAGAGTACTCTACCAGGAATATTTGGGTATCATACAAAAGGAAATCGTAGCCAATTTAGGACTGGGGGGTCAGAATTGCTTTAATATACACCAATGTTATAAAACATCCCGTTTGGGAGATAATATGGAGAACAGTTATTACTACAGAGTGAAAGCGTGGTCAGAGAGCTGCTGCTTGCACTGGAATTCAGCCAAGAAAAAGCAGTGCAGATTTCCTTCACTACTTTTACATAGCTAAAAGTTGGCTGAGTAATGCTCAGCTAGATAACTTCTCAATGGAGTGAAAGAGGCACATCCAGTAGCAAGTTGTGGAAGCTGAGAACAATTCTGGAGATGTTTCTTTCTCCACAATGTGAATACATTCTAAAATGACCACCTTAAATTTAGATGTCTAACTTTATTAAACACCTAAATTAGGAGATATAACCCTCACTGTGTTATCTAATCACCACTGCTGGTTTGGAATATGTCATATATTCAACTGTCAACTTCAAATATATGTCATAAAACCTAGGTTTTTATCACATTTTCTACTGCAATGCTTTGGTTTCCTTCAAAGCCTGTCATTACTTTCTATATCTCTAAAGAAATTGCCCTGCTGTATCTTATATGTATGGTTATCCACATGGTGCCCTGACTGGGTACGTGGAAACACTTTGGGGTGGAATGAAGTATCCCAGCCAGACTCCACCAACTGACACATTTTTAAAATGAAAACTGATGAACCTTTGTCAAAGCGTTGCATTTCACTGGGAAAATTGCCCTTTCCATTAAGAAACCCAAATTAATAATTTCTACATGGAGGGATCATTTTAGTGAGGTCTGCTTCCATTAAACCAGCTAAGGAGCTCTGCCCCGTTTACTTTGTGAGTTCTGATCTTGAAGGCAGCCCCACTTGGGACACATCTGTGCACATACAACATGCTCACTGTCCACATGCACAGGATGCTTCTTCACAGAAAAAGCGATTGCAAAATGAATATTTGAACAGGGATTTCTGAAGATCATTTAGCACAGTTAAGGATCCTCAAATGCGGAGCTACAGCTTGGAGTGGTTCTACAGAAAGGTCTCGAGAGCTTCTCTGTGAGGAAGAGGCTCCTCAGGTCAAACTGTTCAGCTTGTTGCCAGCTTTCATAGGTTCTTCCACACTTCTACCAACAACAGCGACTTGTCTCCTAACTTCCAGTTTAAGCCTGGAGAGTCTGAAGCCAAAAGTAGCAGGCCACATCAGGGCTGAATGCCTTCCAGTTAAGGTTGGCTCTCTCCAAGTCTGATCTGGACTCCCGGTGACTCATCCCCTCTAGGGCATCACTTTATCTTGACATCATGGACACTGGTATTCAATCACCCTTTATCAGAAAGGAAAGCATCAATATCAGGATTTCAGACTGACAACATACACTGGAGTACAACAAGTGCCCTCTCCAATGTACTTTCTTCCATCTCCCAGCTCTTTTTCCCCATCTCCAAAAAAGCAAGGTTTTGATTTTTGACCTCCTGATTTTGGATTCAAATCTGTTCCTGCCTGCAGATCCCATGGGATCTCTGCAGTCCTATATATGTCCTTCTGGAACGGAAGCATTCCACTTAGCATGAGTAGTTCTTATCTTTTTTAAAAGGGGAAGCATGGACAGCAAATTCCTGTGCCTCTTTGACATGAAGGAATTCAAACCTACTGGGGACAAAACAATAGATACTATAACAACTAAGTGTTTTATGGGCACATTAATTAGAATTGGAAACAAGAAGAGGTACTTAGTCAGTTGTTCCTCATTAAAAAAATCATCATCACCATCATCGTAAGTCTTTCATGATAAAGGATTCATGCTTTTGTTTATCACTGCACCATTTTGGTACTGCTACGATCCACCTAGAGCTACACTGAATCTCTGAGCTACGTTCAGTCGAAAGATTCTGTTAGTAAAATCTGTATCCCCTACAGTGGATGACACATATCTCTCTTGGATGAGCACAAAGTGTGGAACGAAAGAGCAGAAATACCAGAAGCAGGAGGCAGATGTTTTCCTGAAGACCTTGCTTTTAGCTTCATTATTCAAGAGATTGCCTGAACAATCTCATTATGAAGCTTGTTTCTTCATCCCCATGGGTATGTACCACTTTGAGTTCATCCAGCCTCATAACAAGCCACGAGGTCACAGAGGAAAAAAATTGTGATGCTGCAGCAGTTACAGTTTGAGAAACATTTAAACGAATTGCTCAGGTCAGAACTTGAAGGGTGGCCCGATGACCTGTGCAGACAGTATGAAAAGGGCATTTTTGTTCACTGTGAACAGAGGATACAGTCCAACATGGATACATATATATACATATAAAGTTATTTCTATGAAGCTCCAGTTCATTTCTGGAAAGAATCACACACAAGGCCGTTCCAATCCTTGTCTGAACTTATTTTATAGCATTGCTTTCACTCAGTCATGACATAAGGCATCTGCTTTGATGCAATGCAACTGTTACTCAGTGTTATATAAAACTAGGCAGAAGTGAGCCCAAAGTATCTTTGCCTTTGTCTTTGACATTGTATTACTGCTGCTTGATATACCAGCAACCAAAGTTCTGATTTCCAAGAAAACTAAAACTGTTTGTAAAAAAAGCCCACCATCAAAGAAAATCATGCTTGGGAAGTAATCACAGAATCACAGAATCATGAAGGTTGGAAAGACCACTAAGATCATCCAGAAAACTAAAATTTTGGTGAATTAATGTAAAAGTTGACCTTTTACACCTTTGGAACGAACCAAAAGTTTGTTCTGAAACTCTCAGTCAATACTGAGATGTGATTTAACAGCACATTATATCACTCAGCACATAGTTCTGATTGTTCTAAAAGGAGAGACGAAGAGATACATTAGAAAATACAGACTTATCTGTTATTTTGTTATGAAATGGGACGTGAGTCAGATCTGTGGACGGCCAGGTTAACCACAATGCAGTGAAAGCTGGACCATGTTAAGAGGTCGTTAAGCTGGATCCACACTACGAAGCCATGACTGTTACAGCAGATGAAGCATTTACAACAGTTATCACCGCGAGACAAAAATGTGCTTGATTTTATGCTACAACATGAGCCAACAGATGGCAGTTTGGCAAAATAAGGTCTACTGCAGCCAATATAATGTTTAGAGCTCTAGGTCCTGGGTTTAGAAATTGCACTCCAGGCAGCTGCGTCATGAACACAACAGGAACTATCTTCTTAAGCTGTGCAATACTTCTAACATTAGGTAGAAGTCTCACTAGGTTTCTCTGCCAGCATAAGGACAGCCAGCATACTCCAAGGCGCAGAGCCTGCTGTGGATTCAGTGAGAGCTAAATCAACGGAAGTGACCCTTGAAGCACAAAGATAGCAGGAAATCCCTGAATCTCAGATTACTGGAAGCTGGGGAGTATGCCAAGGATGTACTATTGCATGCATGCCTGCCCTTAGCTGTATCCCTGGGTGCCTGCTATCAGCTACTGTTGGATGCAGAATATGGAGCAAGGCCATGCCAGGCTCAATCACTAAGCTCTTGGAAAGAAAAAACTCTTGACAAATCAAAGTTAACTTTCATTATAATCCTTAATGCAACAAAAAAAAAAAACCAACCCAATGAACTCTTTGTAGAGCAGCACTATGGGCTGCCATGCCACTCCTGTGCTTTTATGCAAAGTGACTTTGTGGTCCTTGCACCAGGTCTAAGAAGAGACTGCAGCTGGAAGCACAGGGCTTCTTGGGAACAGGGTGAGAGCTGGGAAGCAATGGTGTCTGGCAGACCACAAAGAATGGAGCCCAAAGAGATCTTCCCCAGTTTCATCTTTCTAAGCCAGCTGTGGTGAAGCTGGCTTAGGTAAAAGATCACAGGCAGCCTGGGCCAGAGGGCTTTCCAACACCCATAACTGCACTATCCCAAAGGATTTGCAGGAAAGTTATAAAGTTGGTTACAGCAGGGATCCCATAGCAGCGTGTCTCCATCTCAATAGCTGGTCAGAATAGCAAATCAAACTAATAAAATCTAAATATTTTGTGATGCATAGTCCTGGAGAACTGCTCAAATAGATGTGGCCTATTGTGGAGAATGCTCTGCCTGTTGGAGAGCACAAGTGACCTGAGAGTGTGTTTGTGAAGAAAACTACTGGGGAGGGACCGGACAAAAAATATCAGGTATAAAACAAACACAAGGAAAAACTATCTCAGGAGAGCTAGTTTCACTCTTTCTTCTCCCATGTTGAGATGTTGAGTGCTCGATCTCCTGATGTCTTCTGTCCTTGGCAGAGGCTGATAAAAGAGAAAGCTTCAATCTTGTCAGTCAGCCTGTTAATGAGCACTGATGGGAAAGGAAACAGGAGTGAAGTTAAGACAGCTTAATGAGGCTTCTGGAGTATGGTGCCTCTCAGCCTCAGCCTACATGCTCTGCATCCAAAATGGAGCCAGGAACTGGGGACAGGACGTCTGTCACCACCTCCTGCCACTCGGAGCCATCAAGCTGCCCTGCTCCTGTATGATGGGATTGCAGGAGTGACTGGAGTATGCCCCAGCACAGCAGCATCTCCCACAGAATACTGATTTAGACCTTAACTTGCTCATATGTCATAGAATCATAGTGTTGTTTGAGCTGGAAGGGATCCTTAAAGGCCATCCAGTCCAACCCTCCTGCGAGGAACAGAGACACCTACAGCTCCATCAGGTGCTCAGAGCCCCATCCAGCCTGACCTTGAGTGTCTCCAGGGATGGGGCAGCCACCATCTCTCTGGGCAATGTGTGCCAGTGCCTCACCACCCCTGCCATAAAAAATTTCTTCCTTATAGCCAATCTAAATCTCCCCTCTTTCAGTTGGAAACCTTTTTCCCTTGTCCTGTCACAACAGAATCTGCAATATGTCTGTTCCCTTCTTTCTCACAGCTGCCCTTTAGATACTGAATGGCTGCTCTCAGGTCTCCCTGCAGCTTTCTCTTCTCCACGCTGAACAGCCCCAGCTCTCTCAGCCCGTCCTTGTAGCAGAGGTGCCCCATCCCTTGGGTCATTTTTGTGTGCCTCCTCTGGATGCACTCCAGCAGCTCCATGTTTTTCCTGTACTGGGGACTCCACATCTGGACACAGTACTCCCGGTGAGGTCTCACAGCAGAGCAGAGGGGCAGGATCACCTCCCTTGCCCTGCTGGCCATGCTTCTTTTGGTGCCTCCCAGGATACAGTTGGCTTTCTGGGCTGCAAGGGCACATTGCTGGCTCATGCCCAGCTGCCACCCATCAGTACCTCCAATGCCTTTTTGGCAGGGCTGTGCTCCATCCTTACATCCCCCAGCCTGTACTGAACTGGGGGTTGCTGTGACCCAGGTGCAAGACCTTGCACTTGGAATTGCTGAACCTCATATATGGAGGCCTCAGAAATTCTATGGCTTACTCTGATGTAATCCTTGGACACTATGGGTGAACAGCTATTCCATCCTACAAAAATGCTCCAGTTCAAGAATGAGTCTGAGTTACCCTTTACCATGGTAACTGAGAACTGGAAAACAGAAGCAGTGTATATTCTCTTACGAAGCCCATTAGTCGTTGTGAGAGATCAGCAAATTGCCACGCTGTTTCTAGGCTCAATGGGCCAAAGTTTGCATGTGCTTGCCTCCCAAGTGGGGCAAAATGCACAGTTTGGAGCTGTTATTAGAGAGCTCAGTCATTTTCTGCATTTTAAGTGAAACAGTAATGAATGGAGATTTAGGTACCGTGCAGAAATTTTTCCAGGTGTTTCAGAAAGCGCTTTTCTTTCTAAAATTGCCCAGAAGCCAAACTTTATTTCAATATACTGTGAGTGCTAATTCTGAAGCCTCCAAAACACTCCTGGTTTCATTATAAAGTGGCTGTAATGAGACCAGGAGTTCTTTCTGCTTACTGTAGGGTCTCCAGCTCTAGAAATTTGACATCTGCTTAATGTTATTATTCTGTTAGGACAGTAAATCTTCAATCCCCTGGCTTTCTTGTGGGCTCGGACACATTCCACATCAGTGACAAACGTCCCTTGAGCCAGCAGTGATTTGGCAGTGTGGGAGGCACTCCTGCAAAGGAACTGACAGATGGTTTCTGTGAGAAGAAGCACCCTCAGGAAACAGTCAGGATTTCTTCGTGAACATCAAGCTGCAAAGGAGACTTCCAGATTGCAAGAGGTTTGTGGCAATCCAAAAGAGAAGGAGGAAGGATAAACTGGATCCCCGAACAACTGAACTTGTGTGTGGTATCACTGACTTGCACGTGCAGTCAGAGCAGACTGAAGATCACAGCAGTTCATACTCACATTTCCTTGCACACAGAAGCAGGCTACAATAAAACAGAGGCCCCACGAATTTGATTGCCAGTATTTGGATGAAAGGATTAGACATGACATCACCTTACAAGAGAGGAGCTCGCTGTTTTGTGGCTGTCTTCTCCTTTCAGCGTGGAGATTAGCTCTTATAAAACAAATGTAGGAAAATAACAGCTCTTCCTTCTCCTCCATCAGCAAGCACAGAAAAGGCAAACTGTCTGTCTGTCCCCAACATCACAGCAGTGGGTGCAATCAGCACATAACATCCCCACTGTAAATCTCATCTGAATTTATGATGGCTGAGACCACAACCTGGGTCCTCATTCCATCATTCCATCACCAGCAATGACACTGCAACACCCCTGTGGCCTCCTGGGCAAAAGAAGTGTGTGGTTTCCCTGATGGATCAGTTAGTGATTACAACTGAAACAGAAAAAAAAAAAAAAGCAAAAAACAACAAGACAGAAATAAGGAAAAAAAAATAAGGAACACAACTCAGCCCTGACAACTCCTGCAAGTTTCCTACTTTTACAGTCTCCTGTGATTTCTCAATTGCTTTTCACCAGTTTTTGAGCCTCCAAGAATTCATTCCCCTGGAAAATGTTGAAGTTTCTGATGTAAAACCACACTGCATTGAACTGACATTTAACTCAAGCTATCTTATCAAATACAAGCAACAAAATGGAGTACAGTACACAGCATTCTCTCCACTGCAGTCATCCTCAGGCATTGTGAAAGCAACGGACAGGGCTGCGTGGCTGTGTTTATATTCACAGCTATATCACAGGCTGAGGGGAAGCATTTTTGCACAGGCTGTGGGCAGTGTGGCTGGGAGGGGTGACATACTGGCCTGTCATCATAAGGGACACATATACATCATGCTGTTAAGCAGCAAAGGAGATGCTCCCATCCTAGCAAAGGAGATGCTCCCATCCTAGCTGCAGCACTGCACCTGCACAGTATGCAGCAAAATGCTGCATGGAGTGACCACATCACAATGCCAGAATTCTCCGTGAGACACTCATCTCCTAAAATTTGGTTTATCAGCCCTACATCACTCCAGCTGGGCGGTCAGATCATACGTGGAGATGTGCTTCTCACTAGATGGGACAGGGCTGTCATTAGACACTGGACATTCTGCCTCCTACTCCAAGGGAGGCCTGATGACCCACGTGCTGATGACACATGTACCACCACTCCCCTGCATTTGTGCAGGAACACACACACGCAGCCAACTGGAAAGACAGAACGAGGGAAGATCAAACATTTCTCCTTTGGTTGTAAATGAAAGACCCTACAACACATCTACAACACACAGACGTGCAGCAGCCCATGAATCAGGCACAGATTCAGCTCTCTGCCACTCCTGACCAGTGTGTCCTCTGCAGCTTTAGGAAGGGCAGAAGCTGCTCAGGAGCCTTGTGCTTTCTGGTTATTATCATTTTCTTCTTAAAGAGCTGTTCTCACTTTCTTCCATATGGCAACCTCTCCAGAAAGTCATGCAGATTTTAATGTATTCTCTCTTTTTCCAGGAGGGAATCAGTGCAGTGCCAGAGGTGCACATACAGCACTGAGGAGTGGCTCTGCTCCTTCCACATCCGACTCCCTGGTGCACAGAAACCCCATATCCCTGTGAGACAGTAGAAATGGAAACATGCATGCAGTCTGTCCCAACATGAGAAAGGCAGTGCTCAAAACCTGGCCTCATCACGCCAGCAGAGAAGGTGCTATTTTTGCTAAGAGACAGACAGGCTGTCTGCAGCTCACACAGCAGCACGCCATTTCCAATTAGCAGATCTCCGTTAACAGTGAGAGCTAGAAACTTCCTGTAACAGAAGCAAAGCAAAGTTTAGATTCTGCCTATGCTGAATGAGTCTCATAAATGCATGATGGAGACCAGATACAGCCCACGGGGCATATGTTTGACACCTCTGGCCTATATGGACAGGAAATGGTTATAAATAGTCCCGTTTCAGCTCTCTGAAGACATAAATAATTTGGACGCAGAGTGCTGAAGCACAAAGAGTCATTTGTAGGCCACCCAGGAGACCTGCATTTAAATGACCCTTCTTTGCCTGCACGATCCATTACGCTAATGTTTATTTCAAGAGTTGCAACATTTGTTCTTAAATGGAAGCAGCTCAGTGGAGCCATGTATGTAACACCACTTACTTGTTGGTAACTGCCTCCATGAACTCATCAATCAGCTCGTCGTATTGTTTCCCACGGACCCTCTTGTGTTTCAGTCCAATATAGAGTGGATCACTCAGGAGAGCCTAGGACACAAAGCAATCCTGTTGACAGCATCTCATCCGTGGCTGGGTGGAGATTTATTGCCCAGCCTACCCAAGAAAGTTTGTCAGTTGTGGTCAAATTAAACGTTACTCACTTTCCTGTGAATGCTCATGTTGCTTTCTGTGAGTAGAAAGCATTTCTGTGCGAAGTCAGCTCAGCTACAGAGTGCTTTTTTTCTGGGAATAAAGTCGGAGGGGTGTGATGCTTCTTAACTGCAGTGGGCAATGGGGCTCAGTATCCCCCCAGCAGCTCCACCAAGACTCCCTGCTGATGTACCTCGTTCCGAGTGAATAAAGCTGACCTTGTGAGAAGAGTATTTACTGTTCCATTACCACTTGACTTTGCACTGGAGGTTACTGGGAAAGATGTTGTGGCCATAAACAGCAGTGTGAGCAATGAAAGTCATCAGAAGCAATGACTGATCCAGAACAACAAGGCTCTGGGCAACCTGATCTAGCTGTGGATTCCCTGTTCATCGCAGGGGAGTTGGACTGGATGATCTTTAAAGGTCCATTCCAACTCTAAGGATTTTCTGGCAAGAGTAATTGGAGCTTTTGGGTGCTAGCCCAGAGCTGACCAGATCCTGCGACCAGATGCTGAGGTGTGCCCAAGCCCCTCAACTAGCAAGCACTCCTCTCCAGCTGTCTGCAGGTGTCAAGGCACGTGGGATTTTCATACCAGATTCATTCATTTTTCAGTGCTTGTTGTGAATATAAAAGCAGGCTGCTCCTCCTGAGCAGTCCACCAGGTGGTAGATGAGGATCCTCAAGCCTCCTGAAAAGGACTGGCTCAGTGTGGAAATGACAGATATTTTGGGGGAAATCACAGGGCAAACAGTGGCAGGACACAGGTGGGCCAGCAGCTCAGTAAGTCACTTGCAAAGCAACCCAACTTCCCTTCTGATTTCAGGAACTGAATCATCAATATTAGAAGGGGACAAGCCACTGCAAACTTATTGTCCTGCAGTCATATGGACCCCAAATATTGGTAGGTGGGCTAAAATTAGATCTGCTTTTACTGCCACAGATGTTTTCCTTTAGAAGGAAAGATGAGAGAGGTTTTCCTGTGAGTTTGATACTTAAACTCTTCGGGGTCATGAAGCAGAGCAGGACCCATTTGCACTGTTTTGCTGATTGTTCTTTTAGGACAATGGTGTTCATGGAGTATAGCCTTCCCTCAATAGCAAGCTGAGAAAGACTGATTTGCTGAGAGTATAAGAAGTATTACAGACTGTCAGAAAGACAAGCTGGAAACTGTTGCTAAAAGCACAGTGTGTCTGATGTACTTACTCATTATATCTGAAGTGCCCCAGGCTCACTGTATAGCAATAGGCAGAGAAGAACAGGATGAATGCCTACAGGAAGTAAACTGATTAACGAGTTTGATTGCGGGGCAGGATGTTACTAGAACGTAGTTAGGGTTGGGCTAGGCTGGGTTTATGAGAAAGCTGTGAAATCAATAAATTATTTTTATTGCAAATAAATACATTGATAATATTGCTGCAAAGCAGTAACTCCTATATTGTAATCCCAGCTGTGAAAACTGCTTCCACAGAGAAGATCCTGGACACGTAAGCTAAACTTGGTCTTAGGCAGAATGAAAGCGATCGACAGAGTGATTCTGGATGTCCCTTTCTCTGACACCAGCTGACTTCTGGAGATGCCTAAAAGAAATCAGTGGTGTCACTTAGAATTTTAGTGTCCCTCAGTGGGTGCTAAGATTGAAACAGATTGCCATGTGTGGCCAGAAGCTTCCCATGGGTGGGGAGGCACTTATACCCGTGTCCATCTGGAGGGGAGCTCGGAGTGTGCAGCACTCAGTGGTGTGAAAAGAAGAAGGGAGGAGAAGGAAGAGATAAAAGAATCACGCTGAAGTGCACTGCTTTATGGATTGGAACTGCCAGAAAGTGAGGAGAGTCCTGCTTAAGCCTCAGAAGGTCCAAACTCAGAGATCCCAGTTTTCAGGAAAGACTGTGTGTGGATCAGGCTGAGATGGGGTACACCCTATGTTCTACCAGTCTGTGACAGATTGCTATGCCAGAGGGATAAAACAGCCCTGGGACTGAGATAAAAAAACTAATTGTCAGTCTCAACCTAGATGTCATCTCTGGCCACTGATTTTGCTGTCTTTCTGATCAAATTCCAGTGAGCACTTCTGAAAACATCATGCACTCATGGTAGCATAATGGTACCATCTGACTTCATACACAAGTTTAAAGCTTTTACACCCCAGATTTCTATTTCTCGCAAGAAACGTGTTTGGTTTCCTGAGTCAGGTGAGGCCCAAGTACAACTTACATCAGCGGAGAAAGCCTGGCCACCACAAATAATGACAGTATATTCCTTTTGAAAAAGACATCCTCACTGATGTCCGTTCTGGCATTGCTAAAATGTGTCACTTTCTGAGCCAGAGTCATAAAGCAAAAAATCTGCCAACAGATGTAGCCCTCCTGTCTGGTTATCACGTGTAGCCAAGTGTGCACCCTGACAGAACATTGCCATTAATCATTCCCAAAACAGCCTGCAGGGATTCCCTGTTTTTGGGAATGCCACCACCTCCATGCAGACAGGGGTATCTGTTTTCTCACAGTTACCACAGGAGGAATAATTGTAGATCTTCCCGTCTGAAATCTTTCAACTCACATCACCACGCTGAAAGGTGGAGCTGATCCTTCAGCTCCAAACGGCAACACTCTTCTCTCCAGGGGACCACGAGGCTGCTCAGTGTTCACTTCAGTTTCCAATAAGAGCAAAAGTTTCATGAGCATCAAACAGGAATGCCACCTGGTCACTTCCCTGCAGTGCTGGTCTAGCCATCATCTCATCGTGGATGTCTCTGACTTTACTACCACATTTAGGGAACAGGCTTCAGCTGAGCATTAATCTCAATTCCTCCTCCCCCGTGGCAGGTTTATGAAAAACTCTAGGTCTTACCTCGTTGTCTGTGCCAACATCCAGCAGGACAGGGAGACACTGCTGCGGGTGCACTCCTCCACAAGCTGTGTACAAAGCAAGCTTCCCCACTGGGATACCCATACCATAACTTCCCAGATCTCCTAAACCGAGAATCCTCTCTCCGTCTGTCACCACGATAGCCTGGGAGGACCAAAAGAGAGCACTGAAAGGAGCAGCCAAGGCTTGAACAACAAAACCAGCACTGCTGCCTTCACATCAGTGCCATTTTGCAGTTGTATTGTGCAGAGGATATTTGTTCCTTCTACATAACACATTATATGTATGACAAAAGGTAATGGTCTACAGGACGAGTAGTAATAGTCTTAAATCACACCAGGGGAGGTCCAGGATGGATGTTAAAAAAATTTCTTCTCAGAAAGAGTGGTGATGCATTGGCACAGACTGCTCAGGGAAATGGTGGAGTCACTGTCCCTGGAGGTATTCAAGAGCCACGGAGATGTGGCACTGAGGAACACGGTTAGTGGGCACAGTGGGGATGGGTTGGGGTTGGACTAGTTGTTCTTACAGGTCTTTTCCAACCTTCATGGTTCTGTGATTCTTAGCTGTTAGTGTTACAGGGCTGCTCATTTTGGGCTGGAGATAACATGGCTGATGGGTAACTGCTCTCAGCGTGGGAGAGCAGCAGCTCTGCTTGCCAACACTTCAGCTTACACGTGGCAGAACCCAATGGGATGGCTTTGTGCATCCCTGCCTGCATAACCAGCAGCTGCACAGAAGAGATCTGGCTTTGACTTTCTGTGCAAAAGTGCTTGTTCTTATGAAATGCCCCTTGGAAGTAACAAGTTCATGCCTACCCACTCTTCAAGACTTGCTGTGGAGTAGCCAGCAGAAGAAAACTAATGCAAAACTCATTATAGCTGTGTCTCTTTGTCTCTGGTATGCCTAACTCCAAGATAGTAGACACAAGGATGGGCAAGAGGGGCTCCCACACTGCATATTTAACACCAGATATTTTTGCCACCCAGGTGTGGGTTGAATGATTGCCATTTACAATCTTCTCTTTTTTTCATTATTGTACCACTTCTTTGTGACAAGAAGGAGATAATAAAGATAAGAATAAAAGCATGCTTAATGAGGTTCAAATCAGAAGTCCAAATCTGACCTATTCAACCCATCCTGTACAGCACTGGGACCTTAGGAAGTAAAGGACCAAGCAGGTTTCACCAAGCTTTATAACTTCTAGGCTAAGACTGCAAAGAAGTTTTTTTATTTGAAGATATGCAAAGTTAATGTTAAACTGAAGACACATGTGTGTGCTTTAATAAGAACTGGGAGAATGGAGCATTAGTTGCCATCTCAACAGATGGACTTCATTTTTGGGTGGGGATAATACAGATGTGTCGGTTTAACTCTGGGAGAGCAAAGCATTTCCTTGTTTGGGAATGGAATAAACCTTTTGCTGCACTTCTGTATTTCAGGAAGATGCATACTGGTTTCTTTCAGTGTCCTTTCCCTGCATATTTCAGATGATTAAAGGGGGAAGCCACGGAAGGACTTTAAGTTATGCACAATGAACAATCATGCTCTTATTCAACGTAAACTATGCACACCTCCCAAGGCTATTTTCTCCCTCAACCTAAACCAATGTCTGTAACAGAGCAGAATTTTACATTACACACTTCAGGAATAAGCCTAACGATAAACTAAAAATACACAGGAAACATCTATTCTGCCTTTTACATCTATTTTGCCCTTAAGCAAAAAAAGCCACTCCGTTTCAGGGTGGTACTGTGCATGACACATTCCAGGGTTGTAATGCACACAGGAACAGTGACAACCCCTGTGTAATAAGGATTATTTTGAAATCCTACATACAGAATATTTGTTGTTGTCTTGTTGCTAGTCCACTGTCAATAGGAGTTAGAGATAGAGTAATTGAAAATGCAGTGAAAAGACCATTAAAACGACCAAAAACCAATTAGGCCAGAGGCTGAATGAGCCCTGCCATGGGAAATTCACCATCACGACAGCAATTCACACATTTACCCCATTTGAGGATGTTTTCCTATTTGTTTTTCCTTCTGAGTCAATGTGAAGTGTTAGTCAGTGATGGGAAAGGCTCTTTTTGGGTGGGCTCCATCTGTTTCTGGGTGTGCACTCACTCCTTCACCGCACCCTGGACGCAACTGGGACCTGAGGGCTGTATGGGGAATAGGGAAAGCAGCAAGCACATGCACTGCTGCAGGTTGATCCAGAAACTGATGCAAATTATATGAAAAAGAGACAAAATTCTGACTGTGCAGATAAAGCCTAAAAACATTAACACTGCAGTTACATGCTTGTGAAACAGAGAACACTTCTTCTGTCTTAGATGTTCTATACACTGTGTGTACCAAAGATCTCCAAAGTAACACTGCAAAATGCAGGAGAACGGAAAATACAGCACAGAACACTTTCAGTGCTGCCTGTATCACCCAGAGTAAACCAGCTTCATGTTCGTGCTGAGGGAGCACCTTATGGAAGGAGAGACAAAGGGAAGGAAGGTAGTGAGGTTGGTCAAGTAGCTTGCAGCCTGCACACCTGTCTGGGAAAGGAAATTTTCTGTACTATGCTCAGTTTGAGTGATTTCATAGGATCACAGAATCGGTGAGAGGCCCATTAAGATCATCTAATCCAACCATCAAAGTCGGTTTCAGTCCATAGCTGCTGTAACACCCTACCACAACACTATCCTGTTCAATTCTCTGCATTCCTCCTGCTCTAGCTGAGCCATCCTGCAGAAAAGGGTACAAGCTTAAGGAACCAGAAAGAAAACTAACAAAGGGCTGCCCACATTTTATCTAGTGCTTCCTCATGGACAGATTCATTAACAGTCCTGGAAGAGACACAGAAGTCCCACTCTCCTGAATGAACGCGCTCTGAAATCACTTCTTGCTCATTCTGCTTCTGGCACTTTGGTTCCTTCAGAGCAACCCAGGTGGGGCAGATACTTCAGAGCTTGGCTGAGGCTTTGCTAAACTCAGCAGAGTGCTCTTCCAGCCCTTCCAGAGGACAAAAGCACACAACTTAACATTTTCCATCACCACAGTAAACGCTGTTGCCCTAAACCTCTAAGTGGGTAATACCTCTAGATGTTTCACCACTGCCTTTTGAAGGGACTTGGTGTTATTAGTGTTCAGTGTGGTCTGAGCCTGTTCAAACTACTGGGTCCCTCCAGCGACTTAGGTACAGCTCAGGTGTATCAAAATCTCAGGTGTGTAGATGCCTACCAGTTCAGGTGTGGCAAAAGTGTGTGTACAAACACATAAGGAACCCTGCAGTCCAGAACAGATACTGATTACTACCTTCATAGTCTGGAAAATCCAGAAAGCAGAGTGTCTGAATCTCCTTCATGGACCACTGCTCTTCCTATAGTCTGTTTTGGGTGCCAGAGAAGGATGTTTCAACAAGAGTCTAATCTCTCTGTGCCAGTTTCCCCATCTGCAAAAACATACCTGTTGCCCAGAATGAGCTCTGCTCACAACCGTGATCAGAAACAAATGGAAATACTGAGATGTTTGGACAGAGTCTGGATAAAACATCTAGTTTGCATTTGTTCTCCACGGTTCCAAAGCTAAGGAATAGGATTACGTTTTCTGGAAACATTTTAAATCTGCCCCCTAGTTTTTTTCCTTAAAAATGGAAAATGCTTGCAAGCTTTTCACGGCTTCCCAATCTCTGTTCCTGAAAGAAACAGCAGACTGATAGAGAACAGAAGCCCTGTCAATAATCATGGAAACTCTCAGGCATGTATACTTTCACAGTGATGGAAGAAAGTGATTGACATGACCTGTCATAAGTGTTGACTATACTTTGTGCCAGGGACTTGCCCAGCCCTGAGCCTTACTGAAAAACACCTCAAAAGATTACTTTCTGGGTGGGGTGTCTGTAATTTCTTCAGCTGCTGGATATCAAATGCTACTTGCACAGTTGGCAGTGTTCTGAACGCTGCATGACTCATTGGGGTTGGGAAGGAGTCCTACAAGCAACTCAGTTACAGAGATATCCTAAAGAGTTTTGGTACATCTAACAAGTTGTAGGTGAGTCACAGCATACTTCAACACTCAGATGTTACATCTTCACTAACACCTTTCTGAATTAATTTATTATCATGCATACTCTTTTTATTGACCAAGGTCCTGCTATCTTTAATAAAGACGTTCTTGATTGCATATATGCATGACAGATTGTCTCAGGTTCAGCCACTAGCCTGGAAACTTTCTGAGACCGGGAATACTTCTTAATTGTCTTCTTAAATAGGCAGACCCAAAGAGTTCCATTCAACATCCCATTTTACATCCAACTCCTTCTAAAATCCCAGCCCAAAGAAGACATGACACATACCTTAATATTTTCCTCAGGCCAAGAGTTTAGCATTGTTGCAATATGGCCCTTGTCATGGATGGTGATAAACAACCCCCTAGGAAAGAAAAAGGTTCGTATTAAAATAGAAAAAATAGAACAGGTGAAATTCAAAAATTCAAAGAAATAAGCGAGTGAGCACAAGAACAGAGTATTCACTTGCATGGAAATGAGACCTCAAGGGACTGCTAATATCAAGTTCTGTTCTCATTCCAAAAGCCAAAGGCTCAAGATCCTTAATGCAAGTTCACTCTACAGCCACAAGTGTTGCACATTTCAGCCTCGTCAAATGTCTTTGATTGGAGAGTAAACTCTGCCTTAATCTAGACGACCTCTCTTGTTAAAATAATTTTGGTAACTGCAAGGGAGGCTGACAGTTTTACCTCAAGCCTTGTTACACGTCCTTTGATGAGCAGCTAATTGCTGGCAGTTCAAGCAGTGAAAAGTGTGATCCTTCTCAACCAGCTACCAGTGTCAACAATCATAGAATCAGAGAATACCCTGAGTTGGAAGGGACCCATGAGGATCACTGAGTCCATCTGCTGTTGAACAACAATCTTGATGGCTACTGCAGAATTAGATATTTCGAGTCCCCTTTCTAGTCAATGGAATTCTAAAAACATGGAAACTCTTCTGGAGCTTGATCTACACGAGAGATGGATCCAGGATGGCGCTGAATTGTGTTCCAGAAATGCCCGTATCCATAGACTACATCAGGAATCCAAACAACATCTTATGGTATGAACAGCTCTGCTGTAAACAACTAAGTTAGACCCAACCTGAAGCACAGGGCACCCCTCTGGGCCTGGGGTTCTCATCAAC